>NC_136656.1:14103497-14770145 GCF_949748355.1 Melanostigma gelatinosum
ATGTCTCGTTTTTGTCCGAGCAGCAGATTTTCAGTTTGTCACATAAAACAGAGAAAATGAATGAATTGATGATTAATCTGTCGGTTGATTTAAGTTATTATTTCAGCTCATTTATTCAATAAACCTAAAACTGAACTCTGTGGTGCGTTCAGGGACAGTTTGACATCAGAAAGCTGAAGAAGCAAATGTGATCCAGAAGAGAAACAACAAACAAACTTGTTGAAAAATTTGCATATGGACAAAAAACGAGCACATTTCCCAAAATGCATTGCTGTGATGAAGTTCCTTTACTTTTAAGACGTTCAGGTTCAAAATGTTTGAGAGACCAGTTGTACAGAAACGTAACAGAATCTTTTTGGAGAAATAAAGGAAGAAAAACAAGTTTGTTTGTTTTCATGTTGGACTTCATTAACAAACGTTTCATTTTTGTGTTAAAAACCTTAGACCACCACTTATTTAACATTAATGTCCAATATACATTTTTCAAAGTTATCGGCCGAGAAAAATCATTGGCTTTTATTGTAGATAATTCATTTTGTTTATTAAAATGTAATTTTCCTTCAACATCAAATTATTTGATGAAATATAATCATCCGCAGCATATTTTACAAACATGTAGGGCCCCGCCAGAATAAAAGTGCAATTCTTTTTTTATCATGTTTCAAGTAAAGTGAATAAAAAATATAACTAGAAAATGCATTTCCTGCTGAGAATGCGTTGGAATGCTGAAAGCTGAAATTAATTGTGAAAAAATTGCTGAAAATTAAGAAATGGGAGACTATCTGTCTGAAAAATGTTGAAGCCCGAAAGCATTTAAACTGCACTGCTGAAAAACCTTCTCGTTGAAATGTCTAACTATGGTGTATGTAGCTGAAAGTATGAGGAAGAAGAAGGCTTTGAAAGTTGAAGAAGTATAACAGGATTTGAAGGAGTTCTCCATAGAGATCCCATGCAAAAGAAAATTGCAAAAAGCTAAATTCAAAAAGTTTAAAGATTACAAATATGAAAAGTCAAAGCACCCCTCTCCTGAAAGAGCTGAACATTTTGATATTTGAACAATTTCTGTAGCTTAAACAAATTTCAGAAGGAGTGATATTTGTAGTAATAGTAGTAGAAGTTGTAGTTGAAGTAGAAGTATTATTAGTCGTAGAAGTATTTGTAGCATTAGAATAAGTAGTAGTAGTAGCAGTAGTGATATTTGTAATAGTAGTAGTAGAAGTCGTAGTTGTAGTAGAAGTATCATTAGTAGTAGAAGTATTAGTATTTAGAAGAAGTATTAGTATTTAGAAGATGTCGTAGCCTAGTATCAGTAGTAGTAGTAATAGCTGTAGTAGTGGTCGTAGTATTTAATATAACAGTAGTGGTAGTAGTAGTAGTGGTAGTAAAAGTAATGGCAGTATTTGAAGTAGCAGTAGTAGTAGTACTATAGCAGTCGTACTAATAGCTGTAGTAGTATTAGTACTGGTAGTTGCATGAATAGCAGTAGTAGCAGTTGTAGTATAAGCAATAGTAGTAGTGGTAGTAATAGCAGGAGTGGTAGTAATAATATTGATGGTAGTAGTAATAGCACTAGTAATAGTAGCAACAGCAAAAGTTGTAGTCGAAGTAGTAGCAGCAGTAGTAGTAGTAATACTAGAAATATTAGCAGTAGTAGTAGTTGTCGCAGTATTTGTAAGAGCATTCATTATTTCAACAAAAAAGCCAAATTTTGAGCTTAATGTTTACATACAGTTAATCCATGGGGCTTTTATTTTGAAAGGGTGGGGGAGGGTGGGGGAGAGGAGACATAATCATCATGTTTGACACATAAACAGAGGTTATTAAATGACAGGCTTCATCACAAGCAGTTCAGTTAGAATTCACTCTCTGGGGCTTTTATTTTGAAATGGGGTGTGGGGTGTGGGGGAGAAGGGGAGAGGAGACAGAATCATAATGTTAGATGAACACAAACCGGTTATTAAATGACAGGCTCATCACAAGCATTTCAGTTAGGATTCATTCTGTGGGGCTTTTATTTTAAAATGGCGTGTGTGTGTGTGGGGGGGGGAAGACCTCTAAAGATCCCTAAGACCTGAATGACTGTATGAGAGACACAGAGAGAGAGAGAGAGAGAGAGAGGAGTGTATGTGCGCGTGTGTCTGTGAGTCTGTGTGTTTATCAACATCACTAATTGGCTCAATCGCGAACACCTGTGTGCCTGAAGCCATTTGAAAATATTCTCCATAGAGATCCCATTGAAAATAAAAAGCTTAATAATTCAAAAAGTTTAAAGGTTATAAATATGAAAAGTCATAGCACCCCTCTGGTGAAAGAGCTGAACATTTTAATAGTTTAACGGTTTCTGTAGCTTAAAAAATGAAGGAGAAGAAGAGGTTAACAGCATTCCAACAATAAAGATTCGAAGAACAATAGTTGAAAACAATAAAAATAATATAAAGAAAGAGAAAAAGGGGACACTAAATTCTAATTGCGTAATTACATACGTATATCACAGACATGGCATGCCATGTTTTTATGGCCTTGTTGGTACAGCATTTAACAGTTTATATACAGTTTAAACTCAAAATAGGTCTTCAGCTTGTAAACTTACACTTATGTTTATAGAATTAAGCAAGAAAGAACAATAGATGTAGGATATACGGATGAGAGGAAGAGAGCTAAAGAATGTACTGGAGTGGGGCTCAAGTCATGTGAGGAGAAGGTGCTTCACCAACTTCTCGCGAGAAACGGGACCAATGGGGAACGTTTAGTAGGTGGGACAACAAAGGAACTGACTGAAACCGGAAGATGGCAGTAGTGCGACCAATAGGCTGCAAACACCACAGATGAAGAAGAAGAAGAAGAAGAATATAAGATAAGAGGAGGCACCTCTGGCACAGTTACGAAACCTAACGTTAGCTGGAATCGGGTATATTTTGACAGGCGGTATTAACAGGGAAGGTTGACATAAGGTAAGACTCAACGGAAGTAGTTTTTTTTTTGGCTGACATTTTAATAAAAACACACTTTAACTGCTGATATAAATGACCGTGTAACGTTAGTGTTTAGAGTTTATTTAAAGCTACTACATAACACCACCGCTAACTCTTTATAAAGACGTCAATTCTTATTCTATCGGAACATTAGCGCTTTAGCTGACGTTACGTTCATGAACAGCGTGTAACGTTACGTTAGTGGAAGGAAAAGACGTGTCTCTCCGAGTGGAGGTCACTTCAGTGAGAGTTTAGGGTCTCTGTGAGTTTATCTCACTACCTGGGACACAACAACCTGTCTGCACAGACTTTTCATGTCTTACCCAGAATTTCTGTTTAATAACTTGACGTATTAAACGCATTCATAAAGGTAATATTCCCCATATTATCAGCTATATTACTAAAGGTCTTGTTCTGTGACGCCCACATTCTCAAACTAAATTAAAGTTATTAAGATTGTTAGAAACTGTGTTGTACGGGTACTTAACTAACGGATCTGAATTATTCTTCCACCACTGCTCTCATCTGGTCTCTTCCCAGAGAGCGCAAAGTGCCCCCCGTCCCTGCAAAGTGCCCCCCGTCCCTGCAAAGTGCCCCCCGTCCCTGCATAGTGCACCGCTTCGGTCCGAACACCAGACGATGGATCATGACGTGGCCGACCTTCCCAGTGGCCCGCTGGATCTCTACAGGAAAAAAGCCTCTTTCAGCTGGAAGGACATGCTCCTCTTCTTCGATGGAGAGGACATCCTGGCATTCAAGGTAGCTGCCAGCATCAAATGCTCTCTGTAGTTGGGACTATATCTGCAGTTTGTTTTGTCATTAAGTTAAATAGTTATGCAAATTTCTTTTTTTAGGTTTCTTTTGGACGGGCATTTACAGATGACAGTGTAGAGAGGCTGTAAATGGAGAGAGCGAGAGGAGGGGTAACATTTTTGGTGCCCGAAGTCATCTAAATGTTCCTCCACACATCATATCCTGTACATTTCTCTCCTTCTCTGTGCTGCAGCGACGCGTGTTAAAGACACTTGAGGATGACCCTCTGTTTGCACGTCAGCCCGGGGAAGACGTCCCTCTGGAGAAAATGAGAGAGCGGACCTTCCTCAGGTATCATCATCATACAGTAACATTTTACCACCAGCAGCATCCTCCATTCTATATCGCATCTTCTTCGATATATTGTACACGCGGATAAAAAGATTCTGATCAAACATCTGCAGGGTGAAGCAGCTCTTCCGCTACGATTTCCTGACGAGAGACGAGGTGATGGCGAACCCCTGGAAGACTGTGGCTCTCAGTGACTGTCTGGGCATGTATGACTGGGCCATGTCAGCCAAGTACTTCCTCAACAAAGGGGTGAGTTTGCATTTTTTTTGAGGTGTACAAAATGAGCAAACAACCTGTCAATCACCGTGTAGCCCCGCCCTAAAGCATACCCTGCTTTATGGTCTATTGACTCTAAATGGACCATCATTTACGAAATGAGCATCATGCTGTGTTGAAGAAGACTTGAAACTAGAGACTGAGACATAAACTCATGTTTACAATGTTTACTGAGGGAATAAATCAAGAGAGAAGTAGAGTAATTTTCTCATAGACTTCTATACAACCAGAGGAGTCGCCCCCTGGTGGCTGGAAGAAAGAATGCAAGTTTAAGGCACTTCCTCATTGGCTTAACTTTTCAGAACCCTTATCCTCCAACTGAAACGACAAAACGGGTTTTAATTGCCTTTATAAATAATCCATCTCACCTTTAAAGCTACTTAACCAAGTTTTAGTACAATTAATGCTAGCACAATGCTAAATTAAGATTGTGAAAATGGAAAAATCGCACACTAAACATTAGCATGTTGGAGCTGCTAGTATAGGTGTTGACTCCTAAATCTGTGAATATTTAAGTTGACTGTCCATTTTCTTCTTTTTTGGTGTGTAATGAGCGTTGCAGGTTCACTTCGCTGCTAGCATTGTCGGAGACTTTTTTTCCTTCCCTTTTCATAGTCACCGTCTCATCCCAGTAACAGATTCTAACATCATCTTCCGTTTCAGATGTTCGGAGCGATTATTGCCAACACGGGATCGGGACGACACCGCAAGTATGTCGAAAGTACCGAAGACATGACGGTAAGAGTTCCGCACAGCTTTGCTCCGCCAATAGCTCCACCTAATCTCACTGGGGTGACATTCATCATCATCACGTATGTTTGTAGACGTATGGTTGCTTTGCACTGACTGAGCTGAGCCACGGCAGCAACACCAGAGCCATGAGGACCACAGCAACGTATGACCCCGCCGCCCAGGTCAGCACACGCGCTCACATTCCTAAATGTCCGGCTGCATCCCCGGTTGCAGTCAAGCTTTAACTTTCTCCTCGGCAGGAGTTTGTGATCAACTCTCCGGACTTTGAGGCCGCCAAGTTCTGGGTGGGGAACCTGGGCAAGACCGCGACCCACGCCATGGTGTTCGCTCAGCTCTACACCCCGGACCAGGTGCACCACGGCCTGCACTCCTTCATCGTGCCGGTAAGACTCTGGACCTTCGACTCCTTCAACAACTTACAGCTGGTTATTATCCGAATCTAATCTGATGTGACGTCACCCAGCTGCAGATTATAAGACAGTGTTACTCAAGTGTGCGAGGGCAGTGCAGTGTGACAATGGGGAAAGATACATTGTACAAAAAAGTATCCAGAGAAGTTGACCGTTTCTGGACTTGTTCGCTAAAGTGTGATCGCTGAAAGCAGGTGGAGTGTTTCAAAGTAATGAAATGACATTTGATGTCGTAACAAATCAGCTGAAGTTTTAAGTCAAGTTACAATTATTGATCCAGTTTGAGAGCTGCTGTGATGCTCAGACCTGGTTCAAAGGTGAAATGCAAAGAATTTGGGTGCCTTTTAAAAAAGCTTTTGACCAATTTTAAATAGATGGCTGCTCAGCCGCCAGGAGTCAAATGTCACTGTTTTCCATAGAGGCTCCATTCACATAATGAGGTCCTCTTTTGCTGAAATGATCTCTGTTCATGGGATTAATAACTGACAATAATCTAAACAACTGTTACCCCATGAAATGGCGCTGGTATGTGCGACAGTCTTTGAATCATTCGACTGTTACTTTAGCTTCAGTTTAGCTTTCTCTCTTCCAAATAGTCCGGACACAAGAGTTCTACTTAAGCATTAATCATGCGCACTACACAACAATTTGAATACATTTTTGTACAGACTGACTTGACTGAGATATGTCCCATCCAGTCAATCCATAACCGTTGTACTGCAGGTGAGAGATCCCAAGACCCTGCTCGCTCTGCCTGGTGTGCTGGTTGGAGACATGGGCAAGAAGCTGGGCCAGAACGGACTGGATAACGGGTATGTGAGCGCAGAGGGAGACATCGGGACCTCACCAACACAGTCCTTCTTAAGTGGCTTGCACAATGATTTAGGTGTTGATCATTATCCTGTCTGACTCCATAGCCTATCATATAGTCTTGTATGTTGTCTTGTTAAAGTGTGCTTATCGGACACTGTTGCAGCCCGTGTGTTCTGTCCAAGGGAACACAAGGACTAACATAACGCGTTAACACAAAACATTTGCAAAAATGGAAGCAAAATAAAGAGAAAGCTGCTGGAACACTTTAAAAGCAACGCCAAACATTTACTGACAGAAAATTGATTAACAGAAATAAAACAATACAATCGCTGAAGTGAAGTGAGTCTCCAAGGCCAAAATAAAGCCTACACTACCTAGGTCTACGGAAACAAACAGAAAAACATTACCATCAGACAAGTGGGTCAGAAATCTTCTTGCCCAAAGTGACAAAGACTTCACTTAAGACAGTTAATTGTCATATTTTAACAGTTTTGCTCTCAAAATGCACAATACATATGATAAGAGAAGAGACAGCTTAAGTTTCATGTTTAGTTTCTCGATGGAGCACATTTAAAAATACAGTGAAGTTGACCAAAGGCTGTTCAGTGGTAAAACAACAGTCCAATGTAAGAGAAGGCTCACTCCTCGGTTCATCCTGGGCAGGTGAGTTGCTATGACTGGTCGGGTTTTACAACCACATTTACTTAGTGGGCCCGACTTGATCAATTTTACACTTATTTATGAATTTGCAGAGACAAAGCGGCTCATATGGCCATCTTGAAACAGCACTTCTGCTTCTGTTCTAATTCAAAGTGCTGGGTTTATCCATCCTACACACGCCCCTCCCCTCCCCTGGTCAGTACCTCAGTGAAGCCGCTAGAGGGAGCTACATTCACAGTTTAAAAGCAGAGGAAGGTCACTGCAGGACACACTTCAGACCGCTACTAAAACGTGCAGAAAAGCAGTTTGCTCCATTATATCTCATCAAACGGTCTTATACAGTGTGGGGAAGTCATTTATACAATTCAAGTATCTATTGGGTCACGCTTCTTGAAAAGTCACAGTAAATGAGGCTGGTATTAAACCTCAGCACTTTTTCTTCGACTGATACTTTGTATTATTTATTTAAATCTTTGCTGCTAAAAGTTGTTTGATATAATTTGAATGTCTTCTGTTGTAGTTCCATATATTCTTGAGTCGTTTTGTGTAAAGAACTTCTGAATATTGTGATAGAAATACTATTATTATTATTATTATTATTATTATTATTACTACATATTGCTCAATGCTGATAATGGTCAGTCACCGGTTCCTATAAATAAAGATGTAACATTATGGTCCCTGATGTTGTCCTCGAGGTGATTTGCTTTTTGAAATATGTATCTCCTTTAGTGTGCACCTGGGCTTTGTCTGCTGATGCGTAGACACACAAAGTGGGCGATGAGTTGTCTGTTTGAGCTACTTGAAGGTTTACAGGGTGTCCAGCCCTGTCCTATCACATCCTGTCACAGTCACAGCAGCTTTCCCAGGTTGTGACATTGAGGATGAAATTGTAACTGTTGTACTCCCTTAGTCCCTGGCCGTCTTTTAACTTTGGTTCGGTGTCCTGCTTCATGTCAGTGTTTTGGGCCAACAGCGTTCAGTAGTGGAAGTAGTATTATAACACCGACACAGCTCAAGGTTCAATGTTTATTTACTGTCGTTCTGCAAAGGGTTGCACAATGAAATGCAGGTTGTAGTCCCTTCAACTACACATGAAAAAGCATTTGTTTTTACGGTGAAGGATGAGTTGATGAGTTGTACTGCCTGTTGTCTGGCGGTCCGGCAGCGCATACCTCTGCATGGTGATCGGGCTGCTGCTATGTCCAGGTGGTACGGGGAGATATAGCACCCGCAGGGGAATCTATTTCTTCAGTGGACTGCATTTACCATCAGAACTGATTAGACGGCCACTGGTGGCGAATTTTCCATTTTTAAGAAGAACATGGCGCAGAAAATTTGCCTTAATAAGTTTGCTTTAGAAATCCAGAAACACTATAATGTCAATGCATCTCCTGCTTTGGTGTCACGCACATATTGTCAGTATGTTTTTAACCAAAGGTCTTTCCATCTTCTTCCCTTCAGGTTTGCGGTGTTTCATAATGTGAGGGTCCCTCGGGAGAATCTGCTGAACAAGACTGGAGATGTTACTCCTGATGGCCGCTACGTTACACCGTTCAAGGTTCGTGAGTGTCCACTGGTGGCTCAAGAAAGCACTCCATAAAGGTTCCAAGCCTTTTAACGGTTTGTTTAAGTGTCTATTCCCTGGCAAATGATCTGTTGCCGAGCAAAGACACCGGCTTGCTTTGCAGAGAGGACACAAACCCAACAGACACGTTAATTACACATGCGTGAGGCTGAGGTAGCGATGCTGCTTACAGCAAGACGAGAGAGAATGAAGTGGAAGTGCTGGAGGAAACCTCAGGCAGAATATCAAGGGCTTCTCCTACAGAATATTTCCGTGATGGAAAGATTAGAGATTACTCAGTTTAAGGCATCGGGAGGAGAGAAGAAGGATGAAGCCGCCAGCTCATCAGGCAGTTTGTGAGGAGGCGTCACCTGGATGCAGTATGGAAAGCAACCAGAGACTCTTTCACAACTAAACCAAAGATATGCAACCCAAAACTCACAACATGACATGAAGATATCAGAAATAGATCAAGAATACAAAGATGGTGGTCAACAAGCGTTTGAATGTTTAAACATTTAAACATGCTGTGTTGAAAATATAATTGCTAAACATCTTTTCTTGCTGACTAAAATGATGTTTGGTTTCTTCTCCGCAGCGGTTTGTTCAGAAAGAGCTTTTGTTTTTATTTAGGTTGAGAAATAGCCAATGAAACTTATTTCAGGAACAAGTACTGTTATGCTTGAAACTCATAGACGCATTCTTCTACTTCTCATTCGTGTCCATCTAAATGAGGTCACTGTATTTACCGGTATGTTTAGTTCATCTTGGGAGGAAGCTGTGGGGGATCTGCAACTATTCTGTATGTAGATTTTTGGATTCATGAACTACAGAATTGCAATAAATCAGAAGTTAAACTCTAATACGCATGCATTTTCTACAATGTTTACTTTGGCTGCAAATCCAAATGACTTATTTTTGCAAACTTGCAGGCACAGATGTGCATAAACGAATGAAGTAGGCAACCTTTGACCTTTGGGCTGTCTTCACATTATGGCTGCTCTTTCACTGCTGCAGTGATTTAATGAGCTCCCATATGAACGTCATGAGAAGATGCTGGTGACGACAACCAGGCCTGGAAGATTCCTCTGGTACCTCATGAGAGGAGTGAATAGCAAGGACAGGCCAGAGGCTGCACCACCAAGCCAGACAAGTTGGTCAGCCAGCTCTCTAGAGCTGAACATCATCCGACCCGGTGGCACTGATGATGAGCATTGGGAATAAGGAGCGCATGCAGGGAATGTTGTTGAACATTTCAGGGATTGACTGCATCCCAGGTCTTGAAGGGAACAGCCCACCAGCCTGAGTAAACCAAGACATCATTTGATCAACACCGTGGCACACCTGGACATGGAAATGCTGTTGGACAGGGGAAAGAGCAACAGTCATTTTGTTGTCACCAAAATCTTGTAGGCTTGTGATAAAACCCAAGGGAAACTGTAAACATTGAATTTTTCTCTTTTATTCTGTTCCTCGTGTCTCTACGTCGTCTCTCGTCTCTTCTTCAGGACCCCAACAAGCGCTTTGGGGAGTCTCTTGGTGCCCTGTCAGGGGGCAGGGTGTCCATCACCAGGATGGCTCTGGTCAACCTGAAGCTGGCTCTGATTGTCGCCATCCGCTTCTCAGCCACCAGGAGACAGTTTGGACCCAAAGACACGGAGGAGATTCCTGTTCTGGAGTACCAGTTACAGGTCAGGATGCGAGGGAGTGGATTTGAATGCAAAAGTACCTCGTCAAAGTAGAGAGTACCGTGTCAAAGTTACAAAAGGTACTCGTGTACATCTCTCAGTTTTGAGTGTGACACTTCTTTTTATTTCTTTATTTTTTCAGCAATGGCGTCTGATCCCGTACCTGGCAGCAGCATATGCTCTTGAACACTTCTCCAAATCCATCTTCATGAACTTCGCTGAGTTTCAGCTTGGACAGATGATGAGGGACAAGAGTGAAAGACAGGTGAGCTAAGATGAGGTGCAGTATGTGTGTGTCCATATGCCTCTGAATGAACTATGGTCTCATGTGTGTGTGTGTGTGTGTGTGTGTGTGTGTGTTGCAGGCAGAGATGGGCAGGGAGATCCATGCCATAGGCTGCTCCAGTAAACCTCTAGGCTCGTGGACCGCTCAGAGGGGGATCCAGGAGTGCAGGGAGGCGTGCGGTGGACACGGATACCTGGCCAGTCAGTCACACACACACACACACACACACACACACACACACACACACACAGAGACCTAACTACCGTCTCTCTCTTTCAGTGAACCGGCTGGGTGATCTGCGTAATGACAACGATCCAAACTGCACATACGAAGGAGACAACAATGTGTTGCTGCAACAGACCAGCAACTACCTGCTCAGCTGGCTCCATGCTAAGCACCGCGGTCAGTCCTCCGTCCACGGAGGGATTCTTACGAGCCTAGAGTGACAGTTGGCGAGACGTAGAGCCGGAGCTGCCACCAAAATTCCTTCAAAAAGGCTGAACTTAAAATTGAGTTCTGTTCGAGGGTTGATTGGTGATCACTTATTGGTGATAAGGGGCGCCTCACTTATCAATGATATTGACATGATTATCTCCCATTGCTAGTGCTGATGTGCCTGTTAAAGAATGTTGTGTGGTTGTACTTCTACATGGTCAGTGTAATACTTTACACTCGATGGAGTACCAGCACGGGATCAAAGCAATGTACCGCTACGGACAGACAGCAGCTGCATCTATTTCAGACACCTAAAAATCAGTCCATATCGGTTTAAGCGTACGCTATATTTAAAATACTTTCTCTGCTTTATCTTGCTCTCAGACAGCCCTTTAAGACGGTAGGTGAAGCTGTTATCTTCATCTATGTCTCTTTCAAGCCGCCAGACTGCTTAGAATAGAAACACGTCATTCTACCTCACAGAACTCTGGAGTTCTGCTGCATCGCCGCCTCGGTTTGGTTTGTCTTACTGTGTGAGTTTCTAAACAATCCCGGTTGACTGTTTGCTGCTCTTGTCTGCTCTCCGAACTGGTGGCGTGCCGACAGTGGAATGTGGCCTGCCATCGTTTCCTGACTGATCTCTGAAGTCTCAGCTGCTGTGTCGTCTGCTTTCAGACGGTGTGCGGATTGAGTCTCCTTTCCACACTGTGGATTTCCTGGATGATTCCCACACCATCCTGGAAAGCAAGTTCACGGCAAGAACCATGGAGGAGTGCATGGACTCTGCAGGTACTCCTAGAATTCAGAAGGGGTTATTCCCTGAAGTCAACAGGGTCAGTTATCTAAATATGGCAGCTACAGTGGGTTCTCAGTTTAACCTCGTCAATATACTGTTTTCTTGTCACATCAGTGCCACTGGCAGCTTATAAGTGGCTGGTGTGTTTCCTGCTGGAAGAGAGCCGGAGGAGGCTGGAACAACAGAGGGCCTTGGGGAAGGATGATTTTGAGGCCCGCAACAACAGCCAGGTAAGACCCTCACACCGCCCTCCTTCCTCCGGGTTGTCCATCACGTCCGATGTTTGTTCGGAGTCCTTGATGGCTGCAGAGTTTAACACGGGACGCATGCGGTCTTCTCCCCGGAGCATTGTTATCAAGCTGTGAAGACATTTTATATACAAACACCTTTTTGGATGATTTTTATTCTTTATTATCTCTCGTGTGTATTTATTCATTTCCACTCTCCCTTCTTTCAAATCTACTAGTTTTCAGGAATTATGAGACACAATGTTTCATGTCTCCAGACCAGCTGATCAGAAACAGAATACATGGTGTTGAGCTAAACGGGAGAGTTTCATCTGGTTTGTGTTATTATGTCACAAATGAATATGATGCAGGCTGGAGGTCACAGTGTCAGACGGGCGTGCGTTGAGGTTCTGGGAAATGTGTGTCACTGGATTCACTCATTGGCTTGTTTTGCTTAGCATTAATATGATGCGCTCTCATGTTTTAATGTTCATTGTAGAACTGTAACAGTTTCTAGAGAGTTAAGCATTCAGTAACACACTCAGTAACGCACTAACAACCCAAGTGTAAGACGGTAAAGATGAGTGTACAGGGTGATTCTATGTGCACAAAATAAAGTAGTACGTTTAATAACGTACTAGCTTTGTTATATATTCAATTATTTCTTTACATTAAAGACAAAAAATAATCTTATTTTATAATCTTTTTAATCTATATTCAGATGAAAAAGCAGCTATCCTTTGTTTTGTATCTAGTTTCCCTTGTTAATATATCTTTAGTAAAAAGTAGCTACTTGGAGCTATCTAATTTGTGTGAAAACAACACTAGCAGTGAGAGTAGCTATCTCGGAACTATGCTCCCACGGTGGAATACCAGAAGTTTTCCTGTTTGGCCATTCAGGTGACTTTGTGTGAAAGCAGCCTCAGGACCAAGACAGGAAGCAGAGGGAGCGGAAGGATCCGGTAGCTTACATGCTAACGTCCTGACGCCACCTGTTAGCTGCTGGTCCACTAGCTTCTGTAACTCAGCGCTATCTCTCCTTGAGGGCTTTTACCAGCACAGTAGAAACTCGACTACGCAATCGTGCGTATCATATGTCGAGGGTTAAGAACTACTACAAAAGTACAAATTACGCAACTTCCCCGTTAGCCACTTCTTGTCGCTGTATGTCCTGCTTCACTGAACTGTTAACTGGATCCTCTCATCCATGATGAGTAAACATGAGTTTATGTTTCAAGTCTTCTTCAATACAGCATGATGTTCATTTAGTAAATGATGGTCCATTTAGAGTCAATAGACCATAAAGCAGGGGATGCTTTAGGGCGGGGCTACACAGTGATTGACAGGTCTCTACCAGAGCCGTACACTGCGTCTCTGTCACTCCTCCACAGTCCAAATATGGTCACTAGTTTGCTGGTTGCAACAAAAACAAGATGTCCAAAACAGCAGTCCACAAACCAATGTGTAAGTCAGGATGCTACGTCCACCTCTTATGCACAGTCTTTGGTTTATTCCACAAAGATCTTGGGCTCGTGGAATATGGTTTAAGGTTTCTGAAAGCAGAAATGCAATATTGCATGTTTTTATGCCTCTGCGCTGGCAACAGCTTCAAATATTCTGTGTGTGTGTGTGCGCGTTTAGGTTTACTGCTGCCGCTCCCTGGCCATCGCCTACATAGAACACAACTGCCTCCAGAGGTTTCATGATCTGACCACTGATGAGGACACGCCTGCTGGGCTCAGACCGGTATTGAGCAAGCTGTGTGCCCTGTATGGGCTGTGGAGCCTCAGCAGCCACATGGCCACACTTTACCAGGGTGCGTACCGTACTCCACACACCGCCGGCATCCATCCAGATAACACATTGCATTGACATTTGTAACGTAGTTTTGTTCCCGTACAGGTGAGTACTTGAGTGGAAGGAAGCCCTCAGAGTTGGTCCAGACGGCCATTCTCACTCTCTGCACCCAGGTACAGAAACACTCCATCCTCTTATACTGTTTCATGGTGTGTGTTGTTGTTTGGCCTCTTTCTTGTGTCCTTCTATACTTCCGACCTTTGTAAAGTTATGGCTCTGCTAGATTCTGCTCCTCTACCCGACGTTCAGCTCAACCTAAACTGCTCTGTCTCCTCCAGCTGAAGGATGATGCCGTAGCATTGGTGGATGTGTTTGCACCTTCTGATTTCATTCTCCACTCGCCCATAGGCAACGCTGATGGACAGGTAAAGACACACACATCACACACACACACACACACACACACACACACTAAGCCTAATTCTATTATATTCAACAATAAGTCTGATTATAGCTCAGTATTTAAAGTCGCGAGCATAAATAATGGAAGAATTGTCATACCATGACACTTTGAGAGCTTTGAGAGGTGAGAGGGGGCCTGTGTGTCCACAGCATCTATTTAGTGGTTAAAGGAGCTGTGGTCAGACGGTGGATTAAACCATTTCACTTTCTAAGAATTCTTCATGATAAGTTATTTTTGCTGCTTCCTCTTCCTCCCTGCAGTATGAGTAGTCTTGTTTTATTAAAAAATAGCCGCTAACAATGCTCTGCTAATTCGCTGATAAACGCTTTTCTATAAATTCTTCACGATAAAAGTAGCCTGTTATTCTGTTATTAAAGGCTTTTGTGTTAATCTAGCAAAATCAGGAACTGTTTGTTTTTCATCAGCTGGTCTGGCTGATCAGATCCCACTGTGAATAAAAAAAAAAAAAATTTAGAATTGTTGTTATGTTTCCGATAATGGAATCTTTTCAATTTTTTTCATATGATTATTAGACACGTTTATATGAAATGATTGTATTTTTATTGTAGGTATGGTGAAGGCTCTAAATACAGTTGTTAGAAAAATGAACTTGTCACTCTAAAAATATGTATTTATCTTCGGCTTCACAGTTCTTCATTGGTAAGATGAATATTATAGAGAGAGATAATAAGCTGTTAACACCCACCACAGTGACTCAGTCACACTAAGTCACTCAGGTTAGGTCACATTACTGGAAGAGGACAGCAGAGCTTTGGCTGCTGTCTCTCCCTCTTCCAGGAAACCGCGCACAGCGATGAGTTGGCTCATGAATTGTTGTTGACAAAAGGCTCAACTGAGGTTTGTTTTTCCCGAGAGATGAAGACCCGCTGTGTATTCTGTTCCTCAGGGTCGCCCACGTTTATTTTTATAGAGAAATTGGTTTCTCGATCTTTCATCTGTAATATTTGTCTAGTTTTGACTCAGTTTATAGTTTAATAGTACTGACTTCCTTTCTGTCTCTGCTGTATTACTTTCGACTTAATCTTCCTTTGAAAAACATTTCTGCATGTGTGCGGGGGTCTTCTTTATGGGTGAGTCACATAAGAAGCAGAACTAAGTGGAACAAACATCACGAGGCAACATAAGGTTTGAGTCTCACTTTTTAATTATCATTGTCGTGATGTTTGAATCTAATCTTGTTGTAGTTTTTGGTGAGAAATCGTCTGGTTGCTTGATTTGAGCATCCCGTGTCTTTAATCGAAAGCCATTACCAGAAACCATCTGTTGCACTATTAACATGAGGCCTCTGGGTGTCTGAGGGCTTAATAATGCAGACTGCTTTGGATATGAGTCATGATGAATCTTAATTGACTCGAGTTGCTTCCCAACAGCATAGAGGGAAATCCAATTACACATAGCCCGGCTCCCGACCATGGTCATGTGTCATGTCTTCCTGTAAACTTATATCAACAATGTAATGATCAGAAACACCATCACGTGAATCCCAAGAGATAAACAGCGTGAAGTCAGAGTCACTCAGCCGGGCGTCCTGCTGTGACTCTCCGGATTCATTTAAAATGTAACTACACAAACACACTTCCTGTTCAGCTGCGGTCCGGTACAAATAACATAGCGAGGCTCCGAGCCATAGTTCATCTAATCTGTTTGTCTGACATGTGGAAGGGGCTGGTGGTGTGTTGACCGTGTCCTTGAGATGACCGCGGAGCCTCTTCTTGTGGTTAATGCGGATTCAGAAGGCGCTTTGATTGCATGTCTGGTGAGACAGGAAGCGATGATGGCGGCTCAGATTAAACAGGGAGGGAACTCTATCAGATCAAGACAAGGTCTGAAACAGATGTCCACCCACACTACAATCCCCTTATGTGTTCAACAACACCCATCGGTCCTGTTGGAAAGGTGGATTAGGAAAATGGTTCCAGTTCCAGAGTTCTTCTGCTGAGATGTTTGGATCAGGACCTTTACCAGAGATAAAAAGCTTCTCTCCTTGTTTCTCCTTCACGTAGCTTTACAAGAACCTGTGGGCGACACTGATGCAGGGCAGCCAGGTGCTGGAACGGCCTTCCTGGTGGAAAGAGTTCTGCTCAGACAAGCCCGAGGTCGGATCCCTCCGTCCGAAACTCTAGAATCCACTCTGGACTACGACTACTGTCTGGAGAGTCTGAAGTTGAAAATGTGTGCTGCTCTTAAAGAAAGCAGCAGATAAAATCAAGATATCACTTTAAATCACATTGAACCAAACTTTGAAATAAAAAAAGATTCCATTTAAACCAGTTTTTGAGCAACTAATCAATTTCCTCCAATAAAGTCTGTTGGGACAGACTCGACTCATTTGAGTTTTATGATGCTGATGCTAGTAGTGTTTATGGTTTTAATTAGCAGTATTCTAATTCAGCATTTTTAATTGTGCAACAGAGAAATCTGCATTTTAAACTGGATTAACGGAATGAAGTAAAGCTTTTGAATGAGCTACTAAACAAACTTTTGGTGATTAAAGAATGCCGATGAGACATTTTCAAATCATTTGACACATTGTTCTGTCGGTGCAAAGGAGAAGGGGAGACTTTGGGTTTTCAGTTGGAGGCCACACTTCGTGGATTAATATTAGTGTGTCAAAGAAAGTCAATCACTAAGATTACCAATCATCTGTTCTATTGGATGTAAACTGTGATTATGTGAATCATCACTTTGCCACGTTTCTGTCCTTAACACAGCAATAATGCATTCCAAGGATATTTATGTATATTTGATTTCATATTGAATGAAATGATGTAATCTAAACAGTGTTCATCTGTAGATGCATAATTACAATGTTTTGATATTCAACACTATGCAGATTAAATATGTTTAATAAGATGACTGATGGAGCTGTGTAGTGTTTGTTGTGCTCCAGTGAAATGAAACGACTCGATTTAAAGGACCAAACAATGCAGCGTTCATAATGCTCTGCTTCAAAAATCAACAGGGAGTACGAACAACTAACAGACAATTAACAGACATGGATGTCGTAAAAAGTAAAATCTCACATTAAGTTGTGTTGCTGATTCATTGGAAGACCGCACATAAACACCATTCCACTGTCAAACTCTTTAGAGACTCAAAACCTTCATTTATAGCACCAGAGGTCTGCCCACAAGCCCAATGCTAAATTACATGTTCGCTCGTGACAGCTGGCATGAATTAAGATGTTTCATGGAAAGGGGGAAGAGGGGGGGGGGGGGGGTCTAAAGGCATTTTGCCAAATGTAAAATGACATAGAAATATAAAGTGATAATTAAGGACAGATCACTTAAAGTCTCACCTTTGAGCCCCAGATTTTGGGGCAACAGCAGCGAGGTTTATTCAGCTCTCCAATTAACCCGCAACACCAGAGTGATGAATAGATGTTAACAGAAATGATGCGTTGTAAGAGTCTCAGCCAACAATGTGATTCATATCAGATTATTTAATGCCAATATTCTCTCACACACACACACACACTTTCAGTTCTTGGTGCGGCCCCTTCTTTCAGAGCCTTGTGCCTTATCAGAGGTAACTATTATGACCTTTTAGTCAATTTGATAAGAGGTGTAAAAGGAAAGTTATTTACTTAAAACTGTTTTAGGGCAAATAAGAAACCGTGCAGCTCGTTTCCCCGTCGTGTTTATTGTGGGACATGTGAGTTTGGATTGCTTTTACCAATGTTATGTTTTCGGTTTGGTTTGTTTTTTTGTCAGCACACAAAATACTGTCCTGATTCTCATGAAACTTGGTGGGAGGGTGACTCATTGGGGCCAAGGAAGAACCCATTCACTTTAGAGTGTTTAGGCTGTGTTTACAGACTCATTGACAGTTATTTATTAGACTCCTAAAAAAGGCAACTCTTAAACTGTATTTCACAAATTGTCATCCTGTCTTTTGGACAAATGGATCCAAACTGAACCACTTCAGCTATTTCATCAGCAAACTTTGGGTGATTCCCCCACATGACAGATTTGAGGACAAAGTCCATGGTGTGGCTCTCATAGCAGCAGATGGAGCTCTACAAAGCACAGTTCACCAACACGACCATAAAAGCTGGTCTACCTTGGTATGGGAGGAACAAAAACCAGTTGCCTTTAAACATATTGGACATATTTTAGTGTCCTGCACTTTGGATGCATTCACAGAAAGCATTCCACGGATTTGTTTTCACACTTTCACCAACAGTCAATAAAAGACGACAGACTTGAGATTCATCACCAACCATCAATACAATGGCATGCCGATATTAACACCACTGAGTCAGTGTGGTTAACTGGATGTCAAGATATGCTCAGCTCGAAAACCCAACAATTGACACCTCCAGCCCTCTTGTTCATGTTTTTACAGATCATAGACGTTTTCACTGTGTCCCATGTGTGAGTGACTTCCTTTTAATGCAGACGAGAAGAGACTTATCAGTTTACTTCATATATTTATTGCTACCCAGCTGTTTTTAAAAACGTAGGCCGATTACTGGGCTCACATGAATCGGAGCCAAGAGCCACTGGCAGCCAATGTGAAAGCCTGTTATCATGGTCTCATGGGCCAGCACTCATTCATTTATCTGGCTGGTGACGTTTATAGCCACTGTATCGCCACATAATACCTGTTTGAACCTACCACAGAACGAGTCAGCACAACCATGTCTGCTTTCCTCATATTGAGGTTATCGGCAATGTTTGAAACTGTGTTTTTAGACCCAGATGAATAATGTGGTCTCTAATTAGAGGACGTTTGCTCATGGAAACAAGGATGCTCTTTACTGCTAAGGAGATGGCAGAAATAGACTTTTAGACTTGCAAGGTAGCCCAAATGTCCCAATTCATCCAGCTCCTTCTAGGGCAGGGATTCCCAAAGTGGGGTGTGCGCACCCCTGGGGGTGCGCGAGCTGCCTCTAGGGGGTGCGCGAGAGGAAAAATGTAATGGCGGTGCAGTCCTGTCTCCTAAAAATTACGTTCCCCCAAAACTAAAATGCATTCTCAATTACGTTTTACCATGAACGTATTTTCTCCCTGATTACGTTTGTGTTTGACGTACAAATACGTTTCTCATCAACATATCTTTGCCATACTCTAGTCTTTATTATTTTTCTGTGATCTGCCTCGCCTCTACCCCGCCACCCACAAGTTATTGACCCGCAGCCTGTTCCGAGGGCTGAAGACCTGACGATCGGGCGCCTCACGGCGGGGGCGGCTGGAGACCTCGCGTCCCGGCGCCAACGAGTGAGCGCCCGCCACTCGGAACCATAAAACCAAGTCCCGGATTTCACCCGGGGGACATTCTGGAGGTATTGTGACCGGGTGATGTGCCTCGTTGCTGGGGAGGTATGAGCCGAGAGTGGCGGGGTGTTATGGAGGTATATATTACAACTCGGTGTTGTTCCCGTGCGTGGATGAGCGCATTTCTGCCGGAGACAGGCGGCGTGTTGTGGTCGTATTCTGACCGCGTAACAGGGAGAAGGAGAGGCGGTGGTGGAGAGGGAAAAATGTTAAAGAGATGGTGGAATGTATGATTGGAGAGAGAGAAGCGAAAAAGTTGGACGTGATCCCGGTGTCCAACAACACTGTCGCGCGCATCGATGCTTTGTCCGAAGACATCCTGGCTACATTGGTCGGTCGCGTGAAGAAGAGTGAGTTTTACTCTGCAAGTAGACGAGCCTACAGATGTGGCCAATCTGGCCAATCGTCCGTTACCTTCGTAACGTTACGTCCGTTACCTTTTCGAAGGCACGGTGCAGGAAGAGTTTTTGTGTTTTTTATCTTGTAAACAAACGCCACGCGCGAGCAAACTGTTCTCTCATTCGTCCGATTTTTATGCGGCTCTGTTGCTTTTTTTTTTTTAAGGTGTGTGTGTGTGTGGGGGGGGGGGGGGGTTGGGGGTGCGTGAACCCGGTCGGGATGTAGAAGGGGGTGCGTGGCCTAAAAAGTTTGGGAACCGCTGTTCTAGGGTATCCGGAGGTGTCTTTGGGCCAGATGGGATATCATCTCCTCAGCATGTTCTGGGTCCTATAGTTGCACATACCCAGAATACCTCCACAGGGAGGTGTCCAGGAGGCATGTTGATCAGATGCCTGAATACCAATTCCTGCCAGTGCAAAAGAGCAGCAGATCCCTTTTTCGGATGTCCGAGCCCCTGACCCTACTCTTGAGCTCAGACACCCTGCAAAGGAAAGTCATTTCACCAATCCACCTTCTTCCGATGAGTACCACGGCCTCAGACTTCACATCATCACATCTGGTTGCAAACTGTCCTGGTGCACACTGGAGGTCACAGTTTATGCTCGCCACTCCTCAGGTACATCTGGGGATTCTCCCAATGATATGCATAAGAGGAACGGCCGAGGCAAACTCCAACACCCACAAAGACAATGCTTTTTTGGTTCTACAAGAACTGGATAGAGGATCACAGGCTACCCGTATTCATGTGGTTCCCTGTGGGACACGATCACACACCTCCAAATAAAAAGGTGTGGGACTGAATGGGCAAATTCCCATGACCAGAGGTTCCCTCAACCCTGCAGCTCTTTAACAACCTCAGTGACCTCCGCCAAAGTTGAGGTCATTGTGCCTGTTGGTGGCTCAGTGAGAGAGCGGGTCTTCCTTCAATAAGAGGATTGGGCAAGTCACTTAACCCCAAAATGACTCTCGAAGGCTGTGCCATCAGTGTGTGTGCGTGTATGTATAGTAATAATAATAATTTATATTGCACCTTTAAAACCAGAGTTTACAAAGTGCTTTGACAGACAAAGCAGCAAAAGCGAGGCAATAAAACAGAAAGCTCAACAGTGAGGCCCAACAAAGCACGACAACTAAGGTAAGAATTGAACACGAAAGAAAAACAGTTTGTCACGGGTGTAGTTAGGACCCAGGAGCAGTACGACAACACCAGGACTGGTATGATTTAAGTTCTTTATTTTCAAGACACGACAGGCAGAATATTCTCCTGAAGAATCAACGACAGGATTCTCGTGGTCAATGACAGACAGGCTGAGGAAGTCACCAGGGCAGAGGCAAGGTAGTCCGGAACAGGCAGGGTCGGCAACAGGGAGTCAGTCCATGGGTGAGTGCGGGAAAGCTTAGCATGAATGCAGAGAACGATCGGGCAGTGAGTGTGTGTGAGGCAGGTGAGTGTGACTGTGGCAAGTCTGAGAATAATGTCATTCAAATACCAAAAGACACAAATTACATACACTCATTTCTGTATGGTCGAGAAAATGGCTTTGACGTCTACAAAACCAAAGCAGAGTTCTATACGATGACATTTCCATTGCATGCTGTAACAGGATGGTACGGAGGACTCAGAAATAGTTCCAGCACAGCATTTAGAGGCAGAGTCAGTTCTGCAGTTTTCAGGATCTTCAATGAAATAAACTCCAAATAACACAAAAACTGAAAAACCTAGCTCAGTCCAGAGCTCGAGCACAAAACTAAACTGTTGCAGGCGGGCCGCCAGCCGGCCTACTGGTCTCAATCCTCTCCAATCCTGGAGACCTTAGGGAGGCGTGACCCTGCTCCTCCTGCAGCATGCTCTCTCTGATCAGCTTTCCTGCGTCACCTTTATTTAGAATCATCAAGTAACCTAAACTGCATGTCTTTGGACTGTGGGAGGAACCCGGAGAGAACCCACGCTGCCACGGGAAGAACATGCAAACTCCACACAGAAGGCCCGTCTAGCCGAACCCTGGCTCCTCTTGCAGTGAGGCGACAGTGCTATTTTATGACTATACTATATATATATATGTATATATATATATGTAAAGTTTTTTAAGACCCAAAAGCAGGACTCTGACACACAGCTTGCAATGTGAACATGGTTTGTTGATGGTGGAAGGAGCACAGAGAGAGCTTGAGCTGTACTACTATGACATCATTTTTTATGGCACAGTAAAGTATGATGTTTATACAAAACATTTATGGTACACTATACTGTGAAATTCTTTATGATATTTTCAGGCCATACTATATTTTTGATATGATGCCCTACCCATCAGGACTTAACTGAGCATTCACACCCACACGTATCCGAACACATGTCCACTGAACGAGCAGTTCGGAGTTCAACGTTTGCTCAAGGACACGTAGACATGAGGAGGCGGGGATCGAACCACCAGACAGCCCAATGTGTGAAACATGTTGGACTTCTTCAATTCAATGTTGTTGAAATGTTGTTCTGTTTTGTGAAATGTGTCGTTTCCGAAAATATTGCATTTTTTTGTGAAATGTTTTGACACTCAAACCAGTTGATCGGAAAAAATGGCAAATTACTCAATTTATGACATACAATAATTCATTTGAATATAAATTAAAATATGAATATAAATCGAATTGTACTTCGTTTGTAAGATTGTAATTGCCTGTCTCGTGAGTACTGCATATATTTAGGATTCCTACATAAAATATATTCATGTACTACATTAGACATTTAGAATAACAAAGACAGTTACAACACATTAAGTTCAAAAGTTGGTCTTTTTACTTTTACAATGAAACACAAAATGTTGGCCACGTGTTGGCCACGTCCCTGTGCGAGACTGCCCACTGTGTTCAAATAAAGTCACGACCTGTCGAGAGCCGTGAAGGAAAGATTGATTGTGTCTGAAAACGATCACCGTCTGTCTGCACAGACTTTATCTCTGAACCCCAAAAAGAGTTTCCTTCCTGTTTTTACCCCTCTGCATTCCAGCACGGGAGGCTTGTTTCCACTCAGGAATGTTTATGGCTGGCCATGAGGAGAGCTCAGCCTTGTTTCCACAGTCAGGTATTGTACGACTGTGCTGCAAAGAAAGTCCCATGAGGCATTGCCTGTGACCTAGATTTGAAGGCTAAATGATGAGAAATTTGGAATTCTGCACCATCAAGACGACAGATAATAATAAAACACTTTTACTTTGTGAAAACTTTATTTGGTGGAAAAAGCAACTGGAAAAATCTGATATAGAGAAATGCCTTGTTGGCGACGTACATGTAAACATTTGGTTTGAGTATTCATACTAAAAGCACAAACAGTTATGAACCAGAGCAGCAGCAGTGGTGAGACTATGTCAAAACATCTGCTCACATTTTCTGCTCTTCATTCCAACAGAGTACATCATTGAAACTTAATCAACACACGTGGTTCACATTTGGTTGTGGAAGGACAACTTACAGCAATAAAGAAACCTGCCAACCAACAACCAACGATAAGATCACAATGTTTAATATCTGCTCGAACACGCTCTCAAACTTAGACGTTGAGCTCACTGTGGTGCCTGAAAATATATTGTGACACAAAGCATCAAATTTGGCAAATGCACTCAAACTAATATCAATGTTTTATAATTTGTAATTCACCCGACTAAATGTTTACCGTGTGTTTATTATAGAGGCTCGGCAGCTGTGGTAGTCTTTTGCATGTGACAACGTCATGGAAAATGAGCCATTCCCTACTTCTGGTAAGATAAGGGGACAGGCCTTTGTTGGCCAACAGTTCGATAAAAGTTCAATTTCATCTCTGTGTCGAGTACGGAGATAAGTCTGGGATTCAACAAACAGTCAGTCTTAAAGCGATGCTAAAGCAGTCGTTCTAGTGTAAAATGGATCAAATGAGTATGTGAAAGAGGTCACTCCTAGTCCTGGTGACGGATCCACAGAGAATTACCACTTGTACATCACCTGCCCAGTACCAAACTAAGCACTGGTGTTTTCTTTCCCCCGCCTCCTGGTCCAGCCTCACTCTCACGCTCATTCACATGAATGGAGGAAGGAAGACACTGGATTTGGCAATTAGTGTATTTTACAACTTTTAGGACCTGATCATTTAAATAATGGCTGTTCATTTGTTCGTACTGGGCAGTTGGTTTACCTAAAAACGTGACGGACCCGGAAATTGTAATTCCACCATTTGGCCACTGTGTAAAATTGCTGCAAAGCCTGGAGCTTCCCTAAAAATGAAGAAAGGGGGCTTGAGGGAGAAGTTCAAACCCTGCCCATCCCGATATGAATTGTTCATACTTTTACAGCCCACCTAAATCATAACAAGGTTGGGGGAAGATGTTTCAGGCAGAGGTGAGACCAAGTCATTGTCTCGCAAATCACAAGAGTGTCTAGTCTTCACACTCAAGTCCCAAGTCAAGACAGGCAAGTCCTGAGTCAAGTCCAAAGCCCTAAACTTTGAGTTTTGAGTCCGAAAGAAGTCCTGATGTGCTCTTCGCCCAATGAAATGCCTTTTTAACAACAGAGTAAATGCCACCAACAGGTGCTGTGTAACGTATTGTTCGTTCTTCATGATGGTTTTCTCCTGCAACTTGTTGTCGGATTGGTTAAAAACAAAGTGGATCTGGGGAATTAAGTGTCAACTTCTGGGACTGAAGCGTTAACGTTATTTGATTCACTAAATGAAGGGAAATGAATTGATTCGTGGTGTAGAGGATTGCCTATATGTTCTTGGGGTGCTAGCCAGATGTTTGTCCAATAATTTAATGTTTGAGATTTGTTTTATGGTTAATCCCCCACATCAATACATGCATCGTGGCCCCTCACAGCTTCTCTGAAATCAAGTAAAACAGTGTATCAGAATGCACTCAAATAATCAAGCAGTAATCAGAGCCACAATGCAAAGCTCGACTCAAGTCCAAGTCATGTGACTCGAGTCGACGCCTCTGGTTTGGGGACTGTTAGATGATCTGACAAGCACAACATACTGATGCCTCAACTTCCAAAGAAGTGTAAACTCAAGTTGTTAACTTTGGTAAGTTCCACGATATGCAGGTTTACGAGTATGAGTTGTCATACGTTGTCAACATGATGGAACATTGCCAAAACAAATATTAAATCAAGGAAGCTATGCATTGCCTGTCTCGCGTGTTTTTGTCAGATTATTTCTGTGAGGGTTTTTAGGATTGAGACCTAGAACAAGGAACCGCATTAGAACCAATGTCTTTCAGAGGTGATACAACTTTAGGGCTCAGATTGGATGGACTCCTGTGGGATACACAGCCATACTCAAGCTGTACTACAGCACTTTGTTTGGGGTTATAGGAATTTATCTTCCAGCAAAAGATACAATGCAAGTCATCGCCATTTACAATAAAGGGTTCTAAAGTTTTGTAATGAAAGCTGCCTGGCCTAAATTCATCATCTTTTAATCAAACCTAAAATAAATCAGGTTTCATTGCAGGTTTCCCCAACTGTTAAGCAAGACTGGTAAACTGGTTTTGTGCAAGACACGAGACACTTTGGTATACTGTTAAGAATCATCTACAGTCAAATGATAAGTGATGAAAGCAGAGTTGATGAAGGTGACTTGTTAGGATTGCACTACGTTTTTAATGGATAATGACTTGAATATTTAGATACTTGATCTTATTAACCTCTTTATCACTCAATACAATTATGTTTGTTCATTTGAAATTGAAGTTGGCACGGGTGCATTTATTTTTGGGTCAGACTGGCAATCACAAGCCACACCCATGACTCTCAGTATCCATCCATCCATTCAGCAAAGCAGCCGATACATTCGGTTCCCCAGTCACGTCCTAGTCGAATGCAATTTGTACCAGGCCAGATGGGATATATAACCCTTCCAGTGTATTCTCATTCTGCCCCTTTTATCTCCTCTCAATTGGACAGGGCATCCTGGAGATAGCCTGATCAGATGCCTTAACCAGCTCAACTAACTCCTTTCAACAAGAAGAAGCAGCGGTTCTACACAATTCTTTGAGTCATCATCCAAAGCTCATGACCGAAGATGAGGGTTTGAATGTAGGCCGACGAGTAAATCAAGGGCTTTGCTTATTCCAGCTCAGTTCCTTCTTCCCCAGATATTCCTCTGGAGAGGCAAATTGAGAAGCAACCTACCTCACTTGGATTTGGATTCAGGAGAACGGGGGTCCTGCCTTGCTGGCCCCACTTGAACATAAGGGTCAAGTGCAGGCTGTCGCCATGGCCGTATTCATGAATCTTTGTTGCATCTCTCTCTCAGGTGAAGGTCAGGTGAAGGTCAGGTGAAGGTCAGGTGAATTGCCAAATGGGTGGCATGTGAGTGTGGGGGCCTTGGCGTACTGACCACAGGCCACGAAAACCAGCTCTAATGGGAAGCAATGCAGATTCTGGATGGACACTCGAGGGGTCATGGGGGTTTTGTGGACTTGTATTTATTTATGGAAGCTTTTGACCATGTCTGCCAGAAAACTGCTTTAGAGCAAATTCTATTTAAAATAAAATGATGGGAAATGATCAATTCAACCGTACATTCATCAACATTGCTCTTATCTTTTTGCGATGTGAATGATGTGAATGTGAGCCATGATTGCCTCATATAAACATCAGATGTCTGAGATACTTGTACAGCAAATGTGTCCACTGGTTCAAAAATGTACAATCAAAGTGAAACATAAGATATATTATAGGGTTTGGGTTTATGCCATTCTGTAGGGTGTACATGTATGGACCTGTTCCAACGTTGACCTGGTCTGAGCAGATGGAAGGCACAGCTGTACATCCTGGATACCAAACCTGCATTGCACCATGGGCTTCTTTTACTTCGGTACCGTTAATAGCCAGTTCCCAAAGTACCAGAAGAAGTGTGCGCTTGACAAGAGTTCCACTGCACTGATGCAGAGCTTCCACCGTCCACCGTGTTCTTTCACAAGAATAAGGCCTTACATGTTGATCGAACTCCACATGAGAGAGGCGCTTCCGATGTCTACTGCATGATAACGTCGGGTTCGATGTTGAAGAGCAGATCATCATTGTCCCTCCTGACCTCCAGCAGAAGGGCTGTCTCCTCCTGCAGCGCCCCCTGCAGGTCGGCCGTGGCCATCAGCGGTTTGCCATTCAGTTTCACAATAATGTCACCATCTCTGATCCCGCCTCTGGAGACAAAGAGGGGAGTGAATAGAGCCTGTTATAGGTAAAGCATTCATTTTACTTCAGCAATGAGTAACAAACTGGATACTGCTTTGGTTTGAGGAATGAATACAGAATAAAAACCTACTTCTGTGCAGGTGAGTGAGGAACAACTTCATGAACATAAATCCCACTGGTAACATCGGGGAAGTCTGGGTTCTGTTGTTTAAGCTCTTCAATCAACCTGGAACCAACAAATACTTTCATTGTCATTCATATCATTCATTATCATCCAAACAAAGTTCAGGAACCACAAGCTGTATAAATACTAACACATACTGTGTCTTTGTTCAACCTTTATGTACGAGAGCCTCATTGACTTGTTTTCAAGAGTCAGAGTCCTGACTCAGACTGATAGATAACACAAAATACGCCACAAAATCTGAATTTAACAAAGATAAAAAATGTTTTACAATTACATTTTCAAATTCAACACATAACAGATTTAATTATAGGAGCGACCCAGATGGCACCCTAACACCACCCATACTTGTCCAATCTAAAATCATAAACCAATGAATAGCACGAGTCTAAAACACACACAATTCAATTTACACAGAGAGAGACAATGTTGCAATTTAAGATAACCTCCAAATACAGACAGTTCCGGGGAGAGGCAGCGGTTTACATGAAGCTTTTACCAAGTTTACAACATACAGACTCAAAGGCATGTAAGCACTGAAGAGATGCATGGAGAGTGCATCCTCACGGTCAAGCAAAGACGAACAAAATGGCTGAAACAAGCTACCACTAAGCTGAGATATGCCTTGTTTCAAAAATATAAACTGAATTGCCTGTAAAGGCAGAAACATTCCTCATAGTTAGCCACGGCCTGTTACAGTGGTTGGGTGGTCCAATAACTTCAAGAGCTGTGGATTTAGATGCCGCTGTGCTGTAACCTGCTGTGAGCTGGAAACCTGCGGCCTATTATGTAACACGCTTTGAAAAAGGGCAGCAGCTGAGTATTTTGACAAAATTGAAAATTGATTATTCAATGAACAACATAAGATGCCATCACTCTATTGTTATCTCTTTTCTCTATTTACTATATTTCCTACTCACACAATAGTTGTCATTGGTTTAGACTTACGCTGGTGTGATGGTCAGCATCCTGATTCCAATGAAACGTTTCTTTTTTGACCTTACATCTGAAAGAGACTCCAGTTAGTTTCTGTTTATTCAGCGGGGACACTTGAAGATGTTTAACCCTGGCCCAATGACGTCACTGTCAGACACACCTTTGCTGTGCTTGTCGAGTGAGTCGTTGAGGAAGCGAGTGATCCTGTCGGAGGGAATGGCAAATGAGATTCCTGCTGCAACCTTCAGGGTGTTGATGCCAATCACCTCCCCATCCTCAAAGACAGAGACACAGCAGGACAAAGTCATGAGCATTTACATTTCCAGAATGTTCGGCTTATTTTTGATCTCAAGGCAAATTACAGAGAGTACAACCGTAGAAAAGGTTTCTTCGGTTGGTGTGATCGAGAATAACCTGTCAGTGCAAAGCCACCAGCACAAAGCCAAATGCAATGGTTGTGCAATTTGTATTTGAAGTGAACAACCAGACCCAGGTGAGAGAGAAAGGTATTTTACAGCAAACAAGCTTTGAGGTAGGAAACCAAAAGCTCACCAAATTGACAAGAGGTCCTCCTGAATTCCCGTACTGTGAAGGAAAACACAAAACAACAGTACTATGGTGTAAAAACTGGACAATCTCACAACGTACAATATGGCATTTTTACAACCTACTGCACCGCTAAACAATCGTTTTGACTCAGAGCACATGTTTTCTGCCTTGCTGTATCCTCACGTTGATGATAGCATCCGTCTGGATGTAGTCCATGTCGGAGTCCTTGAGGCCCAGCTCCTTGCCGTCTCTCTGGGCGGTGCTGACGATGCCTGTGGTGACGGTGTTCTGGAGGGCGAAGGGGCTGCCGATGGCGACCACGAACTCCCCGGGCCTCAGGTCTGCACTGTGGCCCAGAAACAATATGGGCAGTTTCATCTGGGAGGAGGCACAAAGGGTAAGATAACGCTGTAGCAGGATGGAGGATATTAGTTTCAAACCTGAAAGCTAACCAGGTACATCTCGCTGTGAATACAGCAGCGTGCACCTTGTTGGACCCACAGGTCAAAAGCAGAGGTTGCACTGCAATGTGAAAGACAATCATAACCTATTATTGAGGGAGTAACTTTCAATGTTCACCTCCATACGCAGTTGTGTTTTTGAAACTGCTGCTCCTCTGCTCATGAATCTTCCATACGCAAAATGACACAAAACGACCGTGTGCCAGAAGCCTGGACATTTACACGTTTCACACTCAGGACATACGACCCAATGTGTGTTAAAACAAAAACGGCAATGACTTCAGTTTGTGACACACAAAAGTTTTAACTGCTAATTTAACTGTTCCAAGAACCCAGTGTGCAAGTAGCAAACAGGGGTTATAAAACCTCACATGAGCAACAATCTGTCTGGAACATGAAGACTAATGAAATGAATATGGAAAACCATGAATAACAGCCTGATGATGATGACAACAGCTGTAAAACATACACAGTCAATAAAAGCACATCTGTAAAGACTAACATGACCTTAAGTATCACTATGCAGCAATATACTGTGCGATATATGTCAAAAAAAGCAGGTTGTAAGGAGACACAAGGAAAAAGGGAGGGGCTATGACGAGAAGACGGGAAAGGGAGAAAAAGAATGGAGCTGAGTAGAAACACATGCTGAGCAGACAGATGGTGTGACTAGAGGAAAGGAGGAATGGGCAGGAAGGGTTGCTTTAAGGTGGAGCACTTTTGGATCGTGTTTCTCTCGCTCACTCCTCCCTGTCCTGGTCCCGATCCAGCTCTCTCAGCTCGAATGCAGAGATGTCAACTGAGGTTCAACTCATTTTGGTTTTCGAAAGCAGATATTTTTGTACGGCCCATTACACATGACACACTCTGTAAACACACGTATTTAGTCTGCTGACGTTGGCGAAATGCCAGAAAAGACTCATCACGCTGCTGGAGCTCCACTGCAGCAATCATTTTAAACAGACGCTGGTTTACATCCACAGTTTATCCTTAAAACTACAGTTGATAACTTCAATAAAAATAACTTTTGATCATATTTGGTCAAGCTGTCACTATGTAATGACAGTATTACATGAGACAGATATTCCTTTTAATGCTCCGAATGGCATGAGCAAGTATCCACCACGCACACAGCTGGTGAACCTTTGTGAACTCTGGTAAACTGTCAAACTGTGCGAATCACATATGAATGTAGAATCTCTTACTGCTTTGCCTTTCTCTCGCCTCAAATGTTTTCTGAAACATATTCAAGTGTTTGGATGTAAAATGAAATAGTTGGCTCTACTGGGCCACCATGTTGAAAACAGTCAACATGATAATTCTAGGAGATCTTAATAATTATCAGCCAATATCTAAACTTCCCTGCTTGGCAAAAATCCTGGAATCACTGGTAAATAACCAATAAATAACCGTTTCCCTCCAAATATCCTGTTTTGAGCCCCCTCCCCCAGTCTGGTTTCAGATCTGTAGTACCATACCTCTGACTCTGTACAACTTGCTGTTGAGAACCTACAACTTTCCTTTGGTGCTTTTTAAACTACAACAGTCCATTTCTAGCTCGTCCTTGATGCAGGCTAAACAAAGCGAATGCTTATTGATTTCAACTATTTGCACCGATCCACATTGATTGGTAGGAATACTGAAAAAGTAGCAGAGTATGACTCCCGAGGTATTTTTCTTGAAGAGTCATATACATTTACATACATTACATATCCTTTTAAAAATCTCATCAACAAACTCGGTCAAAACGTCACCAACATCAACAGAAAGAGATGCAGCTTCCTATTGAAGTGCAGAACAAAGGTTGAGACGGTCTCAGTCCCCGGAGATTACGATTGGTCTGTCCTCTCTGGCAAAGAGGCGTAATCGACACCTGTATCTTTTCATCTATATGTCCCTTGTTGGACATTCATCACCCTGTAACGTCTAAGCTGTGGAACATTTACCCCGATGCATATCCCCACTTTACCTCCACCAGTACTTTTTTAGTAGAAGGTTCTGTGTTGCTTGTTTAATCTCACGTGACGAGATGGTCTATCTCAGAGCGGCAGCAACACTATTTCATTCCGTTCTTATCTGTTGCTAGTTGAGAACATCCCATGAAGCTGTGCACGTACCTGTGAATTGATTTTGATGGTGGCGATGTCTGACTTCTTGTCAATGTCTTTGATGTTGGCTTCATATACGTCACCGTTATGCATCTGGACCTGCAGGGAAGAACGGAAGAAATGTAACATCTCAAATGAAATCTAATTCATAGAATAGGATTTGGTTTGATTCGTGTTTTTGAAGTGAGCTTTGTATCAGATATAGTACATCCAAAACTCAATGTTCTGCCCGATGCATCTTCTGACGAACCGAGCTAAGTTGTGTTTGAGCCAATGGTGGGTCAACCACATATCGTTTTTAAGGTCATTGCCAACATCTTGAATTTGCAAATAGACAGTATTTGGTGCCAATGTTAAACGTTGGTGTATTCGTCCATTTGAGTGCCAAACATTGACAAGTATTGAGGATTTAACATCAAATTGTTCATCCTGTTACAGTGGATGAATCCCCGAAAGAAACCTGAATAACAATTAAAAAAACGTGCATTCTCATAATTGTTTTCTTTCTGAGAGTAAGAAGAGAAGATCCATAGTAACGCCTTGTTCAGAACTGCAGTCAGGACGCGGTTAGCCTAGCATAGCATAAAGAAGTGGAAGTAGAGGGAAACTGCTGGCCACTAAGACAAACAGATGTTTTCTAAGAAATAGTTCCAGCGTGTAACTCCTCCTTAAACCAAAATGTGTCGTTTTTACATCCCTGTTTGTGTGCAGATTACATCGAAGATACAACATGTTGATTGGTGAGCCTTAGAGGTATAGGTAGGTGTATCTTTTAACTTTGGATGGAGTCACTATTGGCAAATCAATTTCAATACAACTTGAGTTGACTCAGTAAGGATTAAGCATGTGGGAAATGTGAGCATTGAAAGTGAAGCATAAATGATCAAAACAGTATTTCACGACCTTGAGGTGCTGTTGACCGGACACTGGTGTGGTGCTGGATACTACGTGGGCGTTGGTAACGATCAGTCCGTTATCTGACATCACAAACCCGGATCCACTAGAAAGAGGGATGTTCCGACCGAAGAGAGGATGCCTGGGGGGTGAATAAAACAATGGCTTAAACTAATCTACCTTATGAAAACCATTTGATGAACCTAAAAGCAAAGTTATGGATTTTACTCCATGGATTTTGAAAGTTGACCTTTTAAAGTCACATGTACTGAAATGCTGACCCAACCCCTCCAAACACACGTACACACAGCCAGTACCTGAGGAAGAGTTCGATGTGGACCACAGCGGGGGCGATCTTCTCCACCACGTCGGCGATGAAGTTGAACTTGTAACGAGGACTGGCAGCATGTGAAGGACCTATACTGGCAAGAAGAATATGTACTTCAACACTTTGATATGGGGATAATCAAATCAAATGAAGACTGATACAAGCAAGAAGAAAGGAGAGTTAATCTAGGTCAGGACATCTCTGTTCCACGACCCAAACAACAACAAACCCACCTGGTGGCACAAACCTGGCATCACTGATGGAAAAGCAAGTTAGCTTTGCCAGGATCATAAGCTCCTTCACTGCTCCACCAGTAATGATGAGTATAACTCCTCCTAAAGCTGCACTCTACACTGCTGAGCCAAGTCGGCTTCCAGGGTTTCTGATTTTAGACTGAAACAAGATTCTCAAATGACAGAATCCAAACCAAATGCTGTCGCCAGTGGGTTTAGCTTTATGACATAACTGGTCTTTAGGATTTCACATTTCTTAATACGCAGCCTTTAAATATCATTCAATCACCATTCAAATATTTCCTTCAAAGGGAAAAACCTAATCAATGAATAAATCTCCACAAAGCTGAACTGCAGAGTCTGCGATTATTGCGCTACAAGCCTTTCACCTCGCACGCAGTCTTTTGATCCACTGGTATTAAGTGCAGCTTCAATTTCCACATTGCCGTAGAGCCCCATGGCAGGAGTAAAGCCCTGCCCCAAGGCGAAATGTTTTTCTGTTTCCATTCATCAGGTAATGTTCACTTTCATAAGAAAGAGAGAAAACACTGCTGTTGCTGCTGGTAGAGAGTTCAAATAAATGAGTTTAAAACAACACATGTGAACACTGTCATGACCTGCATGGAGTTAGAATCACTTCCACGAGACATTTGGGAAAGACCCAAGAATAAAACGGCACGAAACACATTTAAGATGATTAATCGAGCTTTTAGAGCTCCGCTACTGATTTGGTGGAGAAACTTTCTTGGGAAAAGAAAACGATGCTGAATGATTTACCACAAGCGATTTGGGAGTTGGGACTTGCAGGTCAGTCACCCATATACTTTTAGTTAGCCACGCCCGTAAGCATGCAACGCTCCAGTGATATGGTGTGTGTGTGTGTGTGTGTGTGTGTGTGTGTGTGTGTGTGTGTGTGTGCCAGCCACATACCCTTTAAAACCTTGACAAAAGAAAGGGTTTGTGATCAAAGGGAAATGTAAATAGAGTCTGCCACAACTCTGGGCTGCAGGGACTTCCTGTTTCCTCAGTTGATATCTCCCATTGGTATGTGTGTGTGTGTGTGTGTGTGTGTATGTGTGTGTTTCAGATGATTGTAACCCCTTGAGCAGGGGATTGTGGGGATGATTGTAACAGTCAGCAACAATCTGTTTCAGTCATCAGCACCGAACAGACGGTCTGTCCGTCTGTCCGTCCAGCGCATCGTATCCTGGCCCGACATGTACTGTGGCTACGTGTTGTCCTCAGGATGCTTCCAATTGTTTTCTCTGACTGTTCCTTCAACATCAGCATCAGGCAAATGTAACAAATGTAACAATTAATTACAATACATAGCTAGGTTTTGAGCAAAAACACTGATTACTGCTGATGATGATGATCACAGAAAGGAACTTGGTTTTATAACTCAGTATGTTACATTCGTATGTGTATTACAACATGTGGAGTCAAACTGTAGAATCTCGGGGGAATCACTTTAAATGTTATTCAATGTCAGAAAATACAAGCTTGACGAGTGAAGTCTGCGTTTAGTCTTTTAGCTTCAACACAGTAAAGCTCGTCAATGTAAAAGACAACAAAACTGTCTGCAAGTGGACTTTCAGAGTGTGCAGAGCTGACCTCAGTGGAGGAGGAGATGAATCTGAGCCTCTCCCTTTGTTTGGAGCAGTGTGGTGAATGTGTTTAGCTGCAGTCTGTGAAATGCTTCCTGCGAGCAGCCGTCGTGCTCTACTTTTACAAATTAAGCTTGTGAGAGGGAGAGATGGTGAGACAAAGGAAGAAAGTAAAACAACATGTAGTGAAGGCAGGATGATTATTTCACGGCCAGTAACTTTTCTCCCCGCTATGTTTTGAATGGAGACGGTAGTCTAATAAACTGGAGCGCTGCGGGCAGGAGCATGTATATCAGTGTGACAGAGGAGACGAGGAACATGTGCAGACGTGTGGACAGAATGACTGTAAAACAGCAGATGCTGGAATCGGTCCACACATACTGGCCATGTGTGTGCTTGTATGTGTGTGTGTTTCTGCCATCATGCGCACCATATTTATTATCTCTGCCAGGTCGTAAGCCTGTGGGGAGATCATGCGTTCGGTCATGTGTGTGTGTGTGCGTGTGTGTCTGTCAACAGCTAATCTCCCATACTGCTGGACCCATCAGCCTGATGTGTTTTGTTATGCTCCTTTCAAGGCCCTCTAATAGTTGCAGTTCTAATTAATGCTGGGAGATCATCGAATCAGATCAGATCATCTTTAAGGTTCATCCTCTGGGGACAACCAGTGTATGTACAAATGTTCTTGGCAATCCAACCAATAGTTGACAAGATATTTTACTCTAAACCAAAGTGGTTCATTGTACCAACTGACTAATATTGCTATCCGTTATAAACGTCTAGAGCAGGAGTGTCAAACTCATCTCCACTCTGGGCCACATCAGCATCACGGTCGCCCTCAAAGGACCGGTTGTAACTGTAAGACTGTAAAACTAACTTCTCCTAACATATTGTTAAATAACTCTCTCTGCATTTGATTATTGTTTATTCAAGTGTAAACATATTGTACATGCAGTTATATAAATGAAAAATGATATTTAAACACATTTCTGTTATTATAACATAAATCATTTTAATTGAGGGTTAAGAAACCCACATGACTCTATCAAAGATCAAACTATTAAAGAAAATATCAAAGACAAATATCAAACACAAGTTATTACAATAACTTTGTTCAGAGCTGTTTGTGTCACCTCTCTGCATCACTAATGTTCCTCCCTGTCGTCGTCCTGTGCATGCAGCTACATCCAAGAGCTGCTCACTGAGAGTCAGGTCTGATGAACATGATAGATGATGTATCCGTGTTGTCTGTGCTTTCATCAACAGTTCATTACAAACACAAGTACCTGCTCGTCTCTTAGCTGCTGTGTTGTTAGATTGCTGCTAGTTCATGAACTCGGTCTGCGATGGTGTTTCTTCACAAACTGACATTTGTAAAAGTCTGTATCTGGTCGGAGCTCTGCTCACATACCTTCAGCATGCACTGGGCTGTAGCTGTGTCAATATATTCTGCTGTGATTGCAGTCTGCCTTTTAATTCTTGGACAGTTTGATGTTTTTCTTAGAGGCTAAATTTAGCTCCGTGTTTGGTGTCAAAATGCCGACGTGAATTGTATCCTTCATCACCGACACACCTCATAACACAGAAGACAGACACGTTGTTCTCCTTGAAGTACAAACATGTATTCACTTTCACATCTTTCATTACATTTTCTTCCCTCTGCATCAATCTTTCTCATCGTGGACATGTTGGGATTATTTGTCGATCTTTTTCAATCGTTGGAAAACCTCTTTTCGGGCTGTTGCCTCTCCTGTCCACCTGTTGTGATAGTTTTAATGTCGGTACACAGACAACATGCAATCTCATCATTTCAACTTTCTTTTTTTGCTGGCGGATTCGCGGGCCACATAAAATGACGTGGCGGGCCGGATTCGGCCCGCGGGCCTTGAGTTTGGCACCTGTGGTCTAGAATGTAGATCTGGCCCCTTACATGAGGAACGTTGTTTACGGAGAAAGGCCTGCACATGAACTCTGTGTTTGGGTTGATGGAAGTATCTAGGTCAGTCTGCAGGACAGACAAACATCTCTTTACAAGAGGTGTGGTTCATTCCAAATAACTGGTTCTGGGCCACTTTAACAGGCTGTTAAACTGCTGTGAATCATTACTCTGGTGACCAAGGCTTATTAATCTGGCTCTTATTAGTGTGGAGACAGGGCGGTTTGTTGAGGTGGGGGTTAAGGCCCGGACCGCACACTCTCCCGATGAGTCAACATGATTGTGGGAAACACATTTCGACTCTAATGACAGCAGACTGAGGCTCACTTTTGGCCTCAGAAATAGCAGCAAGTAAAAACAACTGTTATTGGTGTAACTGAAGTGCTAAAGTGCAGAAGGTTTTTCTGGTGTTTTTTGTTCCCAAACAGAGGAGGGCCAACCCTGACGTACCACCAACAGAGATGTATGTGACTAAGTGCAAATGAAAGTGTCTTAAATCTCATTTGGATTTTATCCGGATACATTTAAGATGACGGATGGATTGGCACATAATGTTTCCTTTAACGGAGACATGACATAATTAGTTACATAAAAGTCAACAGGTTGTCTACTCTACTGAGGCCAAAGCTCTGCTCTATTGATGCCCCAACGACTTATTGGAAAACAAGACAACTTTAACTGTACTTTGACGCAAACACCGAACCATCAGAGAAGCATTGGACGAAGCATTTTGGTTTCGGCACCAGCGATGGAAATATTGTTGATGAAGGTATGGCTGTTTTTCTATATTTCTATTTTTATTTTCAGGTTTTGTCTCCTTTTTGAAATAAAAGTTGGCTTTTAATATAATTTATTTCTGAAGATAATATAACAAAAAATGAAAGTAGAATTGGAAAGGGCTCTGCTTCCGGCGCTGTCCAGTGCTTCACCGACTGTCTGATTCACCAAATGAAGCCACCAATGCGTAAATCGTACCTGTGCTGTTCTCACACGGTCCCTTCTGGACCTGGGTGATGCCCGTTAGTCCCTGCTGCAGCGCCTTCCAGCTGTTCGCCTTCAGCTGGCACACGTTGCCGTACGTCTTCCCGTCGCTGCCGCACACGTCCAGGCGGAACCTGCACCGACAGAAGCCCTTGGAGAGCCGCTTGCCCCCCGGGTGTTTGCACTCCAGTCCGTCCCCGCAAGGCAGGTCGTCCTTGCGTCCGCACGGTTCTCCCTCCGCCTGGGCGCACACCAGGCAGCAGTTGCAGCGGTCCGGCACGTAGCCGCTGGGGCAGCCGGGGCTCGGACAGGTACTCACATCGCACCGCGTCGGACACTTGGCTTTTGGCTGTGCGCCGGCGGACTCCTTGAGGTACAGGAACACGGCTGTGTACAGGAGGACTTGCATTCTTAATGGAAGATTTTCAGCGGATAGAGACACAGAGAGGAGAAGATAGGTTTACGCGGAGATCACAATCCCTGGCTCCGCACTGCTCATCACTTTCTGGGGACGTTGCAGAAAGAAATCCACACACACGGAAGACAAACGTCCCTTTAGTTTTGAGAAATACATCAGAATAAAGCGATCCTGATATTTCAAATTGGACAGTGAGTCTGTTATTGTTATTTTGCAGCCGTGCGTAATTGCGCGTCCAGGGGCGAACCAGCTGTTAAAGCATCCAGTGAAGTGAAACTGGATGTTTTCTGTCTGTCCAATGCACATCCACTCAGTTGGATGAGCGCCTCTAGCAGCGAGGCTGGAGAGAGGGAGGAGATGTGGGAGGGAGCTGCGCTCTTGGAGGCGTGGCGACGGAGCTCCGACGTTACCGTGTATGACCTCAGAATCATCCTGCCTTCATACATTTTCGGCAGGTCTAGTGGGTGCAGTAATGAGGGAGGCTGTTAAAGTTATGAGGTCCCCTTAATGCACCAACCATTTTCTATCAATTGTAATAGATTTCATGTATTATGTTAAAATAGCAATAGCAACGTTTTTTTGCTTTAACTTCCCATTATGAATTGACATAGAACATATTTTTATTGCATTGATTGTTTTATAGTGTTTTGTATTAAAAGTTGTGAGAAACTTTGAACTGGTTCTGAATCAGTCTCAGTTTAATCCTGATCCTCTATAGACCTCCATCAGTAAACGAGAGCTATGAGACCTACGAGTCTATTCATAGTTATTCTTAATTCTCGTCATCGGTGCCATCGCGTCGGTTTCCGCCCCAAAATCAAATGAAACTATGCAGGTTCACCAGAAACTCCTCCGGTCCCCGCTGGTAACACCAACACCACACTGCCAGAGACCCTGCTGGAGGGAAGGGAGGCACTGGGAGAACCAGAAGCAGGACTGAGCATGGAACACTGTCAGACATCCTGCAGTAAAATGAGAGTTTTTCTAAAGGGAGTCTGGTGCTCAAAAACACCACCATGGGGACGGACAAAAATCATCACCAAAGGAAAGTTCCTGGTAGTAACTTTAAACTTTCCATAAATGAGGAAATGTAATTTGTAGATGCTAAAAAATGACCAGGTTTATCTTTCCACTGATATTAATACTGGTAGTTGGTTGGCGGGTCAATGCACCGATATACATTATTTTCCTTTAACCCCAACTCCAGTCATTCTTTTGATGGATCTTCTGTTCTGGAACATTTGAGACATCCTTAAATGTTTGACGTTAGCAGCCCATGTGAGCCAAATTATGGCGTAGAACTGTAAGCCCTCTCAACCAATGAGCCGGCTACGCTACACAGACCCTTGAATCCCAGAGACAGAACTCAGCTTCATGTGCTGGCTGCTTTTCTTTTTTCGCCCCTTTTTTTCCAAAACATGAAGTCATTCTTGGGTGCAGACTGGGGATATGTGGACGACTGGACGTGCTTTCATGCTGTCCCCTTGTAAGGGCAATTTAAGACGACCAGACCATGCAGTCACACACAAGCACACGCACACGCACACACACACACACACACACACACACACACACACACACACACACACACACACACACACACACACACACACATTTAAACCTACTTTTAAAGGTGCTGGTTCACTCCAGAGGTGATTCTGACTTTTGTTTTTCTACTTCCTGTGAGAAAAGGAAACCTAGAGCAGCTGTGGCTAAACCGAAAGTTCTTTCATTGAACATTACAGACTGTTATCCCAAGATAACAATGAAGCTATCTTGAGTCAGAGTTTGATGTGGCGTGAAGGTCAGTCCTGCTGCCACTTTGTGGCTTATCACCGTACTGAGACGGGACCCCAAAAAGCATTTTGCCCATAGACCTCCATTATAAAAAAGACATTTGTAAAATTGTTGACAGCACACCAACAGCAAACAAAAACATTAATATTTATTTTGTATTACCATTCAATGTGTGCATCATGAAGGTGTATTGTCATTAAAAACCAGGAAGAGAGAAAATCCTTTAGCGTACGTATGGACTTGCAACTTCAATTGGAAGAAATGGGCGCCATCTTTGAGTCCATCCAGTCCTCAACATACATGAATATGACCACAGGAAACGTGTGGTCTGGATAAGTACAACGTGTTCGACATTTATTCTCATATCAAAGCCGGCAGGGGCGTGGCCAGCTCAAATAAAAAAAGGCCATGTCACTCGTTACGGACAGGTTAAGAAACATCGATTGGGCGCAATATTTCCTTTTTAACAAAAGAAATCTTAATCTTTCACAACTTAATTCCACTTTGCTTTCAATGAAATTTTTAATTTCCATCAGATTTTTATACATAAAAAAACGACATGTAGGGCTGGAAAACTTTTACTTTGAAACATCTATGTTGAGTTACAGTGATGGCAGCATAACATCGAAAACCGCAAAAGTGACTGGAGATAAATAGTCAGTCAGAACATCATTTTTGCTCCAGGAATAGTTTGACGTTTGGGAAATATATTTGATATACTTTCTTTCTTGTTGAGAGTTAGATGAGAAGATGTCACTCGTCAAATACGGTAGCTTGGTCGGTAGCCCTACGATTCAAACTATGATGCTCTATGTACCCCTCCAGCATCAATTTATGCTTGTTGCATGCAAAATAACGAACTTTAAAAAAAAACTTCCAAGAAACAGCTTTGTTCCGCTCAGGATAAATACATTTGTTACGTAGTTGAGTAAGCTACCTTATATTCGCGACATAAGGTAAGAAGATTGCATGATGTAATGTTATGTAATGTAACTTGAACTTCGACTTCAATTCAGTGACGTTTCAGATAAGACACCAGCAGCGGTCTACTGAGTTCGTGTATTTCCCAACTTTTCAAAAGATTCTTAAAAAGAAAAAGGGTTCTCAGCAAAGCGGACAGTATGACCGGACTGCTGTTGTACTGATGGAATTAAGTGTTGTGGAAATGTACCAATGGGCAGAGTAAGGCTGTAGCAGAGTGGATCGCATTCAGCAAGGGTGTGTTTTATTGCTTCTATTCCCAAGAGAAATAGTGTTCTTTCTATTTCCAAAAGTTTAGTCAAAAGTTTCACTTAAAGATGGTTTAGATGATATGTTTAAACTGTTTTTTCAATTGCCACGTGCACTCTGCCTCACAGAGTGTGTGTAAATGAAGGTAAATGAAGCTGATGTTATCATAGCAGCCAAGAGCGACGGTCAAAACTACAAAAACAATACCGTACTTCGGTTATAAAAAAGATCAATTTCCCTTGGTCCAAAATGACCTCACTTAGCAAAAATGTTGTTTCTCTCAGGGACTATAAGCTGCTTCTCACATGGATAGCAATATTTTGTCCGAACCCTCCCACCGACACGCTCTCTACAGATGTGAGGCTGCTTTTAATTCTTGCTTCCCTCCGACAGGCTGACGGTCACGGAGGGGAGGCTGGCTGTGGATGGCTCATATACACAGAAAGACGACCGTCCAAGTTTGTTTGGACAGACAAGAGGGGTGTCGATGGAGACATGTGTTTCTCACCCAGCCGTGGGTGTGTTTATTTGAAGCAGTCACCTGAGAGAACACTGAGCTCCTTGTTCAGCAGAAACACACAGTTTATGGAGGTCATGGGGGGATGCAGACAGCACTTGGTAATATTTATTCGGCTATTTGACACATTATGAGTCATTAACTCAGCACATCAGGTGATCATTAAGTGATCATACCAAACCAATACCGATGTAATTCAATACTAAATAATAGCTAATGTGCAGCTAAATTCTATATTTTTTAAATCTACTACTGCCAACATGCAGAGGAAGCCTGTTATTGGAGCAACGTCTGAAGTCACGGTTTTCTTCCTTTTCTTATTTATTGTGAAATTCACAAAGAAACTGGAAAGGAACAAATGCACAAATGCGTTCAAGTACAACAGCGACTTCAGCCAGCAGTGGAGTTGTCAGGAGTGCTAGCATGGATGGAAATCATTTCGTAAACGATGATGAAATGGCCGTGTGGACGAAGATGGTTTTCGTTTTAAAACCCGGGTTTTAAACGGAAACGTATTAGTGTGGATGTAACCTAAGGTGTAGAAAAATGGTCTTTATTGATGAAAACAGGTTCAATACACTGGAGATCCGTCAGAATATCAGGCAAGCAATTCAGGTAGGGATGAGGCAAAAACGAAGTCCGATAAAAAGAGGAACATGAACACTAGGAAATCGCTGGACTGCTTGACACAGGACTGAGAGAAACTGGCACAGAGACAGGAGGACACAGGGATTAAATACACTGGGGAGGTGTGGATGATTAGGCACACGTGGATCCAATCAAGAGCAGGGCAGACAATCACAAAGGCGGCAAACATACAAAGGCAGGAAGTGAAGGCTCTCAGGCAAGAGGAGAAATGACAAAATAAAGTAAAACAACTGGAGGAACAGAACGAGACAACCATGAAATATTTCTGTTTACCTGGTTATTGCTGAGACGAAGGAAAAAAAGATTGTTGCCTGGATAACTTTCTTGAGTCTTGAGAGGTTGAGAAGGCTTATGGTTCTACACCATGCTGGCTGCTGATGTCAAACATTAAAGAATGTATAAATTGGGACTGGATTTATTTCTTAAAATACATGATGATTCTTGGGCAAGTTCTGAAGCGTTTTTTCGATGATTTCTAAGCAGATTTATGGACGTTTATCTGTTATGGAGGTCAGAGATAATGATATCCTCGGCAAGTATAAGTCACATGATTGATATCCATTTAGTTTCATGTCTTTGTGTTCACGCTTGACTGAGTTATGACCTTATGAAGGAGAATGATTTTTTGACTCGAATCAGATCTTACGCTAAGGTGACTAAGGTCAGGTCAGTGTGACCAATGGCAGCAGACTGAATCCATTTTGCTGCCGGTGTTCCAGCTTACCCTCTGCTGACAAAAGTGCCTTCACATTGTGTGATGGCCAAACACAGACGCTGCAGCAGACTCCTCGACTGATTTGTGGCCGTTGATCAACATGTTCAGCGGTTCAGCTGTCAAATGCTTCCAGACTAATTGAGTGAAGATTGTAGTTATGGTCATTAAGTAACAGTCTGTCATTAGCGTTGCGTCATCCTGGAATGATTTTGCCGTCCTCTTTCAAGAGAGTAGACCCACATCTGCTCTTGTGCTCGTTTACAATCGTGTCTACAACCTAGAGCAGCGACTTGTTTGTTCAGATGGTTCATGGTGCATGCTGGGACAGAAACAGACGAACATAGACAGCAGGTCTCATTCTATGTGTTGTTATTCAAAGGCAGCAGTGAAGAAACAGCATTGATGCTCTTACAGACTTATTCCATAACTGCAGCTCAGAATAGCATGAACATGTGTGATGGCCTTTTGATGAGAACAACTCTAACACACTGTTAATCAGCTGCTGGTAACTTATAAACTTCACATATTCAATGTATTACAGGCATCACACTGTAGTCATTGAACTCAACACTACAAGAGGGACACTACCAGAAATCATGAAGCATTTGACTGCATACCAACGATGCAAGAATTTGCTTTGGGAATATTTCCACTGATTGAGTCAAGTTACATTGTGCAGTTCTGTTTCTATTGCCTAATGGTTGTCATGTCATGCATTTCCAACAGAAGTACAGAACAGGGTTGTGTCCTCTCGATTACTTTTTGCTTTCAGTCAAGCCTCTAGAATAAATAACCAGCTAAAGGGAATTCAAACAAGTACCAGAACATAAGATTTCATTATATGCAGATGATGTACTATTATTTATGAGTGATCAGTTATAATCAGCAGTTTTATTTCTTAAGTTTTCTTAGAATTACAAAAAAGAAACTGAAAAAGCAGAAATCATCAATGACACATCTGTCCAATCTTTAAAGACAGTAACTGTTTTCTGGTTTAGTATATTTATCTTTTCCCTGTGAATATTCAGAGGCCTGAGTTAACACAGTTTCACAATACAATAGATGAGTTGATTGGACATCTTGGGCACCCTGGTCCCTTAATTATCTCTTGAAAGTAAAATGTTAAAGATGGGTTTTCTGGGAACAGTTGAATCAGTTCTGTAGTCTTAATGCTTATGGCATAATAATTCACAAGGCTTCTCATGAAACACACATTTCTGTACCAAAATAAGATTCATCCAGCCATTCAAACATTCATCCAGCCATCTGCTGAAGTATATGTTTTCTTGTAAAACAAATACTTGACTTCCCAAAGTGTATGTCCTATTATCCGGTGGTCTTGTACTGTGGGGTGCTGCTGTACTGCTGATCCGGTGAGATATTTATTCTCCTCACGTTCAGCTCTGCAGCAAAGGCCCGAGCCTTCTGGTAAAAGAAGAGCGAGAGCTCCCGGTCTATAAGGAAGTTGTGGTAGATGGTGGCAAGGCGGGTGCACAGCTGAAGCTGAGACCTCTTGTTGCCCAGATCCATGGCTGCAGCCAGAGCCAGGTGGTAGTAGCCTGCAGCATCAAATGGGTCCTGTAGAGATGACAGCAAAATGTACTTCCCCTTAAAATCAGTCATTGTAGTTCATACAAAATACAGCCTGGTACAAAATGACAGTTTGATCTCTCTTGCTAATATCCCCGTTAATGGCAACTGTACTCCAAAGAAGTCTGTGCTCCAGTTTGTCGGTTAAAGAAAAGCTTGTATTGTTTGATAAATATGTCAGCACAAATTAGCATGTCTGCGCATACCATACCTGGCTTGTTAGCTGAGCTCTTTAAGACACGATAAGAAGTTGGTTAGTCATTTTATATTCGAGAGATTTATTGGCCGAAGGAAACTATTTATTTGTCATATCCCAAAATAAACAGAAAGTAACGTGTGATCTTTAGATAACAAGATAAAAGAATATACAACCACCTGTTTTCTGCTTCCTTAAGTGAACTCATGTCTGTACTCTAAAATATGTTATAACTCTGGACAAACCCAAGGTGACTATTGGGTATCTTGATATCTAGCTTTCAAGCGAACAAGACAATAGTCCCCTTTACTACAGCCCCACAGCAGCTCATCTCAGGAACTAAACTAGTAGTCCCCTTTGTGCATTCCCTGATCCTTGGCCATCAGAAAGCACAAACAGGTATTCTTGGGGACAAGGAACCATGGCTGGTGAATTATATTAAGACCATGTTTCCTCCAATGGAAACTAACTAGAACATCCAATAGAGCTCGAATCCAAGTAAAAATAACAAATGTCACATATTTGCAAGGATTCAAAATTAAATGTTAAGAAGCTCAAGAGCAACTATTTTCAACTGATATTCTAAGATATATAGATCTATTTTTTTTTTTTTAATGTTTCACATAACGAGGGCACTACCTCTGAACGTCAGTGTCTGTGCGTGTCACATTGTGCTGGTAGTAATTAACAGATCGACATATCTATCATTTAATCCCTTACCTTCAGGTCATAGAATATGATGTCCCCCAGCGTCTGGTACACCCTAACATAGTACAGTGTTTCCTCGTCAAACAGCAGAGGTGTTGGACAGAGGGTCAGGGTTTTCAGGTAATAGTGTTCAGCCAGTTCATACTGGTCCAGACAGTGGTACAGAGAGGCTAGACGATGGTAAGCCACACGCTCATTCAGATACTCACCTGTATGTACAACCACACACAAAGATAGACACAGTTATTCTGTCAAACTCGTCAGGATATCTGGAAGTTCAGTTATCAATTTGCCTGGTTTAGAGCAACACATACCAACAACTACTAGCCAGAATACCATGACATTTCATACTGATGTTTATGGTTGCGAGAGGAAGATTTCTAAAGGCCCAAATGCACAGAAAGCGTCTGAAGTGCACGTTTTGAAATACACGTATTGTTTTAAATGGCCAAACACGCACCAAAAGCTAGCTGGTTGTGGTTGGTTTATGAAACTAAATGTAATCTAATGGGCAGGAAATTTGCAAAGCATGGTCCCTAGAGGATGAACCAGTCATGAACTTTGCTTTTGCATAAGACATCTTATAATTTTTTTTATGAATTGCCATTCAATCTGTTGATCACATTCGGGGCCCCAAAGGACTGACCCTTTAGATTTTCTTTCTGCCCCACCAGCAGGATAAACTTGCCATTTTAAGTTCCACTGTTGGCAATTAGCTAAATCAGCAGTATGTTGTTTATTCCTGAAAACGTAACTGCTGGTGGATTTTATTGGAGATTTAGTGGACATTGGAATAGGTCCCCCCGACATGGAAACATAGGATTGACAAATAAAAACAAATTTCAGATTTTTATGAAACTTGGTTAAAGGGTGTAGCATTGGCAGAGGAAGAACTCATTAAATGTTCGAGCAGAACCAAGTCACATGGCAGATACATGCATTATTTTCTACTCACGGACACAACCTTAGCAGGGATCTGCGGTTGCCGAGTGTCCCTCGAGTTCATTCATACTTTTATGGGCGCGTTCACAAGCCAAAAGTCCATTCGGCTAGACCGTTACAGCGTGCAATTGATGCTTTTGGTTAATTTTCTATTTATTCTGGTTCGGTTTCACAATGCAAAATTTGAAGCAGACTAAATAAGAAAACTATTTGCTACTTTCTACGCAGGGAATCAGGGACTATAAAACACTGCAGTCAAAGTTGTTTCACTTTGACTCGTGACTGATCTACTTTGCACATGTATCCCTCTCCAGATTTATGTCCAATGACTTTATAAACCTCACCAACTTTGTGGACTTTATTTAGCATATTCTGTATGTTCTCTTTGACCCAGATGTCAAGCAAACATCGGACTTTTGCGGAAGTGAACCGCACCACAGTTCCATTAAAATCGACTAAATGTCGGCTTGTGAAAGCACCCAAAGTAGGTCTTTCTACAGATAATCAATGTAGTACTGATGGATGACAGGAATTGGACCATGTCTTCCTTTAAATAAAGCGTAAATACAACCTTAAAATAATATCCTGGACTAATGTAGAAAAATCGAAACTTTGTGTTGGAGGTTTTCCGTACCCAGAGTGATACTGATGTCCAGTGCAGTCTGAGCAAACTCCACAGCTTCCTCATAAAGCTTGAGACTGAGCATCAGTTCCGTCAACTTATTGCACAACCTCAGCCTGGAACGTACATTGCTGCTCTTCACTGCGATGGGCAGAGCACGGTCCTACATGGTGGATAAACAAAGATGCACAGAATATTTTAGCAGGCTTCTTATTTTCTTAGTTTTGACCATCATACCAAACAACAATAGGAATACTGTGATAGCACAAAAAGACCATAGAGTGTATGTAGGAAGTGTATGTAGGAAGTGGACGTAGTCACGATGACGTTGGTTTGTTGAATGCCATCTTGAAGCCTTGAGTTCGGCATTTTGTACATGGCCAACTTGGTTGTTGGTTGTCGCCATCTTGTTTCTTTGCAACCAGAAGTGACATGAGAGTAGCATCATCAGCATTTATCTTCCATTCAATTAGAATTCTTTTTGGAACCGAAAGAGTCGCCCCCTGCTCTAAAATATTGATAAATAGTCCACACCTACATCCAAACTAACTCGGATAAAGGATGCCGTATTATGGACACTGGAAGATGAGACTAGTAGTAGTGATTGTAAATTGTAAGGTAACGATAAAGTAACATGTTTAAATATTTGTATTGACTCAGTCTTTTATCCAGTCCATACCCTGTAGAAGGTGATAGCTTTGTCCCGGTCCTGGCTGCTGTTGAAGAAAATGTCTCCTGCAGCTTCCAGAAGCTTCAGGATGAACCCGGTGTCTCCTGTACTCAGAGCGACATCCTGAGCTACCTGACGATGAAATCAACAAAAACACATAGTTTTAGTTTATCCGTCAAAGACAGCACAACATTGAAAGTAACTGAGCAGCCACTTCAATAGGGCACCAAAAACATAACTTACAACCATGACAATCTCTGACGTCTTTAAGCGGTCGCTGAGACTAGAAAAGTGCTATATTAATTTAGGAAGCGTTCATCTACTCACGGACAAGAGGCTCTTGCTCATGACGTAAGCATTAATGGTGTCATCCTTGGCTGAGCTGTAACGTTAGCTAGCTTAGTGTGCTAGGTGAGCTAGCCTCATCGAGTATAGATGCACGCTTCCTTCTGCACGGTGATATGTTGAGTGTCGTTTGGTAGAAAGAAAATAGTTCCGAGATGAAACTGCTGACAACCAGGTTCACGATTGAGTTATACAAGTTTCGTAGATTGTGCGTCAACTGATAGACACGATCACAACAGTTACAATGCATACACAGCTGCTCTCAGACCTGAACGTAAAGGTCCACAAGTTCAGTCTGGTCCACCAGGCGGTAGATGTTTCCCGCTTGCAGCCAGCCGTACGCTTCCTTCTCCCTGTAGCCCAGGTCGATGAAAATACCCAGACTGGTCTTGGTGTAGTCGAGAGCTGCCCTGTATGCCCTGAAAATAGTCAGAGACTTAGATTAGTCCTGTAGGAGCCAATATGACTGTGTATTTAATTTTTTTTACATTTGTCGCCTATATCAAGTGTGACCACAGGTGGCAGTGCAGATTAGTGTGGCAGGTGAATTGTAAAATGGTAAACTCAAGTTTAAACTCGTCATTAACAACGTCAAACTAACAGCTGAGTTTCATTTTCATAATGGTTGCATTTTGAAAACACAAAGTCTACGAAAAAATAGTGGCTTAAATGCTTACACTTTTGTATACTTTGTATACTCACTTTGTCTACTCAAAACAACAGCATTGTATTTTGCTGTTTTATTGGAAAAACCCTCTTTGACAGGGGAAAATAAGAGCAGAAGTACAGTTTGTTTTGGATATATTCCAGCTACACGCACACAAACACGCACACACACACACACACACAACCCTATACTTCAATCTTTATGAGGAAACTCATTGACATAATGCATTGCATAGCCCTTTACCCGAACCTAATCCTAATCTGAACCTTAAAACCCTTTGAGGTAGTAAGGACTGACCAAAACGTCCTCTCTATAAAAAATGTCCTCACTCTGAGGGTCTCAAACGCACCCTGGTCCTCACAAAGATAGATGTACAGGTACACACACACATACACACACACACACACACACACACACACACCTTTCTGTGCCCAGAGTGAGATAGAGCTGACTGATGGCTACCAGTGCTTCTCCCTCCTGTCCTCTGTCTCCTGTGTGTCTCAGCAGCTGGACCTGGTGCTGGCTGTAGACGATACACTGGGCCTGGTCTGGACTCTCACACCCATACAGATGGCACAGGTGTCTGGTTGCAGTGAGCTGGCCTGGCAATGAGTAAAAGTCCAGTCCAGTTCATTGAGAGGAGCTCAAGTAATAAAAAAGACATGCAGTGTGTAACTTACATACTTACAGTCTAACAGGTTGGCATTGATGGCCAGCAGCAGAGCCCATTCGTAGCATCCTTTCCCAAAGTCCAGCTGGTGCTGCTTCACATAGTGCTGACCCAGCTCCAGCAGCACTGTGATGAAGTTCGCCTCGTGACCTTCTTCGTCCAGCTCAGAGAAGAGCTGCACGGCCTCAGTCAGGTGTCTCTGCGCCAGTCCTTTAGCGCCAGCCTTTAGACATAACAGCCCTTCACGAGGAGGAAGCAGAGTCATTTCAGAGGACTGAAGTTCATCGGAGGAATCACGAGTTAAGGAACACTACAGGTGAATAAGGTAAAAAAACAACAACTAATAGATACCACCATGAAACTTTCCCAGTTGATTACTTGCATTAAGACAATATTTTTTGGATTACAATTTTTCTAAAATGTTACCTTTAAATATGCAAATGAGGCATTACCTACAGTTCACTTTTTGGTGAATTTAGAAGAAATTTACAGACGCAAATAGACAAGGTATAAAATAAACACCAAACTGTGTGTTTTTGATGTTTTCTTTCCACTAGTTTTAAAGAAGACATGTTATGGAAGCAAAATTGACCAGTGCTTGAAAAACAACGTTTTGCCGGTAGTGTCTCCTTTGAAGAAGCATTTACTTTCTTACCCAGGTTAGCCTGAGCTTCAGCCCAGTTTGGTATGTCCTCATACTCTTGGCAGATGTCCACAGCAGCCTGGTAGCTCTCTGCTGCCCTCCGGAGGTCACCCATGCACCGAAATGCCACGCCACGCATGTTGAGGACCACACCTTTGTGTTAAATCAAACACATTTACTTTAAGCGTTCTGAAATAGCCTGCTTTTAAATCAGTTGTTGCCTGCCGATCGACACTGATTATTGTATTGTATTATTATTGTATTTCAATCAATCATATGTTTACAGCTTTAAAAAAGTTGGCCAATTTCTTCCGTTCAAACATAGTCCATAACCATAGTCAAACATATTAGAGTCAAAATAATATAATACCAGAGGCACCAGTCATAATATGTTGAGCGTTGAATTAGGAAGTAGTTCAATTAACATTAATAACAGGCAGTTAGGTAACTAATTTTATGTTTGAATTATTTACTTTCAAATTAGTAGTTTAATTTCTTAAAACAGATAAGTCCTGTGGTTGTCTCGTGCACTCTTATTTCCACGAAGGAAATCTTTTCCAGGGACCTTTTCTCGGACTGGCTTAGTTTGCTATCTCATCAGTGAACATGAAAAACCAAACATATGTATTTCAGTCTGTCAAATACAGTTACGTTCTAAATGAATAACAATAAAACAGCCGCACTGCAGTTCGGAGACAGCCGAAAGTTTTCAGTGCCCTTTTCCAACTCTGCATGTCTCTTTTAACGCTCAACAGTAAATACAAAAAATGCACATGACGTTTTAAAAATGACGCACCAAACAACATTTGTTGCCTAACTGTCAGATTCCTAGATTATTGTCAGTAACGGAAATACAAATAGGAAGGCCCAAATTAAACTTGTCGAATATCTGACTTTAGTTCCTGTGGCTCATGATTAGTTCTTGGAAACATTTGCTTTTAAAACACTGTAGCTGTTGTTTTCTTTGAACACAATCAAGCCCACCGACCTTCCTGAGGAGTAGTGCAGTGTTCTGGCATGGAGGCGAGGACTGAGTCCAGGATATCCAAAGCAACATCCGGCTGCTTGTTGTCAATGTGAAGCCATGCCAGCCAGATGAGGGTACCGTTTCTCTCTGGGACTGAGATGGGGGGTCTCTGCGAGGGTGGATTGCTGTCGATGAGAGTATGCATGTGGCCGATAGCGTGTCCAACCATTCTGTGCTTGCAAAAGAGTTGACAGAGACAAACAGTGAGCTGGTGGCTCAAAACATGGTGCTGATCAGTTGTTCCTCCTTGAGCTTTGTTAGAAGAGAGGGCTTGGTGTAAATAGGGAGCCACTTGAGGTGGGATAGTGGCTTCCTGTTCTGCGATCCCATTCAGTCTGTTGACATTGTCCAAAAATAGAACCATGCTGCTAAGGCAGTCGGTCAGTGTGGCAGAGGGCTGCTGAGAAGCTCTCCTGACTGAACTGACACTGAGGTGGGGAAGTTGGAGTTCGGTGTAGAGCCTTCCCAGGGCGAGGTATTCATGACTGGGAGAGAGGCCCCATGTTCTCTGAGCTTCAGCGCAAAGAACAAGCAGTCTCTCAAGGTAAGGAACAACTCGTACCCCTTCAGCACGAGTCCAGTGGTGCTTCGCCAATAGATGACAAGCCCGGGCCTCTGCCATCTCGTTGTGAGACAGAACAGCTTTCTTGAGGATGTATTTAAGAGCAGAGTTGTCCTCTAAGCATTCCAGACAGTCTGGGATGCCCAATAGCAAGGCAACAAGTCGCTCTGTCAGAGCAAAGAAACTTTCTGTATTTTTCTGCAAAAGGTATATGGTGACCAGGTTGGAGTAGATGCTGGCCAACAGCCTGAGGTCCACGAAGCCTTCTCGTGGCACGCTGAGGGCTTCTTCAAAGTAGACCCGGGCCTGGCTGAACTTTGACCTTCCAGCACAGAGCTTACCCAGCAGAAAGCACAAACGAGATTGTGACCAAAAGAGTCGCTTCTTCCTGGCTGTTTCCCTGGCAACACCCAGGAAGGCAATCAGCTCGTCCTCGTCCGAGTGACCGGTGAATGCGGAGGAGGCCAGGAGTTCAGAACTCAATCCATACAGGGTGCCAAACTCGATTTTGTAGTCTTGTCCCTCCAAGAAGGAGAAAAGCACAGTGAAGATTTCATTGTTGTTTTCTCCTTCTACAACCGGGTGAACAGTGAAACAGGGAGAACCTTTTGCTTCTGAAGCCGGGACAGAGTCCTCTAGAGTCCCATTCACGGTCCGTATGGAAGGTGGCAATGTGTCTTTTCCTTGATCAAGAAACCTCTGGATATTTCTCTTCAAGTCAGTCTGCTGAGGATCAACTTTGCTTGAAGAGCTGACTGTAAAAGAATAATCGGAGGAAAGAAATTATGAAATATATAACACAGTTATTTGATATTTACCATAGGTGCCAATACTTACGTGATGTTTTTTTCTCAGAGTCTTGGTAACTGATCATATCTGAGATTGAACAACACAAAGTGCAAGACAGTGAATGAGAAAACACCCTAACATCTCAACAATTGGTAATTAAAGCAAGACAATGTCAATCTGAACGCTGTGCAAGTCCTTCATACTGTAAGCTTTAGATGCATGGTATTAATTCAAGCTACTTTTCTCCAGTTAGACTGCAGCATTAAGTGTTCTAGTTATGAGTTTAGAATAGTAGGTCGGGATGGATGGTTGGATCAACAAAGCTAAGACAGGAAACCCCTATTTGTGTTGTGATTGTTATGGAAATCTGTACATACATTCATGGAGCTCAGTGGAGGAATTCCACTAACTTTGGTGATCCTCTGAGTTTTCCTCTAGTTGCACGAAAAGATTGAAATTTTAGTTTTTTTGTGATTGGACTGGTTGTATTGAAATTTCATAAAGATGTCCATGATGCCATACAATGATGAATCATAATTTGGTTATATCTTGACTATTCATTTAGCACCATCGACAGGTCAAAGTTTTCACTTATTCACGTGACTATCTCAACCACTTCCGGATGGATTGCCATGAAATTTGGCGCACACGTTTATGTCCCCCACAGGATGGATTGTAATAACTGTGGTGACCCTCTGACTTATCATCTAGCGCCATCATCTGGTCAAATTTCAGTTTGTCAAATACTGTTTTATGACCAAATACCTGCAAAACTAGTGACATTCCCATCAGCCTCAGCTGAGTTTAGTGCTAATTAGCAAAGCTAGCGTGCTAACAAGCTAAACTAAAATGGTGACCATGATGAATCTAATACTCGTCACATCACAGGACATTGTCCTTGTTAGCATGTTAGCATGTTGACATTAACATCTAGCTCAAGGCACCACTGTCTCTAAGTCAAGCCTAACAGAGCAGCAACAGAATATTTAGTTTTTATAACAAATGAAAACATATTTTGTGATTTAGTTTGGATAACTTGTTGGAATGTTTTGACATATGACACAAATATGTATAAATCAGTGTGACCTATGAGTCCTTTCTGTCTCACCAAGTTTGTAGTTATGACCAATATCATTTTGAGAGTTCTTCTTCAATAAGGCATTTGTTTCCTCTATGACTTTGTCCTCTTGCAGACTGAAGAATGTCCCTTCCTCCCCGTCCAAAAAAATATCTTCTGAGCTGGAAGGGTGACAAGAGTAGAATAAGATCCAGTAATTACATATACTCTATTGTAAAGCAATTTTACACACAGTAATATTGGTGATACACTCACTCATAAATGTCAGCGGACGGTTTCACCAGGCTTGTCTTGACCAGACCCACTTCTCCTGTCGCCTCCTTCCTCCCTGTGAACCAATCAAAACAAGATACCAGAAGTCCCACGATGATGATGCGATCACCGGGGGCCACGCTGAGCTCATCTGGGCCCTCAGCGTCATACTCCACTGTGACCAGACAGGTTCCTCTGGCTGAACACAGGAAAAGGATAATATGAGACAAGATGTCCCACAACTTTCAGTGAACACTGACCACAAAATATCACTGGGGACTTAAAGGGGTGTTGTTTACAATAATACAAGTGGTTGAGATGTCAGCTGGGTTGTAATTACTGAACCTCTCAGTTGAACAATAAGATGTAGTGTACATGCTGAAAATGTTAAAGTTGTGGCCGTCTAAAAGAAAATACTGAACACAGTTGAAGTGGCAGTAGTGATGAAATAATTTGAATATTTTCTTTATTAGTGAGTTTCAATAAAAAAATTAGCCTTCAACATTTTCTCTTATTTGTATGTTTCTGAAATTCTTTCTGGGTGAAACGATCCTCTATAGATTTTACTGCACTTACCAAACTGCAGAGGGAATCCACAGGAGGGTTTTCCATCACCAACTAAAATGCTCTCTGCACAGGATTTGAGAAACCATCTGTGGACAGATGGGATCATGTGAGCACCTCATATCTTCTACCGTAGGGTCTCGGATCAGAGACACCAGACCTGTGTGTGGATGGGACTTACTGATGAAAAGGGACAACCGGCTCTAGACCAGGTTTGGGTGCAGTGCCTCGGGCTCCATCGGCCAGGCAGAGGACGGTCCACCCTGAGCCCAGGAAGGGAGGCTCAAACTGGGCTATGTCTCCCTGTTCCAGGTACAGGTCACCTCCAGAGGTGGAGCTGTCAAACATCTGGTTGGTAGTACAACTAGCAAACAATGAACCTGAGGACACAGAGAGAGAAATGTCAGTATGTCAAGTATTCTAAAATGTAGAGTTTTTCAGTTATTTACTAGATAATTTTCAGGTAATCATCGGCAGAGGTGGGTTGTAACAAGTTCAATTTACTCTGTTACATGTATTTAAGTAACCTTTAGAGTACATTTCTACTACTCTACTGCGTTCTGTCGTAATGTAATGTTGCAACCACTGATGGTCTTCCTCAGGTCAAAGTGAAGAAGTGAAAACATCTGTATTTAATCGGTAATTCATATTGAAACATCACAGCCTGAATCAGGCATCTGATACCAGACAGTCCCAGAAAGCTCAGAGATGTCCACTTCTCTAATCGAATTGTATTTATGTGACTGGAGAGACCTGGATGCAGAGTTTAAGGACACTTTAACATGTTGACACTCTTTACTTTTTGACGTCACAGAAACAAACTTACATATTTTAACCCAAATCCCGATCTTTCCCCAAAGCTAACCGAGCAGTTGTTGCCTAAACCTAGGCATATGTTTGTTGTTGATTCAGCAGTGGTCTTAAGTTGGGGTGGGACTTCCATCAGCTACTCTTGTAACTAGAGACAAGGAGGTACAGCAGAAAATATAGCTGTCCACGTCCTCCATACCTTCCTGCATGAGAATGCCTTTGTAGATCAGGTTGAGAGTGTCCTCCTGAATGGAAACCTGGATTGCGATGTCCTCCTCCAAAGAGCTGAGCCAAAACTTCTGGTCCCACAACAGATTCTCCATGCACTGACCCAGGAAACCTGGAGGAGAGGAGATGTGAGTGAATCCACTCCGATTCTGAACTGTAACCACTGGCATCATCTTTACAGCAGCAGCACTAGCAGCAGCAGCAGCAGCCCTATCCAGTGCGCCATAGCTCACAAAGTACATTCCTGCATTCCTTCCTGCAGAAGTTAACTACAATGCCCAAGAAAAAAACTGTCAAAGCTATTTAAATATACCATAATATCACTAAATGTGCACTCAGTAGAGTGCAGATCTCATGTCACCACACAGCATATGGCCGGCCACTCAAAACAGTATGCAGTTTGCTGCAGCACAATGTGAGATACACACAGACACTCAGGTGCACACTCACTCACAGACTGGTCGCATCATCCTCCTGGCAGAAATAATAAAACACTGTTAGTGACAACGACTACTGTGATCCAAACCTACCTATTGTGTAATATGTGGTGAACTTCCATATTTCCTCAAATGTTTTGAATGTCACAAAAATAACTTTGTCTTCACTGTTGATGGAGATGAGATGAGTCGACAGCTCCTACCAACAGAGAAAAGAAAAGAGTTTCATAAGCTATACTTCTAAAAAGGACGTTTCAAGCTTTCATTTTTATGACATCTTTGTATTATTTGTATTTCCAGAAAATAACACATGGAAGTTGTGTGTTCAGCCACATTAAAGAAAACAATATGTGGATTATGCAGCAGTGGTTTTTCTGGACATTAAGATATTTTCAATTTTTTTCCTGATGGAAATAAATGATGAACACAAACTTCATTCTCATTAAAGAGCCTGTAACTAAGCATCCTTTTAACCTTCACATAACTACGTTAACACAACTTTAAGCTGCTTGAATTCTGGCTACTAGAACAGACAGCTTTTACAACCTGATTCATTCATAACTCATGGAGGAAGTGAACTTTGCTTAAAGCTAGGAGCTGAATTTAGGCCTGGTAGCCAGGTGTGTGTGTGTGTGTGTGTGTCTGTTTGTGTGTGTGTGTCATGAGCTGTACCTCGAACAGAGCGTTGACCTCGGTGCCGTCAGTTTGCAGAATGCGCAGTTTCCCTCTCAGCATTTCCTGCAACTCCTCGTCTGCAGGAAGACGCTCCGGACCCCCGACCACATCGAGCAGCAGCGGCAGGGCTGACCACACGGAACACCATCAGCATGTGAAATGTACCACGTTTGTCCTCTGGTCAGTTTCAATTGTATGACAAGTCACATCACATCGTGTGTAAAGGTGTCTATGTGAAAACAACGGTAACTTTGGAGGATTTGGGGCGTTATAACGATGTCAGAGACTGTATCATAACTCTCTTTACTTCCACTTCATTTAAACACACAACATGGCATTGTCTGCTGTTAGGGGTCTCCCAATCAAAACAAAACGTTTGGTGATGTGGTGAAGTACAGCGTGGGATCATGGGAGTTGTTGTCTTTGGTGCAGTCAGCTTCTCCCGGTTAGGATTCCTTAGGATTCAGTAGATTACTTTACCACAGAGGTCTGCTCCTCAGAACAAACGGACCCGCTGATTAAAACCAGTAAAAACACTGAATAAAGCAGCTTCACGTTCAAAGATATGTGTTGCTCAAATGCTGCACGAGCCGAACATTTGCTCAGCTTGTTTCTCCAATCGATCAAAACGTGCAACGTCTAAAATCCTTACTCTGCTTAAAACATGAAGTTAAAAACCACCACGATCTAAAAGGTGAATGGTAAAAATGCAGCTGAAAACCAATTAAAAAGTCAACTTATGATCAGCTTCTCACATGACTAAAGGGGATATGTGTGACCGAATGAACCGCACCGTTACCTTCATTCAAATGACAGATTTCTCGAGTTTGAAAATTGTTGGAATCATTTGGGACAATGTAAGCGCACAACTCAACAAAATATATAAGGTCGAGTCTTTTTCAGACATTTGAATGTGTTACACATTAAACCTTTGACTCACAGGAGCCGAGAATATCGATTGATTTCTTTACAGGGTCGATGCAGCAGCCTCTACTCCATGAGTAGAGTCATTTACTGTGTTCCTAACATCACAGGCCGTTAGAGGAAACCACCTCTCTTTGTTAATGTTTGCTGAAATAAAGAAGGAGCGCAGCACTTTCTGCTGCTGTGGTGAAAACTCTTAACTAGTGTTGGAAGAAAAGAAGGTTCTGGTATTTGTAGAACTGAGTTTTTACTTGCAGAAGGGTCTGACACCAGGTGGTCCTTTACCCCTAAGATACGGTCGAGATTGAGGACAGAAAGTAGGACATCATTTTATAAAAGAGCAAAAAATGCATCACACTGACAATTAACATCATTATGTGCTGACTTTGATGCTGGGACGGGTGTTGGGCTTTGACACTGAGCTCCTTCTGATCATCGAGTAATCAGTCTGACCGACTCACAGATTAATAAGTGACTTCAGAGGAACTCACAGGTTCAAGGTATAAAACATCTCCCACATGACTTTCCACTGAGGTCAGGTCATGTGACGGTGCAACTAAAAGCAATATTTTATGAGGCATTTCTTTACTCTTATTATCTCCTCTCCAAAATAACAGGAAGGGGCAGCTAGCAGGACTTCAGTGGTATATATTATACATTTTATATTTAGTAATAACATTTTTGTCACTGAGAGGCTCAGCTTGTTATAATTGTCTGACAACATTATGGAACGAACCCTACGGAGAAACAAAACCTTTTAATTTACATTTTTAATTTACATTTTCGTTTAGCATGTTAGCATGCTCACATTTGCTAATCCTCACACTACAGCTGAGGCTGAGGAACGCTATTAGTTTTGAAGGTTTCGAGCTGATGGCCAAATGAAAATATGAGTTGACCAAAGTCATTGGGGTTTATTTCTCAGCACCATGGGTATATGTACCAAATTGTACGTCAATGCCGAATGGTTACAGCCCCAACCACATAACCGCAACGTCGCCGGTCCGATTCCATCTACAGATCCTTTGTTGCATGTCTTACCCCTCTCACCCCACGTTCCCAGCTGCCTTTACACTTCCATCCGTCCAATAAAGGCCAAAAATAGACATTATTTTATACTCATCTCAAGCAGAAGAACAAGTTACCTGTTGGGACGTTTTCCTCACACGTTGACACAGTTCTCCTCAGACTTGAAGAATCTTTGGCGAAACCACCACGCACTGTTAAAAACATGAAGAAGCTGACTTTCATTTGAAGCACGATTACAGATCAGACTTTGGGAGATCTCATAACAGTTAGGTGAGATCTTGCACATCTTTTTTTTTCAACCTCCAACTTTTCCCCCTCCATGTCTCCTCCGGGTCTTCATAAATTATCTCATTGATAATGATGTCATTTAGATATTCTAATGGGGTTTGAATTGGTTTGTTTTCACATTCATCTGCTGACGGAGAAACTCAAATCTCAGGAACATGTGGACGCAGCACCAGGATTGGTTCAATTCTATTTATTTAGCCCAAAATCATGAATTACAAATTTGCCTCAGAGGGCTTTGTAATGTGTACACATGCAACATCCTCTGTCCCGGGACCCTCACATTGGAAGAACATATGGAACATCACAACTGGTTTGGAGCCAACTGGTCCAGTATGCAGCTGTGGAACCTTGAAGCCTCTAATGACACACTATATCCAGCAACACCTTTTTCAATGAGGGGGCATTGGAGGGGATGACATCTTTAGATTTTTAGAACAGGGTCATTTAAACGTATTATACTTTTATACTGTATGAATATATTTGTCTTAAAGAATGTCTAGAGGGGATCTTTAAGATATTATAATAATAAAAAAAAAGTAATTAGCGTGGACATTCAGTGTCAGCTTTCATGCTAATTTGGTGCATTTGTTACCGTAAAAGCTCCTGAAGCAGAGGACATACAGTCCATCAGTCTATACGACCCTTTTCAAACAAAACAAGATTATACAGATACTTTTTTATAGAATGATATATTTTGTAGTAATAATACGTTATTATATTATTTAAAAAATACTTTCATACAAATATTCGGCCATGGCTTCATAACGACTTTTATAATTTGATTTATTGCGAGAATGATATCATATCGCTGTGGCTCTGTTCCTGTTGTAGAAGTATTATCATATTCGTAGCCTCCATACCTCTTCTGCTGTGTCGGTTGGATCTCTCCGCTCCCTGCCGGTGCTGCTGGCCGTCTGTAGAGATCTTTCTCCGGTACCCGCCGTCTCGGTCCGACATGTCCAAAACAACCGTGGAGTCTCCCCCGATTCCCGGTGACCAGTCAACACCTCACCATCACATGCTCACTGCGCGGTGCGGCCAGCAGAAGTCCGCTCCAAGTACGAGACAGGAGCGTCAAGCTGCCCACAGCAACTGTCCTGCAGTTTCTTTTCAAAGTAAAAGTCTCTTTGATTACAAAGAAAACGACCTCGACTGAGCTATAAGCCAGTGGTTTGAGTCCGAGGTTTCTAAAAAAACAAATTGCATGAGATCAAAATTGAAACACCAGTCTTTGGTGAAGGATTTTATAAAATAAAAGTTAATAAAAGTTAAAAAAAAATAGTTATCATATATTCTCTATATTTACACAACTAGCCAATGGAAACACAAATAAATGAAATAATAGCCACCTCTTCAAAACACTGTGAACCTGCAGATTCAGTTTATTAAATAATAAAATGTGACCAATAATTATGATATTTTATCACATTTTTGTTATTTTCTATGTAGTTATAATATTATTAATTCAGTCTAACACAGTTATTCTATCTGTATTCATGAAATTGCTGTATTTTATTAATTCACACTGTTGACTATCTATTGGGGTTTTGCATTGGTGGAAGTTGATATTTTGCCTTTTTTTATTCACCTAATTAGCTGTTCATTTATTGACTTATTTGTATCTTTATGTATTTGTTATTTTATTGATCAGTATGTATTTACTCGGTTTATGAAGTTGGCTATGAACTTAAGTTGCACACAGATTTTTGGCAGCAGCAGTTGTGTGTGTGCCGGAGGAGGAAGTTGCATTCACTGAATTTCCTGTAATACTCCGGTTAACTTGACTGAAAGTCTTTACTGTGATATCTAAAGCACTACGGGCCTCAACACTTAGAAATACAATCTGTTTGTGGTTTTTCTTCTGTTGCTGTGTTTATAATTCATATTCATGATGCAGGTTGTATATCTGCACAATCCATTCAAATAACAATATCCATTCTATACTTTAGCTATATCCAAGTATGAAACAGTTCCTAAAATCCCTCATCCAAATCCAAGTGTGCAGCTTTCAAGTTAATAATCACTCACTGAACAAATAAAGCTCAAGCTCTAACTGGGACTGTGGGGGACACAGGGCTACTTTTTATTCATGCTCATACATAAAGACCAGCTAGAATCATTTCCTACACATAACCTTGTATTTTCTTACTCGTTCTATCCTAAAAGTTCCCCCCAAAGTTGACCTCTTTGTGTGTGTGTGTGTGTGTGTGTGTGTTTAATTCAGAGTGTGTGTGTGTGTGTGTGTGTTTTTCCCTTAAACATCCCAGGAACAGACTCAGCATTTCCTTTCCTCCAGTCAGTTCCTCTGTCAGCTCAGCAATGCAGCCGAGCAGCAGCGGCGTTGCTCTAAAACTGGAGTGTTTATAACAGCGTTTATAACAACAGACAATCACAGGGACGGAGTCACAAGATACACGATGGCTCAGCAATTAAGTGATACGCATTGTGCAAAGCGTCACATAATACTGACTCCTTTTATTGTTTTACTCCACACACAGTAGTTGTCAGATGACTAAGTGGTGTAAAGTACAGCAGTCTTTATGTGACCCTCAACTCCCTGCTTCACTTTTTAGCCACCATGCAATAAGGTGAACTTCCACTGACTTTCCAAATTGATCATTTACTTAAAGCTGCATCATCATATTTTCCAGCCATGGAGAAAATGTCAGCAGACACAGAGCAACATTAGCATTCATTTACAGTCATTTTTGTGTCCACCTGATGGATTTAAGGGAAATATTCTCTCACTTCTTGCTCTGTTTTTGGTCTCCACCAACTCCAGAGAAAAATATCCATCTGTTTAGCTGCTAAATGCTCCACGATGTTCACCAGCTGTCCTCCAAAGCCAAAGTTATACTTTCTCCATCCGCGAGTCCGTGATGGTCCGCTAGGAGTGTAACTGAGGCTTAACTGTGTCTGCTGTTTGCTCAGCCTGGTCTCCTAACAAGTATGTTCCCATAGAACAAAACTGCATTGTCAATTATTTCAAGGGAAACATATTTTTTCCCGGATTTTCGTTTGTTATTTGACTTATCACAAATACTTTTCTAATCAAAGTCTGCATAAGTCCATGTAGGGAGGTGGGTCAAACAAACACATGACTTTCACTCAGGAGGCTGTTTGTGTCCCGTGTGAAACCAGAAGTCAAACTTGACTTATTTAGATGAACATTGCTAACTTAAATGTGACAAACGTAGGCAAGCCATGACGTTTTACTAAACCTAACTAAGTAGTGCTCTTTATGAAGGTTTATAAGTTGTAATGGGTTCATCAATGCTTAATTCAAGGATTGATTTATTAGTTATACGCGAATAAGAAAGAAAGAACTTTCAGTTGCCAGTTGTTCAAAATTGACTGGTTAGACCTGCACCTGCAGCCACGCTCTGCTGAAAAGTGTATTTCTTTCGAATAAATGAGCTTTTTTTTGTTCATCATTGATTTTAACAGATAGACAAATTGTTTTTTGTTTTCCTGATTGTAGTTTAGTTGTCTGTGTGTGTCTTTGTGTTACTTCTTTTGAGTCTACAATGGTCTATATATATATTTCCATTTGTGTTCAGTTCATGAGGTTTGGTCTGTTCAGTTCCATTCAGTTTAGGATCAGCTGTCATGACCTGAGTTCAGTTCTGTGTAGTTCTCTGTTATAGGCTCCAAGCTTTTTGTTGCTCATTTTATAACTCCATCTTTATAATGTATTAACATTTACAACTGCAAAATGTATGGTTCAAACCCACAGTTGGTTTCCTACTGTATACTTTAGGGGGCGCTACCTAAGAGAACCGATCTAACTCTCCCGAATCCAGCCATCACTGCAACTCTGTTGTGTATATGTCAAGTAAATTGATATCTAAAACGCTACTTCCATTTACGGATTTCAAAATAAAAGTCCCATTGGCCAAGCTACGTCTGGTCAGTTGTTTGACATAGCAATGCTTTTGTTTTGAAGCAAAGTTTCTCCTACATCCGGTGTTACTCTGACAAACATAACTACTGTCTTTCAGCATCATCCAAACATTAGCTTGTAGAGTAGCTTTTAGCTAACCAAACTCAGAAAATAGAGCTCCTAGCCAAGCTAATTTATGAGTCGCAAACGAAACCACAGTTTCGTCGAAACCGGCCTGTCCCCTGAGCTCCACTGCGCCTTCATGGAGCCCCCCGGGTCAGCGAGCCGAGCCGAGGGCGATTTCCTGGAGCTCGAGCACGACGAGGAGCTGCTCTGCTCGGTCAGCGACATCACCGAGCACCTCGGCAGAAACATCGCCGCGGTGCTGGAGACGGCGCTGTCGGAAATCCGCAAAATGGTCAGCATCAGGATACGAGTCCTGAAGATGGAGCTGCGCGAGAAAACCGAGGAAATCGAGGTGTTAAAGGTGAGACTGGATACAGTCCAGAGGGACGGCAGGGACCCTTTCCCCGGCGTTGCGACCATGGAGCCGTCTGCAGATGTTGCCTTCAAAAAACATGACTTCGGCTCCGGCAACAAACACAATAGTGTCGATCCGAGGAGGGCCAAGGCTGTCATGCCTGGTGTGAAGAAGGAGAATATAGATGCTATCTGCGACTATCTGATGAAAGACAAGAACTCGAGGGGGGGCGCTGACATGGACGGAGACCAGAGCAGCCAAGCCAGCGGCGACAGGGAGGCTCGCCCAGATGCGGACCCGCACTCCCTCAACCTGTGGCCGGACGGCAGCATGGCCAGCTCCGGGCATGGACACGGAGACTCCGAGTCCGCCACCGATGACCTCTTCAGTATGCTCCCCTCCGGCAGCAAGCGGATGTACGACTACGAGTGGATAGCACCGATGGAGTATTCTTCAGACCTGAAGGGTGAACACTGCTACTACACTCTGAACACATACAGTGTTTATACCTATCAACTGTATCCTTGTTACACACAATACCAAAACACTCACCTCATTAGAACGTGGATTATGTTTTTATAGTTTAACTAATTAACGCTTTTCTAATTGGTTGTACACAAAGTATTTCACTTTCAGGTAGACTAACACAACTGTATAGGTTAATATTCATGAGATACTATTTACTTTTGATATACATATTTTTTGTGCTCATTACTTCATAATTTGGACTTCACTAATGTTGAGTTAGTATCTCATAATTTTAGTTTATTACACACACACACACACACACGTTTATATAGATATGTACATATATATATTGTTTTGCTCATGTAAGTGGCCTCCATAAAGTGCCACTAAGTAAAGAGTATCTGATCGAATTGGAAAAACACGAAGAGTAAATTCATGCAGTAGCAATAGTGATGTGATCATATTTTCCCTCAGTCATGAAGGAGCCCGAGTGTGAGGACATCCCGACCGGCGAGACGGAGGAGGATGATGAGGAGGAGGAGGATGAGGAGGAGGGAGACGTGTCGCCGAGGAGGGAGGCGGGTGAACTGGAGCAGGCCCCGCTGTCACACGTCCAGCCCTCTGTGTTCAGCATGGGGCCCCAGAGCTCTCCAGGGGAGGGAGGGAGTCCGCTGGAGGGCAACACAGACCGGCCTGTGGCAGGTTGGTAAGAACATGACAAAAACAAGACCGCATGAATGTGTTATACACCTTCTTTTTTTTTTCCATCTCCCACTGGATTCCAAAGTCTACCAGCCACTCAATAGGTTAACCATAGTTTATTTTGGCTGGTGATTGAAGAGAATCTTGGAGTGGTTGAGGAAACTCAAAAAGCTTTTTATAAATGCAAATCCATTTTGACTTTTAGCTGAACTCAAAAGAAACTCTTTGTAAGAGTTATTAATACGTCGTTGATTTGAGGGAGAGCGTTTAATGAACGCCAGCTAAAATGGAGACATTTTATCCTCGAAACCCCGTAGATTCAAGGTCAAGGAGACGTTTAGTGAGGATGCTGCACAAAGCTCTCCAACTAAACACTGTAGCTATGGAAACCAACGAAGCGAGAGGTAGCGGTTTAAATGTTTCAAACCCTTTGGTTGATCAGAAGTCATTCTCAAACATTTTCAGCAGCTGTTATTAACCTCTTTGCCTCAATAAAGTACAATAATAAAGTACAATCCTATTCATGAAATCAAGAACTATGTGTTCCTAGAAGTAAGTAAGGAACTTTGGGGCCTTGATGTCACAGACATATTTCGATTGATGTATTGAACTAATAATCACACGTGAGCACTATGAAGCTGCTCAGATCCACTCAGTCAAAACCTTCTTTTCTACCCTACACTGTCATTCATGCACCGCACCTTCCTTTATTCGACAGATATTCTTATTTTACTTAGCATGTACTATTGTATTGTACTATAGTAGTTTAAAACATCAACTCGGAAAGAAAGTTCCTTGTTGTAACATTAACAAATATGAAAGAATGACATCAAATTAGAATAACAATTAAAAAAGTGTCGTCAGTTCTCTGTTTTAAAATCAAACTTGATATATTCAGTTTTGATATATATATGAATACTATATATATATATATATATATATCTCTTCTTAAATACACCATGCTTTATTTACGCCTGTATTCATTCGGAGTTCCTGTTATATGTTGTTTAAATTATTATTAAATAAATTATATTAATGCTCTTTTGTGTCATTTCAAATCTATGATAATCTTTAAGTCACGTGATTGATTCTGAAGACCAGAATGAAGCACGGTGGAGCAGAGTTGTGTGATTTGTAGTTTTGCTTTCATCAGCTGCTGAAATAATGTTTGTTTGTGTTTCAGGCCAGCAGTTCCCCGACCACACCTATATCTGCTCTCTTTGCGGAACCTTCTGCCCCGACTCCGTGTTCCTAGAGGAACACGTCAAACTGATACACTCGGACTCCGCTGGCGCCCAGGCCCTCCAGGCCCTGCAGTCCACCTGCTCAGCCGCGCCCACCATGGAAGACGGAGGCCGTGACTCCAGGAGGAGCGGAGGGGACCAGGACCAGGACCAGGACCAGGACGCGGCAGGAGGGGCTGGCGCGGGAATAGGGGCTGGCGTGGGCCTTGGGCGGGGAGCGGGCGTGGTGAAAAAGGAGATTAAGATCGAGGGTGGGTACGAGTGCGGGGACTGCGGCCGCCACTTTAACTACCTTGGCAACCTGCGGCAGCACCAGCGCATCCACACGGGAGAGAAGCCCTTCATGTGTCCGGAGTGCGGGGAGCGGTTCCGCCACGCTGCCCGCTTAAAAAGCCACAGGCTGGTGCACAGCGGGGCCCAGAGCCCCTTTCCCTGCCCCCAGTGCGGGAAAGGTTTCTCGGTGCTATCGGGACTCAAGAGACACCAGCGGGTGCACACCGGCGAGAGCCCGTACGCCTGCCCGCAGTGCGGCAGGCGCTTCAAAGAGCTGGGCAACCTGTACACCCACCAGAGGATCCACAGCGGGGCCACGCCGTACTGCTGCCAGCAGTGTGGACGCAGCTTCCGCCACCTGGGGACTTACAAGAGCCACCGCTGCACCCCGCCGCAGTAACGCCGCTGTGCTTCCGCCGCTCTCTGACACCAAGAAATGTACGTCAAAGACAGGACATGGTGGACTCCGAGGCGTGGTGGTGGTGGTGGTGGTGGGGGAGGGGGGGGGGGGGGGTATCCTGAGATGTTCTGTCACATTCATGGCATTTCACACCTGCATCAAGAAAAGCTCCTTAATCGAGCTTCAGTTCATTCTTGACCTCGGAAACGGCAGTTTGACGAAACAATGTCAGCTCCAGGTCCACAGCCCATCGACTCCTCGTTAGAGTTGCTCCGATACCGATATCACAAAGGCCTCCGGTACAGCCTGAAGCGCTGGATCGGGTATCGGCGAGTACATGCACCAATCCCATATTAACGAGTACTATTATAGCTGACGAGTGCGCCATCTCGCTTCTTTCCCATCTCTGTCGAGAGTTGCACATGCTCAGTACAGATCGGTCAGGCGCCAGCAGAGCCGGAGCATATTGGCAACACATTACATATTTTAAAAAGGTGAGCAAAGCTTTCTTTGTTGTTTAAACACTCTGGCCTCAGATTGGCACAAGCACTCCATCCGCTGATGGTGTCAGAGGCCACCAGGCACCACATGGAGCAGTGAGAGGTGACGTCTGACTGGATGGCATCAGTGTGCAGAGGCTCGTAAAAGGACCAGTGGTCCAAAGGAATATTTATCTTGATTGCAACTTGGGTTTGTAGTTGACAGACCCACGTTGACTTGCTGCACCTACTTTAGTGCCATTTCCTTTGCACTGTTTCCAGAAGCAGCGTATTTCAGTGTGAAACTGAATAGACTTGAATCTGGCTTTAGCAGATCGGTAATTGGTGAAAAGAAAACATCACTGGATTAACTGCATGGTCAGTGGAGTGATGCCGCTGAGATCAGCACAGTGTGAGACTCAAATGTCGGCTTGAGTAGCAGCTGTGAAGATTCAACAGTTCTTCTTCATGAAGAACTGCAGTTCTGCCAACCAGTCCATTGTTTCACCGCAGGGCTGATCTGGTCTCAGCCAGTCAGGGATGGGAATCGAGAACCAGTTCCAAATTGTGCGATCCATTGACGCTGTATCACCTCAGAGGTTTCATTCCCATCCATTGATGCTGGCTTTCTTCTCTGCCAGTTGTGCGTTGCTGAAACTCATCCGTCACCGTGTCGAGCTCCGCGCTGAGAATGATGGAAACCTGCAACAGGAAGGAGTAGGGTTCCCATTCATATTCAACCAGAACATGTTAATACTACATTTATATATCAGCGAGTGGGGTCCACGAAATCTGCCCAGGGGGATTCAACTCGGCGGGTCATGGGGTGGCCGCTCGGTGTGGGAGGATCCCCACGTGAGACCTTTACCCACTTCCTGCGTGTCTAGCAGGTCGGCTTGGAAAGGCCCTGGGGGAACGTGGCTTTAAAGCACCCCTCGCCTGAACCTCGCCACTTCCTGTGGCCGTGGACTCTTCCTGCGGGGAGGGACGGACTATCTGTACTTTGCTCAGACTCACAGATCATAACACAGCAGTGATCCTGGGAACCTTTGTCGGCCTACTTTTTCAGGAATCGATAAAGAACCAGGCCGATTAGCTGAATCGATGGTGTCAATAACATGTTATGGATTCCCATCCCTAATCCAGCCGCTGTCGTTCATCATGGCACCGCGTGGTGCTATGTGTAGAGCAGGAGCGTTGGTCGTATCATTTTGAACCAGTGTAATGAGGTTACAGAATACATATATTGGTTATTTTATACATTTGCCTGTATGACCATTACAATACTTACAGAAAGATAACTTCCTGTGCGTCAGGTGTGATCACTGAATTGATCCGATTCAGTGAAAGCCCGTTGGAGGAATTGACCTCAAGCTTGTCTGTAAGATGACTTTTAGCTCTTAGCACCGTGTGCAAGACTAAGAGCCAGAAGACAACTAATCCAAACCTGTGAAATAGAAACGCTAAGCATTGATAATCTGCTCTCTAATAAACAGTTGTCTTAATGTCATCAACGAGTGTGTGTGTGTGTGTGTTTAATGAATAACAGTGGTGGAATTCAATCAAGTACATCAACGACTGCACTTACAGGAAGTACAATATTTAAGTACAATACTTGTTTCCATTTTATGCCACTCAATACTGTACCAGGTGTCAGAGAGAAGTGTTGCACCTGTACTGTGTACCCATCTGTATATAAACCGACTACAACATGCGCACACATCTGTAGTGATAATCAAATGATATCATATATACTTGAATAACTGGTCATTCTGCCAAATAGGTAGTATAACTTTAAATCATCAGTACATTTGGCTTACAATAACTCCATATTTATTCACAATTAATCGCGTCAATATTTGCTTGGAAAAGCTCCCAAATTAAGATATTTTCACTCAAAAAGATCACCAAGTAAAGCAATGAATATAAATATCAAAAGGGGAATTAGAAATCAATAAATAGTTTAAATTTCAATATATGTCTTATTAAACATACGCTTATCATTTAGCCTAAAATGTGGCCAGAGGAGTATTATTTTAACGATCTGACATAATTAATGAACTGACCGCTTGGAATTGTTACCAAATCAATTTATTTAACATTAAATAATATATGTGTTAATTTGCATTTTTAAAGCATTCTTTTCATAATGAACAGAAATGAGTGCATTATTTTGACAGTCCTAACAGGAAGCTTTGCATGATTTCATCCTTTTCAAGAGACTTCAGATCGCTGAACAGACCATGCTGCTGTTCCATCTGTTGGCTTCCACAGTGTGAGACTTGCTTACGTTGTACAAATCATCATAGAGAACATCAAGTCTGCATTACTTTTTATTACATAATCAGATATTGCAGTGTAGACTGCATTGCCACATAAACATGTTCATCGTATCCTCATACGATACCTTACGAAAAAGTGACTCGTCATCTTCCTGCCATGGATGAGAACAGCCTGTTGCTTTGTCCAAAGATGAACGCAGACTTGATGTCTGCCGCAATGTATCACATGACGCCAGCAAGTGTGATCCATTGATTCTGCAGCGCTGAACAAACATGAATGTGTTTCAGTGGAGACAGATCACCTGCAGACCGTTGGTGCTGGCTTGGGTTGCTGCACGACTCTGGAGATCAATCAGAATGCAAGCGTATGGAAAGCTTGCATTTGAAACTGGACAGGATGTTTATATTTTCCGAATCCAAATATTTCGCCCAGTTGACATACTTGCACTACAATATAGAGAGTTCAGATTCAGTTTGTTGACGAAGACAAAAACAGTTTGGTGGACCAACGTCATGTGAGTCCATGCAAAGTTACACTTAAAACCAACACAGTGATTCAACTTCAGTGAACACAGAACAAACACCAGAGTGGTAACGGCATAGTGTTACACTGATGCTGTTTTCATTTTATTCAGGCAGGAATTGCATCTGAAGTTGATCTTAAATGTTGACTTTTTATAAACTGACATTCTGTGGACACATGTATTTGGATATCGGCGTCTCTGTACAGGTAGATCGTGGTCCTTTCACATTACTCTGTCAAACCTCGAGGAACAATCATCAGCCGGATTCCTGAGGAACACTGTTGCATTTTCCACGCACACATTTAATTATATTCTTTGAGTCGAGATGGATGGCCAGAGGCCGAGGGGTGTTAAGAATTTATTCTCTCCCAAGTTCATTTTCTGTGTGGATCCAGAGCGGTGTGTGAGCGGTGTGTGAGCGGTGTGTGAGCGGTGTGTGGGCGGTGTGTGGGCGGTGTGTGAGCGGTGTGTGGGCGGTGTGTGAGCGGTGTGTGGGCGGTGTGTGAGCGGTGTGTGAGCGGTGTGTGAGCGGTGTGTGAGCGGTGTGTGAGCGGTGTGTGGGCGGTGTGTGGGCGGTGTGTGAGCGGTGTGTGAGCGGTGTGTGGGCGGTGTGTGAGCGGTGTGTGAGCGGTGTGTGAGCGGTGTGTGAGCGGTGTGTGGGCGGTGTGTGAGCGGTGTGTGAGCGGTGTGTGGGCGGTGTGTGTATTTCTGTGTGTACGGATTTTTTCACGAGTATCAATCAATGAGTTTCTAGTAATGAAGAATAATTATTTGTATTACGTACATTATATGTTGGTGTCACACCATCCCTCATGGGCAGGGGTGAGGTTTTGTGAGGGGGGGAGCCATTGTACAATGTGGTTTCAACAGACCACACTGTCCCGTTTTCAAAGGGACTATTTCCTCAGCAGAAAGTAGTTCCACTGAAAACTTCTTCGATGGTGTGTCTAGTGGCTGTAGATTGTCTGAAGGAACACTAACTGTATTTGTATCGACACTCAGATTCCATTACTATTCTAAATATTACAATACTCCTGATTTGATATGGCTCCTGTCAACATCATATTCCGTTTGGATATTCTGAATAACCAATATTTCTGCTTTCTATTTGTAGCTACAAGTTGTAGAAGTCCCAGATATCCCGGGAAACTAAAGGCCGTCTTGTCTGGTTCGTAACATCAACCGGAGGTGCTCTGTGACTTTCATCGATCTGTAGTCACTGTGTCTAGCAAGCCACACGTCGGCTGGTTTACTAGTATGAGCCCAAAACAAACAGATTTTGCTGAGATTTAATTGCAATAAACCGACAAAAAGGGACTCCGAAATAACGACATAATTGTAAAAAGTCTGAATTCATGTTGTGTTAGTTCTCTCCTCAAGACAACAAGCAAATCACTTTGAAATACCTTTTTCTTCTTCCTCTAGTCTTATGGTTCTCCAGGAAATGGGATTTTGACTTTTGCTGAAAATGAAAATGTACAGAGAGCTTTGATGGTGTTGGACTCATCCGAAGCATCGGCCGCTTTCTCATTTCACTGTATAAACTTGATTAATGAAGTCACTTTGCCACATCTCCCTCTTTCAATTCTGAGAAAACGTGTTTCTATCCCTCTGCTGCATGACGGCCACAGCTACGAATTCAAGTCAAAGATAAAGACATACATTCCACATTTGTTTGGTCCACATGCTTCGGTAGGCTAACCCCTGATCATGACATTATAAAACTTCATTCGAGGTCCACAGTTCATTTTTCCACCTGGAGGGTTCATCCAGGTGTGCCGGTGATGCTGTAATGTGTGGCTCCATGACTTCCCGTTCCTTCATCCAGCATCTGGAACAAAGCAACACAGACGCATCGGTCCTGTACAATTTTTAACGCAACTCAGTTGTTTTCCTTTTCCTGCATTGATTATAATATTGTATATTTCTATGTTTGTCATTTCTAACATTTATAGCACAGATGCACCTTCCTTGTACTCTTGATTTATTGCTTGTGTCCCTGAAGGTGTCACAGGAATGCGGTTGTGGCAGAGTACTGGATGCAGAGCACCTGGTCCTGGAGCTCCTGGACAATAAAAGCTCTACTCCAGTGTTGCTGTAGTCTCTCCTGCTCAAATGGACTCATCATCCCTGCCAGCATCTGCCGGTTCATGCCTTGGTTTGGTCTTCTTTTGTTTTCCACTGACAACACACCACACTTCATCATCACGCATTCATGTTTGCATTTCACAATGGTAGCTATTTCTTTACTTCATTATAATTAATGCTTTTGATTTACCATCATCCATTGTGTCCTTTTCCGTATTTGTCACAGCCTAGGAGCCGGGTTAAGACACTTCCTGATTCCTGGCTGGATGATGGGTGAAGTAGACAGAGTCTGAATACACACGTAGAACTCTACATCAAAGAAGATGAGCAGTGAACATTTTCTCTGTGGTTTTATTGTTTTTGTTATGTGTGGACATCCTTTAGAGACACTTTATGCATTCAGCCTGTAGGAGGCGCTGGTCCTCTGCGGACCAGCCTGGGATCAGCTCTGTGTGCGGATATGAATATGTTAGACACAGTCCATCACTGTGGTGTACAGATTCAAAGAAACTCTATCGGTGGCCCTGATTCTTAAAGACAGCTTAATAAGCCACAGAATAACAGGCCCACATGAAAGGCACTGTGAGATTTCACAATGACACTAAACAAACTGAATGGAACATTTAGATTATTTATTTCTGTGATGAGAAAATGTGACAAATGTAAAGTAGATGATGATGATGATGATGGGTGCCAGTAAATCTGATTGCACATCTGATTAAAGCGCATTGTAGCTCAATGCACACATACAATGATTCAATGTTTTATTTAGAGGGGATGATGTAAAGATCACATGAACATAATGTTGAATCATTACGGAAATAAATCCCCAGCTGAACTGAACAGGAGCGAATCAGCTTATTGTGACTTCATGTGGCCTAACGAGCTAAAACACAGCCGGGAAACTGAGCCAGTGTGCTCCGTCATGGTGACATGCTACAGCTACAGTATCATGAGAACAGGAAGCTTAAAGAAAACTGTTTCCTGTCTGATATGAACGTAAGATAATAAGTAACAGCAGGTATACAGTAGAACACTAGTGTATACAAGTGTACTGAATATAAATGTATGTACAAATAGCATACCAACAGGGCAGTTTCCTGATATCCTCGAGCAAGGTGAAGGTATATATATCTATATCTGAAATATATAAGACATATATAATCAATACATCTGGAATATGAAAAAGATACAGGATGTATCGGAGCCACAGGAGGATCCGGAGGGAGTACAGTGACTCATGAGAGCTCCTGATTGAAACCACCTCTAACAGAATGCTCATCAGGTTTCCTGTTGATGCCTGCTGTTGTGTTGTATACAGCATGTATATGAATGTCTTTCATTACACCTGTTCCTTTATGCAGATTAAATGAGAAGCTCCAGCTGCTGTACATAGCGCAGATATTGCAGTTGAATTCAAAGACATTGTGAATGGCGCTGATACAAAAGGCCAACTGAAGCTTGTAACAAACATGAAACCTCTCAAAGAACTGGACCAACAATGTTGTCTTCTAGAGCAGGGGTTCTTAACCTTTTTGACCTCGGGGCCCAACTTTTCAAGTACAAAGTGTCCCGGGGCCCACTCTGACTATATGCATCAAAAGTGTCAGACAACCTGTAGGTCATACAGCAACAGAGCATTGGGCCTTTGGAGTCAGTAAAAATTTAAGATTTTTGTCCGCATAAAATAAAAAAGTATCTTTCAGTATAAATAACTGCCGGTGGCTGTATCTGTACAGGTAAAGGACAGTATAGGGCTGTAACTACACTATCAGTGAACAACTGGCTCACATTTGAAGAAGATTGGACAAAGTATGACCATTCTACAGTGTTTCTTCATGAAGAGATCCAGGCGGAGCTCTAAAAGGACATTTGGAGACCCAAATGGACACATGGTAACCAAATGATATTCTGACACACTAAAGGTGTTTCTCCCTTTATATTTTGATATTATATTATTTTACTTTTATTATTAGCCTTTGCAAATTGCAAAAACTATGTATATAAGGTCGAAGACGTGGCGTGTGAGTAGCGGACTTGCTGTGCTTAATGGCTGCGACCGAGCGCACGAACGAGAATGAGAACAGCTCAGTTACGCAAACGTTGGTTGACGGCTTATGGAAGAGGAGGATAAGGTTTGTACTATAAGTACTAGCGTTTTCTGAAGCCAGTAGCTCCATGGTAACATCCGCTAGCACGTTGTCTGTAATGTGTCTTTTTCCGTCGAAATTCTGCAAGATACGACTTGCAGCGGTTATGGCGACTTTGGACAGTGTGTGTGTGGGCTCCTTTTGTGGAGAAACCATAAGAAATGAAAGAAAATCGATGATTTCTTTGCAAAGATGAGGATTTTGGGCATGCTGGGATACCAAACACGGACATGTTTTGTGACGTATTTGCGCAAAAAAGCCGTAGGAACGGAAGGGGAGGGGATCGAGGATGCCGGAGTTGAACAGGCAAAACCCTTGTTAAATAAATGAGATGATACAATGTGATGATCACAAAGACATTTATTATCATGTGTATGTAAACCTGCATACACAACAAGAAGCCCAACAGACTTTCCCACGAGCGTTGGATGTTTCGTCGCTACGTGTCTCTTTATTTTTGAAGGCTTCAGTGCTTCGTTTGATAGCATTAGCTCACATTCCACACACTGAGCCCTCGGCTCTGCCTCGCTGCCTCCGTTCACAAAGCCGTACTTAAGAAAGTACGGCTAACCCTAATTATCACGTGTTCTTGTGGCAAAACAAAAGTGGACGACAACCGACAGCTTGCACTGTTTATATGCAGGGACATTTGTCCTGAAAAGGCCAAAAAAAGGAGGAGGGTAGCTCAGTTTGGGTGAGGTCCTGTATGGAGAGGCATGAGGGACATGGGGCTTACAGAGGGAAGTGGGGGTGAGTGAAATAACTGCAGGTAAAGCTTCTTATCTACCATTATGTCTCCCATATACACACATGTCCCACAGTAATCTTTATTAGCAGTGGCGGCTGGTGGAACATGTTCTAGGTACGGCCATCCTATCAATTTCAGCAAACATCCCTGTATGATTGAATGCAAAAAAATTTAAGGATCAAACACGCATTACTACTTTGCAGTTAACATTTATTCCAACACGAAAAAAAGCAGTAAATAACACTTATATAATATAACATGTTCATTTATTGAGATGCCCCTATGGACCTTGTTATAGGAGGTAAAGATCAGGAGAAGTAAACATGAAGTGTAATTATGAATACTGATGTTAAATTAAGCTATGATGAGTTTTCATTGTTAATTTAACATCTCTATTACATGTTGATGCCTCCATGACCAAGTTAAGCAGATGAGATTGAGGACAGCTATGTAGAAGAAAAGATGTTCACTTTGTCTAATATGTAGCTTGACAGAGTTCTCCATGTGTGTCCTGGTGTTCTCATGTTTCCTTACCTCCTCATCCCTCACTCCCTACCCTGGTGTTCTCATGTTTCCTTACCTCCTCATCCCTCACTCCCTACCCTGGTGTTCTCATGTTTCCTTACCTCCTCATCCCTCACTCCCGTAGCTGTCTGTGCTGGATCTGTCCCCGTTGTTTTAAAAAGCTAAATAAATTATTAGCATGACGTCATCCAGCTAGCCAAACCTGTCTGGTGTACAGCTAGCACAGAAGCTTCGCATGTACTGCTTCTCTTTCCCGCGAGTCTGCTGTCTGATTGTGAGGTCAGGCTGATCTGATATCAGCTCTTTGGCTGCAGAATCTCCACCAAAGTTCTCTTCTCAAACAGGTCTTGGAGGAGTAGTGCTCGCGCCTAGAGACTTCTCCTGACGAGAACACGCAGCTAGGGGGGCAAAATAGTTCTGGCCCCACTCTGAATCAATTTGAGGGCGCTGATTGGCTATATTATATGTCACTCATTTATATCTTCAATCAGCAATTGGCTAAACTGCTTCATAGACCCGCCTCCTTTGGGCCAAAACGATTTGGCCCCCCTAGCTGCGACGTGTCGTGCACACAGACTGAGACACGAGCAGACGAGCACACAGGCGGAGAGGACGAGCAGGAATAGCATATATTTTGCGCAGATATCATATTTTACAAATATTACTGGGTACATTCCATAGTTCAAAAACACAAATATTGACAATTTGTATAATTTATTATTATTATAATATTAATATGTGGCTCAAGGTGGGGCCATGCCCCATTGCTCTCTATTGGCCAGCTGCCACTGGTCCCTAACCATTAGTGTAGTGGTCGCCAACCCGTCGATCGCGATCGACGAAAATCTCCAAGATAAAAATAAATTCAGGAACACATTGGGCCTCATTCTCTAACATTTTCTGAAGTGTCTTCTGAAATGTTTTCTTACGGACTTCGGAAGACCAACGTCAGAAAGGATCTCCGCCTGATTCATGAACACCTGAAAATGGGTTCTTACACAGCCGAAGTGTTCTCAGCTGTACTCCCCCGAATGAGGATTCTTAAATTGAACGCGTGTTCTCGTGCACCCGGATTTGCATACAGAAACGCCCCCGCCAGCTCCTTATAAGGGCATGCAACTGAAGAGACGTGTGCACAATCGACAGACTCCACAGGCAACGCGAAAGCAACTTCAGACTAGGGCTGGGCGGTATGACCAAAAATGCATATCACAGTATTTTGTAAGATTCTGGCGGTTTCACGGTATATCACGGTATTTTTTTTTGTTGCGTTAAAGCATTAATTAATTAACGCTGAAAAGAACCGGCCGGCCAACTGGCCAGCGAGCGGTGAACAGCTGTTTGTGTGGCGTGTATTCTGTTCCGTCACTTCCTGTTTCCTTCACCTACATTCCCCTGGGTCCTAAGCCCCTCCAAGTAGCTACAGCTTCTTGTCACCCTCGTACCAACGTACATTTATAACAAATACCACACATATTACACGGTAAGCAGCGTTGCACATGTGTCTAACCAAAATACCTTTTGTTGTTCAGTCTTTGTTCATCCTGCATCACTCTTTTCTGTTCTTTAATGTAACGTTACTGGAGCGACAGAGCCTCTCCCAGCTGTTAGCAGACTGTTATTGGCTAGCTGTACCCAGCATGCAGTTCGGCAATGAAATTTTTTAAATGTACAATTATTAGTGTTACAAATTATTTATGTGTCACAAACTGTTGTGTCGTGGTGTTTTGTCCTGTTAAAGAGCGTTAGTTGTGGGTTATTAATTAATACAAGTGTCTCAATACACTTAAGTTAACTAGCTCCGACCGTAGCGGTCACAGTCTATTGTCTGATTAACACTCCGGAGCAGTAGGTGGCAGTAATGCACCAATAAGATGGATGACAACCGCAGTAAAACTAGAAGAAGAAGTAGCGCTCACAGCAGCGAACAATATATTTTGCTGCCTGTTGAAGAGCGACAGAAGTTGTTTCGGCTGTGCACCGGTATGACGGTATATGAAAAATTCATATCATACAGGAAATTAAAACCGGTATACCGGTTGAACCGGTATACCGCCCAGCCCTACTTCAGACTGATTAAAATCATGTCAATGCGGAAAGTCCTGTCTGGATCTAGTCCTATAGTGTTTTTCTCTGTACATTGTAATCCTAGTTTGACTTGATTATAGTGAATGCATTGGGTGCCTTCCATTTCAAAATCACACTCTCTGATTGAACCAATCTATGAACTGTCTGAAACAATGGATTTTCGAGGCCCCAAATAGGCCCCCACGCGCGCAAACATGACACACTCCCCTTGGGGCTAAGCCCCCCCCTTTCTTTGAATCCTAGAAATGCCCCTGCGTACAATTTTGGCGTCGTCTTCCAGGTCTACCAGGCTCTCGCCTCACAGAGTGGACGAGAGGTAACTGTCCTTTTTGTGTCATTTTTATATATATTAAATAATAATTTCTGTCAAACCAGCATCATTGAAAACGGTGCTACATAAAATATATATATATAGCGTGTCTAGTGTCTCCCCACAGCTCTCAACATGGCAACGGCTGAGCCGGCGGCTGGAAGTTAACAGCGTTAACAGTGCTAACAGTGCTAACAGTGCTGGCAGCGCTAACAGTGTAAAATGACTGCAGGTAATACACTGAAGCTTAGTTTATACTCCGGTGCGAGGCCCGCAGTTTGCTGATAAAAACACTATTTACATGTCTAGCGGTTATACAAAGAAGGCCAATTCACTTTTAAATGCTTTGGCGACAGGAGATCTTAAAAATCTTCATTTGAGTAAATATTTTGCAGCCAAATGAAATTGTTTACAAGATATTCAACCTTTGTTTCTTTAGAATGCATGTAATACTTGACTTCTTTACATGTCTTGTACAAAGGCAGTAAAGTAGAGTCCATGATTATGAGATAAGAGGTTACCGATCATTACAATCTCTTTCGCCATTGTGGAGGTCGGTTTAATGCATTTTGCAGGTTATTACAGTCTATGGCATATCTGAGTTACACTTGTCCATTTTTTTTTTTACAATTAATTTAGTTTGTACGCCCTCTGGCGTTTCGGAGAATAATGCAACGGTGCCAACGACGCTAACAGAGCTTTCAGTTCAAACTACGGCGAAAGTGCTGACGGAGCTAACAGTGTTTACCTGAGGGGGAACTGGAGGGTGGGCGCTACCCCTCCATACCAACGCTGTAACTGCCGTATGAGAGCAGTGCAGTGCGGCGGCCGTGGGGCACACTTATATACACTGCCATGCACAAAAAGCATACATAGCCTCCCTGGCTATGTGGAAAATGCAAGGCACATGGTGATTTGCTGCTACTTTAATGTATTGTACAGAGAACCTTTTTCACTTCCTGCCCATATCAGAGGAACAAAATTCTCATCGCTTGTATTTTTCTTCTTTTAGCAGCTTAGCTTTAGTTCATGCATGTGTTTTTTGCAGTGTACACTCTTTGCACTCCTTTTTGGATTTTCTCAACCTTATTAATAAGCAATTCAAGTCTCGTAGTGCATTTGAAATCTATTTATCCCCCCATCTCTCTTTTTCCCTCCAACTCAATGCAACAACCCATTTTCCACATCAAACTTTCATCTTTCTCCTCTTATCTCACCTTAAGATGTATTTTTCAGGGGGCGCGAGTGTGTTGTCTCCCTTAGAGAAATGCAACCAGCCAGAGGTGGAGATGAGACTTGAAACAAAGGAGAGATGGAGTTAACAGCAACAGTGTGTGTGTGTGTGTGTGTGTGTGTGTGAGATAGAGGGAGAGAGAACATGTCATCGTGCAACAAAAACAAGTGACAACACAGAAGGAGGGAGAGCGGGCTGAGAGTGCGTGGAGAGGCGGAGGAGAGTGTGGCGGCATTAAGCAGCTCGGAGATCAGTGGATGCTGACAGAAGCACAGCCGCTGGTGGGAAGAGGGAGACAAGATTGTCAAACAGAGCCGAGGCAGAGGAGGGGAGCAGATACACTGTCCACGCTCACCGTCACGGTGTTTGGGATGGTAGGACGGCGGTGTCTCTGCAGCTACACATAGGCGGTAAGTTACCAGCACACACCTGCAAGCATCACAGTTTATCATCAGATTCAGTGAAGGTCAGTGCAATGATATTTCAATAGGAGGCTCAGTGTAAATGTATTTTTCTGAGATGTCAATATTCTCTGCAAACGTCAGACTAAACTCATATTCAGAATGAAGAAACAAATATGGTTGTTTTGTCATTTTTACGGCCGATATTTAATACATCATTCCACCAGTGACATCTCATAACTGCATGTCTACAACATCTTTGTAATTGCTGTCAAAATGCTGCTATAATGTGCTCAGTTCATTAATCACCGTGTAAGACTAGTGTTCTTTGAAGTCCAGAAAATAACAAGTAAATAATAAATAATAATAACAATAATAATAATAACAGAAGACAGTTACTAGGAAGATCACCAAAAAAGACATGTCCATTTATGAGTTTCTCTAAGTTTCCTATTAAAATAGCTGTCGACTACCTGCTTTCAGTGTTATCAAGCTATTGAATGGGTTCCTCTCTCTACCAGCGGTAACTGCAGGCAGTGAATCACATCAGAGGGAGGAGAACAGACGGAACACAGAGGACAAAAGGAATGACTGTCTGTGTTCGTCATTCTTTATAAACTTCATATTTGAAATATTCAATTCTAATCCAGTTCTGAATTTAAAGACGACCTGGCTGACCGAGGAAATATACAGCTTAAATGCACACTTCAATAATTGTCTATTTATTGTAAATCATATTGTCATGGAGTTATTGAACAATGTAATCGAATATCGCAGCTTTTTCTAAACCTAATCAAATAAAGCTCTAGCGTAAGTTCAGTCAGGAAGACTATCCTTGCACGCTTTGGCTTGTAGTCCTCTCTGTCTCTAATACCACTTCCGCACTCTGGCGGCACATTCTCAATTCCAGCTGTCATTGTCAGAAGCGTCCCAGCGCTCCCAGCCAATAGCGCAGCGTCACTCCCTTGTCGTTAGCCTATCAGCTTGCTGCCGTCTCTTTTTAAATGTGCTGTATCCCCGCCTCTAGTTGTCCAGCTGCTTTTTTGTGCGACTCTGTACCGGCGGGTGTTTATTGCAAAGTCTTGTTTCGTTCGGGCTGATATCTTCCCTCACGATCGGGATGCTGACATAAATGAATCGGCTTCCATCTCATCTGCAACTCGGCGCAGCGCTCGGATCGCTGCCCGACAAGAGGAAACCGTTCCCGAAATACTGGAGATGCTAACTGCTCAAGGCATCAATCCGGCTCCGGGCTTAGACCTCTCGCAGCCTCAAAGCCTGGCTAACGAAGTGGGTCATGGATCACCAGCCCGGGACGAGCCCCCCACCGCAACTCACGGACGCAAACATGAGAAGAAAACGCATCATTCAGCTCCTCAAGCTAAACGCAAGGCCGCCGCCACCAGATCTGCTCATCCCGACCAGCCTCTGGCCCTCTCAGCAACCCTCCAGTCTCTGGTAAATCCAGGCTATAGATGCCCACCTCCAGTCTCTAGAGAACAACCAAGCGTTATCTTCCTCGGCAAGGCGCTATGCCTCTCAAAACCTGCAGTTCATGCAATCTCCCCCACATATGGCCTAATCAAACCTCAGCATTCCCTGGCCTCTGCCATCCCTACTCCCTTGCCAGGTACGCCATATGTTCCCTCTGAATCTAACATTTCTCCATGCTTAAGATCAAAAATCCTGCAGGGAAAAGACATAAACCTCATCAGAGTGTGAAAGTAAAGTCACCCCTGGTGAGAAGTCTGCTATCCCAAGATTGTCAAGAGACATGGCAATCGGTGAATTCGTAGTCGCTTTCGGCATTTTTCGCGACGTAATATGCTCTGGCTACCCCGAATGCTGACTAGAACTGGACTCTTATTTAGCACTGATTGGCAACCTTAACCTGAGGTACGGAAAACACAGGCGCATCCCTGGGCAAACTTCCTCACTTGTTCAATCCTCTAAGTGTCCCACTCTCCGACGAAAAAACTACCGGTCCGGCTACTCGCCTCGAGTTTCTGGGCATTACGCTGGACACCGTAGAAATGAACGCTTCTCTTCCAGCAGAGATACTCAAGCGCATTTGTGACATTACTCAGTCTTATACTACATCAAAAGTAGTAACAAAGGAATAATTGCTTTCCCTCTTTGGCCATTTCAATTTTCTTTTAAGGTCTATTTAGAGTAAACTAGATCATAAAGTAGGGTATGCTTTTGGGCGGGACTACCTTGTGATTGACAGGTAGCTGCCACTACCAGAGCCGTGTACAGTGTCTCTCACTCCACATTCCAAATATGCTAACTTCCGTTCATCGGTTGCGAAAAAAACCAACATGGCGACATCTTCCCCATGTTAGCACTGTTAGCGCCGTTAGCCCCTTCGCTGTTAGTAGCTGCTAGCCGCCTGCTCAGCTGTCACCATGTTCAGAGCCATATGGAAGCAATACAAATGCTCTGAATTTCAAATGTTGCACCTTTAAAGTAAGTTTAGGATAAGAATTACGAACAAATATGTTTGCATGAGCAGTAAATATTAGTTACATTTTTTTGTCTTGTAGCATGTAATTCCAATTGGTTGCCAAAACTTTCTGATTCCCAGAAACTGAGGACATGACCTTGGTAGTTGTCAATGTGTCCCAGTATTTGTTTTTAGTGCATTCCTTTTTCTATTGAATGGAGAACTGGCTAAAACTAGGGCTGCTCAAATATTTATCATGAGTTTGGCTTTCCACAACTAACTGAACATGATCGACTGTGATATTGACGTTTAAATAGCGTGCTCTGCTTGTAGAAAACTCCGATCCATATAAAATTGAACGCTTCCTAAACTAACAGCCGGCCAAGGGGGGCGGGGCGGGTGGCAATAGCGATGTTTTGACTTGAAAACAAAAATAATCTGCAATATTATTCTGGCCATAATCCTGCAGCCCAAGATAAATTTAAAAAGCAAAAGAAAGTATTTCTGTGGAAAACCCTCATGTGAGAGTGAACTCGGTTCTCCGTTCACGATCAGATGCTCCTCCAACACCTCCAGTAGCTGTGAGGCAGAACTGAAGCCTTTTCCATATTTAATCACAAGCTGCACTCCAGAGTGTGAGCTGCAGATATGTCACATGAAATGAGATGAAAACGGGCCCCAGCATGTCAACAGTATAGCCAGCGCGCTGAGGCTGAATAGAATGCAAATGAAAGAAAGCTTTTCAAAGCACTCTCTCCCTCAGTTATTTTTTTTTTCCTGCACTGTGTCACCAGCTACATGATTATGAAAATAGGGTGAACGTTTTTGAAGGGGGAAAATTTCATCTGTGCTCTAGGGGTCAATTTAGTGTTTGAGTCTGACGAAATGCTCCTTCAGCTTTGTCAGGCGATCATTATGGCAGCCGGTGTATCCTCCGGGGAGGAATCGATGTTTCGGAAAGAGAGAAGAAATCAAATAACGCGTGAAGCTAAGGTAAGGTAAATGTGCCTTGTAGTGGAAGAAAAAGTAATTATCCCCTGTACCCCGCTGCTCTTTTATAATAAACTTAAAACTCCCCATGATAGGAAACGTGTAGGAAGAAAAGTACACATAGTTTCAATATGCTGGCGACATTTTAAAGTCAGGAAATTCCACCTGAAAACTTGGTGAGAAAATGAAGATGTTGTGGAAGCAAAAAGTGATATTCAGGTAGGTACAGTATAAATAATATAGTTTATGTAGTAATCTTTATATCAGCCTTTTTAATGTAATAACATATTTTTTGGCCACTTATACTGATATGTGTTCCATCTGATGAATGTAAGTCCACTGCCCTTTAAACTTTGGTTTGGTCTCCACCAACTCCTGACGGAAATATGCTTCTCTTTATCTGCTAAATTTTGCTGATTTATTAAATCGGAGTTCTATCAAGGGAAACTTGATGAAACTCAGTGACAGGGATGGTAATTTAGACGTTCTTTTCTGACCGATAGCCGACCCTCGTTAACCAATCATTAACAAGACTAGTTTGCATGCAGGGTGCCGTGGTTGACTTTATGTGCCAACAAGCCGCCCAGCTGCAACGATAACAGATGCACAAACAGGTCAAACCCATCATTGATCATCAGCTGCAGTGGATGCGCAAAACAGGCAACTGTCTACCCGTCCGGGAGCGTTACCGGCCCCGATGTTGGGTGCATTGTCGTGGACACATGCAGCTACTTTCCCAGTACGGTTGACAGCTGTGTGTGTGCCTGGTACACTGTGTCTGCGTTTCCATCAGTGTAACAGTACTTAGTTGATGAATATGAAGTCAGCATTAATGTTACAGCTGTGACCGTAGCAGAGTTTGTCGGTGAATATCAAGCAAAGTTTATACTCACCGCTCCTTAAGTGTTCACGGCACTTGGTCGTGCACTTCTGAATTTTAGTAACTTGGCATGCGTGATCATGTGACTGTGACAAATATTTCATACTAGAGTCATATACGGCGTCACTACGTCACTTCTTCACCGTACAAATATGGTCACTTCTGTTGATTGGTTGCAAATAATCCAAGATGGCAACGGCCAAAACGCCGAACTCGAGGCTTCAAAACGGCAGTCCACAAACCATGTCAAACCATGTCAAACCAGTGTGTAAAAGATGGCATCATTACGTCCACTTCTTATATACAGTCTATGGTTACTGCTCAGTCAGAGAGGTTCGCCTGTGAGTTGATTGGCGCTGGCTACATCATGTTGGAGGAAAATGCCGGCAAAATCTGATATCTTGACAGCCCGAAGACATGTTGTTATTTTAAATCTTCATATTTTACCGGTCTAGTTTTAAATCCATAAATACAAATGGTGTCAAAGCAAACCCAGCATGCACCAGTTCAAAAGATGATGATTACTTTGAGGTAATTTCCTGGACAAAAAGATCATGGAGCTGAGAGTCTCAGACAGGGTAGGAACGTTTCATTGGTGTGATTGACAATAAGGTAATAACCTTATCCTTTATAATTAATGTCTTAGCTAGTAGAGACCTTTCTAGTAATGTGTGGAGCCGTTGCTAGGAGATATCTGCAGTCATGTTTATGTAGTTGATTGCCTTTGATTGGAGCACTGCAGATGTAAACATAAATTCTAAAAGTTTAGATGTGTGTGTGTATGTGTATGCAGATATTGGATACTGACGGTATACTGTTTTTTGATTGGACACCACTGCAGATGTCGACTAGCAACGGCTCCTTGTATTGCTAAGGTCTTTACTAGCTAAGACTACTTGTAGGATAAAACTAGTGACTATTCTACATGTTCCTTATTGTCAATGATACCCCTGAGAACACTAACACTTTAGTCTGTCTCTCAATGTTTTCTGACTCAGCTCCAAGTCCATTGGTATCTGTGGATGGATCTTTAAAAATGGCTCCAAGTTTCTATCTAATTTCATTTTGAGATAAGGTTCAGTAATTTCCCAAAACAGGTACACACTATTATTTTAGCAAACATTAGTCAAACAGGAGGAAATGGTGCATGGGGACTATTTTCAGCAGCAGATTAATCCAGATTTGGTGCTCTAGTGAGTATTTGGGTCAGCAGGACGGTGATTGTGGGATTGAGTCAAAATAAACTACAGTGTGTGTGTGTGTGTTGAGGCTGTTCTCAATCACTGTTCGTACTTATACCTACGAAAAGTAATGTAGTATAATTCAAACAAACAGGAAGGAAACCATGGACTTTTGTATTGATGGATTTACTCATAGCTGGTGCACCCAAATCCTGGACCAATGTGTTTTACAGAGCGATGGACTCACCAACAAACCAATCTTTTCATCCTGTGTACCCCTCCACTAATGGACCAAAGATTAGAAGGCTTCAAGGCTTTCATCTATTCAGCAGACTATATGATTACGAGATAGAAATAATGACATCAGCCCTGGTTGTATATCAATGTATCATAGGATAGACATCATTTTATCCCATACTCTCCCTATCTACAAACACACACACACACACTGATATATTCCTTCTACCAAGCAGCGCTAATGCAACTTCAAAAGGATGATTGCCTGTCATTAAAGCTTGCAGCAGGGAAGGAAAGGTTGGAGTGGATCTAGAAGCCCGTCGAGGAGTGGAAGACTAATTAAGACTTCGGACTCTCTGTTCTTCCACATCCATCATTGATGTTTCTGGAGGGGTACTGTTTAAACTGCAGATTAGCAGCTGTTACATCTGGAGTGCTCACACACACCGGCCCTCTAAACTAAGTGTGGTTCTCTTGTTGGCCACCGAATAGCTCTGTCTCTGTACCGTTTGGACGCATGGACGGAGGGGGAGTGAAACGTAGCCTTTAGGACTTTTTGATGAACACCAGCTCAATCAAAACCAATCTAGCAGTTTCAAACTAATCTGAAAGCAATTTTGGCTTAACCATAATTATTTGTTACCCCAACCACAATTTGATCCTTTGTCGACCGGGAGAAGATCCCCAGACTCCCTTAATCCTTTTGATGTGAGGTGTTGAGTTTATAAACGTAATCGTGCACACGTTCGATACATTGACCTGATACACCTGATCATTATGATGTGATTATAATCATTAAAAGTAGGCTATAAGCTCTATGTGGGCATGTTCCTCAGACACATCCAATATGATAACAGCTTTTTTTTCTGGTGTATTGAACCTCCTCAGCTTCGAAAAGTATCAAATGAAGTACTTAGTTGGTATCGGTATCACTTTCAGGGTACTGGTATTGATACTGGCATTGTCATTTTTTAAAACGATACCCAGCCCTAATCATCATCATCATCATTATCTACGAACCACTGGGCAATCAGGGTGCCCTAGCAATACCATTCTTGCTGTGCAAAGTGCATCATATTTGTAACAGTAAAGCATCACATGTTCTAAAGTTTCTTCCACATTACAAATTCGCACCTTCCTGTATTATGTTTTCCTATTTTAAATAGTCTTCTGTTTGATTCAGTATGCCCAAATATAACGTGGATATTGTCTTTTCTTTTCTCTTGGTTCTCCTCGTCACACCTACTTTCCTTTGAATTCTCTACAACCACCGTCCTGTTCTCTCTTCTTCCCACTGCGTTTGCCACCTTCCTTACAGCTTATGTTTAATTGTGGTCTTCATTTCTGTTTTACTAGAGGGTACTGTGGTGTCAATGTGATTCATTTTTGTGGCTTCCTTTGCACATTTCTTTTTCTTTGAATCCCATATGTGCTGCTCCATCCATCCAATTCTTATATCTAATCCCACCATTTCATGTAATCTCATCAGTGTTTGCTGTATCTCTATTAAAACATCTGGCCTGCTGTCTAAATTACTCTACTTCTAGCTGGTTAACTAGGAACTGGAGCCTATTACTGCTCTCAACGGTCTCATATCTTCAACCCATTGTAATCCGAACAATATTGCCAGCATCTCCCCAATATACAGAGAATCACAGATGAATAATTCATCTGTGATTCTCCTGCAAATCTAATGTGGAAATCTAGAACTCTTAATGAAATGCCAATTTTGTTAGCTGAGGTCATTGTAGCATTTGAGTAAACAGTAAAGTTGTCACTTCCTATTGCTGTTGATGACACAATTTCCAAAGTGCATATACCTGCCACTGTTTCTGATACTAAAGTATAATCTACAGCGAATACCATACCATTTCTAAAATCAACTCTTGTACCTTTTCCATTGTTGAGGCACATTAGGTTTTTGTCTTTCATTTGCTCATCAATCTCTTCTACATTCTTTCTACATATTAACAGTTTTCACTTGTTGCATTTCCATTGCTTTTTTCCTGACTTCACAATTTCACTGCACTTTTTCCTCACAGTCCTCAAATCTATGATCACCTCTGCATTTGCCACACCTTTGCAAGCCAACGCTACACGCTTATACCTCTGGCATTAATAACATTGAAGCGGAGGAGGAACCTGAGGTCTGACTGGGAAACTCATGCAGCTTATCTTTATTCTATCTTTAAGTACTACATCCTGAAACTCTAGAAGCACTGACAAACGTTCTACTCTCTCACCATCAATTGTTCTTAACAATCTCCTTATGCTGCGTTCACACCAAACGCGGCGCGAATTATTCTATGCACAGACGCGATGAGACTGGCGCGGCGCGAATTTGCGATGGACGTGAATTTGCGGCGTGATGGACGCGTCCATTGCCCCAAACGCGTGAGTTGAAATTTTTCAACTTCGGCGAAATATTCGCATTACACCCCGGCGTGATAGCCTATCAGCGTTGAGTTGCTCCCCCTGTCATCACTGACTTCCTGCCGTTGTTGAATCAGGAAATAAATACTGTCGCCGCCTGTGTTCACCCAGAGCTCTACGATACCTCATATCAATAGAGACCGGACCAAACTACGTGTATAAATGTGTGTGTGTAAACCATATGGTACAATGGATAGACGCTGCCGTATTTACGTCAAGATTGAATTCTTTATTTGAGTTTTGCAATGGGAATGCCAGTTATCACTCCACAAAAAACTTGTCTCTTGAACTCTTCTTTTATTTTTGCAGATACTTTCTCGCAAAGCTTTACTTCTCTGTTCTTCATTTCTGCATTTCCCATCCCAGAGAATCTTGGCCATTTCTACTGATCCTAACTTCTTTTTCTGTTCCCTACACAGAGCTATTGGACTTGGAATCACTTGCTCATGTTCCTTCTCAAATTAAAAATGATTAAAGATTTTCACCGTCAACCTTTCTGCGGATGACCTCTAAGCTTTTTATTGCTCTGGCTGGCGCTCTTATATCCTCATTTTCCCCAATATTTCCATGACTTCGCCCTCGTTCTCCAACAAGCGTAGTCTGGTCAGTAAATTCCATATCATCATCTTCATCATCTACCTGTGTTGCCATCCCGATCCAGTCCCTAACCAGTATATGCCGACAACCAGCAATTATCTTGTGTAGGCTATGTAAGGATGTGATGGATGTTGAATTGCAAGATTCTAACAGTAGCTACTGGACGTTCCTGTTCTAAATCAATGATTTACACGGGCTCCCCGCCGGGGCTGCAATCAGCAGCCTTCAGTCAATATGCATGTAGTCACAGAAATAATTACATCCTGTTAAATCATGTGACTATCTGTAGTTTATGTACGTGTGTGTGTGTGTGTGTGTGTGTGTGTGTATAAATGTATCTGGCATTGTATTCTTTATAATTTCTGCTCATTAAGTGATGAGTTTTGAGAGATAACCTTCATTATTATCAACCAAACAAGATATGTTTGTTGCATTGTTCAGCGATGGCAGGTGATTGATTCTGTTTCTGACCCCGACCGGCCCACCATATACAATATTTAAATCAACAAGCAAATTCAACAGTATTGAAAATTGGTCTTCTTATTATTCCTTCTCTTTATGAAAATCTCAAAAGATTTGAGTGTTTTTCCCCCTCGACCTCTACGCTTTGCCATTTCTCCTCTAACTCTTCTGATGTAACTTGTGTCTATCAGTGCTGACCATAAGACCAAATCAGATCAAAGATCACACTACTAACTCTAGAGTTGTAAGACAACGTGAACACTTGTAGGTTATTTATCCATCCCATATGACATGAATGTGGTGTTGGGTCAAAGTTTGGCAAAGTATTCCATGTACAGGGAAAGAAAAATAAAGCTGTAAGCCCAACGTGCACATCCAGCCGGTCCGAGAGGTCTAACCACTACTGTGAGGGTTTATTATGGGTGTGCAGGGGTATTTGCCACATTCTAAAACTATTCCTCTCAATTATTTCTCATGGCCTATTGGTAATTAGTATGACTACATTTTGACATATTTTGAGCCTGTGAAATAATACACACAGACACAGACAGAAATGTCTTTATGCTTATACCTTATAAATGCTGTGGTGTTTCAAGAAAGCCAATGCAGTGTCAGGTTTTCTCATGACTCATTTGTACTTTGATGTTTGTCAGAGGGAAACTAAGTGACAGTTCTTTGTTTTCTCACAGGTTTTCATAATTCGGGTTACACAAAATGGGAGCTCACTGTATCCCGAAGGGAAGCTTCTGCAGGATCCTTGTGATTCTTCCGCACTCTGCAATGGCTGTGAGACTCAACGAGACAACATGAGGGCCGAAGCCAAGCAACACAACCTTTAAGTGCACAGTCGATGTGATTTGACCTGCCGGAACGCGCTGTTTCAATCAACAGATGGAGTGTTTGGTATTTAATGTGTCCAAGTGGTCTTACCTTGCTTTTGATCAGAACTCTGAACTTACTACAACTGGAACAGATCAATAATAACATGTTAACGCATGAAAGAAAATGGAATGCTACACAATTGCCCACTAAAAATCCTACAAATCAGTGTGTAAAATAGTTACCCTTGAATGCAATTGCTGCATACGCTGTTTTCTGTAGCTAAGAGGAAAAGAATGATAAAAGTTCTCTTGACTTCCCCATGAGAATTCAGTGACGAGAAAAGAGACCCAGGATAATCAAGGACGTAGAGACTATGAGAAGAACAATGGACATTTTCTTTCTTGGGTGACAGTAACAACAACAAAAAATTACATCAACTCGTTCTCACTCTCAACGCTTCAAGTAACATAGCTTGGTCAGTGCTCCTCGGCATCTCGACACTGAGACACAGGCAGAGTAACCAACGTAGTTTCAAGAGCTAGATAGTCCACATAGGGCGGGTGGGAGTGGCGGTGGATGCGTCAAACAAATGCAGGACTTTTGCCAAGGAGCCACGCTGTTCGTTTCTGGTGTGAAAGTAAAAGTAAATGTTGACATTTTCTGAGTCTTTTGTGTTGTTACTCACATGCCGCATGGTAGTCACAAACATAGTAAAGTTCACTTCCTGTGTGTTGTTGGTCAGTCAAGTTAATGTCAGCCACACTCTTTACCTAAATTGAACAAAGTGTTTTTTTTGTCCAAACCTAACTTTCTGTGACGACAAAGACATTATATAAGGAATCTTGTATTTTCTCAGGATTTTCTGTTAAAAACAAGAACTATTACAGAATTAGCATTTTTTTGCAATCACTGTGATTAACACTACAAACTACAGCTCTACGCCGTTCGGTACTCCCTGTCCATTCACATATCTGCTGCCACTTGATGGACTTGGGCTTGCGGGGAAGGGTATTCTTCAAAGGTTGCTGAAACTGAATTGTTGAAAAAATAATGATGTATTACCATTGTTGTCAAGACAAATGTGTGGGGTCGGGTGGTATATCACAAACTGTTGATCAAGGTCATGTGTAGGGATATTGTTTTGGTAATCTGAACTTTCCAAGAAGAAAAAAATTCCAAGAAGCCCAAAGTTTGGCTTCACCTCAGCTCTTTCTAGCTCCATCGGATAGCATCATTCCAACTACCACTTAGCATACCCAGCAAAAGTGACTATGAATTTCAATGGGAGCCAGGGCTATGGGTCCTATCCAACTGGGTTGCCCTATAACACAAGCATGGACTATGAGGACTACTACCAGGAGCCTGATGCCAGTAAAATCATCATCCCATCCATCTATGCTCTTGTCTGCTGTGTAGGTCTTACTGGCAACGCCATGGTCATCTACGTCATTCTAAAATACGGCAAAATGAAAACAGCCACAAACATTTACATCCTCAACTTAGCGATTGCTGACGAGTTGTTCATGTTAAGTGTTCCCTTTCTGGCCACATCAGCTGCCGTCCGTCATTGGCCCTTTGGGTCGCTGATGTGTAGGTTAGTACTGAGTGTAGATGGTATCAATATGTTTACATCAATCTTCTGTCTGACTGTGCTGAGTGTGGACCGATACGTAGCAGTTGTCCACCCTATCAAGGCTGCCCGCTACCGCAGACCGACAGTCGCCAAAGTAGTCAATGTGTGTGTATGGGGACTGTCACTCATAGTCATTCTGCCCATCATCATCTTCGCAGACACTGTCCCGGCGCAGGACGGTGGTGTGGATTGTAACTTCTTGTGGCCTGAATCGGCGTGGTCAGAAGCATTTGTCATCTATACCTTCCTGTTGGGGTTTCTGCTGCCGGTTGGAGCCATCTGCTTATGCTACTGTTTAATGGTGGCCAGGATGCGAGCAGTGGGGCTAAAAGCAGGCTGGCTTCAACGGCGGCGCTCGGAGAAGAAGATCACTCGCATGGTGCTGCTCGTCGTGGCCGTGTTCGTTCTCTGCTGGATGCCCTTCTACATCGTCCAGCTTGTCAGCGTTTTCCACCGGCCCCCAGACCCAATGGTCACTCAGCTTTTTGTCATCCTCAGCTACGTCAACAGCGGTGCCAATCCTATCCTGTACGGCTTTGTGTCAGACAATTTCCGGCGTTCATTCCAGCGCATTGTGTGTTTCCGCTGGCTGGAGTCTGGGCTGGATGCGGAACAGGTGGATTACTGTGCTGTAACTTTGAAGAAACAAGCAACGTGTAGCCCTCTGGATTTCCCCAAGGACTGTACGGCTTCTGATATGGTGTTTCGCAATGGGACATATACCTCCCGTACAACCACAGTGTAACCAGAACCAGTCTCACAACCTAACGAGGAGTTTTCCCATTCAATTTTGAATTATATGTGAATTTTGCGTTATAAAAACTCGGAGTACACAAGTGTGCCATATAAAAATTTACTTGACAACATGTTAACTGCTTAAGGTCAGGGGTCATAAGAATTTTGGGACACAGGTCAAGAAGTTGAGAAATCTTGAAGAACTAATGTATGAGCAGTAAATGTACAGTTTAGCAGCTGATCTCATTGAGATACGTTGAGAGAAAAACTGACAATGAAAACGATGTACATAACTGTCAGGATCCCACTAAGCTTCTGTTTTTGCTGTTAAGCACAAGTGAATGTCAGCACAAAATGGTCATGCTTATAATCATTTTGATTCTGTTACGTGACTTATTGACAGCCCTGGGTATAAGAGGCTGCGTAGGTACCCCATTAACTAATTGCAAATGTGAAATCCCTTGTTCATTCATTGTAATTGTTTAATTTTCAGATACACTCTAATAAACCATCCAATGGCACCCCCACAATCCCCAAATTCTACAGTTCACAGATATGTTTCAACAATTGAAATTTTGGTAAAAAAAAACTATTCCCAAATAAAAGAGTCTGTGCTGCTCATTGTTTTTTTAACAAGATAGTTTTTATTTCAAAATGATTTCCAATTACAGACTGTTATTACAGTCAATGCAATTTAAGACTGCTGATCAAAACTGCAGATGTTTCAAAATAAAAGCCTGCAATATTAAAGCCAAAATGCCATTCTTATCATACATTTTCATTTACCAAATTATTTATAGGTTATAATTACATTATTTTCAAACAAACATTCTCAAGTCATATTAGTTTTCTCCAAATTTAAACACAATTTGGATACTTTCAGATTAAGAATTATTTTAAATTTATACAAAATGTGTGGCATTTTTTGTGCCAATTAAAATATAGAAATATTTGAATCCAAGAGCCTTAAATGAAATGAACAGTGATTTTGTTTAGAATTCATATATCATTCCCTAAAATTTAATAAATGCACCCTTTCAATTTAAACATAATTCATCATAAGCTTGCTTTGCAAAGTTATTATATGATTACCAATTATTATAAATTCAGTTGTAGTTAATCGTACTTAAAACGTTTCCATTCATTTTCCACAGTATCCAATAGTTGTTTAAAATTCTCACCAGGACAAAATAAATGTTTATTATCTGCAAATGAAATAATCTTTACTGTCTGTTCAGGAAACCACCGATAATCAGTTCTGTCAAAATAAACAATAATGGACTAAACATAATCTGTGAGGCAATGTGGGTGCTATTGGGCATTATATAAAATCAGGAACTTAAACTAAATATCTTATTAATTTACCTTTATCAGATTTAACAGATGTTGTTTGAATTTCATCACATGGTCAAATCTCTCCATCAAACTTTGAATGTAATTGATCTAGTCTATCTTATATGTAGTTGTAGCAGATTTGTTCAGCACAAAGTTCAACTTAAAATTGTTAAAAAATATATATTCCTGGGGAAATACAACCAAGCAATTTCAAAGTATGGTAGTGTGCTAGTTTTACTTTTCAGTAACACATGTGAATGATTTAATAGTATAAAACAAAAACACATGGGCGTGGGGGGATGTACTGGTTTGGCCCTGGATATCACCGAGATAAGGGAAAGGTTAGATTATTAATGTGTGTCCCTTTCTCCAGGCATTTAAAATGATGTTTGTTTCGTTCTTCGTATTTGCTGTATCTATATTTGTTAATTGTTCGTTGGTGGATCCGTTTGAATATGAGGTTTGTCTTTGCAAATTGAGCCAGAGTTGCTCTGCTTTAGTTGCACAATGTGACAAAAATGGCTGAAAAAAATGTATATGTTGAGTTTGTGTTTCTAAATTACAAAGGCTCACAAAATTAACTTTTCTCATGTGATCTTTGTCATTTTGTGTTTTGGAGTGTCTCAAAAAGCGTAACATTTTATATCTAATGAAATGTGCTTTCAAACTTAATAATTACTACAAAGTATGTGGGATCAAAAACCCTTGAAAAATTCTACTCATTTAATTATCAATGTTCCTTTCCATTCAGAAGGCTAACATGACACTTATATACATATATTTACTTATTTGCATACTTGGAGGAAGTCAGGGTTAGGGTTACATTTCGTAAGATCAGGTGAGGCAAAGGAGACACTTAATTCAATAGCAATCAATGGCAACATTTCATGGAGAATGATTTGATGGTTTTGCCTTCATGGTTTACTTGTGCAACATTAGCAATCTTCTGCAGCTATTGAGTCCTTGCCCACTTGGGCAAGGACTCAAAAGAACAACCCAAGACCAGGAAAGTTGCAAAAAAAGAGTTACAAACCAGGTATCCAAGACCAAGATTGCAGAGCAAAATGGTTGACAGATTAGACATAGATGTACCAAGACAAACTGGCACAGACAAAGTGGAGCACACAGACGAAATACTCTGGGAGGAGGAACTGTAATTGGGAACAGGTGAAGCCGATCAGCCGCAGTGGCAGCTGGTCAATAGAGGGCCATGGGGCATGGCCCCACCTTGAGCCACACAAAAAAAATAAAATAAATTATAATAATAATAAATTATACAAATTGTCAATATTTGTGTATTTGAACTATGGAATGTACCCAGTAATATGTGTAAAATATGATATCTGTGCAAAATATATGCTTTTCCTGCTCGTCCTCTCTGCCTGTGTGCTCGTCTGCTCGTCCTCTCCGCCTGTGTGCACGACACGTCTCAGAACGCGCGCTAGGGGGGCCAAATCGTTTTTGCCCAAAAGAGGCGGGTCCATAAAGCAGTTTAGCCAATTGCTGATTCAAGATATAAATGAGTGACATACAATTTAGCCAATCAGCGCCCTCAAATAGATTCAGTGTGGGGCCAAAAAGATTTTGCCCCCCTAGCTGCGTGTTCTCGTCAGGAGAAGTCTCTACAGGCGAGCGCCAGCGCGAGCACTCCTCCTCCAAGACCCGTTTGAGAGGAGAACTTTGGCGGAGATTCTGCAGCCAAAGAGGAGCATTCATCTGCGGATCTTGCTGTTGTTGGGGGGAAATACTAATTTTTATAGTCAGGTTTATATATATCAGATCAGCCTGACCTCACAATTAGACAGCAGACTCGCGGGAAAGGGAAGCAGTACATGCGAAGCTTCTGTACTAGCTGTACACCAGACAGGTTTGGCTAGCTGGATGACGTCATGCTAATAATTTATTTAGCTTTTTAAAACAACGGGGACGGATCCAGCACGGACAGTTACGGGAGTGAGGGATGAGGAGGTAAGGAAACATGAGAACACCAGGGTAGGGAGTGAGGGATTTGTTTCCTTCCCTTTTCTTTGTTGATCCGAAAAATTATCCGAACCGTGACTCCTGAATCGTGATCCGAAACGAACCGTGAGGTTTGTGATCCGTGACACCCCTACTCAACAGGATTTGGAAAAACTTGTCCACGCATTTATCTTCAGCAGACTGGACTACTGTAACGGTGTGTTTACAGGTCTCTGTAAAAAGTCGGTCAGAAAGCTGCAGCTGATTCAGAACGCTGCAGCTCGAGTCCTCACTAAGACCAGGAGGGTGGATCACATCACTCCAGTTCTGATGTCTTTGCACTGGCTTCCTGTCCAACAAAGAATTGACTTTAAAATCCTGCTGTTGGTTTACAAAGCACTGAATGGTTTAGGGCCAAAATACATCTCTGATCTGCTGCTACCTTATGAACCATCCCGACCCCTCAGGTCGTCTGGGACCGGTCTACTTTCTGTTCCCAGAGTCAGAACTAAACATGGAGAAGCAGCGTTCAGTTTTTCTGCTCCACATATCTGGAACAAAGTCCCAGAAAGCTGCAGGTCTGCTGAGACCCTCAGCTCATTTAAATCAAGATTGAAGACTTTTCTGTTTGCTGCTGCCTTTAATTGAACCACGTTCAATTAATATATTAATCAATTTCCTGCATTTCTGCATTTTACAACAGAATTTTATTTCTTTCACTGTTTTTTAATGTTTTAATGCAATGGATGTTCTTAATTGTTTTTAAATCTCCTTTTCTTTTGCCCTGTGTTTTGATGCTTTTAATGATTTTATGTGACTTTGAATTATCTTGTTGTTGAAATGTGCTATACAAATAAACTTGCCTTGCCTTGCCTTACTAACAATATCATTTATAAAATAGATAAATATAAAGAACGTGGTGATGGGAGGAGGGCGGGACTTAAAATTGTATCCATTTTTTCATGCTGTGATTGGCCAAAACACGTAAAATTACGCTCTTATTGTAAAATAACAATGGAGCATTATTTTACATGCTTTGGCCAATCAGAGCAATACGTTTTTCTTTTAGATTTAGATTTTTTTGTTTTTTGCAGGATGCAGTCGTTCGTCATTACTCAGAAATGATACTTTAGTTCAGCAGATATGTGGCATACTCTTTAAAGCTGCAGCACAACCGAAAGGTGCATGCCTCATGTCACCATGGGGAAAAATGTCCTGTCAAGCTAAGTGACAAAAGAACACGAACAGAACAGGAAGTTCCTTTGGCACATAAATGATGTAGCATGGAGAACACATTGCCTTTGTTGAGAGCAGCATGGCAACGCCGTGATTCAAATCCACAGCCACAGCAGAGCCATGGAAAGTGAACAGCCTAGAATGATGGCATACATACCTGAGTGCAAATATGATCTGCATCAACCTTTACATGGCTGTAATTAATTGGAGATAAAACTTAGCTGAATTTCAGGAGCAGGACCACACCTCAGCCACTCGCCCACTTCCGGCCACACTCCTATAACTACCTACCCACTCTAAGCCTCGGCACACTCGCGTTTTCTGCACTCGCAACCGGAACACCACGCAGAAGACGCCGCCAACCGCCATCGAGAGGGTCCGAGCAGCCAAACCCGCGATCTCCACCTCGCCGACCAGCTGCATCCACCCGCCAGAATCTGACAATACGAAGAGTCGGACTCACGGCCGTCCTCCTTTAACTCACATCTCGGTGGCAGAGGGAGACCCACTACCTCCAGACGTAGACAACGGAAACGTAAATCCAGCTCTCTCCTTCTTCGCTCGCTCCAGACCCAGCTCCGACTACTCTGGCTACCCGGCACGCAGTGCTCAAAGACGCCGCCACCCCTCCACGCTCCAGCCAGGTCCCCCATCGAAGACGCACCAGCTGATATCTCCAACTGGACCACAGTCCGCCTGCTAAGAGCATCGAAACAACAAAGCAAACCGTGCCAACTCCTCACAACGTTCCCAAAGTCACGTTAGGAAAAAAAACCCTCAAAAAAACAAACACAAACGTACCTACATCCAAACACACCGGCGTGACGCCACCACGCACCCCGAAACTCCGCCCCCCAACCCACAAAGTTCCGGGTTGCCAGGTTCTTTCCTCTGTCCCCCTTTCTAAGCTGCCCCCCCCTCTAAGCTGTCCCTTCACTGTTCTCTGACACCACCTTTCTCCTGCCCGTACCTAGGCACCGGGTTGCCAGGTTCCCTCTCCTCCCCCCCCCCCCCCATCCCGCTTTTCCTACCACGCAAATTCCTGGCACCGGGTTACCAGGTCTTCTTGCCTCTGTCCCCCTCTCTAAGCTGTCCCCCTCTCTAAGCGCAACACGCAGCCACGGAACGCAACAACGCAACCACTGAATGCAACAACGCAACCACTGAACGCAACAACGCAACCACTGAACGCAACAACGCAACCACTGAACGCAGCAAGCAACAACGAACCGCAGAAAGAGAAAGAAAAAAGGAAAAATTATCTGTGGATTATGTTCCACAGCACAAATCTGAAAGTCTACCTTTTGAATTAAACACCTCGGTGCCCACCCGCTGTTGGATATTATTATGAATATAAAAATATATATATAAAAATAATCAGATTTCACGGGGAGTGGTTCTCCAGGAAAAAATGGCAAACTGCGAGGCTGTCAGAGAAGACACTTTCTGCTTCCACGCGTGTTATTCAGAGGGGATAGTACCCGGTCGAGAACAGGTTTTCATGATCTCAAGAATCTTTCTGAGAGAAATACCAAGAACGTGAAAGCAGCAGCACAAGATAACACTAGAAGGGATGTTAAGCAGTCACACAGCAAGTGGAGGAATGGTATAAACCCAGTCGGATTAAGATCTGTGGTAAACTCTACGGGAAATATAACACAGCACATTATATAAGAAGTTATAGGTAGTCTGAATTTTCACTGATCTGGAAACAACAGGTGAAGTCATTTGCAGCCCCGACACAACGACATAGCGGCGTCGATGCCTGTAACCATAGTAACTCACTCCTGCCTGCTGCTGGAGGAGGAGGAGGGACGCTGTGCTGCTGATGGAGGAGATGCTGACTGAGTTTACTCTGAGCAGCAAGGTGCTCATGTGCCGGTGTACATGATGCCACAATTACAACAGGATATTGGATACACACTAATGTTGCAAGATAGTTGAATAGCCTCCAAAATAAGCATTTGGATAAAGTACATGTAGCCTATGCATCCCATAACAACAATCACAACCCCCCAGAAAATATATAACAGTAATAGTAGTCCCATTGTCAGCACAGCATGTTCAGGAAATGAACTTCAAAGCTTGACATTTACTTGAATGTTTGTATTTTGTTCGCCTGTAGCTTGGAGCCTTCTTGGTTTTGTTACAAGGTCTCCAGTCACAGAAGCAAATATCAGGGCCCTGTGCCATAAAGCTGTTATCCAGCTAACGTGATGGATTTTCTCACACTCACACTCCTCAAACCTACTCATGTGTTCAAGACTATTGCTTTTCATGAAAGGTGGCAGATGGTTGTTATAATGATGCCTTTTGTCATGAAATGTTGCCCTAAGTTTTTTATGTGGAGTACATCTATTCTATTCAAACTTGTATGGAGGAGGATCGCCAGACCTTAACCCTAACTTCTCAGCGGTCTCCTGGTTAAAGGATCGCTGTTTGTTGGAGTCATCAACCTGCCCTCCCTCTGGCCCCCCCGGTGTCTTCTTTAGCTGTCTTTATACTTCCCCATTCAAGATTACATACAAAATCATATCGATATACGAATTGTGGCGCATTATTTTCCGTAGGTATTGCTACGAATGCCAGATGAGACCAGCCTGAGATGTGAGAGTGATGTTAATCGCTTACTCTCAGAATAAAAGCTATTAAGTGTATTTCCCAAAATCTTGACCTATTCCTTTAACGCTAAATTGTATTATTGGAGTTATTTGCATATCTTTTATACATCTGAGAATAGTTTGCTCTGACCATGTGACTATCTCCCCAGACAGTAAACACTTTGGATCACCTGTCTGATGTTATGGGGTCTGCCCGTAGCTCCGACAGCCCATAATTGCGAAACCCCAATCATCTGCTGGAAGGCGGAGGTGGACAGTGAAGCTCTGCCCACATTTGCAATATTGCAAATCATTGCACAGGAATACGTTATAGCAGTATTTCATTTGAATATGATTTTTGCTTATTGATGTGATAACGAACATACATTTGTTAAGTATTTTATATGCTGGAATAGCCAATAACAGACTTGCCCATATGACTATTCTATTAGTTTCTTCTTTTTTTCAGAAAATGCATCTAACACGATATATATTGATATGGCACATTGAGTCTAAGGAGTCTGGACAGTTAGCATTGAGCAGTAGCTGCAGGAAGTAGGATGCATCCACACCATCTTCCAATCAGTCAGTGTCACAAAATAAATGTCACTATTTAAATCTCCTAAAAGTGCATTTCAACAAAACACTATCTTTCAGGTGTTTGTGTGTAACAGATTCTGAAGATCTTTTTAATTCTTGACACAATGAGATTCACAGAACTTAAAAAAGTCAAATCACTTTGCTTATTTATCTGAATAAGACCTAATGTATTGTTTGTCCAGACATAACCTATTTATTTGAAGTTCAATTAGCAAAACACATGCATTCATTTTGTTTTAGTACACTATAAGATATATATATATATATATATATATATATATATATATATAACTTGACCAATGGACAGCTGCTCCATCCTGGACTCGTGGTCAAATTGTCAGGATCCAGGACCCCTGTCTGACCTGTTCGGTGTTACCTCTGTTTCCCCTGATCTCCTCTCCTCATGTGTTCTGTCATTCCCCCATTTGTTATTGTGTGCCATGTGCTCTCTGTTTGTCCTCTGCCTCCAGACGCCTCCCATGGCCACACCCTTGATTGTGCACAGCTGAGGACCGATCACCTCCTGCTGCCTGACACACCAGACTCAGGGCCCACTAATGAGTCCCCTGTCACTACATAAGCTCTGGTCCTGCAGTCTGGGGTTGTCAGGTCGTACCGTCTTTCACCCGCGTCAACCCCGTGGCGTCCTCTGCCCTCCTTGTGTGAACGGATTACACTCCGCCGCTCTGCCCTCCTTGTGTGACACGGACTACTCTCGCCGTCAAGCTGCCAGCCCTCCGGTGTCGAGCCACGGGCCTCACACCGCCGATCTGCCACTCTGGTGTCGGACCACGGGCTCCACACCTTCACACAGTCTCAATAAAACCGGTTAATAGTAACTTCTGTCTCCTGTGGTCTTGCGTTTGGGTCCTACCTGTGAACTCCCATAACACAAATGATGGTTTACAAATCAGTTTTTCATAATAAAGACCAATAAAGTATAAAACAGATGCAATTTATGTTAAATTACTATATACTATAACAGTACAAATTTGCATCAGCACTGTTCTTGATGCTGAAGATTTCCCCCTCAGTCATTCAAATGAATGTTTAGCAGTTCAAATGATAAAAACAATGTAATTTCAGAGCACAAACTCACTGTGGGATCATCTGTCCCTGGTGTACATTTGAAGCTCCATGTACAGCCCGTTACAAACCATACCACGGTAACGGTTGAAATAACATCGGCACTGTTCTTGACGATGAAGAGTTTTCCTTCAGTCAATTAAAAAAGAACAGTTCAAACCATCAAAACAAAGGCCTGTGGGTAAGAACTGTGAGATCGACATCTTTACACACACAGAGCATGAAGCGATACCAGCTAAGGTTGAGAGAAGTCGTTTTTTTTGTTTGTTTTTTACATTTGAAGCCTCTATTTGTCTCTTCCGATCTCTTTGAGATCTTTAAAGAGACAAATGTAATGATGGGCTGGGATTATGCAATCCCATGAATAAACAATGACACCCAGAGAAATAATGCAGCTATTATCCCACCCCAACAAACACTAATGTCATAGAAAACGATATTGTCGAAGCTGTCAACATGGTGTAAATTGACACTGAGGTCTGGTCTACCACAGTAACCATGCTAACCACTAGAGGCTGATCTCCTGAGATACCGTTTGTAACACTCAAACTGTGCAGTCAGCAGAAAGCTCCTTGTAAAACATTACAGAATCCTTTCCCACCATGATGTCATCACTAGAGTCACAGTTTTAATGGGGTGTTTAACTATTAACACACAGCATAAACAATGCATTCCTTCAATGCTGAAAAAACCCAAACAGAACTAAAGCCTCTAGCGATGGTAAATGGCAGAAGGTTTGTTCTTCAATCCAAGGTCTGGCGGGCTCAATCCCCAGCTCCTACTGTGGAAGTGTCCTGTTAGATTGTATGTGAGGATTTCTAATGTCTAATGTCCTACCCCTCATGTGTGGTGGTGTCACAGACTCACAGAGGTAAAAGCACACAAAGACTCTGCATAACTTGAGCCTTTATATTTTTTCAAGCATAACTACATTGACACACAGACAGGAAAGCTTTCTCCAATGTCCCAGTTACAATACACCTCCTGAATAACAATGAAACTTCACTGTAGGTCTCTATTATTTCTCCTCTCGCACTTCTGTCTCATAACAGAGCAAATGTATTCCTTTCTGAAGCAGTCAGTTGACTGTGAAAGTCACTGCGGTTGATTAACATCAACAATAAGCAATAATGCAGAAAATGGGTCTCAGGAAGCTCTGGCAGAGACAGTGAATCTGTTTTTTCTCATTGTGGCAAATGATTGCTGTCGGGTGTGAACGAAGATGAGACGAAAGAAGCTGACACAAACCTAACAACACAATCCAAACATCTCTGCTAAACAGTCTACTGATACTTTAACATTGTCAGACATAGTCCTGTTTTTGATATTTGTGTTGGATAAAGCAATGGATTGTAATATTTCAAACATTTTTGTAGATTATCTGCAGGGAAATATTCTCTAAATGTACCAAATATCCTCAAAGCAATACATACATTTTCACTAAAACAGAAAATTGCCTTTTTATGTATAAATTTAAGGTTTTCTTTTTTTTTGCCCCTCGTAATGCATGCATGTTTGAACTGTATAGTAAGTACTTGTTGCTCTCAGGCGTCTTAGAACTTGTATTCTCTCTAGTGTCCACCAGGGGGCGACTCCTCTGGTTGTATAGAAGTCTATGAGAAAATGACTCTACTTCTCTCTTGATTTATTACCTCAGTAAACATTGTAAACATGAGTTTATGGTCTCAATCTCTAGTTTCAAATCTTCAATACAGCATGATGTTCATTTAGAAAATTGGCGCTTGGACTCTACAGGGAGATTTGTAATGGAGGGCCGTCTGCCCTGATCGCAGTAAGATAAATCCCCCCCATGGAGTCCAGACACTGGTGGTGATGGTGAGGCTGATAGAATGATGACTTGATGAAGCTGATGGATCTGCGACGTTTGGGCGGAGATGGGGAGGTGGAGGGTTACGTAACAGCAGCATGAACATACTGAAGGCAGACAGACAATCATATTTAAAAGAGACAGCAGCAAGATGATAGGCTAACCATGTCATTGTGTCGTTGTGCTATTGGATAGAAGAGACCAGCTGATATCATGAGTGACAGCCTTGAACGATGACAGCAAGGAAATAATGAGTGAGCATGAGAGGAGTGAATGGCAGATGTTTGAGAAATAAACTACGGGCTTAGGCGAGCAAGAGTAAAGTCTTCCTGTCTGAACTTACGCTTGAGCTTCCTGAAGAATACTAACTGTTAATATATTGGGTGTCTTCAATGAAATGGGTTGCTACTTCATGGGCAACATCACATTTAATGTCTAATATGAAACCAATAGCAGGTGATACATCATGTGTTACAGTGGTTGTGGAGTTTTTGAACTACTAAAATAAGTAGCAGCTGTATTTTTCTTCTTCTACCATGTGACCCAAGAGGGGCTCTGTAGCGTCCTAAGAGACAGCAGGTATATTTAGTTTAACTACCACAGATTTTATCGCCTTGCAGGATGTTGATGTGTTTTTTTAATGTGTTCACTGTCCTCAGATAACCTTGGTAGGATGCTGTACACATGCATGCACACAGTCCCCGAGGAGCACATGGATTCTTGAGATGACGTGGAAAAGTCGTGTGTTGCTCTGGATCAGGCAACAACAATACAGCTACATGTGAAGGCACATCTCTCTTTCACACAGTTTTCTGTGCAATGAGGGATCATTGTCAACATTTCAGGTGCACTTCATTTGGTTTTACTTCCAAATAAAGTGGTTTGTGATCTGGATAAACTCCCATACTTAGATCATAGGATGACTAGGGCTGTGTATTGGCAAGCACCTCACGATACGATATGTACTGCAATACACGTGTCACTGTACAATACATCATGATATTTTGCGATACGATGTACATATATTGCAATTTTTACATTTTAAGTAGAAAAAAAGAGCTGAAAATACAACTTGCTGTGTACCACCTGGATAATCTAATACGTACATCACATAGTGATTACTCAACGGATGAATTGCATCAAAACTACTTCAAAAGGTATTTGCATTGCACATAGTCAGTGAGCAGTGAACACACTGAGCTGAAATGCACATAAAACATTGACAAAGTGCATATTGTATTCACGTTGTGTCACTGAACACTTTTTTACTAAAATGCATTTGCCACAACTTCATTTAAAAATAAAATACGTCCTGTGTTCTTTTCTTATTTCTTACTGACCACTCTTAACTTACATGTAGATGTCATAAACATGTGAAATAAAGTGCATTATGTAAAGTTGTCTGTCACTATGGCTGGGTCCTTACCATTTATGTTCCATTCCTGCAAGTTCAGTTTTCTGTTACTGCTCTTGTGCATTGACCGTGTCCGCAAAAGAGGCAATTTAAAGGACATTTTAAATCTGTTTAAAGCAGGAATCATATTTTTTTTTTCAGGCCTGATACTAATCGTGGACGTATCGATACACTATCGTCGGAAAAAATATTGCAATAGTCCGCTATATCGTTAATTTTGCACAGCCTTAGTGATGACCTAAGAGGAACTGAGAAAACTCCAAACAGAAAAGCGAGTAAAGTGACATGAGTTACGGCTTCTTTGTCGATCTCAACAATGAGCTTTTTATGCTCAATAATCAGACAAATGGGCCAAATGGTGATTTATGCCACAGCAGAACGGAAGAGGAAAGAGAAGACATTTTCTTTGGCATGTGACCCAGGCATCTGTCAAGTTAGTCTAAAAGCCTTCAGCTTAGTGAGTGAAGTAGCATTTGCTCATTACTTTGTACACAATAAACCACACCGCTCTGGCAACTGAGCCAGGGTCATTACCACAATCTTCCTTTCATCTTTGAGATCAAACACGCATTAAGAGAAAATAAGTTCCAGGTAACCTTGTTTAATTTGTCCTCATGCTCACTTTGTGAGAACTCATTTAGACTGTTTACAGGTTTAGGCTTTAAATAAATGGCAACAGACACCTGGATTCCCCAAGACAAATAAGGCAGAGACTGATTATGTCTCAGCTTTCATGCAAGTATACGAACACTGTAGCAAAGGGAAACACTGAGTCCCAGAGTCTAGCGCTCATGGGACAATGATGGGGAGATCTACTTCACAATTCTAAGGATGCTACAGAGTTATGTAAATGTTGACAGTGGCAGATATTACACCAATCATGATAGATATTACACCAATCATTATAGATATTACACCAATCATTATAGATATTACACCAATCATTGTAGATATTACACCAATCATTATAGATATTACACCAATCATTATAGATATTACACCAATCATTGTAGATATTACACCAATCATTATAGATATTACACCAATCATTATAGATATTACACCAATCATTATAGATATTACACCAATCATTATAGATATTACACCAATCATTGTAGATATTATACAAACCATTCTAGATATTAAAACAATCATTCTAGATATTATACAAACCATTATAGATAGTATACCAATCATTGTAGATATTATACCAATCATTGTAGATATTATACCAATCATTATAGATATTACACCAATCATTGTAGATATTACACAAATCATTGTAGATGTTACACCAATCATTCTAGATATTACACCAATCATTCTAGATATTATACAAACCATTCTAGATAGTATACCAATCATTGTAGATATTATACCAATCATTATAGATATTATACAAACCATTCTAGACATTACACCAATCATTGTAGATATTACACCAATCATTGTAGATATTACACCAATCATTGTAGATATTACACCAATCATTATATATATTACACCAATCATTGTAGACATTACACCAATCATTGTAGATATTACACCAATCATTGTAGATATTACACCAATCATTATAGATATTACACCAATCATTGTAGATATTACACCAATCATTGTAGATATTACACCAATCATTGTAGATATTACACCAATCATTGTAGATATTACACCAATCATTGTAGATATTACACCAATCATTATAGATCTTACACCAATAATTATAGATCTTACACCAATCATTATAGATATTACACCAATCATTGTAGATATTACACAAATCATTGTAGACATTACACAAATCATGATAGATATTACACAAATCATTGTAGATATTACACAAATCATTATAGATATTACACCAATCATTGTAGATATTACACAAATCATTATAGATATTACACCAATCATTGTAGATATTACACAAATCATTATAGATATTACACCAATCATTATAGATATTACACCAATCTGTAGATATTACACCAATCATTATAGATATTCCACCAATCTGTAGATATTACACCAATCATTATAGATATTACACCAATCTAGATATTACACCAATCATTGTAGATATTACACCAATCATTCTAGATATTACACCAATCATTATAGATATTATACCAATCATTGTATATATTATACCAATCATTCTAGATATAATACAAATTATTGTAGATATTATACAAATGCGATTCATTTGCACATCAATATATATTTCCAAACTGCTGTTGTAGTCATGAGTACTTTCACAGAGAATGTTAATATAAGGCAGCAAAAAACTAGGTCTATTTGCTGGGGTGTTGCACTGCAAGGAACGGCATCAACTAATGATGTGCGAACAGGTTAAATTGCGTCAATAGTTATGACAACAACAACAACACGGAGGCTTAGTACTTCGAACAAACTCGGCAAACTTTATCAGTCCTTTCAACCTAAACAAAGACAGTGAAGACCAGATCCACTCCCACTGTATTTGCCTTTCACAATAAAAGACCCGGATCATAGACTGTATATACGAAGTGGATGTAGTCATTGTGACGTTACCCATTGGTTTGTGGAATTCCTTTTTGAAGCCTTGAGTTTAGCGATTTGGCCATCATCATCTTGGATTACAACTGTTGCCATCTTGGCTTTTCGCAACCAATGAACAGAAGTTACCATATTTGGAATGCGGAGGAGTAATATAGAGACGCAGTATAAGGCTCTGGAATAGCTGATTTGAGCTGTCCGTCATTTTAACGGGTGAAAGTCAAGGCTGGATAAAAGGAAAAGAAAAGCTGTTTTTCGAATGTTCTGTATATTGATGATCTGATAATCCAGCAACATGTTATTTTGTTCACCCCTCAATCAATCACGTAGAGATTGAAGTTTCAGATCCAGAGTTGATCAGCACATGTTGAGAGGAGGAGTGTGATGATCACTGTTGTTTCACTATCTGCTAGTCTGATGTGAGCTGCCGTCAGCTGCATCTAAAGCCAGACACAAAAGCACTAACAGACACTCAGCCTCCGGGCATGAATGCGTTACACATCATGGTCTTAACGTGTTGTAAACACTGCGATGCAATTATCTCCAGAGTGGTTCTGGAGGCGCTGAGCCTTGCTAATGGGATGCCATTAAATCACTCTGTCCAAGCACAGCCTTGAACGCGTCCTGTACAGTACACTCAGAGAGAGAAAACACGCCGTGACTACAGCTACAGCAGATGCTGCCTAATTTTTAACCCTGATGGCATCGCCTTCCATTTTTAATTCTAATTAAGCACGACTTTATCGATTGCATTCAGTCAGGCCATCAACAATTCCCTGATCGTGAACAAGGTCATTTTGTATCTTTGCGGTTGTTTTGTCTCTTCATGGTCATTTTTGCAAATCTTGCGGTCGTTTTACATCTCTGGTTGTTATGCGTCTCTTTTTGGTCATGTTGTGTCTCTTTGTAGCTGTTTTTAGTCTCTTTGTTGTCTCCTTACGTCTCTTTTTGTGTCGCTATGTGGTCATTTTGCATATTTGTGGTAATTTTGTATCAGTGCAGTCATTTTATGTATTTAGTCATGTTGCGTTGTCGCAACAACTTCAGCACTCTTTTCTCATACTTACATAGAATGATATGCTAAAATGGATATTAAAAATCATAACACTTGTCCGCCTTCAGCTTAGTGGTGGTGACGTGAAGTCATGCGACTGGTGTAGTTCTTTTCGCTTTTTACATTGCCTAGTGCATCATAAAGTGGTGTTCAATCGTGAAGTTTATCCTGCTGAACAAAACCTGTCAGTATCATAAACACTTACTTTCTGCATTAATCCAAAATCCAATGCAATAATTCCAATTGTCTTTTTTCTAGGTGGATTTGGGCGATGCCAACTCCCACGGTTGGCCCACTTAAATACGTCACCCCTGCAGCACTCTAAACTCGTGCACCTGAAGTGAATAGATATCGGTCTATTGTAGAGGATGATGAACAATAAAGGCAAACCTCCGTTAAGTATTGATTACGACTGAGGATTTTTAATTATAGGCTCTCTTGCTATATAAAAAGTATGGGGGTTTTTTTACGTCTGATAAAAGCTCTGAACAATGTGATTTTAGAAATTAGCATTTTTAAACAATCTATTTTCTAGACAAAGAACTCCTTTGTTAAGTGTTTATTACATCTATTCACACTTTGAGACAAAATTAATGGCAATGTATCAATTGAATATGTACTGTACACGCTGTTGTTTAGAACGTAAAGGAGCGTGTTTGGGTTATCAGCATTTAAGAAACTGAATTCTTGACATCAATAGAATTATTGATGTATGTAACAATTATTAATGATTATTAATAACAACGGGGCACCACCCTGCGAACAGGGACCAATAACCAAACGATAAAACTAAGTCTCATAATTAGTAGTCACTCATAATGTCAATAGTGTGCGTATGACTATACATTCAGTGACAGTGAAGGGTTAAGTTCGATCACAGGCTACTACATACAGTTTTATTACACACACATGCACAAGTAATCACAGACGACTGCTCCTTAAAGTATAACAGTTTATTAAATCAAAATAATAAATGATCAAATCAATTAATATTGCAACCAACAAACTGTCAGGATCCAGGATCCCTGTCTGACCCGGTGTGTGTTTCCCCTGATCTCCTCTCCTCATGTGTCCTGTCATTCCCCTGTTTGTTGTGGTGTGCCATGTGCTCTGTTTGTTCTCTGCCTCCAGACACCTCCCATGGCCGCACCCTTAATTGTGCACAGCTGAGGACACTCAAGCCGATCACCTCCTGCAGCCTGACACACCAGACTCAGGGCCCACTAATGAGTCTCATGTCACTACATAAGCTCTGGCCCTGCAGTCTGGGGTTGTCAGGTCGTACCGTCTTTCACCCGCTGAAACCCCGTGGCATCCTCTGCCCTCCTTGTGTTTGTGGATTACACTCCGCCGCTCTGCCCTCCTTGTGGTCCACGGATTGCACTCCGCTGCTCTACCCGCCGTGTGTTAAACGGACTACACTCGCCGTCAAGCTGCCAGGCCTCCGGTGTCGAGCCACGGGACTCACACCGTCGATCTGCCACTCGGGTGTCGGACCACGGGCTCCACACCTGCACGCACAGCCTAAATAAAACCTGATTAATATTCACTTCTGTCTCCTGTGGTCTTGCGTTTGGGTCCTATCTGTGAACTCCCGTGACAGAACGACCTGACCATAATGGACCCAGCAACCACAGGAGCAGCTACGCTGCGCAGCACTACCAGGCTGCTGGAGGAGATGAGCCGTTTCTGGCGCGGGCAGGAACTAGCCCGGACAGTCCAGTCTCCACCAGTTCCAGCACCCGCACTATTCCCGCCTGTCCTCGCTCCGCCGGTCTGGGAATCCCCAGTCCCGGCCGCCGCCGTCTCCGTACCGTGGCGACCTCCAGTCCCGGCCGCTGCCGTCCCAGAGCAGCAGCGACCTCCAGTCCCGGCCGCCGCCGTCTCCGTACCGCGGCGACCTCCAGTCCCAGCCGTCGCCGTCTCCGTACCGCGGCGACCTCCAGTCCCGGCCGCCGCCGTCTCCGTACCGCGGCGACCTCCAGTCCCGGCCGCTGCCGTCCCAGAGCAGCAGCGACCGCCAGTCCCGGCCGTTGTCGTCCCAGAGCAGCAGCGACCTCCAGTTCCCGCCGCTGCCGTCCCAGAGCAGCAGCGACCTCCAGTCCCGGCCGCTGTCGTCCCAGAGCAGCAGCGACCTCCAGTTCCCGCCGCTGCCGTCCCGGAGCAGCAGCGACCTCCAGGTCCCGCCGCTGCCGTCTCGGAGCCGCAGCTATCCCCAGTCCCGGCTGTCGTCTCGGAGCCACAGCTATCCCCGGACCTCGCGGCCGCGGAGCCACAGCTATCCCCGGACCTCGCGGCCGCGGAGCCAGAGCCGCTCCCAGTTCCTGCCGCCGCAGCTCCAGTTCCTGCCGCCGCAGCACCAGCTCCAGTTCCTGCCGCCGCAGCGCCAGCGCCAGTCGCTGCCGCCTCTACGCCAGTTCCTGCCGCTGCCGCCTCAGCGCCGCAGCCCGCTCCAGTTCCTGCCGCCTCAGCGCCGCAGCCCGCTCCAGTTCCTGCCGCCTCAGCGCCGCAGTCCGCTCCAGTTCCTGCCGCCGCAGCGCCAGCTCCAGTTCCTGCCGCCGCAGCGCCAGCTCCAGTTCCTGCCGCCTCAGCGCCGCAGTCCGCTCCAGTTCCTGCCGCCGCAGCGCCAGCTCCAGTTCCTGCCGCCGCAGCGCCAGCTCCAGTTCCTGCCGCCGCAGCGCCAGCTCCAGTTCCTGCCGCCTCAGCGCCAGCTCCAGTTCCTGCCGCCTCAGCGCCGCAGCCAACTCCAGTTCCTGCTGCCTCCGCGCCGCTGCTATCCCCGGACCTGGCCGCCGCCGCCTCAGCGCCGCAGCTATCCCCGGACCTGGCCGCCGCCGCCGCCGCCTCCGTGCCGCAGCCTCTCCCAGACCCGGCCGCCGCCTCAGCGCCGCAGCTATCCCCGGACCTGGCCGCCGCCGCCTCCGTGCCGCAGCCTCTCCCAGACCCGGCCGCCGTCCCAGAGGCGCAGCGACCTCCAGTGCCCGCTGCCGTCTCTGAGCAGCAGCGACCTCCAGTGCCCGCTGCCGTCGCGGAGCAGCAGAGACCTCCAGTACCTGCCACTGCTGCACCAGCATCCTATTCTCCAGAGCCCTTCCGCCCGCCCGGCCGTCCGCCGGAGCACTCGTGTCCGGAGCCCTTCTGCCCTCCCGGCCGTCCACCGGAGCACCGGTGGCCGACGCTCTTCGGCGGCCCCGTGGCCGGTCAGGTCCTGTCACCCCTCCTCCGGACCCCCTCCGCCCACCCTAGTCGGCCTTGTAGCTGTGGGGACATCCCTCCTCCGGACCCCCTCCACCCGCCCTGTTTTGTGTCTTGTTTTACGTCTGGAATCCGTTCCTTAAGGGGGGGGTACTGTCAGGATCCAGGATCCCTGTCTGACCCGGTGTGTGTTTCCCCTGATCTCCTCTCCTCATGTGTCCTGTCATTCCCCTGTTTGTTGTGGTGTGCCATGTGCTCTGTTTGTTCTCTGCCTCCAGACACCTCCCATGGCCGCACCCTTAATTGTGCACAGCTGAGGACACTCAAGCCGATCACCTCCTGCAGCCTGACACACCAGACTCAGGGCCCACTAATGAGTCTCATGTCACTACATAAGCTCTGGCCCTGCAGTCTGGGGTTGTCAGGTCGTACCGTCTTTCACCCGCTGAAACCCCGTGGCATCCTCTGCCCTCCTTGTGTTTGTGGATTACACTCCGCCGCTCTGCCCTCCTTGTGGTCCACGGATTGCACTCCGCTGCTCTACCCGCCGTGTGTTAAACGGACTACACTCGCCGTCAAGCTGCCAGGCCTCCGGTGTCGAGCCACGGGACTCACACCGTCGATCTGCCACTCGGGTGTCGGACCACGGGCTCCACACCTGCACGCACAGCCTAAATAAAACCTGATTAATATTCACTTCTGTCTCCTGTGGTCTTGCGTTTGGGTCCTATCTGTGAACTCCCGTGACACAAACGTTATCATACAATTTTATATGCCTAAACTAAAGAATGAATAAAAATGGATGAGGGTGTATATCAGTGTGTGTGTGTGTGTGTATGTGTGTGCATGTGTGTGGGTCTGTGGGTGAAAAGGAAGGGGAGTCTTACAGCTACTGCTAAAGACTACAAAGATGGCGGCGTCGAGTGACGCGGACCAAAAGGGGAGGGGCCTTAAGATACTACAGCTAAACTACCACCAGATGGCAGAGTCGAGTGACTCGGACAAAATGGCGGTGAGCCTGCTGTATGTAATCACATGTGCCGATGCACACGTGTGTTGTGAGGCGATCGTTTGAACGGGGTTTCCCCAGGGGCAGAGATAGGAGCTGTGTGTGTTACGTGAGAAGAGGAAGAAAAGGAAAAGGAGCGAGAACTCGACGTGCATCACACTTCGGCGTGCGATGTTGTAGGGAGCCTGAGTTTGCTGGTTCTATCACGCATAAATATACCGCTGTCTTCTTTGAACTGCCGGTAACTTATGCCGTGATAATCCACGCACCTCAGCTCACTCACAGAGTTGAGTTAATGAAGAGAGAAATCCCACACGGAGTGGAATACAATGAATGAAAATAATCCCCAAATAAACAGTCATAGCATACACAAATACAGCGGAGCTTCTCTGGTCCGTAATGATTGCGTAAATACCTCCGTATAATGCGACAGCAACTTAAACACACAAAACACGGGAATATCAACATATAAATGAATGGCCTGAATTAAACTTAAGTTAATTGAAGTTAAGCTACGCCCAGATACCAAGAATCTTACTTGTCGATGCTTCGTTGCAACGGGAAAGTGTTCGTGGGGAAGTTGTCCTTTTTCCTCGTCAGGAAGGGGGGGGGGCTGCTTGCAGCGGGCGCTGTGTCTCGCACGGCTTTTGCTGGTGCGGCTTCGGTCCGTTGGCGTGGCTCTGGAGCAAACGCAGATGTGATCTCTCCTCGCTGCAGGGGGACAGTTTAACTTCGGCTAAGACGGCGTGGTCCGTCCGTCTTTCCGGTAATCGTCGGAGAAGGAGGGAGGCTTCGTCGTGCTCCTTCGCGGGGTTGTGTGCACAAAAAGAAAAAGAAAGGCAAAGAACGGATCACTGAAGCGGATTCGTTATCGCGGGCTGAGTGGGCCTTTATTCAGCGTGGACCACTGTCGTTTCGACCAGCGAAATGGCTTGTGACCTGACAGGGTTTGATGAGGGTTTGAGGGTTTGAGGGCTGCGGCTCCCTCGTGGCCTTCGGTTGCCAGCGTCGTGCTGGAGGTAGGAGGCTGGTGTGTCTTCATATGTCCAAGGATGGGTCCCAGGGCGAAGAGAGCGTTTGCGTGCCTCCTGCTACCCCGGAGGGATTGGTGGAAAAAGCAAGGAGGTGTGAGTTACAGACAGTTTTGTAGAACAGTGGTTGAACCACAGGGGTCCTGGGGTCTCTTGGCCCTCGGCCAATGAGATTGCAGCAGTGCATTCAGGTGACTTCAGGAACCATAGCTTTTTGGGGGGGGGGGGAATTCACACCCTAGTGTGAACTTCCTTCAGAGGAGGTTTGCTCTCATCAAACTACAAATCAGGATGAAACCTTTGCTTGAAAAAGAGAAGGCCTGATTCTCTTTGTCCACAGCACATGTTGAAGCCATATGGTCAGACCCCAACACTGTTCTTGATGTGCTGATAAAAACTCTGCAGCACTTGACTGTTTTTCTAAAGAGCAGACAGCTGTTGGCAATTTGAGAAGACAAAGGCATGAATTCCCTGAGGCAGGCGGCAGGAAATACAGAAAAAGTGAATCATTAAAGCGTGGAGGCAGAGGTGGGAACGGTGTCAGAGGGCAGTGATGTTCAAACTGAGTCTGGAGGAAACTCAAAGCAGTAAACAGAGAGGGAAAATAGTATGACAAGAAAATAAGAGACCTGAGACCTCACCAGCATTTAGGATAGATAACAGAGTTAAATGTTAAGATCAAGTCAACTGCACCGACTGTCTGGACTGGCCATCTGACAGACTGGATTTCCTCTATGCAGCTGAGTGCATCGTGTTCGGCACGATTGTATAAAGTATATTATCATACGACTTCAAGCCCTTTGCTTGTTTAATGTTGCATGACCAATTGTTTTTTAGTTCAACTGCAGTCTGTTTGACGACGCTATCCAGCGCTGGTTGTATTCATTCAATCACAAAATACAGCAGTGGTTGTCGGAGATTTGACTCTAGTGAGTGCACCTTTCTATCTGCAGATGTTTAACTGCACGACACAAAACATCTCCTACTTCACAGATAAATCCAAAGCCATCCGGCATGATTGTGACTGGATCATAATTGGCTCCAATGTAGTTGTGATGTTACAAATACCTGCTCATACATCCTGCTCATTCTATATAGTGAAGCTTGAACATCATCCGTCATCATCACCAATCTAATTAACTGGTTTTATAAAGAGACAGTCTTTAGGATTTGGTGGCATCTTGCTGTGTGGTTGCAGATTGCATCCAAATGAATACTATTCCCCTCACTCCTCCTGCTTCAAGTTTGCACAATTAGCAGCAGAGTGCGAAACCGCAGTAACGCTGTTCGCCTCTCTCATGGGTCATGCTTACAAAAATACTACTTTAGGAGCAACAGAAGTCGGACGGTGGCTTGTGGTTCCACGGTTCTGCACTTATGGCTCATGGTAGCGCAGTTTCAAAATTGTGTTGGAGAACTACGGTGGCCTTCATGTAACGTAATAACTTAAAAAGCTTTCTCTAGATCAGTCATTTTCAACCAGTGTGCAGAGATCGACAGGGATCCCTCTCCCAGGATGGACAGAAGTGCAATAAATGCATGTGAACAGAATGACCGTGCCTCCTGTTTCCCCCCGTGTCTCCTGTTTACTGTCTAAGGTAAGCTAGACACAAGAAAGACTTTACAAATGACCAAAAGTAAGGCTAATAGTGCAGGAATGATCATGTATGTTTTTTAGTAGAGTGAGTATTTTGATCTGATAATGAACTGTTATAAATATGTGAAGGACACAACAAAACATAAAGTAATAAAACACTGACGACTTATAAACTGCTGAGCACCCCTAATCATTTATAATTCTAGTTACGGATTCAATACGGTGCTATGGAACTTCAACCCTAACTTCCACCTTAGCATTATACACATAACCACAAGAGGACGCATAGATCATGATAAAGCTTTGAACTGACAACCACTTTTTTTTCTGGTGAAGACATAATTATATTGGCAAGGTCAGCTATTTCAAAAAGTACAAAGCCACTCTTGAAGTTTGCAATAAGATATAACTAATGTTGGGCCAACTATGACTCATTACGTATTCAACAAATGCATTTCCATTGCTACTTATTGCATTTTTCATCGGCAAAAAAATTCAGTTTCAAGAGACTGTAAAAACATTTTAGCAGCACAGGAGGTTTTACTAGCTTCTGTCATTTCCATTTGATTTGCAAAAGGAGCCAGAAAGAGAAAGAGACGGTAGACAGAGTGGACCCCTGCACCTCCCCTCTGTGCTGGATCTCCTGTCTTCTCTGTTGGGGAACACAGCTGAACTGTCTGAGCAGAGGGGGTGGTTCTGGACGTAAAACCCTCACATCTGGTTTTCATCTCTCCTCACTGCCCCACTGTTGTCATTCGACCGATGGTTGATTGCAGCTCCAGCCCTGTGGTGCACAGGAGAGCTGGAGACGGACTAACACACACCACATTTTATCTCATGGATGTTAAGATCACACTCTCAGGTGGTGAAAGACATTTGAATGCTGAAGGCTGCATTTTAAATGGATCGGATTTTCAAAGACAATTATTCTTAGTTCTTAAGACTTGACCTGGCCCAGTCCAAGTCTTGGACCCAGATTTTCATACATCAGGTTCAGGTCTAGGTGTATGCTGAATGTTTATTGGATTAGTCATGACCTTAGAGGACCAGACTAAAAGACTGATGAACAAAAACACAAAAGAACTGACCTAAATGACAACCTTTGGTTGTGGATGTTCACTCGAAGTCACAGTCACATGGACTGTGACTTCGAGTGAACATCCACAACCAAAGGAGTCAATTGCTAACATTTGTTCAAGGGTCAGTTTGCTCAAACAAACAAAAAAAAAACATTTTCCAACCGACCCATCATGCTATCAACCACGCACACATTTCACGTACATATTTCTCTGTAACATAACATTTATAGAAAAGAAGTGACGCATCAATTGGTCATATCAGAAAATGTCTTCATATTCAACTACCCAACAAAAATAATTGTTGTTGGTTCCCAGTAATCAGAGCCGCAGAGTAGAAATTGAGTGTCTAAGGCAGGGGTGTCAAACATACGGCCCGCGGGCCGCATCCGGCCCGCCACGTCATTTTATGTGGCCCACGAATCCACCAGCAAAAAAAAAGAAAAAAAAAAGAAAATAAAAAGAAAGAAAAAAGAAAAAAAAAATTTTTTAATTTTGTTTTACAAAAATTAAAAGTTAGATGTGAAAATAAAACTATCCCCATGATCGAAATTATGAGATAGAAAGTCGAAGTGATGAGATAGCATGTTGTCTGTGTGCCGACATTAAAACTATCACAACAGGTGGACAGGAGATGCAACAACCCATAAAGAGGATTTCCAACAAGTGATCAACATGCGTACTTCTCTGTACTTGTAAACTCGTGGACTTGTGAAACGTCATCAGTCTCAGCCCAAGTACTGTTGCAATTCAAAGTTCACATCGAGCCAAGCACGGTCCTAATGCCCGGATGTGGCTCCGCCCATTTTACCGGGGATGCATCGGAGGTGACTTGTCTGTACTTGGGACAGCCAAATATCCCAGAATGCATTTTGCACCAGCAACAGGAAACAATGGCGGAGGAGAAATCACACAACTGGAAGTTGAAACTTTTAATTTTAAACTAGTAATTTTAGGATGTTTTGAGGCGAGAAGTTAGTTGTTCAAGCACCAAATCTGTGGTCGGTTTGTCAAGATTCAGCCGATTTAAAAATCTGCTCTGACGATTTCGGAGATGTGAGGTGTTGCTAGTGGGATCTGATCCACACTCATATATTTATTTATATATGTATATATATATATATATATATATATATATATATATATATATATATATATATATATATATACATATATAATTATATGTATGTATATAATAATATATCATTTTTGATTTTAAATGAAAACGAAAACAGCAGGGTTGTCATATTTAGTTTGATTGTAAAAATACTTTACAGAAAAAAACGGATTAAACTCATGAGACCAGCTGAGGTGGTGATGTCATCAAGTAAGCTGCTGTTCCAATTGTCTGTAGGGCTGCAACAACGAATCGATAAAATCGATGAAAATCGATGATTAAAAGAGTTGGCAACGAATTTCATTGTCGATTCGTTGTGTCGCGCGATTATTACGCCACTCAATACGTCGCGGAGATGTTTGAGGATGAAAAAAAAGTTGAGTTGAGCCATTCGCGCCACCGGTCTAGCCGGGGGCTATTTGTGTTCTTTCGCACTGGACGCGCTATAGAGGGGGCGTGGCTTATCGCCCTGAAAGCCGTTCAACTGTCCGCCATTAACCATGAAAACAATGACCTCTATTTCTGCTTAGTACGTGTTGTGGAAGTCACAGATATCCCGGGAAACTAAACTAAATATGTTAGGAGTAGTTACATTTACAACGTCTTACATTTACAACCGGCCCTTTGAGGGCGACCGTGACGCTGATGTGGCCCCAGAGTGAAAATGAGTTTGACACCCCTGGTCTAAGGTGTCAAATCAAAACATTGTCTTTCACCATATTCAGTTTTTGAATGATATTTTTATTGAACAAAGTTGAAATCGATTTTTTTTTACCTGAAGATGTAATCACGATTCTCTGGCTTACGAAAGAATCCACTTAAAAAATAGGTATGCTTTGTGACTCCGTGTGAGAGAACTAGACACACTTTTCTTTCACTCCATGGTTCCAGATCTTGTTTTACAGGTCAGGGTTGTCTACCAAGGCAAACAGGTTTCAGGGGAGAGCCCAGACTAAGAGCGGTTCAAAACGACCAGTATATCCCTGTGGACATGTCGAAGCACAATGAATGTTTTCTGACATTTCTTAAGACACAGCTTAGAAATAATTCCAACGGAGAAACCGTATGTAAATAGAGATACAAAACCAATTATGGACAGGAAGTCAGGAGTCCAAGCTTTCAGTTTGTGACAGTGTTGTGGCAATCTTTATTATTTTACAGTCCAACTGAGGCTGGCTTGCATGGCTTTGGTAAAAAAAACTGGCAGTGCAAATCGGGAGTTTATAATTTTGAAATGAAGCTCTTTCTCATGCTCAGGCCTTGTGGGGAAATTAAATAAATGTGCACACATTGTAGAGACAATCTTTTAGGTCACAATAAGCAGTGGCTGCTTTTATTTCCCTTGGGACTGACAGTCAAGCAGAAAACAACAGATCTCATGCGTCTCCGTCTGCACTCATACACAGTGACTTAGCTTTTAACATTGTCGAAACTTAATCTACTCCATGCTGTTTTAATTAGAGGACTATGAGAAGAAATGCACTGACCATTTACAGTGTAACCGGATCATTCCACTGTCCGCTAGCAGCACATCCTCCTTGCCTCATGGCTCTGTGTTGTCCTTCTACCACTCCGTTTTCTTCACAATTCTTTTCGTCCTGTTCTTCTGCCAACATTCTTTGTTTTTCAGAACAACAAGTCCCCAAAACCAACCCACAACATATGTACATTTCGTTGTTCTTCTGGCGCCCCTTATGACCCAATTCAATGATTTGTCGGTGCCTTCCTCAACTGTTATAAATCACTGTTACGCATTAGCCTCTTCTGACCGAACCAGACGGGAACCTCCGGTTCTGCCGAGTGAAGCCGATGCGGAAGTGTCTTAAACGTGCATTCTATCGACTGACCAGCAGGGGGCGACTCCTCCGGTTGCTAAAAGAAGTCAGAGTGATAGAAATCCATGAGAGTTTATGGTCTCAATTGCTCGTTTTAAGTCTTCAATACAGCATGATGTTCATTTTGTAAATGATGGTCCAGTTTAGAGTCAAATAGACCCTAAAGCTGAGAATGCTTTAGGGCGGACTTACTGTGATTAACAGGTCACTGCCGCTACCAGAGCCATATACGGCGTCTCTACGTCATTCCTCCACGTTCCAAATATGGTACTTTTGGTTCACTGGTTGCAGAAAAAACAAGATGGTGACAGCAAAATCACCAAACTTGAGGCTTCCAAACATCAATCCACATCACATGTACGTCCACTTCTTACATACAGTCTATGGACATAACACCATGTTAAGGGTTGGTTAGGTTCAGGCACTGCTGTCATTTTTCCCAGTCTTAAGTTTCTCCTCTGGATTCAAGGTTGCTAGGTGAGGGATTAAATCTGGTCAGCGTACTTTTCACATGGTGGTGGTGATGGTGTTTGTTGGTATGATAGGGCTTCATCTCCTCTCGATCTCAGATGGCTGCCATTTAAGCCTGACTCTCTTCTTGGCCGACCATAGTGCTTGTAAAGCCCAGGGACAGATATGCCTCGTTATATAATTTTTTTGTGCCGTTGTTGTGGTGGTCGCGTCGCCTGTTACAGCTGTATACCTTTTATACCACTCACAAATCTGTCCATCTTGGTACATCGCTTCCTTCCTGTCTCTTATCTTTTTCTCTTTCTGTGTGTCTCTCTCTTTGGTTTTTGGTCTGTAACATGAGCCGCTCTGGGGGGCTTGGTTGGAACACAGTGCATGTCACGTCGGTTATGTTTGATTTTTTATTTTATTTTTATTTCTTCTGTGCAACTGCTCTAATTAGACATTTTAATTTGCGTCTTTGGGTAAATGATCCTCCTTCTTCTTCCCCCTTGAATGTATATTCTTCCAGTTTGACATCAGTCACATGGAAACATCCACACGCCTGCTAGCTCGCTGTCAAATCTCCGGACAATGAGCGCATTCACACATGCGGCTCAATCGGACACTACACTGAGTTTGTACTTGGGTGCTGGCAGGGTATGTCAATGTCCGGTCCAACTGATTTGAACTTTTGTTTTCTAGCATACAAGTCCTCCGGGTAATGTCAAGATTATCTAGTCCTAATCCTGAACGTATATCTAGACTAGATATACGTTATCTAGACTAGATGTACGTGCAGGATTGTATTGCATGTGTGAAAGGGGCTTACTTAAACGCATGACCATTGCACGTCCTCAATGTTATGCATTAAATCTCTTTTCAGTTCAGTAGTAGGTTCAGTTCTTTACAAAACTAGTGTTTACCACTGACCTATCAGAATATAGTAAATGGACTTGTATAGCGCCTTTCTAGTCTCTCGACCACTCAAAGCGCTTTTACACTACATGTCATTCATCTCCATGTATACACTGATAGCACAGCCTTCGGGAGGTGAAGACTCAGTCACCAGTGATGAGCTACAGGAGCTAAATGCTACTGATATTAAAGATGTGTTCGCATACTGAACACCTCTAGTAGTTAGATCAGGAGATGTGGGTCAAGAGTGATGTCAATCTGCTAGTTATGATCCACAAGCAAACAAAAGCAAGTTTGATTTTATATGATGGGAGGGGGTCAGCTGGATTCACCAAAACACGTTTGATTTGATAAATAAACGTTTGATAGGATTTTAATACATGAAAAATCCAAAATGATTTGACATAAATATGACAGACACCAAAAATGAACACAAGGAACAACAATACAAATCATTTCTTTGTTCGTTATACATTTCTACAAATGAAAGCAAAGCAAAGACTTGGTGACATCCTGGCCAGATAAGCGGGGGCCATGTTGCTTTGTGTCTTTAGGCTGTGGAATTGGCCACGTTCATCCTCTGTGTTGAACAGTGTCTCCACAATCTGATTCATGGAGTCCTTCCAGCGGCAGCTGTGTGGAGCACACTGCCATCTCTGCTCAGTGGCTCAGAGTCACACAAAAGAAAGATCAAATCGTCTCGATTGTCCCCGAGCTTGTTTATTGTCGGAAAAAAAATGAATTAAAAGATTTATTGTGACCTTTCATGAAGTCTCTTGATGGGGTCAGAGACAAGCTGTCGCTTTCTGGTGTGTCTGACATCATAGACTGCTTCTAATAAAGCAGCTACCTGGTCCCACGCTCTCTTCACTTTATCAGGTCAAGGAGGCCGTCAGGCTCGTCAAGACATAAGTATAAATTCTAAAGTGCAGTATATCACCATAATAAATGCTGTTTAACAGAAAACATATGGCCATCCAAGTGTTGAAAAAGATGTCGTGTTGTATTGTAAACAGTGAACTGCTTCGCCACTCGTTTATGAGTAGTCTTTTCTTCAAAGTAGGTGAAAAACTATATATATTCTGTATATATATGTGTGTATATATATATATATATATATATGTTCTATATATATATATATATATATAGGGAGAGATCAGAGAGATCCAAAAATGCTGTCCTGGTCCATCAACCAACACTCAAGTCATCTTTCTTTTTTTTCCAGGTGTTTTCACTTCTGATTCTCCCGACCACACACTCAAACCAAACGCCCTACCAGTTACATTGAGTGGTGGTGAGGGATATCAGAAAACTGTGCCTGTATGTCCACTGCAGGGTTTGGATTTACTCGAGTCACACTCATTTTTCTCTATTTTGTTCTCCTCTGCAGATAGTGCCCCTAGGTGGGATTCTATGCTGATCGTCAAAGCACTGCTGTGACATCATCTTCAATGCGAGAATTGCTGAACCGTCATTGTCAACCAAACAGAGGAACGTCTCCACTTTCTCAATTGTATGGTGTAGTGTACGCCATAGTTTCCAACGTTTGTGCAGGATGTCCTGTGTCATGCAAGTAAAAATTTGTCAATTAGAGGTTTGAAGTGTTTAATCTTCACCTCCTAGTATTGGCGCAGCTCGCCAAGCTGGTACCAAAAAAACAGATACTATCTACATCTTTTAATAATGGAAAACCAAAAAAGAGCAAGTTAAGTATAGCTGTGCATCATGCAGTGGAAACGGCGCATTAGTCTTGTTCTAGAAGAAACAAGCTATTTTCACATCCTATTTGAACAAGTTGTTCAATGTGAGTCTCGTTGGCCAATCTACTATTTAGCCAAATTCTAACCAAAGACCGTTGCTAAACATTATCCCTGCTATACATCAACATAATGGTATTTAGCTCAGTGTAGCCCCATGGAGCTGCTTGCTTGGCTGTAGACTGAGTTTCCCTTAAGTGGCACTTATTATTTCAAACAGCGCACTGAAGAAATATATATAAACTGTATACACTTACTAACATGCTGATGTATAGCAGAGATATTGTTTGCCATGCATTTTTGTTTGGTATCCAACCCCAATTGCTGTGTGGAGCCATTGCACTATCAAGACCATTAGCCGAGTATAGTTTTGTTTGATGTGGTATATATGACTGCCATCATTTCGCTTGACTCCCTCAGCTTTACTTCTCACTCGTTATGCCTCACTCCAAACGCAGTTGTCTATAAATCCTTCTCCTCTTGCTGACAGAAACACCTTTACAGCTGCAGAGCCTCCGGCGGTGAAGGAATAAACTGATCCAAGAGAGGCAAGGTCCAGTTAGATGGCCTCAGGGCATCATACTCTGCCAGAGATCTGTGGCCTTTAAAGATGGGTTCTATTTCAAGATGGATTCCTTTAAATTCGAGAGGTCTGGGAAGCACAGCATGTTAGCTTTAAGAGTGTATAACAAGACAGTTTGTACCACAGAGCATTGATCTCTGAGGACTGCAGTGATGTTGACAAGGACATTCAAATGGACATAAATGTAGACATTATTCCTTTCATCTAGTATTTTGCAAACTGAAGGCTGAATGTTCATGAAATTTGCATTCGTGATTCACATTCAAGGGCATCAGTCAGTTCTGATGCCAGATATATCCATCGATTACCACGAAAGTGCTGCTACGTGACAAAAACATCAAGGTTGACTTCTCCCTTTACATGGGACATCAGCGCTCTCCTGGCTGAAAGATCGATGTTTGTTGGACCATCTACCTCCCCAACGGCAGAGCCTGTGTGTGCTTCTGTGGATAACAGAGGAAATCATTTCATGGGATATCTACGAAAGATGGAGCATTCTTTTTCGTAGCTTTTGCTCCAAATGCTGGATGAGTCTATATCATGACCAGGTCCGGTGATGTCATTCTGCATAATAATTAGCCATATGCTTCTGTTTGTCATATTTTTGGTGATAGGGGCCTTCAGAACTATGGCATGTCATGGATGTACTGATCTGAGGGAACATGTTTTTGGATTGATAGCGTACCCTTTAAATTGTTCTTAGGTATGGAAACAAGGTGTGCATTATAATCTGCTTTGCTCTTTTGCACTTTTTCTTCACTTCCATTGAAACATAAACATCGAACAAAAAGTTCGGAAATTAGTGTTTGGTAGATTATTTCTCTGTTGTAACTATGCTTCTTGGCAATAAATGTTATACTGCTGGAAAGCCTGTTTAGTTACACTCATTTCCGAACTTTTTGTTCGATGTTTAGTATTTGAACAAAAGGGTCCGGTTATGCTTGAAACCTAACTTCAGTCAGGAACACTCTCATCATAGATTGATTAACCATTTATTGCAACAAATGGAAATACAGTTAAACTTGGCGCTCCGCTCTTTAAATGCTCCCCTAATTAGCCAGCAGCTACCAAGCCAAAACGGGGAGCACCGAGCATCAACCCCCCAGGTATACAGGATTGAGGCTTAAGTAAATAGATTTTTTTTAAAGTTTGAATACATTTTAACCATTTGCTATGCAAGATGAACTCTAAACTATAAAGGGTGGAGGCTGGGGTGGAGGAGGCAAAGCTTTGCCAGCACTACGGTCTGTAACAGCATAGATGTAGAAAGGACCAGTGAGGAGGGAGTCATATTTAAATGAACCTCCTTGAAGTGAAGGTGGGCTGTGATTGGTGTGTGGTCGATTGGAAGCTGTGATTCAATCGGCTGGCTGTCAGCTGGTTACAGCTGGGGGCGTATGACTTCCGTGTCCTGCATGAACTAACACGATGCTTCATTTGTAGGACGTGTTGTCGACCTCATCAAATTACAAGTGTTTATACTGGTTCCGAACGAAGGAAGGTGCTGAAAGACCTCTGCACAGCTGACCAATGACAACGTCAACTGGGACATGAATGTTAGATTGTCGGTATCGGAAAGATACAGGAATTGTTAGACAAAGGTGTTGGGCGAGGGGGTTTCAAACGCTGTTCAATCATCAAGCAAGCATTTCTGATGAACTATACTGGTGCCTTGATTGTGAACTGGACCAATTTGTTTTCAGGTGTTGGGGAGTACTACTGTATATGTGAACAAAGTTGTGTACAGCCTTTGGAGCTGGGTGAGGTCTGATTAACGTCATGTGTGATGTCACTTGAGTCAGCATTAGTTGGGTCTGAAGACTACAAGTTTGAAAATGAAAAGAAATCTGCAGGTGTGGAATTAGAAGGAAGGGAGTTTACCAGACCTGTAGATTTTCATCTCTGCTATAGGCTAGAGGCAAAACTCAAGTTCTGCTCACTTGAATCTTAGACCTGTTGAACTGTCAGTGGCAGGGTTGTATTGTGGGTAATGTAGATGCCAGGTTTTGACAAATAACAATGTATGGAATAAAAGCGACAGCATCGATTTCGAAATGTGTCTGTTGTGAGTCTGCCAGTCAGATGAGCAATGCTAAAACACCACGATCGTTCAAAGATTAACTGCAGATTATCTGTCGTCGACTTCAAGGTTGTTGCTGCCTTGTTTTTCATTCGGGCACAGCCCTGGTCATTGCTCAGAGTGGAAATGGAGGGGCGAGATGAAATCAAGGGCCCAGATCAAGCTGCAAGAAGGAGAGGGATACAGTTACCATATATCCACGTGTAGTGAACAGATGTCTTTGGCTGTCATGCCATGAATCACAGCACATCTCATTAGTTCATGAGAAGAAGAAGAAGCAGCTTACTATCATTTAGAAGAGGTTTTGATTACGGTTTCTATACAATAATACATTTGTTTGTCCAACATGCATACTTGCATCTCGTATTCTCCCGACACAAACATACCTCTGTATCTGCCGCCCTCAGTTTAACTGTTTGTACTTTTCTTTTTAGTCTCTGTTGAAGACATTTGTGACTTTCCAGCAGCTCCAGGAATGTCTAATGAGGAAAACTGATGGTGCTTCTCAAAAACAAAGTGTTCTCTGTGTAACTGCTTCATCCTTTGTCCATACAAATCAGGCTCTATCAGAAGATTAATCACACGTCTGGTGATTGTGAAAACCAGTGGCGGGCCATGCATTTTATACCTGGGCCTTCAGTGCTGTCCTGCAGCTGAAACACCACCTGATAATCTCATGACGCGCAAGCTACGGTTATTTGTTTCTAGGGGTGTAACAATACACTGTCATGGGAGCGCACAGGTAGGACCCAAACGCAAGTGTCCTCAGCTGTGCACAATCTAGGGTGTGGCCATGGGACGTGTCTGGAGGCAGAGGACAAACACAGAGCACATGGCACACAACAACAAACAGGGGAATGACAGGACACATGAGGAGAGGAGATCAGGGGAAACACACAACGGGTCAGACAGGGATCCTGGATCCTGACATACACGTATTCCTATTAAACCGTTCGGTACGAGGCTTACGAACCGAACAATACATTTGAATAATACTAGTGCATTTGGAAAATGCAGAAGCTTAAATTGTGGGAAATATAATGTTTTCGGTGGACTGCGCTCACGTAGGAGACAACGGGCTGTGACCTCTGAACAAAACAAAAAAACAAAACAAAAGACAGCTGAGGCACCGCACTTCTGGGAGGCTACGCTAATCTAGCTTAACAAACAATAACTCCGCGCATGACGGGATGCTTCGTAATTAACGGACAATGCATATACCGTACTTTCCGGACTATAGAGCGCACCGGTATATAGGCTGCACCAGCTGATTTTTAAAAGAAAAAAGAATGTGTACACAGATAAGCTGCACTGGTCTATAAACCGCAGATGTCCCCGTTGAACAGCAAGATGCTTTCAACAGTACTAAAGTTGTCTTCTATGAGCATCATAACATGTCGCTAGCTTCTAAGCTAATTTTAACATTATGGCCAATGGGGAAATGCTAACCGCGATTAGCATTAGTGAATATAGAATATATCTTTGTACATCTTTTCATGCAGACATACTTGCATTACAGACTAAGGTCTCTCAAGGCTACCAAACGAAAAACAATGAGGCAATAACTGTTGTTGCTCATAGCTCTGAATAGCTGTTGTGCTAGCAGCAACTGGCCAAGCCAGTTAGCCGTAAATGCTTTTTTCTCAAGTCTGCCAGTGGATCCTAACAGCCCGGAACAGTGTGAAAGAATCCATCTTCACCAACGGGTTCTGAAAGGCTGGGATACTACGAGATTAAGGGGACAGCGCAATGAGGAGGACAACACAAGCTCAAGGGCGGATTTGCCCCGGTTCATGATGTGGTGTGTTCATATGACAACAAAGCATGACAAATCAATCCAGCAGACCTGCAGCGGAACACATATTCTGCTACACACTCAAGGGCCATTCAGATACTAGATGTAAAAAATGAAACGCAGTTGATTTACCAAATGCTGTCACTTAAAGACAAACTCCATCCTCCTTTCTTTGTTGACAAAGAGTTTAATCCCACGGTTAATCCCACGGTTAATCCCAACTCACGTATCCATTTCTCCTCCTTCAGCCATTGAGTTTTAGAAAAACAAAGTTAGGTAAAAAAAAGAATAATCTACACCAAGCAAAATGCAAAAAATGTCATAATTTCTTCCATATCTTTCAATTTGAAGTCTTACTACTCCGACTAAACTCTGATGGCTTCCTTAAATTTCGTTTCACAATAGTCACGTGCTCGCCCACTGACCAATCACAGCACACGCTGCACCTTAAAACTGAGCTGCCCATTAATGCTGACATACTTGTAGGCCAGCTAACAGGCTCTGACACGTCAAAGAATACGCCCAACATGTCAAACTAAAGATCTGATTGGTTGAAGACTATGACAATCAACAATATCGTCCCCATTCACTTAAACTGCAAAGGGATTCACTTGTGAGTCTGCAGGCCTCGGGCCTCTCTTCTTACCTAGAGACACAGAGGTGAAATCTGATTGGATAAAAGCTCTACTTAAAACAAGCTGCACTGGAAGCAGAGCAACTGAGGAAGACAGTAGCTGTGCAATGAGAAAATAAGATAGTGGGGAAAAAAATTATAATACATGTAGTGTATTTAAGAAAAAATATTAAATTATAAAATAGCTATAACTTTGTGATTCTGTTTAGGCCAGCAGAGAAGGCCTTGCTGGCCCTGACGGCCCACCATTGGTGAAAACTAATCAAATGCTTGCATGAGTAATTATTGATTTATTGGCAACAACTAAGGGAGGAGCAGTGCAGACGACAATTATAAGGAACAAAACGTCAATCTTTGTCAACCTGGCTGTCATTTGTGTTCCTCATCAGTCTGTGATTACACCCTTTGAGTTCTTTCTTTCTCTGGATACCTTTTCAGATATCTGATGGACTTTGGGAATCATTTGCCACATTTATTTTTCTTTTCTAGGGGATGAATTAAATATGTCTCCAAGCACCTGTCACAATACCCAAAAATACCCAAAAACTTTCTTCATTTGTCTCTCAGCACAAAGGACTTTACAACAAACAAAGTAAAGAATATAAACACAACACAAAAAGGAAGGACATTTGTGTTCGGTAGATTATTTCTTTGTTTGTAAGGAAAATGCATTTGTAAGATGAACAGCAGAGCTGAGTATGTGGGTTGCGCCCATGAAAAATTTGCCAAACCTTCTCTGCCAATGCCAACAGAGCGGGGTTTATCAGAGACTACCTCCAGAATTTGGGAGTGGAGAGGTATCTTACTGTATACTGGATTGCGTGATTGTATGTGACAGTAGGATAACTGGGTTTTTCCGTGATTTTACGGTATATGCCAGAATGTTACCATTTATTTACAAAGGGTAATACAACCCGCTACTTTTGCATTTAATTCCCAACAAATAAAAGAATACATTCAATACATGATTGTTGCAGTTTATTGCATGTTCTCAAATAATAAAGGGACATTTGTACATCACAAAACTCACAATGTACTGCATGTTTCGAAGAAAACTAATAAAATCCTTAATGACCAGCTTAACTGAACTCATTAGCATCAACAGTGTAACACTGAATTAAAATAGTATTAAGAACAGTGTAATAGAACTGCTTCACAGTCTAGCCTGTTAACAAGTCTTATACACATTTATAGTTAATTTGAACTGCATGAACTCACACATGAATGAAAACAATAAAGAGAGAGAACACCTTAAGAGAGCACTTGACTGCAGCGTCTGGCTGGTATCAATCTCTGATGACGAGTGACTGTAAACAAACAAAAAAATTGAAATACAATGTTCTGAACTTCTAGAAAGTTCTATGACATCCAGGATAAACACACAAGTTCTGGGTGTGCAGCTGTGAGTTTGCATGTGCCTCACACATAACATATCAGTGCAAGTCTTTGCAAAAAGCTAATATAATATAACAATAAAAATAACAGATGTGCCTATGTGATGAGCTGATTATGTTAGGTGAAGAAATGAAGCTAAGACAATGGACCACAATGGACTAAGGTTCAACAATAAAATGAGTTTGATCTGGTGTTAATGTTGCTCCTGGGATAACACACGTAACGTTACTGTTAGTGTTACCTCAACTGTTCATCGTCTGCGATTTCTAGTCCCCTCTCCTTTTTGACAATCCCATTTGCGGTCCTACAGTCCGTTCAATAATAGCACAAGTTAGGTTACTAACGTTACATCTTAACACTGTAATTGGTGATCAACTTTATTTATGTTAACTTAACTTGCTATGATGTTAGCAAGCCAAATTTCTAAGGCTAATTTAGCTCGAGCTAAATATCAGCCAATATCGAACCAATATCAGCAACCTAATGTAACAAAACAGACCAAGTTTGAGATGTTAACAGTTCAATAGTCAATAAAAAAGGCTGTGAGGAACATATTTTGTCACAATTCGCTGTATTGAAATGATCGCTGGCAGCTGTTTGCAGTGAACAAGTTCAGCTGAACCCACTGTACACCACTAACTCTCCACTTAACAGTAGACATGCTCACAAAACGTTTTATTTATTTTTATTTTTATTTTTCAGGGACAATGCACACTAATTAACAGTTACACTGTAAGTGAGCCAGAGTTAGCCAGAGAGGCTAATTTCCATCTGCTGTCCCCGGCCAGATGTTTAAGGCAGCCTAAAATAACAAAATCTCAAATTGAAACAGAGTTAAAATCCATAGAGAAACAGACAGCAACATACAGACAAAACCGAAACACAGCAAAAGAAAAGTGTACGACATTAAAGCAGAGCAGACATAACAGGTTTCCGCATGCGTCACGCAGAACAGACCCACCTACAGGACAAGCACATGTAACACTGAAGCACATAACATACACAGCAAACAATGGAAAATAGCAACACTGATCAAGACAAATGCACATATTGGCAAAACAAGCAGGCAGGACAGACAGCACATCAATGCTGGCACACCTGATTGGCAACAAGCCATTTCTTTAAGTGATGCTTGAATGTTTGGTACGTGTTTTGTGTGTGTATGTGTGGTGGCACAGCATTCCACGAGTGAGCTGCCTTCACAGAGAATGTAGATTTACTGAACGAGCTTGACCTTTGTGGAATGACACAATCACCTCTTGAAGCAGATCTCGTGAGTCTGCTGCTTTGAGCGCTTTGTTTAATAAGTGGAGGTGGGGCCATACCATGTACAATCTAAAAACCAGACACACATCAGTGAATTTAATGATGTTCTCCCAACTCAGGATATGATGTTTGGTGAGAATATGCAGTGATGGTGACTTTTGGGTTTTTTATCAAGTGTTTTTAGGGCTTGTTTATGGAGAATATGAATGGATTTTAATGTCGTGCTGCTGGCTTGTGCCCAGCTGGTTAAGCAGTTGGTCAGATGGGGGATAATCATTGCATTAAAATACAATTTTGCAGCTTGCATGGTTAGACAGTGTCTGATATATCTAAAATTCATGAGATTAAATTTTAAGATATTTGTCACATGTTTTACCTGTTTTTTAAAAGAGAGATTAGAATCAATAAAAATTCCTAAATATTTAAAATCTGACACTACCTGTTGCCTCTCACCAGCAACATAAACATCTGGCTCCAGTGACACTTTGCAAGCTCTCTTTGTGAAGAACATACAAACAGTATTTTTAACATTTAGGTGAAGGCAGGAATCTGCAAGCCATTGAGTTACATTTGTCATTGTGGATGTGAGTTTAAGTGCAGCTTGTTCTTTGTTCTTTGCGTGCGCATAAATCACTGTGTCGTCAGCGTACATTTGATTATCACACCCATCGCAGACACCCGGCAAATCATTAATGTATAAACTGAATGGTAAAGGTCCTAAAATAGAACCCTGGGGTACTCCCACGTTAGATCTTAGAGTAGATGATGTAACATCACCCACTCTGACACACTGGGTTCTTCCTTCATGGTAGGATTTCAGCAAGGCAAGAGACTCTTGGGAAAAGTTAAAATTTGACAGTTTGTTAATCAGGACATTGTGATGAACCGTATCAAAAGTCTTCTTCAGGTCAAGAAAAACCGCTGCTACTACCCCCCCTGGACAGATATAGGACGTTTGTTTAATGTAGGGCAGGGATGTCAAATTCAAGGCCCGCCACATAATTTTATGTGGCCCGCGAAACCGCCAGCAAAAATATAATTTAATTTAAAAATAATTTAAAATTTAAAAAAAAATTTAAAAGTTAGACTTGATAATAAAAAGATTCACACAGTCGAAATGATGAGATAGAAAGTCAAAATGATGAGATACTTAAACACACAGTCACAGAAGCAGCTCTTTGGCTGGTTACTGTACACTCTACATAAAATGTATTGTGATTACATTGAAGACTACTTTAAATGTGGCTTTACAACACATGAAATACTTCACGTGGGATTGTGCAAACACACCCTTGAAAGGATTTTAAGCGTTGAACAAAGTTATTGTAATAACTTGTGTTTGATATTTGTCTTTGATATTTTCTTTAACAGTTTGATCTTTGACAGAGTAATGTGGGTTTATTAACCCTAAATTAAAAGGATTTAAGTTATAATAACAGAAATGTACTTAAATACATTTTTACATTTATAACTGCATGTACAATATTTTTACACTTGAATAAACAATAATCAAATGCAGAGACAGTTATTTACCAATATGTTAGGAGTAGTTACATTTACAGTCTTACATTTACAACCGGCCCATGTGGCCCGGAGTGAAGATGAGTTTGACACCCCTGATGTAGGGCATTGAACGACGAACTGCTGTCAATATAAATAGCCTCCAAACACATCTGAGTGCATGCAGCTAATTACAGCACAGCCAGTTATTAAATGAATGGGGGCTGTTTTCCTTTTGGATCAGCTGAAAAGCATCAGGTGAGCTCAGTGCAACTGGGAGAGAAAGTGAATCAATGATCGACGGACTGACCAAACAGCGGGCACACAAGTCGTTCAGGACCAGGAGACGGGATTTAATGATCTCTTGATGATCGACTGCATTTACCACATTGTTCAATCTTTTTTTTTTTACAGAGGATGAAATCCAGTCAACATCAGATTTAATTTCCCACTATCAGACCTTTCCTCAATTGAGGATGTGTATCCAATTGTTTCCAATTGTCTCAGATCAAGATAGAGCAGATGGAGATGGAAGATATCAAACCACATCCCTCCGGCTTTCTTTGTTTCTCTGGTCAGATTTGAAGAGATCTGATCTATGAATTATGTTCAAATGCAAGTATTTTGCATCAGGAAAATACATTTAGGGGGAAATTACCAAGCAGATATATCATTATTAGTGGTATAACGGACCACTGTCGATCCAGGATCCGTACGGAACCCCCTCGCGGTTCGGCACGCATGTGAACCACGTTGACCATCAGTGTGAAATGAAGTTTGACTGACGATCGTCATCAGCCGATATTCAGTAAACTATACAAACAGGACTTCGACATTTATGCTTTTCCATTTTTGATAATGTTACACTGTAAACAATCAGTGCGTGTTGAAATTGACAGATATAGCAGCACCGCTAACGACTGACAAACAAAGGTTCTGTTCAGTTACATTATAATACTTTAAGGCTAATTAAAAAATTATAGGTAAATTATAACGTTATCACGATATCTCGTGACGTGTAATGTTGGTGAGAAACTTGAATAAATCCAGTTGTTTAAATGAGATGATTTCACAACATAAATAGATATTAGAGATGAATTATGACTTCTTTACACTAGTTTTAAGCAGTTGATGTCAATATGATATGACTATTTGTTTTAATCCATAAAAAAACAATCCCTTATCTGAATTGTTTGTTTTTATTAAGAAGGAAAAAAATCAATCAAGCAGCATTAACGTGCGGCTCGATTGGTCAGTGGGCTAGTGTGTCTGTTGTGAAACTAGCTAGGAGAACTTTGTAGTGGTGAGAGTTAAAGTTTCAAGATAAGCAAGAAGTTTTTACGTGACATTACATTTTTTGCGTTTTGGCGGTGACAATCCCATATTTTCTGCCTCTGTCGGGCGGACATTTTCAGCCCTCAAACTCATTAAAACGTATTCAAGAAATACAACTGGGGAGGCTCGACTGTCATCACTGGCTTCCATGAATCGAAAAGGACTTCTTACTGGAACTGAACTGCAACGATGTTCTGTACAACCGTGTTGTTGAACTCTTTGTAATCAAAGAAAGGAGGATGGACTTTGTTTTTAAATAGTGAACTGCTTTTGTTTTTACATCTGCAGTAGCGTTACTACTGTGTTCATTTGTCTATGGTGTCGTTTTTATGATATGGTTAATAATGTTCCCTCTGATGTGAATGATATTTGAATGGTGCTCTTCAGTGTGTGGTGGAATGCGCGTTTTAGCGCTGCAGTGTTGCTGGATTGTGCAGAGGCCTGTAGATTTGTGTTATTTGTGTTTTATGTTATTCTACCTGCTTTGTTGTCATATAAATAAATGTGAGTGGTTCTTGTCATTGTGTTAATTACATTGATTTTGACTTGCATCCGGTCATGCTGGCATCATAATGAGGTTATTAGGAGGTGGTTCAACTGTCGTAAGACAGCACTGAAGGCCCATGTATAAAATACGCGCCCGCCACTGTTATATAACCTTCAGGGTTAATCAGCTGACTCAAAAAAAAGATGCATCTGTCAAACCAATTCTTCCGAAAAATACTCAAATTGTTACATAAAATATCACAATTATTCCAGCTATAACGTTGTGGTTAGAAATCGTCTTTGTATATTAATTTCAACGCCAACAAAACCTGTTTGTGAAAATCTGATCGTTTAACTGGTATTTTATTTATTTTATAGTTGCAAACCAAATGGAAGGGGAGTTAAATTAAACAGCAATTGGTCTATTTTTTGAGCAGTTATCAATAAATAGAAAGGATGCAACAAAAACAAACCTAGAGATGCCTTCAGCCTTCGATAAGAGGGCACGTCCCTTTAAGGACAGATCTCTTTGCAACCAAAGATTACATTTATTTTCTACAATTGTGAAGATATCTTTGGTTACAAGGCTGCCTAAATATTTCATTAATAGAAGTTATATCACTACTTTTTAAGGCAAATAACAAACATTTCTTTAAATTCAGACAGAAACCTGAGGCTTTGGAAAACACATCAACAATTTTGATTGCAGGTTTCACCTGTAAATAATTTTTTAAGAATAAAGTTGTATCATCTGATATGAGATGAAACCATGCCCACTTCAGTATGACAAAAGCCATGACGCAACGTCGACAAATATGACAACCACAGTAACTTGGAATATAGATATGTGGCATGTGGTGCTGAATTTAGTGGATTTACAGACCACAAATGAAACAACAATTACACAATGCAGTCTCTCCGCCTCACTTCCCGCCACTGGAAGACTACTTTGCTATGAGGAGAGCGGGCGTCGTCATTAGATTTGAATTTAATTCACTGATGGTTTTAAACCATCTCCAAACTGCCAGAATTTTTATTTTCCATTCATATATCTTCGATTCAATTGGTGTATGTATTTCATGCCTAAATAAACTGAAATGTAAATGCAATGGGTCAAAAAAATTGTATCCTAAATAACAGGTGTTATTTGTGTGAAAAAAGGGGGTCCTCAATGATAACTCTGGTGACTTCATGTCCAAGCCTTTGATAGCGACAGTTATTTTGGTGGCATTCATTAACTACAGCGCCTGTGAGGCTCTGTAAACTCACCTACTTACCAAGTGCAGTGGGAGTTTGGGGGGCGCTCCCAGCAAATCCACGTCTGCTTGTTTCGAAAGGTCGGAGACTCAGCAGCCATTGAAACAAACAAAGAGCTCATAGAAATCACACTGAATGCATTCTGCCGTTTCCACACTGTTTAATCTCAGATACATGCTATCCCCATGAAATGATTCACTCAGTTGCTCTCACGATCCAAAAAGAGGTCGATACCGACATGCCTTGAGGAATTTAATTTGCTTTAATCATCATATGATCCTGGTTTACATTAAGTAAGGGCTTGCAAAGCATTCCTATTGGTCATAATGATATTTTACTTGTCAAAGTACCTGCTGAGATCTGGGAATGCAGTGACATCACTACGACAAAGTCACATGGGTCAAGAAAAAAGATCAGACAACGGACATTTTGGGAACAAACCAACAGATCATCCACTTTGTCTAAAGGTACAACTGAAAACGTCGGTAGGCCAGCGACAAAAACAAAACCAGATTATTAATTCTATGATGCTGGTGTTGCCTTGGTTCCAAGCGTTTCAGTTTAGAATGTGCTTCAGTGGTTCATGCAGAGTTAACACACATCTTAATTGATTCATTTACTACAAACAAACTAGTGAACATGCAGCCTTTGTGGCCCTGTGAGGGTCTGGGGTCCTGGATCTGCACCCACACACCAAAGTTGCATCTGTTTTTGTTTGTTACCCGACCAGACTTCTCTTTAGTGATGTCACTGTATTCCCACATGTCAGCAAATAACTTAGTGAGCTCAATGTTATTATTATGATGGGGACAACCACCAAATAAGACCCAATTCATAATAAATTGGAATTATACTTTGAAACTTGCCATATTTGCATAATGCACAGCTGGACTGACATCATGTTTGAGAGAGGGGTTACCAAAGACATAAGCAGAGCTCAGCTCACTGGCGACTGGATTGTGTCTGTCTACTGAGAGCTGTAGAAGAGATGACAATGTTGAAATTAGGTCAGATGGGGAGAGAGACAGAGAGAAGAGGGAGAGAGAGACCCCATCTGAGAACTCACAGAGCCAGAACCTGGTTTTCATCAGCACATTCCATTCGTCAATACGATTACAATGCCTCTTTATTGCCAGTGGGGACTGTGCTCGAGTATTTTGTTGTATTTTCCGTAACAAGCCTTTTGAAAGTGAGGCCCTTTGGGGGATCATGGTAATTTTTGAAATTACAGTATCCTTATTGTCACACACCCACCCCTCCCTCCCTCCACCCACATTCATTCTTCCACTTTTCTGAGGAGGTGACTCCTTGTGGCTCTTAAATTCACCGCTGAGTCTCTAAAAACTCTGAATGACAGGAAGATGCATCAGAAGTCCAGAGCGGTGATGTCATCACAAACATAATAACAAACCAACTTTTCATGTTTGACAAAAACAATATGAACTAGAGGTTTTTCTGGAGCTTTCAAAAGCCTTTCACAGTCTTCCTGAGCGGATGGCAGTTCCCTACCTCTGTCCGATAGCAGCTGAACTATCACCATCCCCAGATGAAGACCCCCATGTAAAAGCAAGTACCTGGACCCCAGGTTCAGAAATGTTTTTGCCAAACTACTATTTCCAAGATCAATAATACACTTTGATGCTCAACTCTTGTCATAGTTTTTAATTCACAATTTCTTAACATGTAACAGAACAAAAGACATCAGATGTTTCTCATATTTCACAGTCTATCAATAAAACAAAGACAAATTACTCTTGTGTAAATTTTTAATGACACTTTGTTTCAACAGGCATTAAATAGCCATTAATCCATTAAATCAAAGGTGATTTAACTTGGAAGTGCCTTGCATTCTCTATTTGTTTTATCTTTGGTCTATAAGATTCATACACCCTAATATCCAATGAGCACTTCACCAAAGAATCCAATGTACCTTTCTTACTCCATGTTATTTATCATTTTGGAATCTGAGATCTGAGTTACGATTATCTTTTTAAATTGTAAAATATCTGAAGTTGCACTCGAAACTGCAAGGTGTTGCAGTGTCACACAGCTGGATTTGATCCGACAAGACCATGAAACATTTCAGGGCCGGTTTAAGACAAAACCTCCGAGGATGTACTAGTCAATCAGGGTTACGAAGGGAGACTGATGGCCATGTCATGAGCAAGGCCAAAGCTAATGTCAACCACCAGCCCCTACAACATTCCCTGTGCAGTGTGAACATCTGCTTGTTCACCTCTTTTCAAAATTAAAAAAGGGAAGGTAAGTGCTCTTAAACTGGACATGAGTGGAGGAAAAACACTCCCATGTGCAGGCAGACATTCCATATCACCAGTTGTATGGGGATGAAAAAAAATGTATGTCATGGAATTATTACAATTGTTTTACATGTACTCAGTAAAACGGCTGGTAACAAGTATGAAACAAACATAAATACAAAAGCACCACTATATACAAATACGATTTTGGTCTCTTATCAAACATTCAACACAGTGACTGCATGTCCAGCTCCATCGTGTGACTGCACAATGTCTTTACTCTTGAGCGGATATTTGCGTACAGTCTTCTTTCACCCACTCATCAGTGGGTGAAAGAAGCTAACAATGCATCTAAATCCCTTTGACACAGTTGACAGTAACAATTATCTACAGTGATATGCTATTGAAATGAACTGAGCCTGAGGAGTTTGCATGGAACAAACCTCATAGTAAAGTTTTGCTACCAAAATAAAGCAGAATGTTTTGCCATTAAATGTTCAAGGCTCTTTGCAAGATTTGTCTGCAGCTGTGAAATGTTGAAAAGGAATAAATGACTACACACATTACTCTGATATGAGCAGACCTTTTTACATTTCTTATGAAGACACTAATATTTCATAATAATGCAGCCTAGTGCAATGATGAAGCAATCACATCTTGTGTTGTGTGGTCAGTGTATGAAATATCAATATTTATACAACATAGCAACCCCATCCCAAAAGAGGTCAGTGGTTATTAATGTCCCTTCCAAACATATATTTATTAATATTTAACAGTATCCACATGTGTTCAAAGAGTGCAGCTCCACTGTCAAAAAGGGTACAACATTTAGTTTGCCCCTTACCAGGTCCATTATTCACCCCTGCTTACCTCTGAAGCAGGATCTGTTTATGTAAATGTAAGCTTCTCTCCTCTCTGTTTAAACATGGGTCTTGACCCCTGCTGAGGGGTTAGGAGCTCCCTGTTTATCATGAGCTCCAGAGATCCAGTGGTAGCAGTCAGTGGCATTCTTGTTGCGTGAATGAACAGCACAGCGAGTGCAGTAGACAATGCCAAGCGCCACCATTACAACGATGAAGATGCAGATGGGCACAAGGAGGCCCACCAGAAGCCAAGTGCTGCTCTGCCCCTTGTCTTCCTGGACAGAATTCAGGATGTCATCGTTCTCTCCACCCTCGCTCGGGGATGGCTGGGAAGGAGTAGGCTGTGTGGGAACAGCTGGGTCTTGGTGTTTGACATCCACAAAGTCCTTTTCCTCCTCCCCTACCTCCTTTGGGAACTGAGAGTTTTCCCGAAGGGGGTAGTGTTCTTGTTCTGCTTCGGTGGGATAGCTGGAATCTGTAGGCATGTTGAGGTCTATGATTAAATCCTCTGGAGTTTCTGGTTTCTGACTGGAAGTGGTGAACCCCGCCCACCAATTCCAAGCTCCCTCAGAAATTGTTGAAGTGGAAAGGAAGGGGAGAGCTGTGGTGGTCTCATCCTCCTCGTCGTCTTCGTACCAGTCTGTGATAATGCTGGAGCTGGTGGTGGCTGGAGGCGTGGTGTAGATGGTCGTGGGCAAAAGTTCCAGCTCAGACTCAGATCTCTGCCCCCTCTCCAACCAGTCAGCTTCTCCATTGTCTATTTCTTGCTCATCTTCCTCAGCCTCCTGTGTCAGAGGGTCCAGTGCTAAATCAAAGACCAGCTCCTCCTGAGGGGCACTGGTGACCCAAATGACATCAGAATCCAAAGCTCTGGGTGGGTCAGTCAGCCAGTCCAGAGATTGCTCCTCCTCTGTAGGCCAGTCAGTGTGGCTCAGCTGTAAGTTCCAGTCATAGTCCACAGGGTCCCATACAGGTCCAGGCTGGTGAGTGACCCAAGCAAAAGGAGGGGTGACAGCAGATTGGTCAACTCCTTCCCCTCTCTTGCGGCATGAATAGTGATCAGACATGAGTTCATAGCCTTCCTCACAGTAGCACTCAAATCCACCCTCATAATTCACACACATCTTCTCACAGGTCCCGGGGATCTGGCACTCGTCGGTGTCTTGGCATCGGCTGGGGTCCTCAGGCACTGGAGAAAAACCCAGATGGCAGTGGCAGATATGAGAGCCCTGAGTGTTCTGACAAGCGTGTTCACACGGGTCATTTACACACTCATCTATTTCCTCACACCCGCCCTCATCATCCGGATGGTAACCCTCCCGACATCGACATTCAAATGTCCCCAGAGCATTCACACAAAGCTGCTCACAAGGACTCTGGAGGCACTCGTCTACATCCAGACAGCCACGTTCATCTGGTGCAAGCATGTATCCTTCAGGGCAGGCACAACGGTACCCATCTGAGAGGGGCAGGCACTCAAACTCACAGGGGGCCCCTTGACAAACGTCAGACAACTCACAGTTCTGCCCATCCTCTCCAAGTTGATACCCATCGACACACTCACAGTAGACGTGAGCACCGGCCGGCCTGCAAAAATGCTCACATCCACCATTATCCTGGTCACACCAGTCGTGTGATATAGGGGGATCAGAGCAGAGGGGGGAGTCTCTTGACCACCCCACTGAGCCATCTTCCTTCAGCGTACACAAAACTGACTGTTCCTCCTTGGTGCCTGCAGGACAGGGAACAGTAGCAACAGATCCAAAGGGTAAATGGGTCAGCAGGGTGCTTAGAAGGTCAAATGGTGTAGCGTAGAGGGCATTGCCTGCCCCTTCACTCCACAAGGTCGGACACATTCCTTTATATGTATAATGACAAAGATAACCATCTACAGAGACTGAGCAAGAACCATCCAGCCATTTATAGTTGTCATTCTGCTCCTGAATGCTGTATTCCATAACCACACAGCGTGGCACCGAACACATATTAGGGGAGTCCTCTTTCTGCCAGTTGGTATACTCTGTGTCCTGGTCACCGGTAGTCCAAGAGAAACCCCGCAATGGGCGTGTGGTGGTACACTGGCGAGGTTGGCGCTGCAGGCCAATCCATACCCGGACACTGGTGTGCAAGAGGCTTAAGTCCAGATTGGAGAAGAGAGAGGCAATAGTGGCGGCATCCTCCCTGCGTTTAATGGTAGCTAGGTTGCCACCTTTTTCCTTGCAGGCCCTCCATGAGTCCAGGAAGGTCTTGCGTTGGAAGTAGACCACAAAACAGCCGTCCGCATTACATAGTGCGTCCTTCTCTCTTAAATCCTGACCCAGGACCAAAGAAAGTCCAAATAGCAAAGCCAGCAGGGAAGTCAAAAGAAGCGCAGCAGCACTGCTCACCAGGGAGCACATTTTTTTTTTAAACTGAATATATCTCTTCACTCTCCGCCTGTCTCTCACCCTGACTTGTCTCCCTGCTTTCAAAGTTTTCTTTCAGCTGTGGCTCTCTCTCTCTCTCTCGGCCCAGTTTTGTTGTCTATCTGAACCTTTCTCCCTTCATTTGAACCCCTTTTTTTTACTGTCTGGCTGTGCTCATTACTCTGCCTTGCTGAAACAGATCTGTGCTGGAGTTGAGTGCATGCAGATTGTCCCAAGATTTCAGAGAGAGAGCAGGGAAGGAGGGGAGAAAAGGAAAGGGAGGATAGAGGGAGGGAGGTATAGCTAGAAGGTGGGTGGGCAGAAGAGAGAGGGAGGGAGCTGAGGACTGTATGTTTTTGGAAGGGGGGGCTTTGTGGATGTGTGTGTCAGAATGGGGGGGAGGTGCAGAGAACTGTGCATTTCTTTCTTTTTCAGAGCATGTCATATGGTTTTCATAAGGCCTGTTCACTGACATAGTTTGGTACTCTGCCATTTACCCACACATGCATACACATACAGACACATTCATGAACATCAACTTGTGGCACAAAAAGTTTTCTTATCTTTAATGACTCAAATGAGACTGAATAATAACTTGAACAGATGCAACATTTCCAGCAATAAATCAATGATCTTCTGTCCCAATCTGGCCTTGGACTCCTCCATCTCCCTTTGTGAATCACTTCTCACATCTTTTTATTCAGTACGACTTAGACCAGCACATTCTTAACATGCATACCCTCTATGGAGTTCAACCCTTTTGACAGTATGTGTTTTGTCTGCTTCATTTTATTTGATACAGCGCAAGTAGAGGTTTTCCAACAGGCACCGGACATATATTTTAAAGTTCACACAATTTGTTGATGACAAAAACGATGTTCAGAGGGGTGATATGAAAAGCTTGAACTTTGTCATCTGTATATTTCCACACATCTGGCATCCTCCACTAACAACAAAACCCTAGGCCAGAAAGAAGATACTGGTTCCTGCACAAAAGGTCTGCAGCTACATTAAAAACAACAATGCTCCTCTCCATGCTAATAACTCTCAGATTGTGATGGGGAAGTAGGGAAAGTTGTTGAGGTCACCGGTGTGGAGGAAGAGGGCCTCTGGGTTTACTGTGAAAACAAAGCCACTTTGCTGTGAAATGGAGACTTATGTTTCTAAATGGGGAATGTTGAAGGGAAGAGGCATGTATATGTGCATCTGGGAGAGGAGGTTCTGGAATGGGGGTTGTGGGATGTGGGGGGCAGTAGCAGGAGTCCTGTGAGTCTGTTATAAATCCAGCTGACTGTTGTTTGAGAGCCCATGCTGTGTAGTATGCACCTCAATGTTAGAGTGGTGTAAAGTTAAAGAGCACCTGAAGCTACAGTACAGTTAATGCATGTAGGTAGGACAATTAGCCACAATTTTCTTTCCTGTGCATAAAAAGTACTGAAAGCTGGAAACGAATGTTTGGCAGATTCACAGTCCTCTCTTGTTAATCTTAAAACGACTTAAATAGTACTTGATTTGATGTTGTATTTTCCTAAACTCTGGGTCCCTACTGTAAAAGAGTCAGATTTAAAATAGATTGGTGTTAACTGGTCAAGCTCCGAAAACACAATGCAACTTAGGGTGCTTTCATCAGAGCCACATCTTTCAAAATGCAAGGCCCATACATTTGTAGTGGAGGCTTTCTGACATAAATGAGTTGAAATGTTCTTTCAGACTTCACAAAGCTCCTCCGAAGCCACAGATGATATTATTCAGCTGTTTTAACAAATGACATCATACTCCCCATGATCAAGATCAGGTGGTGTGCCCCTTTAAAACAGGATTTTGCATTTAGGCAAATTCTTGAACAGCAATTTCTAATAACACGACATTAATGTTAAGTGCATTTGACAAATTTGGATTTTACTGTTAAATTAAATAGGCATTTTTGAGCTGTTTACCAATAACAAACCATCTTGAGTGCTGACCGTTAAAACCTCTTCCACCCTACTAAAGACATTTTAGTTTTTTTAGGGGGGACAGGGAATCTTTAGGGGCAAGGAGCACGTCAACATTACGTGCTACATAGAAGTGGTAAACATCATCTGAAGGCTGGGGACCTGAAAGTCAATGAGATGCAGCTTAGCAGTGTATGTCAAGTTGTTCTACTTTTGAATCAAACACAAACATTGTTTTTTGTTTAGGTGCCTATTCCTATAAAAAAAGAGTATTGCGATGGAAGTGTATGATGACATTTCCATGCTCAATTATGTCACATTAGTTGATGCAGCATTTGTTGGGGTTGTCGACATGCAGACAGTTATAACCTGGGATCAAAACCTATTGGTTTATTAGCTGTTTTGCACCATCTGCTAGAGAATAACCTGTGCTCCACAAAAGAGACATGGTTTTCAATGGTTCTGGTTATCACAACACAGGGGACATGGATAAGTGAACAAATATGAGACTTACTCAAGACAAATGAGAGTATTTGAATTTGTGCTTATGTAGCAGAAGGGAGCGTTACCATTCGCAGGGCCTCTGTGTCCCTTTAATTACCAGGCCAATCGCAGTGGGCGGGCATCGCATAAATGCGCCGGGGATCCCCTCTGCTCCCTCCTGACGTCAAACGCGTGTCCCGCTTCCGGTTTGCCGGACATCCGCCGCTGTGCAGGTATGCAGGAATGCAGCAGCATTGTTTCTCCCAGTCATACTGGTCTGGCGTTATATTGGCTTTCATTCTTTTTTTAGACTATCTCTGGGGCTCCCTCGTCCTGCACAGGTGATTCACCTGCGGAGCTGTCGGTGAGTCTCGATTGGGTCCTGATTTAAATATACTCGTGTTCTGTTAGTGACCGTGTTTTGCTTGTATAGCTGCCGGTAGCTACGCTACATGCCCTCCTCCCCCCTTCTGGAGCAGACGCACATTGCCTGATCGGTAAGGTGATTTTATTCTGTTAGTTTATATACTTTGTGTTAATTATCCTTTTATTAATTCTATGCTATCCCGTATTACAGGGGACTTTTGGTTTGGTTCAAGCGGAACGCCGGCAGAGCTGCGGCTACAGCTAACTCGGCATAAATTAAGGACGCTGCTGTTTTGTGTACTGGTGTTTTGTCTATGGCCTTTGTCCAACTAACTGCGTTGGCCTACGGGATTGGTGTACTTTGACCGGCGCTGTGTCGCCTACAGAGTCTGACGCTGCTGTTATCAGCACTGCGCCCTGTCTTGTGCTGGTGTTAGCAGCACCCTTGTTTTAATGAACCACCTCTTTTTAGCCTGAGCCATTCACTTCGTGTATTCTGACCAACGGATGTGAAGGCCCACTCTGGCCTTTAGTGTGTATAGATCGGGTTACTGATCACCCCCTGTGGCTGATCAGCCAACCCGAACTATTGTTGTTGTTTTCCCTTTTGCTTATTTTTTCCTTTTGTTTGATTTTGTTTTATTTCCTTTCCTGAGAACCAGAGCATTTTTATAATTGTGTTCTTTGTCCCTGTAGGAGCTGCTAAGCCAAGGTGGTGGGGTTGGTGCTTCCAGGTGGTGGTGTCTCCCTTTGTGTGCTGTGTCGGTTGGTGTGCCCCGGGTTGAGACCCTCACGTGTGGTTGTGTGTGAGTGTTGTGTACACGGGTGATCGGGGTGCCTCCTCTTTCGGGATCCTCACCTGCACTGGTCCACCTCGCCACTGGTAAGCCGCAGTCCTCCTCTTTTTAAATGTATAACGGCTCTTTTAGGATTTCGTGTATGAACTGTAAACGGTGCATTGTTTAGTAGAATAAAGATTATTTTGTATTGGAACCACGTCTCCTGCTCATTTGTATAATGAACCTGAGTGTCTTTGGGACCCTGATACAGATCAGGGGAAAAGTGAATCTTTAGGTGCAACTCCTAGGGTGGCGTTGTTGTGCGCTCTAAGACAGTTCGTCCACGTTTCGCCACATTTGGCGTTGTTGGCAGGGTCTACTTTTTGAAAGCAGAGACGTGGGTTCCATTTTTTTCCTTCGTTTCCTTGAGTAAATGTTATTTGGTGTATTGTGTGTTTAATTGTGTACTTTTTATTTATTGGTGAAAGCAAAACAGCAGCTGGTTCTTTGGGTTTCTGAATGTAGCGGGTTCTGGTAAGGTGTTCGGCTAGCCTATTTTAGCAGCTCTAAGCTCCAGCCAGTGACAAGATTGGAGTCGTTCTTGACCCCACGGCTCGAAGTGCTGGAGGAAGAAGCTCTCTGTGACAGTAGACACCATGGATCCTGTATCCACCAAGCAAGGCACCTTAATTCCACCCATGTCCACATCAACATGTGGACACGAGGACATCAACTTTGAGGCGTCCGCCGCACCACACAAAACAAACCCGGAGCCAGTAGAGGGCCCAACCGAACTGTGGCTCTGCAGTCCGGTGGGTGCTAGTTTTCCGAAGCCTGAGCTGAATAGGGCTGCCTACCAGATGGTGGCGGGGCCTGCGAGGACGGAGGGTGGAGAGGGATGCGAAACCCGTCGCACTCTCTGGCAAAGTGACCAGGCTGTTGACAGCGCCTGCATATGATAGGACCCTGACGAGGTGCACGATTGCGCGGTTGGGAGTTCTGTAACAGAGCAATGCTTTGAGTAAGTTGATCTAGCTGTTGTTGCTGCTTCTTCAACATTTCAATCATCTCGGGCAGCTGGGGTGAGTTAACCATCCCCGGAGAACCACCATGAACGCCGTACTGTGTACCAAGGACAGAGGGAACAGAGTGACTTCGGCCTCTCATGCTACCTGGCAAACCCTCCTGTTCCCACCTAATTGCCTCCCCCCTGACGTCAAGCAAAGTTGCGGTCGGCTTCCCACGGACAAACTGTTTTAAGCCACGGCGGAGTGCACCATCTAGAACGTGCTCCACAAATTGGTCTCGCAACAACACTTCAGCATTTAGCATCTCGCTAGGCGCGCGCTGTTTTACAGCCTCCATACTGCTCATCAAGGCGAGGGAGAACTCTTGTAGGGTCTCGCCATCTTGTTGTCTTCTAGAAAAGAAGGCCTCCTGTAAGGCTACATATGACTCGAAGCACCCGTACACCTCCTGTAACGCAGCAATTATTTGGTCTGGATCCCCTCGTTCTGCAATAGAGCGAAATTGTATTTCCTCCCGTGCCTCTCTGATCAAATAAAAAGAATGCCTGATCGGAATTAGATAACCTTCGTGCCCTCATACATGCGTGCACCTCCTCAATCCACTCATTCAACCCTATACCTGACCGTCCTCTAAACATAGGGCATTTCCTGTCTCGGGACATGAACACTAGCCTCTCTGTGACAGGGGCACTGGTAGTGACAGGAGCATTAGGTGGCACAGAAGTAGAGAGCATATCACTAGAGCTAGGGAGGGTGGAAGCCTGTTCCTGGCGTAGTCTCACATTATCTGCTGTCAACCGGGCAATTAAGTCCCTCAACTCTTGCAGATCTTCCGCCATCACTACAAATTGGTCAGGGAAGGAGAACTCTATACTTGGGTGGAATAGCACTGAAGGGAAGGAAAAAAACTAAAAAGAGGTGGTTTTCATTAAAACAAGGGTGCTGCTAGCAACAGCACAACACAGAGCGCAGTGCTGATAACAGCAGCGTCAGACTCTGTAGGCGACACAGCGCCGGTCAAAGTACACGAATCCCATAGACAAAACACCGGTACACAAAACAGCAGCGTTGTTAGCTGTAGCCGCAGCTCTGGCGGCGTTCTGCTTGAACCCAACAAAAGTCCCCTGTAATACGGGATAGCATAGAATTAATAAAAGGATAATTAACACAAAGTATATAAACTAACAGAATAAAATCACCTTACCGATCAGGCAATGTGCGTCGGCTCCAGAAGGGGGGAGGAGGGCATGTAGCGTAGCTAGGAGGGCATGTAGCGTAGCTACCGCAGCTATACAAGCAAAACACGGTCACTAACAGAACACTAGAGTATATTTAAATCAGGACCCAATCGAGACTCACCGACAGCGCCGCAGGTGAATCACCTGTGCAGGACGAGGGGAGCCCCAGAGATAGTCTAAAAAAAGAATGAAAGCCAATATAACGCCAGACCAGTATGACTGGGAGAAACAATGCTGCTGCATTCCTGCATACCTGCACAGCGGCGGATGTCCGGCAAACCGGAAGCGGGACACGCGTTTGACGTTAGGAGGGAGCAGAGGGGATCCCTGGCGCATTTATGCGATGCCCGCCCACTGCGATTGGCCTGGTAATTAAAGGGACACAGAGGCCCTGCGAATGGTAACGCTCCCTTCTGCTACACTTATATCCGTCAAATCTATCTAGTGTCCTTTCACCTTAAACAATACAATTATATGTCACTCACTCACACACACACACACACACACACACACACACACACGCACGCATCCCCTGTCTCTGCTTGAAATTCAAACCAGGGGTGACTTGGGCCATTTGTGCCCCGCTGTGACATCCCTCACACTAGGCAACCTCACTCGCCTGCCCTGTTTTTATGACGGCTTGACGTTTTCAGATTAACTGCTCTCGAATGATCAGGACCAGCTTTTAACACACGTTCACTAAAAACCTTTTCACGAGTCCCTGCACAAGTCTCCCAGCATCCATCAGAGCTCCACAGTCCCCAGTGCTTGGGCAGACAGAATAAATAGCATGTGTGGGCTGCTATCACAAGATTGGTGCTGTGCTGCTGTGACAACATGTTCTCACTCCCAATTTGTCAAATATGATAGCTTGGTCAGTGGCCCTTCTGTGTTCGACAACGCGGTTCGATTTCGGTTAAAAATAAGTCAATATTGACTTTTGGTTTCACATGTGGGACACAGGCAGTGTTTCCTGTCTTATGATCTTTGACCCATCCATCCAGGGACTTTGACGCTCTTTATGCTCGGTCACCTGACTTCCTCCTTTACTTCCGCCATTACTACGTCCACGAAGAGCGTCATACCCCAAAATCCAAGTGGATGAGTTATTTTTCAGCTTTTGAAATGTACAAAATGGTGTCCAACAAGGGTCTATATTGAGTCATATGTTATTTACAATTTATATTAATAATCTGTTTTGCAACTACAAAATGTAAGTTTTATGCCGATGACACCATTTTGTATAGTTCTGCTTGTCCAGAGGAACCTCTGGATTGTGGCTCGTACTAACTGAAAGCTTCTCAAGGTCAAAAAAGAAAACTGATGACAAAAGTAGGTGATTGAATGAGGTTTAGCTTTTAAATACCTCAGAAAGACAGTGTCTTTTTAATATCATATACAGTGTTTTACAAAGTTATAGAAACAAATGCTGTTTTTCTTTTGCCGCAAGGAAATTCTTAACAGCAATAAGCAGTTGATTATGGTGATATTTGGTAAGTTCCTCTTGTTAAAATGTTCTAATGATGATTTTGTGTACCATGCTGCATTAGAATTTGCCACTGATTTGGGGTTCCACACACATCATTGCAGTTTGTATGAGAAAGTTGATTTGTGCTCCTTTTACAGCCACAGAATGGAACAGCATCAGCTATTACATGAACAGCATCAATATCTATGTTATTCACTGAATCTTTACTAAAACTATCAGTAGCTGCAACCTTCCATCAAGCAGACAAATTGGGTCCGTAATTCTAATTATACGTTTTTTAAAAGAGGACTAAGGATTGTTTGAGTCTGTTGTTTCTTTTATGTGAACTTATTTATGTTGTTTTTGACTTTTTGTGTTATTTGTGTATTTATGTGACACTTGTGAGAAACTTGGACGCTGTCATCTTTCCTTTGCAAATGAGATTCAAAATGACCCTGTTTAAATGGGTTAAATAAAGTAAAAATAAAACAAAGTTTGAAGCGAAGGGGCCACTGACCAAGCGGTCGTATTAGACGACTTGGGAGTGAGAATGAGCTGACTGTGAAGAGTGGGCAGGGGTGCATGACAGTCTGGCAGCGTCAGTACCGGTAGGTTATCTCTACAGATAGAGCTTTCATTCACACACAGGCACCCAGGGACTTCTAGAAAGTGTGCCTCCAGCACATGATCATCGTTTATTTAAAAAAAAAACATTGCATTTCTTCACAAGGTTCACAAGATTGGATCCACGTTTCACGTTTAAAACACAAAGCTGGCAATATTCTACATGCTTCGTATTGTCAATAAATCATGAAACCCTGAAAAGAACAAACCAGCTCAATCTGAATACATCCTAAATTCCCTTACCTTTTTTTTATGGCTTTCAGCTGTAAACATTACTTAAACAGGAAGTTTCAGCAGCTAATTAATTCACGTTTTGGTGCTCTGGGGACTATTGAAGGATGGCGTTGGTGGGATTGAGTAACTACAGTGTGTTTGTTAGTAATGAAGCAACATGTCACTCAGTGCAACAGTGTGGCTCATGCCTTTTTTGGTTATATAATGGTTTTTGGACAACAATGGATCTCTATGGCCCAAAGGACGATGATATATATCAGGCTTAAATACACACACAATGCTTGTTGTTTTGAGTCTACACATGCGATTTGTTGACAAGAAGCAAAGTATAGAAAATCACCAGTGATCCTTTCACATTAACGAGCAGCATCTCACTGTGCAACAAAAACACGTTCTACAGTAAAAAAAACCACCACTGTCAGTTACCACAGAACAGCTGACACACAATGAGTCTCTAGAGATTGACCTGCAGCACAGACAAATCCAAGAGTTTCATCAGTCAGAAGCCGCCAGGAATAAGATTTAAACCTCATTACTATTCTAAACATGAGGAGCAATGCCGGGTTTGAGAGAAAGTGGAGTGAGGAATCAGTTGCTGATTCCTCAGCAAATTCCTCATTGTGCAGCTTATTTGTTCCAGCATCTCGTTGATGCACACCATGTACAACAGCTTATGGTTGCGTTCCATTGAAGGGGAATACTCTCAATCTCTCTCAATGTGTCATCATTAAATACAAGTTACCAAATGTCAAGCCTTGCTCAAATCTGTATCAAAGATCTGTATCAAATCTTTATTGTGCATTCAATACTAAGCTATTCAAATAATACACAGGTTCATATATTCATGTTTTTATTTTGAACGTGTAAGGTACAGTGAGTAGGGTGGCCGTGCTACTGCCATTTATAAACATACCTTGTCGGCTGATACCAATGCCAATATCAACATTGTCAATTGCATGATAATCATGCATACAAGCTATTCACATTGATGTTTTCATTTTAAATGTGGAAACGAAAAATGAGTGATGTCCTATTAGTACCACTGCCATGCATAAAGATACCTGTTATCTTTCATACAATACTGAACTATTAAAATAATGGACACATTCATGTTTAGAGGCAAAAAAAATAAAAACAATTCTAATCAACAAAAGATTTCGCGGACCCCCTGCAGTATCTCCGCGGACCCCCTGTTGAAGACCTCTGCTTTAGAAAAAAAAGCTGCAGGTCTGCTGAGACCTTCAGCTCATTTAAATCAAGATTGAAGACTTTTCTGTTTGCTGCTGCCTTTAATTGAACCACATTCAATTAATATATTAATCAATTTCCTGCATTTCTGCATTTTACTACTGTATTTTATTTCTTACACTGTTCTTAATTGCTTTTAAATCTCCTTTTCTTTTGCCTTATGTTTTGATGCTTTTAATGGTTTTATGTGAAGACAAGTAAAATAACTGCACAATATATCGCCATTTCCTTCGGGACCGAGTTCGTGCAAAGCGTACACTATAAAACGCAGATCGGCAGAGATCTTTTCCAGACGTGGTTTGTGTGCGAGTAGTTGCAGAACTACGGCAGTGTATGGTTGATTGCGTGCAGCGTAATGTCTCAGGGAGACATCGATTAAATCTCCTTTACTTTTGCCTTTATGCTTTTAATGGTTTCATGTGAAGAAAAGAACTGCACAATATGTCGCCATTTCCTCCGGGGCCGAGTTCGTGCAAGGCGTACACTATAAAAGGCAGATCGGCAGAGATCTTTTCCAGACGTGGTTTGTGTGCGAGTAATTGCAGAACTGCGGCAGTGGATGGTTGATGGTCTTTGACAGGTGCCGTGGTGTGCTTGAGCACGTGTGTGTGTGTGTGCGCGCGCGTGTGTGTGAGAACGTGTGTGTATTTGGAAGCTGGCATTTCTGTCTTTGTTTTGAGGCTTTTCTTCAACACACACCAGAACATCATGTTGTGGTTGAATTAAAAGGGATCACTGATTGAACACTGATCTTTGGCTGTTCGTAGCCACATATGGACCAGAGAATGATACATGATTGTAATTATGAACAGTTTAAACTGACCCACGTTTTTATATAAATATATTTATAGTTATTTCTTTTGTGTTTCCGTTCATTCACTGGTTTTTTTTTTTATGTTTTTTTTTTAATGTTTTTATTTTTTTCATTTTATTATAGTTTTTTTTAATGTTTTAACTATGCTTTTTACCAGGTTTTTACTATGTACTAGCTCTGTGGCACTCTGAGATAAAAAAAAAAAAATGAAAAGTGCGTTACAAATAAAATACATTATTATTATTATTATTATATAAAAATATATGACTGCAGGGTATTGATAGATACTTCTGTTTGCTGCTGCCTTTAATTGAACCACATTCATTTAATATATTAATCAATTTCCTGCATTTCTGCATTTTACTACTGAATTTTATTTCTCACACTGTTTCTTTAATTGTTTTTAAATCTCCTTTTCTTTTGCCTTATGTTTTGATGCTTTTAATGGTTTTATGTTAAGCACTTTGAATTACCTTGTTGTTGAAATGTGCTATACAAATAAACTTGCCTTGCCTTGCCTTGAGGGTATTTCTTAAAACGTATTCTAAATCTTCCATTTAAATTCTGTACTAACATTTTTTACATCAGAGTATGAAATATTTATGTGAAGCTGTAAGAATTGTATCATCTGTAAACATCAGTAAAAGAAAAGATATTTACAAATCATACGCAGGACTTTGACATAAATCAAAAAAAACAATGGGCCAAATATAGATCCCTGCGGCACCTCTTGATGAAGATATTTGATTTAATCATCAGTAACTTAAAATGTATCTGTCAAATATATTGCTAACAGACCTGAATTCTATACATTTGAAGCTTAGATATAGGAATATTGTAATCCTCTGTACCAAATGCTGTTGAGAAGTCAAGTGAAAAGTGCAATGAAAAGTGTGGTGAAAATGTCTTGTTATTTTTTGCTCTTTCGCCATTCTACTTCCAGTATGTCTATATGAGGGGAACTAAGGGAAGACTGTATTGTAGCCTACTCCATCTCTGTCTTCCAGCTGTTCTGCCTCATTTCCTAATGCACTGTATCTGCCTTCAATAATCTGCTGGACTTAATGTATGTCCTTTGAGCGGGGGCTACATAAACATTCTTTATGAAACTATTCAAAACAACAGAGGGTTTTGAGGCTGTTTGTGTTTTGCATGCCAAGTGTCCAGAGGGAGCATATGGGATCTCTTCCCATACTCTCCCTTCCCTCCACCCCTTCTCCACTTCATCGCCTCCTGCTCCCACAATAAGAGCCAGGGTTTGATCTATTGGGTGTGTGAGTGTCTGGTACAACACCAGCACTATAGCTGTGGACATTGTCTAACAACACCTCGCCTTGTCTCACTGCTCAATGCGCTGTTTCTGCTGTCAGGATGGGACACAATCAGCTGTGGCTGAAGCTCTCAGGTTGAATGCAACCTTTCATCCTGTTTATGAAACTAGCTAGTATCTGTAAAAATGTTCAGTTCAGTCCCACAGAGCAGCGACACGTTCCATGACATTAAGTAAATGCAGTGGTGGGCCACCAGGGCCAGCAAAGCCTTCTCTGCTGGCCTAAACAGAATCACAAAGTTATAGATATTTTATCCTTAAATATTTTTCCCATGATCTTATTTTCTCATTGCACAGCTACTGTCTTCCTCAGTTGCTCTGCTTCCAGTGCAGCTTGTTTTAAGTAGAGCTTTTATCCAATCAGATCTCACCTCTGTGTCTCTAGGTAAGAACAGAGGCCCGAGGCCCTCTAGGTAGACTTTGCAGATTAAAGTAAATTGGGACGATATTGTTGATTGTCATATTCTTCAACCAATCAGATCTTTAGTTTGACATGTTGGGCGTATTCTTTGACGTGCCAGAGCTGTCTAGGTGGCCAGTGCCATGGAGCCGGGGATCGAACCGCCAATCCTCTGATTGAAAGGCTGCCCTGCACTTAGCCACAGTTCACCACTATGTCAGACACAACATATACCAATATTCCAGGACTTGCTATTATAGATTGCAGGGTTTAACCAACAAGTTCTCCAAATTAAATGAGAAGATACGAGTCAAGTCCCATTAGTCAATTGTAATAACTGGCTAGCTGACCTCATGCTTGTATCAACATTGTATTAGTGCTATTTATAGCTGAAGACAGAACTTTCCCTGCTCTCCTGGGAAAGTCATACCATGATAAGACTCCAGCACTGCATGCACTAATCTGCTCCGGCACAAACATAACTTCCGGCACAAACAGTTATTCATTTTGGATGTGCAGCAAATACCCATAAATCATGCTGCTAATCTTGCTGTTCCACTGGCGCTTCAGCCACGTCACATCAGAGGACGGGAGTTCAGGCCCAGCTCCCAGCTCCGCCCTCGCCGAACATCCAGGGCGCTCTGAGCAGCACAAAGCCCAGATACACCGTGCTGACACTCATATATTGCTTTTCTGCGACCCGTTGACCTCCACTCATTCAACCCTCCACTCACAACATCACACCTCAACACAAAACACGCTAATCTAGGTTTCCCGTGGTGTTTTCAGTCCACTGCAATCCAACAGCACTCAGCCAGTCAGGCAGTGTGAGGATAAAGATGAATAGAAACATGAGATATACACACCTGCATCTGAGGCCAAGGTCTAACTGTAATGATGCTGGCAACAGCTACACACAGTGAACACAGTCAACATCGACAGGTATCCTGTGTCTCACTCATTCCTCAAGACCACTGCCCTCATTCAGGACAATGTCCCATTCACTTCCCACCAGACAGAACCTTTCTATCTGATTTCCACTCAGGTTCCCTATCGTTTGCATCACACCCCAGAACAGATTACTTCAAACTATTTCACACATCTTGAATAGCTGTTATGCTTACAAAGGTATGTACAAAGGAAAGTGGACCTCATGGTAAAGGACATATCAAACCATTTCCACCCTCAGTGAAAATGGACAAGCAGTCTCTGGACTCTGTCCAACTGTCCATGTTTCCACTCTGCAGAAGTAACGCAGGTACCTTTTCACATCTGTTGGTTAATTCACCAGATGTTGTAGTGGTGAATGAATGTCCCAACTGTTTTAGATGTGGCCTGCACCTTCGACTCTAGCCTAGAGGAAGGCTCATTATGAACGTTAACAACGCACATGGCTATGAACGTTAACAACGGACATGGCTATTGTTAGTACTCACAGCTACTCAAGATAGCAGCTTGTGGAAGTTTACACACAGTATAGGTGCACGGGCCGAATCAAATGATTGGACAGGGGAAAATGTATACAAAACAATTCAGCCCACAAGTTTTAAAATATCACCAATTTGGACATGAGTAACTTCTGAACCGTAGGAAGAATACTGTACAGTACATATGAAGGTCTAGTTGTGGGCGCCCATTTTTTTGATGGATTTTATGAAAACTAAGTACTCCAAGACCCCAGAGTGCAGACTTAAGGATTACCTTTATCCTTGCTTCTTTATCCCTGGACATGTTATTGCACATCAAACTCCCCTGTGCTTCTTGTAGCCGGATCTTCCCTCAAGCCTCTTATCTCTTTGACTCGCTCTCCTCCAATCAAATCGCAAACTCTTTCCAAGGTCGCAGTAAATTGGAAAGATACTGGAACTGCTTAGTGAACTTTTCTGATCCATTCACCTGTACATCCAACCACCTTCATCACCTGTGACACAACGTTTAAAGACAGCTTTCCTGTTCTTTCTTCAGACCTGAGTATACGCGTGAGATAAAGTCGGTGTCGGTGAAGCATTCGCCTTCTCACTCACACACCAGAGAGGTATTTCACTTTGTACTGTAGCCAAGGTTACCAGGCACACACTCACACACACACACACACACACACCATTAAATGTTCCATACACAGATACACGCAGCTTTAACCTTTCACCAAATGGAGCGCCTCAGTCGCTCTAACTCATTGCTCCCAGAAGACCGATTTGTGGTGAAAAATGTGAAGTGCCTTTTTTGAAAATGATTTAATTTTCCTGTACAAACAAAGGTTATAAGAAAGTTAAACATACTGTAAAAAAAAAAAAGTCCTTGGACATGGTGTGTTCAATGCACAGTGAAAAAGCGTCCCTCTCAGCCCAGGCGTTCAGCTTTGGAAGCAGCAGAGCCAGATCACCGTTCTTTATCCGTCTCCGTGGGGGGAGGATCTCAGTTCCTGCTTTTCCACTATATATATCAAACAGGACAAGTGAAAGGGTGTAGGTTTAGTTTCATGAGGGGGGCTGGGTGAAGAAGCCCGAGTTTTCTTACCTCCAACTTTTGTCAAAGTTGTATCAAGGCCCCCGAGAGAATCCAGCAACACGGCCCTGCTTCTCTGTTCCAAAGTACCAAATCTCCAGGATTGTGTGTGGACACACACCCATCAGCACAGAGCACCACACACACCCATCAGCACAGAGCACCACACACACCCATCAGCACAGAGCACCACACACACCCATCAGCACAGAGCACCACACACACCCATCAGCACAGAGCACCACACACACACACACCCATCAGCACAGAGCACCACACACACCCATCAGCACAGAGCACCACACACACACATCAGCACAGAGCACCACACACACACATCAGCACAGAGCACCACACACACCCATCAGCACAGAGCACCACACACACACATCAGCACAGAGCACCACACACACACATCAGCACAGAGCACCACACACACACATCAGCACAGAGCACCACACACACACATCAGCACAGAGCACCACACACACCCATCAGCACAGAGCACCACACACACCCATCAGCACAGAGCACCACACACACACATCAGCACAGAGCACCACACACACCCATCAGCACAGAGCACTACACACACACATCAGCACAGAGCACCACACACACACATCAGCACAGAGCACCACACACACACATCAGCACAGAGCACCACACACACACATCAGCACAGAGCACCACACACACACATCAGCACAGAGCACCACACACACACACACACACACACACACACACCCATCAGCACAGAGCACCTCTGATAAGTGGCTGAGACAGAAAATCAGTTTTAGTCGTTCAGCATGTTGTAATTCAAGTGACGGCCAAGGGAAGACAGTTTTCTGGAAAAGACGAAAAAACTGAAAAACGCCAAAATACCCCTGAGCCCCTCCCACCAGACGAGCACGGGCATATACATGAGCTTCATACAGTAACCTGTGCTAGTCATTCAAACCAAACATCATCCCCATGGTGATCCCAATGCCGTTATAAAGCGACAATTCTACAAGAAGTCTAAAAGAATAACCATCCTGTTCTCTGTGCAACCTTGTGGGCCTGTTACGAGGACATACTGTGATGTGAGGCTCTAACTTGCTTCAACATTGGCGTCGTGTTTCAGAGATGGAGAGAAAGCACATTTTATCTCCATCTCTGAAACACTACGACATTGTGTATCCATCATACCTTTTTCCCCCTTGCTGTGCAGGGAATCTCCACAGTTGAATCAGGCTTTCACCATATGGAGGGGCGAACCAATAGGAATGACTTCTCTCTGAAATGACCTGTGATTGGCCAAAGTTTCGCTGAAGAGCCAAGAGGAGGTTCAGAAGTCAAGTTTTATCTCAGACCACTTGAATTAAAAGCAAGTACAAGGTCCATTATTGTCATTGTACAACAGGGTTAGGCAACGAAATGCAGTTTGTCCTATTTTGCTACATGAGAAAAACGCATACAAAATAAAAAAATGAAATAAATACGGTGGATGGTAGAAGATGAATTCTGCAGTCTCATAGCCTGAGGAAAGAATACTTCTGTATCTCTTGCCAGCTAGAAGGATTATGCCTCAAGGTTGTTGTGGAATCTTTGCCCTGAATCATTTAAGAGGCAAGTAAAAAACATTATACGTGCTGTACAACTACATACTACTGTACTACATACAGCCACTGAGAAGGCGGGAGCGGGACTTGACTAATTACAACCACAGAGGAGATGTTGGCCAACCATGGATGTATAAAGAGAACTGGATACATGAGATCTCTTATTTCCTTTGACCCCGCCTCCAAGCCCTGGGTCCAGCCTCGTTCTTGGGCTCATTCACATCAACGGAGCTTTTAAAACTTTATATTAAGGCTGAATTGGCCCGCTTCATTACCAACAATGATCCACCTCTTTGCCTATTTTATTTTAATTAGCCACACCGTGATGTCATCGCCAAGATGGCGACGGCCGGAGCTACCCACTTTGAGCTTCTCAACGGCTCTTCAGAGACCACGACCATATTTTATACAGTCTATGAGAATACATGTCCTTGCTTGATATGTCATGTTTACTGCTCCCCGGTCACTTTCAGTCACATGATGAGAGATTTTAGATTTTCTGTCTAACAGTATTTCAGGTAAGCTTGCTGACCATCCAAAGAGAGATGTTAACTGTTAAATGTTTTTCAGAACACCAAAAGCAAGATATTTATCACCGGCAGCTAATATGTTCAAGTTGTATTTGTTCTTCTTCTTGGCCTGATCCAATGCAGTCAGAATAAACAGACGTTTAATACTTTTTCCTCATCATCATCATCCACAAATAATGACAAAAACTACAGTGCATCATGGATTCAGCTTTTTTGTCGTAGTGATGTCATCAGGGTGATCTGTTGCAGTCTGGAAAATGTCGGATCTGGTGTCTTTGAAGATTGACCCCTACTAGGGACTGAAAGTCAGTATACATCTGCCTCTGCTGCTTCGGGTTTGAACTGAGACGTGTAGACACTTTGCGGTGGGGGGTTTTGTTTTGTAAAGTCTGCTCTTCAGACAGCGGGGGCTGCAGCTGGTCCGGAGCAGGCCTGTACACTCAGGAGGTCATTAGGTTGACACATCAAAAAGGAGCTGCAGTGAGCTCTTATCTTCGACCCGGGTGGGATCCAAAGCACTTCCTGGATCCTGTCAGATTGAAAGTAACCACAAATCTGGCCTGTCTAATGAAGGACGATTGAACCACTCTGTTGTTGACGATGCTTGTCAGTAGTGTTCGAATAACTTCGTGACTAAACTCTTTCTTTTACTTGTGACTTTTCATTAAGATAAATGGAAAATGCACATGGCATTACTGACCTGCGTCACTTTGTGATGAAAATATCTACGCGTCCGGGAACGAGTTGTTGAAATGTGGTAGTTGATGCTTAGGTAGTTGAGTTAAAAGGATCACAGAAACTGATGAGAAGAGGGCGAATATTAGCTCAAATCCGATTGTAATCAAATACATTCAGTGTGTCCAACCCTCTGATTCAATTCATATTCATCTTTATTCTTAGGGACACAAGGTTGGGAGAGTAAAACTTTGTAAAACAGTTCATTTGGTAGCTCGTGGTTAAAAAAACAGAGCAGATGGAATGTTCAGCTAACAAGATGCATCATTCTGTCGTTTTTACCATCATGTTGGCCGTAGCTTACGGTCAGGACGACATTGTTGTTATTCGTTTACAGAGCTCTACTGTTGAAGCTCCCTCACTGCCTCACCTCCCTTCTGTCATTGAAATGTGCAAACTGCAGTACACAGTCCGACTTGTCCGTAGAAATCCCTCATTTACGCACTGATGTTGGCAGAACAGGTTTCAGGTACAAACTGCCCCATGTTAGAGTCTTGCATTCCGCTGGGAGATTTCACAGCTTCATAATCTGATGTTTGTACAATACATGTACCATTGACTCCCCAAACAACAGTTTGTAACACCTTGTGAACTGATACAAAACTGCTTGGTTAGGTTTAATAAAAGATCATGGTTTAGGTTACATAACTTATGTTATGTGCACAAGTTAAGTATGTCACTTAACTTGCGCACTTATGAACAGTGGTTTGCTGGGTCAAAGTCCTGTATTCGTTTCACCCATCCGCCCTCCTCCTTTTGCCGACTTTGTCATTCTTTGTCATTCTTTGACTCCTTCTTTTGCTCTTGTCATTATTACAACAGCCACCAGAGGTTATCGCCGAACAATAAGCGTAAATATGGGTCGTAATAAGCTGCTTGGACCAATTTCCTGAACAGCAGTATTTTTTGAGAGGGCGGTCTGATACATTTCTAATAGAAAGCATACGTTACAAACTGGAGGTGGAGTATGAAACACATGGGCATTTATGCAATTATTTTCCGCTCAATAATGTTCAAACAGCCCCGCAAGCTAATTCGCCGCAGATTTCCCAATTTTCAACATCATATGGATGTCCCTGGAAAAAGCCACATCCGGCCTAAAGGATTTGACTGTAAGTCGTATCACTATCACCTAACTTTCTCTGCTCTTTAGGCTTAGTAATGAGACGGCCGATGGAGCCAGCAGTTCAGATATGGAGGTTTGCTTTAATGTGTTAGTGATAAAAACAAGGTCTTGGCTTCAGTGGGGTCGTCCTCCATCACTGAACCTATATGGAGATAAGTCCTATCAGACATTTTCCCACAGTTCCCATACTGCAGTTCATCCACGCTGACCCCATTACAGCTCAAATCAGTCTTCTGCATTCAGCATCACAGAGCAGGGAAAGAGCCCAGGGACCACACACACCATCAGCTGTGTGAAAAGATGAATCGCTAGACTGCACATTTTGGAGAACCAGCGAGCAGAGCTACTGCAGAGGCCTCCTCCACTGTGTATTGTTTTTTCACAGTCGAATGGTGATGTGTGATTATGTTGCTGCAGGGCTGGCCGAGCCGCACCGTGTCCTCGTGGGAATGAGTGTGTGTTTTGTGTGTGTGTGTATGCAGAGAGTCAGGGAGGTGTCTGTCATGTCTCAGGCCTGGCCAGCGTGTGTTTAGACTACCGAACCAGAGGGAAGTTCCTTGCAGCACTGTTTTACAACCTCAGTCCCATTTTTGAAGTTTGGGCCACAGTTTCCCTCAGTCACTTAAATAACCTTAATTATAAAGCACTTTTCTAAAAACAATGTTAACAGAGTGCTCCACACACAGTAAACCCAAAATCAACCACAATAAAATGTTTAATAAAAGGTAATATGTTAAGTAAACAGAAACAGCTAATCACAACAGCAATAGATCAAAACATTAGAATATATATAAATAGCATATTGGGGTTGGATTACGTCGTAAACTTTGGGGACCTTTGTTGTCATGGTTACAATAAAAAAACACATGGGTATGGTTGTGGTCAAAGTTTTCTTTCTTTCTTTCAGACGGCGTCACAGAAGAACAGAAGATTTGAAACCAAAAACCAAAAGTGAACGTTGATTCATTTCAATTCATGTCTGTAACCTAAATAATGTAATAAAGCAGCATTAGGAAGCATTGGGCGGTTTCGTTGCATTTTTTGTTTTGTTTGAATTGACAATGTTAACGACTTGTTTAATGTAATAAAGAATGCAGTTCGGTTGTACGGGAACGTAATAAGCCAAGAGTTGTTATTTCTGTGAGCCGTCTGATTGGTTGCTTGTTTCTCCAAACTGGGGAAACACCCAGTAATGAGCACCTATCTGAATCCAGAGGTATGGGTGGTCATCCAGGTCTCGAGTGAAAGAGCAACTCATCTGCATAAAAACACATATGATGTTACAAAAGACAGATTGTGATCATGGTTAAAAGATTATGAAGAGAATAACCCTTGTTCATCTACTTTGAAGATATTCATGATGACTGCAGCCATATATCAATGTGCTATGTTATGTTATGCTTTCACTTTCAGAAGGCAGCTCTACATGGGGTCTAGGAATGTGTGCTGGGAGGGAGGGTGCTGGAAGATGAAACAGAATCTTGGGCAATCAAAGGGGGCTGGTGGGCTAGATCAGGGTGGAGCTCAGCCCAGGAGACTGGCTGCAGCGGGCCCTTGTCGTGATGAGAGATTGTCTGAAGGAGCCCTGTTCTCAATACATCACGCAACGCTGATAAGTGGAAGCTGAGTGCAAACAGCTGGAACGAGGCCATTTCCACGCTTCTGTGAGGATTTATGTCTAACTCTGCTGACATAAATGCTCAGGTGGTGATCACAAACCAAGGAGTTCTTCTGGGACAGCAACACCATCTGCTCCATGAGATGCGGGGGTCTCAGCAAGCCATCGGATCTCAGGTGGCTGAGATCGGCAGCATGGTGCAGGGACTCGCACAGCCCCGCCCCTCCCCCCTGGATTCAACGGCGGGGGACGTGCAACTGGTCCGTGAGTCATCTGGTCCATCTCCTGAACCTTTCCACGGAGACATGAGGGCATGTAGAGGTTTCCTGCTCCAGACGACGTTTGTGTTTAACCTACGGCCCCACACGTATGCATCGGACAGCTCGAGGATTGCCTATCTGACCGGGTTGCTACATGGCCGTGCTCTTGACTGGGCCCAGGCCTGGTTCACCCAGAACCCGTTGGATACGGTTTCTTTTGGACAGTACCTGGAGGCCTTTCGGAGAGCTTTCGACCACCCTACATACTCTCAGGACGCTGTTCAGAACCTCCTCCGCCTCCGTCAGGGCTCTGCTAGCGCCACTGAACATTCTATCGTCTTTCGCATCCTGGTAGCAGAGTCCGATTGGGAGGAGAGGGCGCTACAGGGTTTTTTCTCAGCAGCCTGTCGGAGGAATTAAAGGACCGGCTTGCTGTTCTGGAGGAGGCGAAGACGCTGGAAGACCTGATCACTCTCACCATCCGACTGGATACTCGGATGCAGGAACGTCGGAGAGAGCGTGACTACAGGTTCCCGGCTCCAGTCCGTCAGCCAGTAACCACTTCCGGTCACTGGATCCCAGCTAAACAAAGAATCCGAAAATGTGGAAAGGTCTGGATGAATTAAAGTAAATGGGGGCCACATTTAACAACTGCTATGTATCTAATCACGCAAACTCTCACACAAGTCTCGATTGTCCATTCATATGCTCACTTGTCCGAACTTGTTGAGTCCGAAGTGTTTTAAATAGGTTTTATAGCTTTTAGTGAAGATGCATGTGTTTGGGAATTCCGAGTTGTGTGAGAGTTTGTAAACTGATGTTTTATAGTTTCATACTTTTTACTCAAATTCATCAAGGCTTTTCTCTGTTTTCTGATTCTCGGTGCACCTCGGAGGCATGCAAGATAAAGTTTTATGAGGGATTAACCATTAACTTAGATGATCAACGCGAAATCCAGAAAAATATCACAGTAAAGAATACCAGAGATCTAACTGATTTAGAGAATCTTAGACTGAAATCATTTAATTTCAGAGGACTGGCCCACTGATGTGAGGTTACATTCGTGAACTTTGACTCAAGAATTCATGCCGATGACCTGACCTTTGGGAGAAGGTCTGAGTCCAGCCAGGGTAGGTCCATTTCCAAGCATGCTCTGGTAGATTCGTCTCCCCTTGGCCTGATTCTAATCCAGTTGGAATGTGCAGGGACATCCAGAAGAGTACTGGCCCTGCACCTTTCACAGTCTTATTAGTACATGTTGTGTTTCTCAAAGGAAGTCAGTTTATATTCAGTCAATTAACTGTGATTTACTTATAATTTCATTATATAGTAGGATCAGATATTGTTCTGAATTGAACTATCCTCTCTGAGCCTGAGTCTACTGCATGCTTGTACTTTGCCACAGCATTGCTTCAAGCTAAATGCTAGAACCAGCTAACATGCTTCAGACATTTAGTGTAGTGTGTTAGCATGCTAACCTTGCATGGTAGTCCAGGCCATCAGTGTATGAATGGGTGGTAATGGGGGAATGATGACATATAGTGTTAAAGCACTTTGAGTCCATTTACCATTTAATTAGCACTAAATTACAGCTGAGCCGTCATTAGCTTTAGACAAAATACTTAATGATAGAAAGTCAGAGGATCACCACATTTGAAAGAATTCATCCTTTAGGGACATTGAATATCAGCAAATTTCAGAGCAATCCAACCAACAGTTGTCAAAATGTTTTACTCAAAACCAAAGATGGTAACCTCGTTAGAGATAAACATCACAACATCACTGCAGTCATTGGGGAACATGAAGGGCATTTCATGACAATCCATCCAATAGTTCAGATATTTCAGTCTGGATCAAAGTAGTGGACTGACTGAGATTACCATTTATTCATGCTGTGTGCTTTTAGTCACACTAGCAGTGGAACCAATGCAGCCACTGGTCCAAGGGCCAGACAAACCCTAAGGAACGGGGACCTGAATGGACCCGAGAGAAAGGCACGAGGTCAAATCAAAAAAGACAGGAACATCCCTCTTCTCTTCTAACAACAGAATGAAAGCCAGTTTAGTTGTACTAAATGACATTTAACTATTATATCCCAGTAGTTCTGTTGCTTGAAATATGGCCCCATTTCATTGACGCCCAGCAAAACTGGCCTTGGAGAGGATGTTGAATTTAAATTTTTGACTTTGATTTCATCCACGTCATTGTAGATCAAATAAAAGTCAGTTTCTACCAAATAAAACTATTTCAAGAAACTCAACAACTCAGCAGAAAAGCAAAAGCGACTCAAGAGCGTGCTGTAATTAAAAGTCTGGCTGGTGACAGAAGTGTCTCTCAGGCCTGGGTCACAAGTGTCAGACTATAGATGACAGGGTCAGACGGGGTCTCCATGGTAATAAATGTGCTGCAGGCCGAAGAGCTGGAGGTCTGATTGAATTATGCTGCTCAGGGTTTGTGAAAAACAGGCCTCAAATGACAGACAGCTTTCAACTGCAAACCTACTGGCTTCAAAGACAAGCTTTCTATTTGAGAGAGGAGACTTCATTATAATTCAGTTCACGAACATCGGGGGTGAGAGGTGAGGAAGGACATTTGTTGTTCCAATATAACAGCGCTACACAGGTACAGGGCCATGCACATGTTGTATCAGTCAGTGCATTTCCTTTGCTGAAAGCCCTGAAAGAATGGTAATTGATGGAAATGGAAACGAGTAACTATTTCTTCCCTGACAAATGACGAAGGTTACTGTTGTGCCAATCAGTAATAAGATGCAGCGTCTCAGCAAACAGCCTCATCCGGTGGCTCAGAGAAACGAGTGAAGATTGATTTGCGTAACAACTTTCAAATCACTTCAGTGTAAGAGTTACAGCAGAGCCTTCTGACCATAACAGCACCTCCATAATGTTCCTACACACCAGAAAGATTTGATCTTCAACGAAACACTTTTATGTACTGATGTTCTGGAAGATATCAGAGCAGGGTAAAAAAGCTTTTTCACCAAGGAGCTTTCCAAACGTCATGTAAGTGTAAAAGTAGGTAGGCCTGTATAGTGATCACAATAATGAGTCATCTCCAGTTTGGCCTGGTTCCCAACCTTTGAATCTGCATCGGCTTTGGTGAAAGTCAGCATTTGTTGGATTTACTAATTAAAATGTAATGAGGCATGAAAGTTTTATGATTGGCTTGTAAGCTTTTTTTGTTATTAGCTGTGGATTCTAGCATGAGTCCACAGAGGAGAACTCCTCGTATAAAGAATGTAATCTCACTGCTACTAAAGTAAAACACCTCTTCCTATCTGGAAGAATCCATCACTAGTTCCTCTGCATGTAGTAAGGAGCTGAGAATACAATTACATCAGACACTCGTGGCACTGCATTATATAAATGAATAATGTTTCAATGACATAGTATTATCTGTCTTTTGCCTGGAAGCATTTGCCTGTGTGCATCCATGGTAAATATTACTCGTATAATAAGGCAGAGCAGTGGACTGACACACTGATGATTCACCACCACCACAGCCTGAATTACAACTCAGTTATTCTCTACACGCTGCTGTGTGATTGTGTTATCAAATTGATGAAGCTGTTTGCTTTATTTGCTTTCATTTAGTCTGTTTGCATGTTTCTTAATTTGTAGTTTTCTTTGGCCCTCAGGGCCACCGTCCTCCACCCTCTCTGAGGCTGTCAGCTCCAAGCCCAGAGAGGGCTGCAGGGATCACGTAACAAAGTCAGAGTTATACAAATTTTGTACAACAACAAATGACTATTTTGTCATTTGTCGAACGTAATTTGTAACAAAATACTTTAGAGTGGAGTAATTTTGTATTTAAAATACTCAAAATACTTTCTCCACAAATCAAAAAACGAATCTTGCACTGTATTACAAGTTATGCTGTATCTTCTCAATCAATGTCATAATGTCATATCAATTACTGGCAGATAATATAGTTCACAGTTAGCCAGGCTATGACAGTAGATGTCCATTTGTTAAAAAAAACTAAAAAACATTAAATATCCAATTTATTTTATTTAAAAGGCATATTATGAAAGCATTCTTAGTTTTATTATTTCATACATTTTACAGTTGGCCAGGTGGACAACATGTCTCAGCAAGATGATGTTCAAGAAGGACCAACAAGCACAGATGTGCTGAGTTACACTGACATTCTGTGACTGTTCTTCCTTTTTGTGGAGTTCACCAGAGCTTTGTGTACATTATATATAATTATATTATATTATATTATAGAGCCCAAACCTGAATGTCTGCTCTACCAAATTGTGAGAAAACGGAAAATCCAGAAAAAAAGTATTTCCTGTATTTTAAATACAAAATACATGTTCCATTTTCTGGCACCAGTATTTTGTATTTTATTTTGCTACATTTATTTGAGGGGTATTTTGTATCAAAATACATTTTGATGTATTTTTGCCCATCTCTGCTTGTAGGCTTTGCAGACTTAATGATCGACTCGTTTCATGTAAGGTACGGGGCGGTTGGGCGGCTGTGGTAGCAAATCGTGAACAAACAAACTTACTCATTTTCTTTGAGCAGTCGCTCAACCATTTCAAACTAATTGACAAAATGTTTATATTGTTAAAACTGAGGTGTACCATTGTGGTTCCTCTCCCATGGGTTCTTTTTCCATTATCCCATTTCACTGCATGCCCTCATATATCCTCCAACACTGTTCTCTTGGGAGCAACATAAAGGTGTGCTGGCTATCTATATGCACACAGAGTAATTCCTTCCCCGTCAGCAGCTATTTGCACAATGTAATGAGAAAGTGAGTAAACAAATGCAGCCTATTACCGATATGAATGGATGTGCTTGTCATGTGGTAATGGCTACAATGCAAAGCAATGACTTTAAGCAATCACAGGGTTTGCTTGCAATCTTGAGAGTTGCAGCCTTTTTCACGGAGCACATTTGTTGTGTCACATGTCTATGAAAGCACAGGTGTGATATGTACAGCTGCTTCAGCTTCTGGGTCCTCCTATAGTTCACACTGGTTCACTGTCACACCATCATGGCTTGTGTAATGTTATTCGTCAAATTTGTGACTTGCTATGGCAAGTCACAATGTCTGCTGTGAAAAAAGATCTGTCTTACTAAATGAACATCTTAAAGATCTAAAGATCTTACTAAATGAACATCATGCTGTCTTGAAGAAGACTTGAAACTAGAGATTGAGACATAAACTCATGTTTACAATGTTTACTGAGGGAATAAATCAAGAGAGAAGTAGAGTCATTTTCTATAGACTTCTATACAACCAGAGGAGTCGCCCCCTGATGGTCACTAGAGAGAATGCAGGTTTAAGGCTCCAGGCACATTGGCTTCACTCTTCAGACCCGGAGGATGCAGCCTGCCAACATTCCCACAAGCTCGTGCCATGAAGCATCTCATTTTCGCTGACGTTCCACTCAGTGTGCCAAATACACCCCACCCCTGCTGAAGTCCTACACAGACTGAAGACATCATAGACAAGACTTCATGGATGCACGCCAAGGCAACCAGGCTGTACTCTTCATACACATCACTATATTGTTAACGCTCCCACAACTAAACAATGCAACAACTACACCCTGCAACAGGATACGCACAGCACACTCGTGTCTCTCACTAACCACACACACATGCACACACTCCAACCCGACACACAGGCCTTCACTCAGTTTCTTCTAGTTGCCGTCCTGATATCCAAGAAGAGGAGAGACGATGGTTCTCGCACAGGGTACTGGATCAAATTTGTCCAAAGGGGGTCCATGTAGGTCCACAAAGAGACGTGAAGACAGACTCTCTTCACGCAACCTGCTGGCTCTTGCTAGCTGTGTCATTTACGGAGGAAAATCGTCTCTCGCATTCATTATTCATATTTGTGAATAAATGTTTTGCAGTTTGAATAATGGAAACTGCTGGGCATTAGTAGGCGTGAAAAACATTTTAGTGATAATTGCAAGTGAAAAATAATTGTCTTATGATTTTAGAGACGCCTGAAATTTAGTTATTGAGGCTTTCAGGGGTTCTGAAGTGTCAATCGGTAAGTCTCAGACCCCCCGAGACCACTCGTGTTTTGCATACTGGTTCCACTGCTCTACAAGATAAACTGGAACACAGCTATTTACCTGCTGTCTTTCACTTGTAGGTTTGATATAATGCAAGCCTAAGGATTGTAGCTTTAAAATTGTGAGAACATTTGGTCTTTATAAAGCTGGAGGTGCGCACACACACACACACACAGAGTCGACTTCATTCCGCTCCTTTTCACACAGCTTTGATTGCCTGAATGTGGAAAGCCCCAGACTGAGTTGTTGCTTTGTTGTTGCAGTCAGCGGGCGATGTATTATTGACTTGATGAAGGACGGGCTGAGTGGTGGGAGTTGCCCCTTTGGTCACACTCACATACACCACAGAGCGCCTATCAATTATACCTGACGTGGGCAAATGGATGGGCACAGAGCAGTTCATAATATACAACCTAGCAGCTACATCCTGACTGTGAGGAACAGGACAAAGCATAGCTGTGTAATCAGTGCAGGATGTGTTGGGTTAATGAGTGATGTCAGAATGTGGAACCACTACTTTCACTGCAACAGCAGCTACAGTATATCTGCTGGACGCTAAGCAGAGCTTGTGCAAAATACAGAATAAATTATGAATCCATTCCAAGTCCAGCGAGACTGCCAGGCCTCGACTAGACCGGTGTCGACTAACTATGGACATTTAAATCCACCTTTGACTGCAGCCGTAGAAGGACAAAGTCAGGGAACAGAAGTCCTAACATACGGACCTACGTGTGGAAGAAAGAATTGGTGCTGGGAGTTTGTTTTGATCAGTGATCAAAAGTTGCTAAAAATAGCAATACTGCCATATAGAAATACTTCATTACAAACACTGAAAATGTCACTGTCGTAAAAGTACTCACAATGCAAAAACAGATAGCCCCTGTGAATGTTGTTTTATTATATTATTGTTAATATTGCGTTCATGTGTAAGCAGCATACCGGTATATATAACAGTTGTCCTTGTGGTGTTTCAATATTAGATTTTCTTTGGGTAGTTTGATTTCATCTATAACAGTGAAGTAAAAGCTGTCGAATAAATGCAGTGGAGTAAAAAGTGCAACATTTCATCAGAATAATAATTTAAGGAGCCGTGTATTGCTTCACACTTGTATTTTGAGATTCTACTAGACGATGTTAACTTGCTTTAATGTTCAAAAAACACCCATACTCATGGACAAGGCAAGGTAGGAGGACATTAATCAGAGAGGCAATAAAAAGACCAAACACAACCCTGAAGCTGTGCTCCGGAGATTGGTGTATCCGTCCATAGGACCACTTTAAGCATAAAGTGGCAAAAAAATAGTTTAAAGCCAAGCCTGCTGTAATGGGTCAATGTTTACTGGTCTTCCTCTTCTGTGCTGTTGCCGTCTTCACAGCATCACTTTCCCCGGGGACTCGCTGTATGTATCAACCCTTTAGCAGCACTTCTACAGGTGACTCTATAGTTTTGACATCACAACCTTACAGAGGTCCTGACAACTAGTTTCGAATGCACAGTTTCTGAATATGGGCTGTGTGCATTTATTTGTGGATCGAGTGTTCTGTTGATCTCACGGTACGCCTAAACCTAACAAAGCCAACCAAAACAACTCTGTAACCGTTAGTTGGAAGTTTATTTTGAAAAGAGCACAAAAGTTGATTTTCAAAAGACAATACGCATGTAACAGGTGGAAACTGACACGCCATCCCTGACACATCCAAAACTGATGCTAGAATGGTACCACAGATGAAGCGTTGTGAGTGACACTGTGTTGTTTCATTGCTACTGTACCGATGGACCGATGTACCGATGGACCGATGTACCGATGGACCGATGGGCCGATGGGAGGGTCCCAGGAAGGAGGATGTTGTATGTGTACAGATTGTAACGCCCTCTGAGCGCTGAGTACTGACGGAAATTCCACTTTGCTTGCAGTGTGGGAGTGACTGTAACTTTAGATCGCAACTGCTGCAAGCTTTCTCAGCCGCCATAATTAAGTTTTAATCCCAAACTTCAGCCTTTCTTGTTGTACAATTTAAGACAATGGCAATGGACAGTAAAGATAAGTACTGTGATGGTTTAGCATGGAATTAATCTCATCATAAAGTTCAAGACGTAAAAGCTTTTATTCCCAGCGATGTCTTAGCATTCAGAATGACCTGCTTTCACTCTGGTTTCGCTCTCATGTATCAATGCAAAGGGTTTTAAAAGCCTCAAACCAATGATCTTCCTTCTCACTGTCACAACAAAAGCCCGGCTAAACATCAAACAGGCTCTTACCAAGCAAGCAAACATCAAAGACTTGTTTTTCTCTGTCTGCTTCTTTGCACACACAAATATTTGCCATTATTTTCCAGCAAGTGTCCCATTACTTTTGCTGCTTAAGGATACTTGCATGAAACATATTAGAAAGCCTTAATGCACAAGCATATCGAATTCCTGTATCGTTAATTCTGTATATTCAAGTGGCACAATGTACATGTCATTGGTCATTGTCACATGTCATCTGCATATGAATGAAGATATCTGTTTATTGTCGTCAGACCAATGGCATCCAAGAAAGCTCTTTTACAGAATGGTCATTCTATCTTGGCTTTTATTGATATATATTTACTTTCCCTTGTGTCACATGTCTGCCTTCCTTCATTCTTCAATTCAAAAGAAAAAATGTAAAAAAGCAATTTGGAAAAAATTAAATAGGACCAATTTTTAAATTTGATCTTCTTGTTTGTCTTTATTTGATTGTGACAACAATAAAGGAGAAGCATCTCTGTTATTCTGTTGTTTGGTTTAAAACTAAATAAGTGGAGAAACCACAGCAAATAAATTCAAGTTTAGCTGATGAAACCTTGACCCGCTGAACCAAATGGTACAAGAAGTTGCCCAAATCATCACAAACCACCCAAAACCATTTTCACCAACCCAATTAAAAAGAAAAAGTGGAAAACTACCCAAATTGCTAAAACTGCTCACAGGTCAGATACATCAGTCAATATGAATGGAGCCCTATCTCACTGCTGTTTGGTAACTCGCTTTAATAAAAGGACAAATCAAATGTATTTTAGTTTGATTGTCATATGCAACAACTTAAGCAAGGACAGATGGTCTGTGTTGGTCATGACCATCATACCAAGCCACTTAGTGAGAACCCCATCCAACCCAGTCCTGATGGCCACAAACACCATCTTTGGGGAAATCATCTCTGCACAACCTAACACAGACTAAATGAATGCACATGCAAATGATCCACATTGTCAGTGCGCTGCATTCTTCACAGCAGATTGTAGGCTCGGAGCTCCTCGAGTGATGGCAGGGTCGGGGGAAAAGAAACTGGGCCAGAGACAGCTTGAACAACAACAATCTACTGTGCAACGTGTCCAATCCAGGAAACAACTCCTCCCATGCAGGGCATTAGAGGCATGAATTCACTGACTTGTTTATCAGTCATCAGAGTAATAATAAGAGGAAAGATTGAATTGATAGAAGCAGGTCGTTTGTTGGTACATAGCCTGCCTTCTGACTGGGCTTTCTAAATGTTGATTTAATTGCTTTGCCAGAATTGTGGTGGCATTAAGCAAATGGAGACAAATGAGCCCGGCTGAAATGGACCAACCGTCTTTCATGATAGACATTGACTGAATAAGTAAAAGACGTATTCCAAAAGCAGATGATGCAAATACCAATTTAGACAACTTATTTTTTTTTAATCACGAATTTGTAACTGTTTAGGTGTTAATTGTGTTTGTCGCCTTGTCATCCGCTCCTACAAATGTGATCAGCAGGTGAAAATTGCTTCACTGCTTCTTCTTTAATTGCATAGTTTTTATCTCATGGTTCAAACACTCAGTTCTGATAAGCTGCAAATTGAGACCCCTCTCATCCTGGACATGATCTGTTGGTGCCCCTTCCATCTGGCAGGAGGCTGAGGTCCATCAGGACCAAGACCTCACGCCACATGAACACTTTCTTCCCATCCAGTCGGGCACATTAACAGAGCCCGGGACCCCCACTGACTGTCACCCCCAGGATAGTTTCCTACCGGTCACTCCCCTGCATCCCTTCTAGGTTCTTATTTAAATACACTCGACACTTTTACATTTACACTACACTTACATTTCACTTGCTTATAGTCCTGTTCGTTCATGCACTTTATTTTACATTTCATGTCAAATTCCTCATATGTTCAACATACCATGATAATAAATGGTTCTGATTCTGATCGTTTTGTCACAAACGCTGAAAGTAAGGAGCACTTTGATGTGTGATTGAAAACGTCATCATGAGGTTATTCCATATAAGGAGCAGTATAGAAGACTTGATTGGCCATATGTTTAAACTTCATACGCATTGACCTCCAACAGTAACTGTATGATAAGACAAACTGAGTTATAAAGAGAAGTCTCTTTTAGCATTCATTCATATTATGTAATAGTGAGCAGATTATGACACATTGGGCCCCTGGGCACAGACGTGCATAATAAGGCCCCACCACCTCCTCTACATAGGGGAAAGACACAGACTTCATTGCTTACAATCGTTGTGTTGCTGTTTTGTGTCTCTTTGTAGTCGTTACGCATCTCTCTGGTTTTGTGTCTGCAAATGTTTTGGTATTTTTGCAGTTTTTCTGTGGTTGTTTTGCTTCTCTTTGTTATTTGTTGTGCCTCTTCGTAGTTGTTTGTGTTTCTTTGTAGTCTTTTGGTGTCTCTTTGAGTCCTTTTTAAGTTGCATTTGTCTCTTTGTCGTGTTTTTTCCCTTTTCAAGTAATACAGAGTTGTGTCTTTGTGTCTCTTTGCAGCTCTTTTTAGTCTTTTTATGTTTCTTTGTGGTTATTTTGAAGATAAAGGCCCCTGACACTTTGGGCTCCTTGGCCTGTGCCCGATAGGCCCGTTCTAGAATCTGTCCACGTATGTAATGCATCATTCTGACTCTGCACAACTTTAGTATCACTGTTTCTGACATGAGGACACAGTGTGTGGAAAGGTTTGGAGGCTTTTTAAGTGTGTGTGTGTGTTTGCATGTGTGTGTGTGTGTGGCCAAACTGTCAACCCCTAAAATTACAGAATGGAGACCAGCCATTTCCAGCCACCCACAGAACACAACCACCACTGCGCTCTGCCGTCAGCGTGACAACCACTAATGTAACCAGACTGTGGTCCGGCTCCAACCAGAGGCTGGAATGAACGCTGTGCGAGGGCTCCAGAGATTAGAAGGGGATGCGAGGTAACACTCGGCCCAGCGAGGGCAGAGGACTCTGTGGGGTTGTGGCGTGGGAGTCCTGAATGTCAGCCAGCTCGGTTGTGGGAGAACTCTGAGAGATGTTTACCATGCGAAAAACCCCAGGGAGGTCCAGTCATTAAATCCCACTATAAATTGGTCAATCTGGGGCCTACTTTACCACCCCACCTCCAGCCCCCACAACAACTTCCTTTCAGATTGTTTCTGGGAGGCATTTTTTCACATGATGACTGACAGCTGTGCAGCTGTAGATAGACGGTCATGACTCACAGTCCTAGTGACCTTCTAAGCAGGCTGTCGATGTGTTTAAGCCATCCAGACCAGCACACCAGCAGAGTGAGCAAACGGGCCTCAGCAAACGGGAACTGTCGCATTGCATTGCGCAAAACCTCATTTGGACAATCAGTCTTCTCTGTTAAAGGAGCAAAACTATGGAACTGTCTACCAACTGAGTTGAAAATGCAACAAAATTTTAATGTTTTTAATAGCGGTATTAAATCATGGTCAAAAGAGAAACAACATTGTTCTCACACCTAACACTCCTGTAAACACACTTGCACTTTATGTATGTATCTGTATGTATTTGTGTATGTATCTGTGTATGTATTTGTGGATATATTTTTTATTTTATTTTCGATTTTAACTTCTTTAAAAAAGCCTCCTGTGGACAGGTGTTGTAAATTAGCATTTTGCTTCAAACACTTAACACAGTGCATCTGGGCTTTGTGCATAAATGTATGTTACAATTCTAATGCTACTGTGATGTCCATATCAAATCAAATAAACATAACATAACATAACCACACCACTGTCTGGTGCTGCACACACACGGAAACTATTAGCCAAACTCATGTGGCTCACTAATTGGTTCATTTTCACTCTTCCTTTTACAATTGACCCTGTTTTGAGAAAAAAACAAGGCCACTGTTTAAAAGCACCACCATATATGAAATAAAAGTTTTTTGTTCTTTTGTTTGAACAGAAGCAATCATATATCAAATATGACAAAAGCTATGGAATCCGAAATGAATCCGAATGGATCCCGAGCTATGGAGGTTCACAACAGAACTGTTTGAAGCTGTGTTGTGTATGTTGCTTCAAATACCACTGGGTCAAGACCAATGTTCCCTCTAATTTTTCATGTGTCTGGGCATACACACAAGCTCCCTGAGCACACTGAGGACCACTGTGAGCAACATCAGATGTGCACGCTGTGGCCACACACCAGTATCACACCTGTTCAAAACCTTGGATCATAGCAAGTTACATGGCTTATTAAAAGAATCAAATTACAGCAGCAATTTTCACTAGTTTACTTTTAATATAAGTGATTTGACAAACTTTAAAGGAAAAAGACAAAAATCTTGTTGTTCATGAGATGTGTAGTATGTTTTATGTGAGAGTCCTGCTTGGCCATGGGAAGAGTCTTGCTTTGGCCTGTGTGAGGGTCCTGTTCTGGAAGAAATGATACATATACACCTTTCAGACATAACATTTTGTTCACATTAAAACACATTCACATTTTGCACAATGACGTGTGCTGTAGCTTGTGTTACAGTGTAAATTCCTGTAACTCTGTCTGTAAAATATGTAATTACTCAGTTTTTTATTATCATTTCTACTACCCATAAATTATCTAGTAGTAACATAATTTAATGATTAATATCCATAAGTAAAAAATCTTAATAAATGTCACTAGAATATGCACAAATCTGACTTAAATTGTACCTTATTTTTCACGTCTGTCCTTCTCACTTCTCCAATGGTTGTACACTTTGTCCAGGTTGATGGCTTCGTCTGCTTCTTGCTTTGACTTTATGTGCATCAGCTGGTCCAAATGTGCCACTTCAAGACGATTTCTGGGTGCTGTTTTGATACGATTCATTAAACTGAATCCTCTTTCACAATCTGCACTGGAAGCTTAAAAGAACCACATTTCTTTTTTCCAATGGCTTGGTGAGTGGATGTGTCGCTGCCCGTTCGTTTCGCCATGATAAGGAGTTAGCATTTGCGTCTCGTAACTCCGCCGTACTGTTGATAGCTAGCTAACCTGCACGGCGCGAATGGGCAGGGCAATAGTGTCAATGCTATGATTGGCTGCGTAGCGTAAGTGAACCGAATCGTATCATTGGCTGGACACCTGTCACTCACTGAGTTACGTTGCAAAATAGTACAGAAAACAAAATTATTATTATTATTATTATTATTATTGGTTTAATTGATTAGATAAGATTAGGACTAATATTAGATATTAATTAATACGTTTATGTTGAATTTTATTTTATGCGCTGCATAGATTTTCTTGTGCGCTGAGAATGTGCGAGCAGTGCGCGATTGCTCAAGCGCGCAGCTTAGAGGGAACATTGGTCAAGACGATCTGTCCCGAAAGCATTCTCACGCTCCATCTTGAGCCTTCCCCAAAATACAACAGGAAGTAGGAGGTTAGACCATGAGGAGAGGGGTCAAGCAGAGGGGGGTTGTCTAAATGAGTGAGTCACTAAAATAATGATTTGAAAGGAAATAGTATTTTAATGCCATATATGTCTGTGTTTCTGTACGTATCTCAGTCCATGGGAGCTGCATTTTCTCACCACTGGTGTATTTTTAGCATTCCTCTGGCTCCAGCTGAGTTGTATCCAGAGCTCCATAAATAACAATAAAACCAAAATTAAACTTTAGTCTTGAACCTCTGGGACATTTAATATATCTATCAGTACAAACTGTCCAATACAAACAACTGTCTGTTCTTGTAGAATAGAAAACTCGGGGCAGAGAATCATATCTGGCAGCTGGAGGGCCTCTGGGCACCACACTGTGCCCTTAAAACGGCATGTATTAAATTAGTTGTAAAACAATTTTGTGGAGATATTCTTACCGTTTTACACAGAGTCTTGCCTCATGCATTTTGTGTTGCACGCATTCCCACGGGCACATTCGGACTGACTTTGCTTCCATTCTGACTGACTTTGCTTCCATTCTGACTGACTTTGCTTACTTACATTCTGACTGACTTTGCTTACTTACATTCTGACTGACTTTGCTTACATTCTGACTGACTTTGCATACTTACATTCTGACTGACTTTACTTACTTACATTCTGACTGACTTTACTTACTTACATTCTGACTGACTTTACTTACTTACATTCTGACTGACTTTGCTTACATTCTGACTGACTTTACTTACTTACATTCTGACTGACTTTGCTTACATTCTGATTGACTTTGCTTACTTACATTCTGACTGACTTTACTTACTTACATTCTGACTGACTTTACTTACTTACAATCTGACTGACTTTGCTTACTTACATTCTGACTGACTTTACTTACTTACATTCTGACTGACTTTGCTTACATTCTGACTGACTTTACTTACTTACATTCTGACTGACTTTGCTTACTTACATTCTGACTGACTTTACTGACTTACATTCTGACTGACTTTGCTTTCTTACATTCTGACTGACTTTGCTTACATTCTGACTGACTTTACATACTTACATTCTGACTGACTTTGCTTACATTCTGACTGACTTTACTGACTTACATTCTGACTGACTTTGCTTACGTACATTCTGACTGACTTTGCTTACGTACATTCTGACTGACTTTGCTTACATTCTGACTGACTTTACATACTTACATTATGACTGACTTTGCTTACTTACATTCTGACTGACTTTGCTTACTTACATTCTGACTGACTTTACTGACTTACATTCTGACTGACTTTGCTTTCTTACATTCTGACTGACTTTGCTTACATTCTGACTGACTTTACATACTTACATTCTGACTGACTTTGCTTACATTCTGACTGACTTTACTGACTTACATTCTGACTGACTTTACTTACTTACAATCTGACTGACTTTGCTTACTTACATTCTGACTGACTTTACTTACTTACATTCTGACTGACTTTGCTTACATTCTGACTGACTTTACTTACTTACATTCTGACTGACTTTACTGACTTACATTCTGACTGACTTTGCTTTCTTACATTCTGACTGACTTTGCTTACATTCTGACTGACTTTACATACTTACATTCTGACTGACTTTGCTTACATTCTGACTGACTTTACTGACTTACATTCTGACTGACTTTGCTTACGTACATTCTGACTGACTTTGCTTACGTACATTCTGACTGACTTTGCTTACATTCTGACTGACTTTACATACTTACATTATGACTGACTTTGCTTACTTACATTCTGACTGACTTTGCTTATTTACATTCTGACTGACTTTGCTTACATTCTGACTGACTTTGCTTACATTCTGACTGACTTTACTTCCTTACATTCTGACTGACTTTGCTTACTTACATTCAGACTGACTTTACTTACTTACATTCTGACTGACTTTACTTACTTACATCCTGACTGACTTTGCTTACTTACATTCTGACTGACTTTGCTTACTTACATTCTGACTGACTTTGCTTACATTCTGACTGACTTTGCTTACTTACATTCTGACTGACTTTGCTTACTTACATTCTGACTGACTTTACTTACTTACATTCTGACTGACTTTGCTTCCTTACATTCTGACTGACTTTGCTTACTTACATTCTGACTGACTTTGCTGACTTACATTCTGACTGACTTTACTTACTTACATTCTGACTGACTTTGCTTACTTACATTCTGACTGACTTTGCTGACTTACATTCTGACTGACTTTACTTCCTTGCATTCTGATTGACTTTGCTGACTTACATTCTGACTGACTTTACTTACTTACATTCTGACTGACTTTACTGACTTACATTCTGACTGACTTTACTTACTTACATTCTGACTGACTTTGCTTACTTACATTCTGACTGACTTTACTTACTTACATTCTGACTGACTTTGCTTTCTTACATTCTGACTGACTTTGCTTACATTCTGACTGACTTTACATACTTACATTCTGACTGACTTTGCTTACATTCTGACTGACTTTACTGACTTACATTCTGACTGACTTTACTTACTTACATTCTGACTGACTTTACTTACTTACAATCTGACTGACTTTGCTTACTTACATTCTGACTGACTTTACTTACTTACATTCTGACTGACTTTGCTTACATTCTGACTGACTTTACTTACTTACATTCTGACTGACTTTACTGACTTACATTCTGACTGACTTTGCTTTCTTACATTCTGACTGACTTTGCTTACATTCTGACTGACTTTACATACTTACATTCTGACTGACTTTGCTTACATTCTGACTGACTTTACTGACTTACATTCTGACTGACTTTGCTTACGTACATTCTGACTGACTTTGCTTACGTACATTCTGACTGACTTTGCTTACATTCTGACTGACTTTACATACTTACATTATGACTGACTTTGCTTACTTACATTCTGACTGACTTTGCTTATTTACATTCTGACTGACTTTGCTTACATTCTGACTGACTTTGCTTACATTCTGACTGACTTTACTTCCTTACATTCTGACTGACTTTGCTTACTTACATTCAGACTGACTTTACTTACTTACATTCTGACTGACTTTACTTACTTACATCCTGACTGACTTTGCTTACTTACATTCTGACTGACTTTGCTTACTTACATTCTGACTGACTTTGCTTACATTCTGACTGACTTTGCTTACTTACATTCTGACTGACTTTGCTTACTTACATTCTGACTGACTTTACTTACTTACATTCTGACTGACTTTGCTTCCTTACATTCTGACTGACTTTGCTTACTTACATTCTGACTGACTTTGCTGACTTACATTCTGACTGACTTTACTTACTTACATTCTGACTGACTTTGCTTACTTACATTCTGACTGACTTTGCTGACTTACATTCTGACTGACTTTACTTCCTTGCATTCTGATTGACTTTGCTTACTTACATTCTGACTGACTTTACTTACTTACATTCTGACTGACTTTACTGACTTACATTCTGACTGACTTTACTTACTTACATTCTGACTGACTTTGCTTACTTACATTCTGACTGACTTTACTTACTTACATTCTGACTGACTTTGCTTACTTACATTCTGACTGACTTTGCTTACATTCTGACTGACTTTGCTTACATTCTGACTGACTTTACTTCCTTACATTCTGACTGACTTTACTTACTTACATTCTGACTGACTTTGCTTACATTCTGACTGACTTTGCTTACTTACATTCTGACTGACTTTACTTTCTTACATTCTGACTGACTTTACATACTTACATTCTGACTGACTTTACTTACTTACATTCTGACTGACTTTACTTACTTACATTCTGACTGACTTTGCTTACATTCTGACTGACTTTGCTTCCATTCTGACTGACTTTACATACGGTACGTTGGTTTACTTTATTTGTATATTGATTAATCTTGAAAGCACTTTGTAAAAACATAACCCGACCCAATTCACAGGAAGTGAACCAAAACACAGGGGCTGCCACATTATGGGCTGCCTGTGCCAGCATATGGACTCAGGTAAACAACAGGTTAACACGAGTGGGAGAGGACTGACTCTGAAGTCGGATGTTTGCTTGACATCTGGGCCGTAGAGAACATAGAGAATATGCAAAATCAAGTCCACAAAAACTGTGATGATTATAGTCATTTGAGATCAACTGGAGAAGAAAGGGTTCTTGTGCACAGATCAGTGCCCTGTTCCTTCACAATTGGCTCAAAAATATAACTGTGCCTTGTTTTTATATTTCTTTTTCATTGTGTTCGGCAAACAAAATGCAACATGGAAACAAGACCGCTTCAGAGCCACAGGAAGGCATATTTTTGCCGTAGCCGATGAAGCTACTACACTACAAATGTCCCCCTTCCCCGCTCTCTGTGGCCAAAGCCACAATAAAGGAGCTACAGCCGCTCTGTTTTTGGGCACCAACTAATCTTCTCCTCCGGCTCTGTGAAAGAAGGCAAATGTGTTTTCAAAAATGTGTTCTTCCATTTGAAGCGGCAGCCTCCCACGTAGACAGGATATGACCTCTAAACTGTGGACAGACAGTTTGGAGGACTGAGAGAATGAAGAGCACACGAAGTCAGCATTCCAAAATGAGTCGGCCTTCTAGGTGATGATTATCAGACGCCATGATATGTTTGGCGTCAGTGTGCATGCAAGCATGGACATTTTATTAAAGGGAAGACATGTTTGTGACAATGCCCAAACAACAACTGTCTGCATGTTAATGGGAAACCTATAAAACTGAACCCACACTGATGCAATACATCAGACAGGCACATAGAGAAACGTGTGTTCCTGCTGTGAACACAGAGGCAGCTCTCCAGTGAAATCTCCATCTTAACAAGTCATTACCAACCACCACACTGTTTTCACCTTGTGAGTCTGTGTGTGAGTCATCATGGCAAAATGTGGTCGTGGAGACACCTGCTGCAGCAGGGACCGACTGATTGACTGATAGTTCTTGAGATGTGAGATTAAAAGGAGTGAAGTTCCAAGATGGGTGTGGTCCAAATAGGGCGCTGGAAGTAAGGGGTTAGGAAGTGTAGGAGCCATTACACCCCCGGTTTATTACCATGGAAGCCGTTCTCAACTAAGCCATTGATTTACGCCATCAACCCTGGAAAAATCAACCACTATTTCTGATTACTTGTTGTGGAAGTCATAGATATTTCTTACTCTTTATACTACGTCAGTTACTCTGACCGTCTAACAATAACACAGATGTGTTTGCATTGGAGTTAGTAGAAAGCCTGGTGTGTCTCATATGGAGGCTGCCTCAGTACTTCAGTATCAAACTCCGAGAGGCACTGACTCAGCAGTGGTGTTTGACCAGTTTGGAGTGAGAACACGTTGGATGTTCAGACAACTATCAGCTGAGTTACTTCCATACTTCAAGTCTAAATCGTATTATTGCTGGTTATTCCTGAAGTATTCCACTAATCCAGCAGAGACTACGTTATGAGTTTGAAACAGGGAAACATTATTCATCTACACATGGCTGCTTAATGTTGAAATGATTCTTTATCATGTGACAGAAAATAGATATCAGCTCAGCTGCCTTTCCAAACATGGTCTCCAAGCTAAATCAAATGATTGATCGCCGCATCTACATCGCTTTTTAAAGTATTGCAGACAGAGCTGTGGAGCTAGACTCATTCCACTTCCAGCAGTCACCGTGCCTCAGACTTAAATGGGAAAAAAAGATAACTTGACTAAAGATTATGTCCTTCTCTGCCCCACAGCAGGGCACGCGGGCTCAAAGTCATGAAGATATGTTGGATGTTTCGGTTCATGACCCGCCTGAAGTGGAGGGAGTACGAAACTAAAATAATCTCTAGAGAGGATGACAGGCTGCGGTTTCACCGTTTCTCTGCAGTATTTATCATCCGGATGGAGGGAGAAGAGGAAGGCTGAGAGCAAGAGAGGGTCCGCTCATGGGGGAGGATGGTGAAGAGAGCGAGGAAAAAGGGTTTCCTCTTCATCCAGTAAGGAGTTGACCTCACTTGCACCCTAAGCCACTTTTGGGTAATACTCCTCCGCTCTGAAGCACCAGTAGTCATGTCCGGGACTTTGCGAGCTCTATAAATAGCTGTTTATGCTCCGGCTGAGTGGGAACAAGCTGTACCCGTCACCCCGGGGGGCAGAGAGGAGAACGGGAAGCACCAAATCCCATGGAGATCCTATCAAAAGGGTACTCGCAGACGCAGTTGAGGATCAACACAAACTGGCGGTTTCTGGCTTCCTCGGTTATATTCGATTAGTCGCCTTCAACATCTTCATGTGTGGAGTGTGGGAAAATTCTTATGTTGGTACTTTTTCCCAACTTTTCAATCTAGTTTGGAGTGAGATAGTAAAGTGATGATTTAAATGCTCATAGTCAGTGTCATACTGAACAATTCCCTTCTATTTAGAGTTGAAACATGATGACATGTCCTTTGTAAAATCTAACTATCGAGCCAGCAATCTCTGTCAGTATGTATGCGTGTCGATGGGTATGTCCTCGGCATATGTCGAGAACCATTCCATCTACTTCACACTTGGCGGGTACACAGAGCCAAGCAATCGGCCCGTACCGAACGGCCACATAGTCAGAGTCATTGTGGACATGAAGCCATTGCAAATTTCAGCAAACCTCTAATTCTTTTTGATTTGTTATGACAGTTCAAATATGAGGAAATTAATGTTACATTTAAATTTGAGCTGATTTTCCCTTTAATTCCTCAAACAACTGTGCAGTGAAATGTCCTGCAGTGTTGGATGGTCCATATTGGGCTCATCCTAAACGGGAATTACATTGAAGGTTTCAACAAACATCTGAAGGAAAACATTTATTGATCGAATTTACCAGTTTAGAAACGTTCAACGTGTTGCATCATTGGAGCTGGTTTGTATACGATCATCGTGGACATTTTGAGCAGAAATCCATGAAGCTTCTCAGCAAAATTATGGAAAATGTTTTATCAACTCAGCACTTTTGATTAAATTTGTAAAGCAATCCTTTCTTTGTCCTTTTTGGCCCCTCCTACTACCGGTATTGTGACAGCACTAACAGACACGCATCGCAACCCAAAGCCGAGGCTGGCTTCACCGCAGTGTTTTTGTCTTGTCTAGTCTGTATGTGTGCATGTGTGTGGATTGTGGAGAAACATGTAAAATAATCCATAGGAGGTTTAGGTGTCTTGGGTATTAAATATTTCACTCTGTGTAAACATCACATCGTGTTGGAGCATGAGACCCAGAACAGGAGTTCCAAACTGTCACCCCCAGTGTCAGGATCCAGGATCCCTGTCTGACCTGACGCCTCCCATGGCCACACCCTTGAGTGTGCACAGCTGAGGACACTCCAGCCGATCACCTCCTGCTGCCTGACACACCACTCAGGGCCCACTAATGAGTCCCCTGTCACTACATAAGCTCTGGCCCTGCAGTCTGGGGTTGTCAGGTCGTACCGTCTTTCACCCGCGTCAACCCCGTGGCGTCCTCTGCCCTCCTTGTGTGTACGGATTACACTCCGCCGCTCTGCCCTCCTTGTGTGACACGGACTACTCTCGCCGTCAAGCTGCCAGCCCTCCTGTGTCGAGCCACGGGCCTCACACCGTCGCTCTGCCACTCTGGTGTCGGACCACGGGCTCCACACCTTCACACATTCGAAATAAAACCTGTTCATAGTAACTTCTGTCTCCTGTGGTCTTGCGTTTGGGTCCTACCTGCGAACTCCCACATAACACCCAGTAAGAGAATGACAAATACGCTATCACCTCGTCCTGTTTACAATATTCCCTTTTCTATGATACTGAATGATGATTGTCAGGCAAGTTCTGAAATAATATGGAGCATCTTTTTCCAATTATTTGCGATTGTCATTGGAGATCGTCGTATCCTCTGACAATGTCAGTCGCACTGAATCTTAAAATACGTGCAGGGTGTCTGTGTCTTCAGATTTGAATGAGTTATGACTCAGAGAACAAGTGCAATTTCTGGCACTAATTGCAACAATCTGGTACTTAGAGTTTTGAAGGTCCGTAATTGCCTCCACTGCTGCTGACTCAACTATTGACTGTGTTGGCTGTTGGGCAAAATAACTTCCTATTGTTTGAAGAGCACCTGTACCTCCACCTGTCCCTTTCTGCTCACGCAGTGTCCTCTGTGCCGCCTCCGATATGAAACTGAGGAAAAAATGACTCATGAGGTAACGGTTGCCATTGTTTACAACATAATAGTATGTATTTCATTATGGTAGTAGTGGTCTATTATTTTAATTAATACTGAAGTTGCCTCTTCATGAAGTTGAGCTAGATTGGTTTGAGTGGCGTTTTATTGTGTTCGGAACTTTACGAGTTCCAAGTCATCTGGAGTGCAGCAGAACACTATGCTCTGTTAATGAAACCGTAATAGGGAACAAGCAAGTTAAACTATGCTTAGGTTTTTTGACTGTTAAAATGACACATCACTTTGCTTAACTTATGTTAACAGTTAATAAGTAAACATAGCTGGTGAAGTTACGATGTTATAGATGTTTCTGCAGTTCTCCATTTTCAGCGTGTTTTGTATTTGGTTGTGTTTTCTCTATTCACAGTGTGTTTTGTAAGAAATTTGAGTAAAAAACTGTAGTTAGTAGATATAATAAAAGTGTTTAATAATTCATAATTAATAATTCATAGTTAGTCATAATCATAAGGGTTTTGAGAATGCATAATTAAGATAAACATAAGCATAAACATAAACATGCAGAAGCATGAAACTTCTGCCAAGTGCAGAAGTATAACTTTTATTTTGAAGGATTATTATAGAAGGGTTTAAAACGTAACTGACAGTCATTGAATGTGATATTAAACTCAGAGCCAGACAAGTGAATACGCTCCTGGAGGATAGCCAATAGGAATCGGGATAAACGGAGGAGGAGGTGTTTCGAACAGATGTGGGAGGATTAATTTAAAAGACTTTTTCCTCGCTCTCTCTCTCACCTGGATGCTCCCGGACGACAGACGTGTTTTCACCGGAGGAGCCGAGCGAGGTTTTTTGCAAATGGGGTTTTATTGATTTAATATGTCATAGGAGTGCATACTCCAATGTATTACTGTAAATGTGCTTACATCAGTGGAATTAAATTCCTTATAATTGTAAACCAGTTTTGATAGCGTTATTATTGCAGTGAGTCGACGGCACAAGGAAGCCGGCCACATGGCTGGCTCGGCCTCCCCTTTGTTATGAGGTAAAAAATACTATCTTAACAGTTTCTGTATTTGGTTGTGTTTTCTCTATTCACAGCGTGTTTCTGTATTTGGTTGTGTTTTCTCTATTCACAGCTTGTTTCTGTATTTGGTTGTGTTTTCTCTATTCACAGCTTGTTTCTGTATTTGGTTGTGTTTTCTCTATTCACAGCTTGTTTCTGTATTTGGTTGTGTTTTCTCTATTCACAGTGTGTTTCTGTATTTGGTTGTGTTTTCTCTATTCACAGTGTGTTTCTTTATTTGGTTGTGTTTTCTCTATTCACAGTGTGTTTCTGTATTTGGTTGTGTTTTCTCTATTCACAGCGTGTTTCTGTATTTGGTTGTGTTTTCTCTAGTCACAGTGTGTTTCTGTATTTGGTTGTGTTTTCTCTATTCACAGTGTGTTTCTGTATTTGGTTGTGTTTTCTCTATTCACAGTGTGTTTCTGTATTTGGTTGTGTTTTCTCTATTCACAGTGTGTTTCTGTATTTGGTTGTGTTTTCTCTATTCAGAGTGTGTTTCTGTATTTGGTTGTGTTTTCTCTATTCACAGTGTGTTTCTGTATTTGGTTGTGTTTTCTCTATTCACAGCGTGTTTCTGTATGTGGTTGTGTTTTCTCTATTCACAGTGTGTTTCTGTATTTGGTTGTGTTTTCTCTATTCACAGTGTGTTTCTGTATTTGGTTGTGTTTTCTCTATTCACAGCGTGTTTCTGTATGTGGTTGTGTTTTCTCTATTCACAGTGTGTTTCTGTATTTGGTTGTGTTTTCTCTATTCACAGCGTGTTTCTGTATGTGGTTGTGTTTTCTCTATTCACAGTGTGTTTCTGTATTTGGTTGTGTTTTCTCTATTCACAGTGTGTTTCTGTATTTGGTTGTGTTTTCTCTATTCACAGTGTGTTTCTGTATTTGGTTGAGCTTTCTCTATTTGCATGTGTTTTCTTTATTTGCAGGGCGTTGAGGTCTCAGGGCCACCGTAGCTATGGGTCAGATTTGGTCTCAGTGTCGGTCAGTGCAGCACTCTGAACTAAAAGTGTGGAAGCAACATAAGTAAGAAAAATCGAAGAGTTTGGTCTGTGAGCCGAGGATTCTCAATGCTATACGTAATCACCGCAAGCCAGCTACACCTCTGGAGGAAGGTAAATGAGACGTGACAACTATTGATTCATCAACATTATGTGTGGCCTGTCTTGTGAACAACTGTGAAACAAACACCTTTTAGATCCTGCTAAAAAAAAGAATTGTTTTGTCCACTCCAAAAAAGAAAAACAGATCTGCTCCACAACAACATTTCAAGCCCCACATAGAATAACAAAGGCAACATCTGCAGGTTTGTACCAACAGACCCAGGATCTATCACCGCCTTTCTGTTCAACATAATGGTTAATCTACTTTCATTAGCGTGAGTCATTAACACTTAAATGCCTCAGCTTGCATAATCACAGTGATGGATGACAGAGGGGAGGACTTTTGAACACAGAGGCCGAATCACAGCAGGTCCGGGCACTTATAGAGCTCACAGAAACACAGATTAGCGAAAATGCAGATGTGTATTGTTGCGTCTTCCTTAATGAAGTGAGGAGCCAGAGCCAGCTGTTTTCTCAGCAGAGCCTCGGTCCCAGCTGTTTACAATTAGAAGGACCATTAAAAGCACATCTGAGATGTTTCTAATGGAGAATACTAATTCAGGATCATGTCGTATGCTGGTTGCTTAAGTTGATTGTTTCTCTGTTGTTGTTGACCACGCTTTACATATGGTTCGTATGGAAATGCTCATTACATTTATTTAAATCTCTGATTTCACAAACAATGTATGGATGAAAACACGTTCACCACAGAGGTGTACAGTGTGGTTGGATGAGGAGTTTGAGATATGCAGAGTCACATTTAGTTTTTAATGCTGGAGTAAAGGAAGCTAGAACTGCTTATTTTGCCAACTTAATTTATTCTTCAAAGAGAAATCCCTGTTTGACACAATTAATACAATTGTTTGTCTCTACATTACCATGCTCTTCTGTTGAACTTGCAACAAGTTCCTTTCCTATTTTATTGATTAGGTATAGCTATTAGATCCGGTATTCAGCCTGGGATCTGTTCATCTACCTGTAGCTCCTCTTAGTCACCTGCTGTTCTGGACTCTTTCCAACCTATCAGCCTTCAGGACCTGATGGACTTAATCATGAAAACAAAGCCGTCATCTTGCCCCCTGGATGTTATACCATCCTCTCTATTTCAGAAAGTTCTGCAAATGATTGGCCCTGCTGTGACATCTATCATTAATCCCTCATTGTCTACAGGAATTGACCCGTCCTCTTTTAAACATGCCACTATCCAGCCCATATTAAAGAAACCTAACTTAGATCCAGCTTTGCCCATGAACTACAGGCCCATACCAAAACTGCCTTTCCTGTCAAAAATCTTAGAGACGGTGGTGGTCAACCAACTTACTGCTGCACTGGAGAGACACAATATGTACGACAAGTTCCAGTCTGGGTTCCGTCTACTGAAACCGCTCTGCTGAGGGTTTCAAATGATATTCTCATGTCTTCTGATGCAGGTGACTGCTCTGGTTTGGTACTTCTCGACCTCAGTTCTGACCATAACATCTTGATTAAGAGGCCACGTGACTGGGTAGGCATCTTGGTTTTTTCCTTATATTTGTTGCCTTTGGGACAGATTATAAAAAGTGATAATGTTGCCTATCATTTATATGCAGATGATATTCAACTCTATTTCTCATTCAAACCCATTGAGGTTTTCACAGTAACTAGGCTCCTGGACTGTGTAAATGCTGTTGGAGACTGGACGTCAGTTTTCTGGACATCAGAAAACTGCTTACAACTCATTGCTAATAAGACGAAGCGTCTGGTTATTGCTCCAGATGAAGTTGTCCCTACGATCAAGCAGAGTATTGGTCAACTCCCCTCTGCTGTCCACTTCAACCTGTGTAATCTAGGGGTAATATTTGACCAATCAGTGTCGTTTGACCCCCATGTTAAGCAGCTGTCCATTACCATGTGACGATAAAGTCTGTCTCAGATCCTTTGCGTAAGCCAGCTTTTTAGAAATAAAGCCATGACAAAAAGGATGGAAAAGTATATTCCCCAGCTGGATATGTAGCTCAAGCTTCAAGCTCAAAACAGTGGTCCACAAACCGACGGGTGACGTCACGACGATTGGGTCCACTTCTTATAGCCAGTCTCTGGTTGTAATTCCATGGTTTAGTCACTATGTAACGAACATTCTCTCACGCTCTCTTCCTAGGGCTTGAGTGAGACACTTGTATTTGCAACAGTGCACTGAAGAAATCGATTTAAACAGCACAAATATGTTTTTAATCTGCCATCGGCACTGAACATACTATTCCCCCTCTGGCTGAACGGCTACGATTTAGCGCCTGTCTCTTTAAGCCCCCCTCCTGTAAAAACCCAGTGTGCTCTAACTGGCTTGCGAGAAAAATATGCCACATCTTTGCAAAGGAAGTTCTCACGGCGTGGGCGGTAGATTCTAATGAGCCTGCATGTGACATTGGAAGTGGAGACAATTCTGAATGGCTTGTTGAATCACACGTTTTCTGATCCATGCAGCCAAACGAGCAACTGACTGCGTTGTCTTACTTCACAGCTTGTGGCTTGGTAGGCCGTATATATGTGAACAAGCACTGAAACTGAGTTTCTCATGATATGTCCCGTTTAAATATGTTAGAAAACCAAGAGAAATCAGTGAGTTGGCAGTGTAAGACACGTATAACTAACAAGAATACTTCATTCATTGTCATTGAATTTAAATAGGAAAATAAAATAAAGGAGCCATGAGCAGCATTGTGTCAGGCTCAAAGTGCATTTTTGCACTGGGAAAAACAACCTCACCTAGAGGTTCGTTTAATAGATGTGCTGGAGTGCAGTTTTTTCCTTGAAAGCCCCCCCCACACACACACACACACACACACACACACACACACACACTTGTATCTAAGAAAAGCTGAGGTGGACCATGAGATGAGATTATTTTGTCAACAATACACAGAATACACTGTGTTGTGAGAAGATGGTCCAGTTTGTCATCTGACAAGCATAAGGTGCTGCATGTTTGAGGTCTACTGTATGTGCAATTGTCATGTGAATATATAAAGCTTTTCTTTCTTGGATTTAATATCAGGAGAGCCGGGCCAGTGAAGTCGGCTGCTAAGAGGGAGGAGAAGGACGATAAGAGTCCAGAGCGATGGAAAGATGAAAGCAAAATAAGAGAAGAAACACAGATAAAGTTGAAAGGGAGGCTGTTAAAGGCCATGTACACACTGTCGGAGCCTGTGTCCACAAGATACCTCAAAAAACACATCATTCCATTCATGTGAAAAGAGGTGCTTCGCGCGGCGCCGGCTTTCTGTTCGTGCCGAGCTATAAGTGGGATGAAAAAAGGTGTGAAGAATGAAACCGAGCGCTTGGGAGACACACAGCCCAGCCCTGTCTCTTATAAAATGACTTTCCCATGCAAATAAACCACCTTCAATTACACTTCGGGGGAAACTGATTTTCTCACAGATTACGGTTGCAGTTATAAACATGTGGTTGACGTTTTAAATTGAAACGAAACAAAATTGCAACAGAATGACTTGGTTCTGTTCATGCATCAAAACATCACGGCTTGGCTCATAATTAGTACATTTCTTACATTATTTAATGCCTGACCACCTTGATAAATGGACTTCTGAGGACTTTGATGGAAAAATTGTGATACGTCAAATACAAATGCAATGCAGGAGAAAATATATTTCCCTCGATACGTAATGGACAATGCAGGTTTTGTTGCATCGGAATGTAATTTTTAGGAGACCCAGATGCACAGCTGCGTCAGTCAGATTTGAGGTTTTTGTGTTTACGTGTTGGTCTGGAGTTTGTGTTTGCATTTATATACACTGTCCAAATAACAAAACGTTCCCTTAGCCAGCACAGCTGTTTTTTGTAAGATACAAATAAAATTTGGAAAGTTGAGGGGGACATGATGATGTGCTAACGGGGTATTCACTTTAAAAATGTAACGTTTTAGCAACGTATATCTCCTCCAACCTCTCCAGGTAACGTGTGTACACGTTTAACCGTGACTTGCTCCAAATCCACAAAACCAGCCTTGAAATGAAGACAATCTGAAACGATTGCATGAGAGTCTATGGAAGAGAGCGGGTTTGTGGTCTGACCCTGGTTTGGCCTCTGCGATGCTGCGCTATGATTGGCCAGTCTGCATTGGAGGGCTGGGACGAAGTACAATAAGTAATACTAACACCAGTTCCTGATAGAATCACATTCGAAATAAGATGAATTATAGATAGACTGTAGATGAATGTGTTTTTTTACCTGTACCATAATTGCTGCTATAGCGAAAAAAATTCTCCTCACGGGATTAATAAAGTTACTATCTATCTATCTGTCTATCTATTGTTAGTACCTTCATTGTTAAGCTGCCATTTTGTAAACAGCAGAAACCAATCTGGAATAATGGCCAAAGCATGACACAAAAACAAATATCAAAAACAAAAATCACACTCACTCACACGCACACACACACTCACTCACTCACACGCACACACACACACACACACACACACACACACACACACACACACACACACACACACACACACACACACACTCACACACACTCACACACACTCAGTGTTTCCAAGCTGTCATGCTGTAATATCAGGGATGACAGGTGGAGGACATGGTGTTTCATGAAGATGGCCAGCAGTGGAGCTGATGCACGATAACCATGAGAGATGAGACTATCGGGCCTCTTCGTGTCCGGCATCGAAAACCAACTCTTAGCTGATCACAGTTTGCTTCTTCGTCGAATAACAAATAATGATGAGAGTAACCGTGGAAGCGAGGTGGCAGATCCTCCTCTCATGGTCTTTGCATGCATCTGCTGAAGGAGGAAAGTTTCTCTGTACTCGAGTTAAATCTCAGTTTAACACGTGTACATGCCAGCAGGATTTATTACATCACAACTAGTTTGCAGCCAATCATGAAGCAATATGTCATGTGGAACCTTAAAACCTCCAGCGTGGGAGAAATCTAGGTGTTCAATTTGACTTGAGATTGACTTCGGGCCAGTAGCTGAGATGCTTTACTTGCCCAATAGCCAAACTTACTAGTCTGATATGGAAAATGTAGACCAATTCAAATTAAATTAGATCAACAGGGATTTGGACAAATGGACTTTAAACGTCAATGTTACTTTGAATAATGAAACATATCTACTTTCTGATGGTGGTAGAGATACTTGATTGAGAATTCAAGATGAAGCATGTTTTTTAAAATGCTCAATTATCTTCTCCTTTTCAGTAACACACATTTAGCAAAGTCATGTCTAAACAGCTTTGGTTTTGTGTGGCATAGAGCGACTTACAATTCAGACTCTATCACATTCATACAGCGTTGGCACAGCTACGGGAGCAACACGGGGTTACGTGTCTCGCTCAAAGACACATCGACATGCGACGAGCAAAGCCAGAGCCGGGGATCGAACCGCCGATACTCTGATTGAAGGACGGTCGTGCTCTCCAGCCACAGTCGCCTACAATGACAACACATGAACATCGTAACCTTGTACAAAAGACAGTTTATTACCAAATGTAATTAGTTTAGATGAATATGATAACACAGTGATGAACCACAAGACAACAAAGCGCTGCATGCCAGTGCTCGGAAAACACTACAGACCTCATTTCAGCACAAGATATCTGTCCTTCCACATTGCAATGAATTCAAGTGTCTGTGGAGGACACTCGGCAACCTCCTATATGCTCTTTCACTTCCCATCAGTCATTGTCCTTCCAATTCATCTGCGACCAGAAGGCTACACGGAGACATCAGTCCAATAACAATGAGTGGACGTCCTCCCACCTCACCCATGTGAGAGGTGGGAGGCTTGTTATCTCACAGGTCTAATCAGACGACCTCAACGATGTCTAATGTAACATCATGTTCAGCAAACATATCTATAAAATACACAAAGAAATCAAGGGAAAACAGTCAACAAAACGTAAATATATGCCATCCTACTTTAGAATCAGTTCATCTTCCCAGGATCATGGGCTCTTACCAGCGTGATGATTAGAAAAACATTTTCTCTCTTCAATTTCTCCTTTATTGAATCTGTTAATTATGAAACCATGTGTGTCCATAAAAGATATGGATACACAGTAGAGCCGTCATGGCGTGCCACGAGCCTGTGGAAGTAAGGGTCAGAGCTCAGTGGTGCTGTTGTCACATTTTGTCTGAGAGGCCCAAAAAGGTATTTGCTTAAATGGGGTAATGTACATTACATTGGTGCTTATCCTACTAATCGCTACAGATGTATGTGTCCAGTTGTTGTCTCCGCTAGGAGAATCATGTGATCACTTGTGCGTGCACATGTCTGCGACCATGAATAATTGAGTGAGCGAGTGAGTGTGCACCTCTCAGTCTGTCCACGGTAAAGCTTGCATTCGCTGCTGCTGCATAGTATTGTGGGTGGCCAGCATGCTCAACAACATCTCGTGGTTGCGGTGACTCACACGTCCTCGTTTCATACTGCCATCGACTGCCTGCTGACTCCTCCCGCAGATTACCGCATCTCCACCGCATCTCCACCGCTCAGTTGCCACTCAGCCGCTGCTCTGTGGCCAGAGACACGTTATTCTTTATTGGGCATCAACCTTCTGTTAACACTCGTAGACCTGAAGCCTAAATAAACACTTCAAGTTGTGGTTACGCCACAGAGCTGAGATGCTGTTGTGTGAGACGTGCGAGTGAAAAACACACCTGTTACACGTGTGGTCTGGACGGAGGATTAGCCAATTGTGGGTTGTGTTCATTCAATCACACAATGCAACAGTGGCCGTTGCAACTTCCTGGTTGATCCTGTATGTGTATATATAACATATGTTATATATACACATACATATTAACATGGTTTAGGAATGCCCTGGATCTTGACCCTTACCACTAGTGTTCCCCTGGGACAGGGATTCCCAAAGTGGGGTGCGCGAGCTGCCTCTAGGGGGTGCGCGAGAGGAAAAGTGTAATGGCGGTCTGATGGTGTAATAATATTAAATATTTAAAAAAAATGTAATTTTAATTTAAAAACTGTCAGGTGGGACATCTGAAGCTATCAGTCGTAAAAGAGGAGAGGGACAGAGAGAGAGAGAGGAATCGGAGGCGAGGGGAACGGAGAGGTGCGTTGGGGAGAGACCGGGAGAAGAAATCGAGCCAGAGTCAGAGGAAGATGAGACGGAGGAGACCGACAAGGAGGAAGGGATAGCACAGACAAATCGGGAGCACATCGGCCCATCGCGGAGTCAAGGTGAAAAAAGAGGAAACGAGAGTGAGCATCAGACTGGGAAAAAAAGAGGAAATATGATGAAAAGTATCTGTGTCTGGGCTTCACTTGGATTGGCAACGCAGATTCCCCAAAGCCACAGTGCGTGGTGTGCAGTGAGGTTCTGGCTAACAGTCTGAAGCTCTTATTTACGTCGCCACCTGAACACCAAGCATGCCAGTGCAAGTCAAAAGCCCCTTACATTCTTTATATCCAAATTGGAGGAGTTACAAAACAGCCAAAAACAACTGCAGTCTCATTCATGTGTTGGTCTATAAATGACGCACTACGGGCTTCATATCTGGTTACAGAATAGCGAGAAAGGGGCTACCGCACACAATCGCTGAAGACGTGAGCTTGCCAGCTGCCAGAGAGATGGTGGAATGTATGATTGGGGAGAAAGAAGCAAAAAAGTTGGACATGATCCCGGTGTCCAACAACACTGTGTCGCGCCGCATCGATGCTTTGTCCGAAGACATCCTGGCTACATTAGTCGCTCATTAATTGTAAATTAAATGTGATAATCTGCCTCTGAGCCTGTGCGTGTGTCCTCACATCCGTATTGCTCTTTAAAAGTGACTCCTTGTGTCACTGAAAGCTATTGAAACTTTGTTGCAGTGTTTCAGGGCGTTTTCACACCTTCAGTTCGTTTGCTTTGTTGCAGTTGCTCCTTTGTTCGGTTTGTGTTCACACTGCAACATTTAACAGCGGACAAAATCTTGTAAACAAATGCCACGCGCGAGCAAACTGTTCTCTCATTGGTCCGATTCTTATGCGGCTATGAAGGCTTAAAAGGCTCTGTTGCTTCTTTTTTTTTTTTTTTATTAAGGGGGGGGGGGGGGTGCGCGAACCCAGTCGGGATGTAGAAGGGGGTGCGCGGCCTAAAAAGTTTGGGAACCGCTGCCCTGGGACATACTACTTACAGAGGCCCTCCAGCACTGTGCAGAAAGCTGATATTTTGTTGCTACTCCAACAGCAATGCAGTGCTGGTTGGATCTCTATCAAAGCTTCCGCAGATTTTAGCCTGGTGGATTCAATTACTACCACTCTGTGTGGTTGTTGAGGAAAGTCTCGTCTTCTGCGTTTATGTGCTTAGTGCCTCCTGAGATCATCGGAATTACACATTTTGTATCGTTCTCCAACTGTTTGGAGTACCTTATGTCACATGTTAGCAGCCCCAACAATCTGAGAAGCAGGACTCTAGCAGAGGCCCTTCCTGTTAAGACGAAGAATCAACCCCAGAGGAAGCGGCCGAGGTCATCTTTACTGCATACCAGAGTGCGGATTCTCTCTAAATGGAATTAGCATGAATGCGGGTCCATATTGCTCCAGTTCAGAGGGAGGCCTGGCTGCTTCAGTGACAGGGGTGACAGGTCAGATCTCACTTTCCAAACCACTTGACGGTGTTATTCCTGGAGCACCCTCGAGCTGTTTGTTTTGTTCATGCAACCTGAGACCCCAGTCTCTGAATATAACATTCATCCATGCTAAAGCACAGGAAGTGTCCTTCATCCCGCGGCCACGTCATTCATTCATGTGCATTCAGGAGTTGTTTATGTATTCAAGATGAACTCCATGTTACCTGTCCTTTGTTTCTGCCTCTACAGTACTTTTACCAGGATGAAAATAATCAGTATCGTGCATGAAGACACTTAAAGAATGTTCATTGAACATGCTCGTGTTTTTGGTGAACGGAATGGAATGTATGCAATTTCAACTAATGAGTGTGGACGTGAGCCTTGTGAACTTTCAGGGCAGTTAGCGATGCTCATGCACTGTGCGGATGGCAGCTGGCATGACCAATGCAATCAAAAGAGAGGCCCACCACCTCCAAAGTCCCAAAGGTCCATTTGACCAGCGAGGAGGTGTCGGGAGGGGTCGAGCTCGTTACAGCTCAGTGCTCCCGCGGCAACATTTCAACACACGGAGCAGAAATGCTCCCTCGCCGATACTGCTCTGTGAGCCATCATCACCGGCATGCGCCTGGTTTCTATGTGCGCAGGTATTGTTCTTTTTTATCATATACACATGAGCTACAACGAAGCAGTCATTGACTCTTGAATCTTCGTCGGTTACTGTTTGGTTACAATGAGTAAAGCTCATGCAGGCACTTCAGTCAGCTACGGGGTCCTTTGGGTAGGAAGCGAGGGGAGCGCTACGGTTCACGCTGATGTGCTGTGTTTCTGTGCTTTCAGGTGGGTAAAAGTGGTGAAAACTGTATAAAAGTAGCAACACAGATGTATCATAACTGTGTAAAAGTAACGAAATGCAAATATGAGTTCATGTCGGAGTTTTGCGAGTTGAATGTAATAACGTGTGGTGGGATATCACCTAGCTAGCACCCCACTAACGAGAAAGCCAGTATAGTAACCACCTGTAGGCTGTGGGAATGTGCAGAATGTCGCCAGTGTGAATGAAGTTGTCAGAGTAACAGTGTAAGCAGAAATACAATGTGTATAAGAGAATATTATAATAAGTAGACCAAAGCAGCCTGCAGTATGCAGTTACGTTGCGTAAAGTAAAGATGTTCTTTAAAAACGTATCCACGCCTGGATGTCCGTTGTGCCCAAGTGTGCAACACATACAGTCTATTTTCAAAAGGAACTTGCAACGTAGGTTTAGGTAGTTGTTAGGTCTACTTGCGCAACAAAAGTACCTGGTTAGGTTCAGGAAAAGGTAAGGAAACGATAGTTTGGGTTAAAATAACGTTTCTCACGTAACTGGCATGAGTAAAATTCTATGTTACGTAACAAAACTACAGTAAAATAAATCAATGACTTCTGGTTTCATGAGGTACACAAACAACGGTCTCTTGGGTGAAAGTCCTGTGTTTGTTTGACCCATCCAACCTCCCCTCCCACCGGCATCATGCAGACTTTCACGCTCTTAATCCTCGAACTGTCTAATACTGACAACGATGGGTTTACAGTGGAGTTAGCCGACAGCCAGGTGCGTCTCAAACAAATGCTAAAGGGTACCTCGTGCATCAATATCAGGCCGAGAAGAGCACTGACCAAGCGGTGGCATTTGAGAATTGGGGATATTTAAGGCAGTTGACGACATGCTGCAACAAGCTGAGCAGTCTCCTAGTAGGGAGTTTGTGCAAGAGGATGAAGTGCTTGAGAGAAGCGATCTACTCTTGTCAAGACGGGGTTGTTGCGATCAGAGAGGAGAAGTAGTCAAGAGGAATGTGGGAACAATGTCGCTGTGGCACTGGGAGCGGGAGTAGTAAACCATATGGGCCTTGGTGAGAAGACTTGTTTTGGGCAGAGATTGAACGGATGGCAACTCAGGACAATGTCTGGAAGCATGCCGCACTGGAGGAGCACAGAATGAATCAGAGAACAGACCAAGTCTGGGACAAATGATCTGTTGCCTGGACAAGTCTCTGGACCAGGATCTTGGCGCTGGGTATTTAGGACAGTCTGTCCACTCTGCCTGCTCTAGCTCTCAGTTAAACAGCTACAAATGCACAGTGTCTGGACCAGGTTAAGAGTGTGGAGGTCGGGGGTGTGCGGCTCGGATTGGAGTTCATCAGAGTTCCATGTGGGAGACCAAGGTCTCGTAAATAATGTTTCCTTTGTTTTAACTGTAATAATAGTCTTTCCCAAACCGTAAACACATTTAAGTTGCTCTGCACGCATACTGTTGACAGATGTAATTGTGAAAATGTTGGTATTTTATGTATCATGGGGCACATGACTAGACCCCACCCCAGTGCAAAATGCTGCACAAACCTGTCAGTCTTACGCAAAACCATAAGTCCCTATAAGAGATAGATCAGATCTACATTCTGTGTCTGCCCTGTTGCTTTCTTTTTCCCACCCATAGCTCTCAGCCATGAACACAGAGGAGGAATGAGGAGCCTAATCCAAGCAGGCAGGCATTCCTTCAGCAACTGTTTCATCCTGCAGAGAGGAGTCATGGCTATACGCACACAAACAAGGGTCGTGTGAATGCTGCGTACCTTCTGCCCCTGTGTAATGAAACTGTGACCTTAGAGATGAACGCACACTCACTTTTCTCTCCGACACACACATGCACATTCCGTCCTGTCCCATTCTCTGCACACACGTTCACACCTCAGAGTGTTCAGTGTGTCCTGGATGCAGGGATTATCAGCCGTCACAGCAGATAGAACAACATGCTTGAGATCGCACCGGTATGCACGTACGAAGACAGAGTGCTATACTCACATGTTAATACAGCCTGTGTGAATATTTGTGTCTGTACATACTGCAGCAGTGAGATAGAGCTGGGCAGAAGGGAGTGGGTTAACCAAACAGTGTTCATAACCAGCCGAGTGCCGGATATCAAGGTCTATTTGCTGAAGGCAGGAGACGAGAATGACGCCATGCCACATATGTTGTGTGCGGTGGGAGAAGAGATAACATGAGGAGAGGACAGCTGGGGTGTTTCATTAAGAGAACAGCCAGTGGGAAAGAGATCCAATGCAGATACAACACCAGTGTTGGGAGAAGATTTACACCACCTATCACTTCCACGAATGACCGATACTGCAGGACAGACTCGCTGGTATTTAATCGTCCGTGAGCATCAGGTGTAGGGAGCAATCCACTGATGTCATTGCATTAACTACAAAGTAGCCTCCAGTGGTGGAAGTACAAAGTACATTTACTCAAGTACTGTACTACAATTTTGAGGTACTTGTACGCAGAGATGGGTACTTGGACAAGTTCCAGTGAAACTTAGCTACTGTACTGTGACGCATTTCACAGTAAAACACAGTAAAACGGAACACAGTATGTGGTGTACAGCCACAACCAGGATTTAAATCAAATCAACAAGACGAACAATCATTCACCGCATGCCCCTCTCACGTGTTGAAATGTCGCAGACATGGATTGAGGACATAAACCGTGGCCGTATACATTGTAGGGTTTTAAAGTGTTCTGAACCAGCCAGTCCTCTGAACATGACATTCAAAAACCACTTCACAGGCAGACAACGTTTTTAGGTGGTCAAAAGCCTGATTATGAATTAAGGTTAAAACTGCCTCCATTATCCAATTCAAGTGATATCCATGCAACCCTGTGCTGTAGAACGACAAGAAAAGAACCTTGAATTCTTTACAAATGCATTTACAAAATGCCCCACAATATACAGAGAGAGACAGCACTCTCAACAGAAGGTCGTTTTAGTTCGTTGAGATCATCAAGACCAGGAGTCTCATTCAAAAAACAGTGCGTAGGATCTACACTACATGTTTGCAAGTATGCCAAAACATAATCAGATTTTCCAAAACCTTCCGTACCGCTGCTAGTGAGCTATTTCCTTTTATAAATCTCAATTGAACCTGTAAATGTGTGCAGCTGCCTCACATCCCGCCCTCTAAATGGTCAATGCAAAGCACCTCATGTACGTTGATGCATAGAAATGAGCTGCTGATCAATGGCTCTTCACGGTGAATCACGGAAACTACCGAGAGTTCACTCCCAATTCTTTCATGTCGGCAGTCCTAACAGTGCCCGTGTCTACCGGGTAACATAACACATCCCGAGTGTCACCGTAGTATTCATATGTTTACAGCAATCAGACTGATTGTTTCCAAAATGATCCCGACAATCGGTGTATCCACTACTCTGGATATCATTTTGAAAGAAAGTTGACCGGTGAACACAATCGATTCATATCCTTGTGTTTTCTGATGGCATTGTGATTCGGGTCGATAAGGACATGGAGTGATCGTACGAGAGCTGTCATTGGCTTTATTTCCACACTTTGCTAATTTACACAACCGTTATGTGCAGGTGGTGCAGATTTGCCAGGTGCGGTGACTGGAGAAGGTGTTTGACAGGCACCATGGTTACTCCTCTGCTCCAGTGAGCTCTGATGCTCTCATCAGATAGCTGTTTAAAGTGTGTCTGTGTACAGTATGCTGTATCTGTCACTGCAGAATATGGCTCACTGCTACAAACACAAATAGCACTGCTGGTTTGACCAGTACTAGTTGCTTGTTTATGATAAAGAAAGTGCAAAGTAACATGTGATATGAAGTGAAACATTATCATTATACCTGTAATGATGCCTCTCAAATGTCATATTTACAATCCAGCTTCAATTCACCACCTCACCATCTGCATCAGAGTTTCTGTACAGGTGCGTACATTCTCCCGTCAAGTTTGTTTTTATAGATCACAACGTTAGCGTGAGAAGTGGCGTTTTGTGCGTACGCAGGTTATTAATGAGTTATAAACCCTGATTACTTATCCCACGAGATGAACCTTTTCCAGTCACTGTAGTGAGATGATATCACTCTCTCCTCTCCTTGGTCCATCTCTTGAGGCCATTTTAATTTCCTCAATTTTAAATTGAAATTGTATTGTTTTCAGCTGAAGCTGAGCAATTGATTGTGACAAGAGGATGCAGAGGAAAGGATGAAGGGAGTAAAAGATTGAGAGGAAATGAAAGGAATAAATGGAGACAGTGAAGAGTTGATAGAGGGAAGCAACAGAGAAGAGGATGAAAGGGACAGCAGGGCATTTAAGAGAGGAAGGAGAATTAAGACTGGAGGTGATGATGGAGGGATGGAGTTTATTCGCTGGTCAGAAGAAACCTGGGTGTTATTCTCATTCGTGTTCATTCTGACTGTCGCAAATGCTAACTTTGCAAATTGGAACATGCAACGCAAGTGGAACTTTTACAATTTTCTTGAATTTGTATTTCAAACACTAATGTTTGAATCAAACCAAAGAGAATACAGATATAGGCCAAGGGTGACCATATGTCCAAACCCTCAACCCCTGGGACCTTTAAGTGTACCGAACGTTCATCAGCACACACACTTGTATGCGCTTATGCGTGCTGTTGCATATTCCTATTTGGCCATCTTTCCATGATCTTTTACTTCGACATTTCCACCGTGCGACGATCAATGTGCTCTCGGAGTGTGTGCAGATCGCAGCATTTGCATTGCCGGACATTGCATATTGGGTTAGATAGATAATAAAGAGTGGGCAGAACATGATAAACGTCTATAAAAGCTGTTAAAACCAGTATAGTAGTATTATTATTATTAGTGACTGGACATTTTAGTGTTTTAGAGATATTTGTCAGACTCGGGACATCCAGCTTGAAACCGGGAAGAATCCCAGACAAACCAGGACGTCTGGTCAACGTATATTAGCCTCTGGATTAGTAATTGGAGCCAATGCAAACTACCGTAGCTTGATGAACGCATCCTCGCCAATGAGCTAGAAAAGTTTCATTGGACCTGGATTTTTTGTATGCTCACAAAATTATAGTTTCACTTTGTGAAAACAACAAAGTTATAGTTGTTTTTTTACTTTTTATTAGCAAGTGCTGCAGTTTTTCCTAGAATATGGAACGTTTCATTTTAGGAAAGACAGATGAAGGCTATTGGAACAGAGGCGTTAACCTAGACGTGCCATCAGGTCTCAGCATCAGTGAGCTACAATAGCGAATCTAAGGTTGTACATTTGATGTCAAGTTCATGTAAAATTGAAGTTCATTTGTGAAGCTTTAGGAGGCTTGTGCTGCTTGTCCTGATGTCTTGCTCGAGTCCACGTTTCCCAAACCCTAAAGTACATGCATGTCCAAACAAGGCTCGAAACGTGATCATAAGCCAGTGTAGAGAAATCTAAATGGTAGTCACATGAGACCTCTTGACTTCATCAAACGCTTGTAGACAGGCAAGATGAAAAGCGAAGTGCAGTGGTCAAGACGGCAGAACGCATGAATAATCGTTTCTGACTCGGCTGTGGACACAATGGGATGGAGTTTAGCTCAGATGGTAACAAGAGCGAATTAAACAATTACGATGTTGGTCAAGACTCAAAGCCGGGCCGCAGAAGCACCCAGATGATGGAGGGTAGATAACAGAGGGGATAGAGAGCTTTCGACCAGCATTGGGTCCACGCCAGCTGGGGCAGATATAAGAACCTCCGTTTTGTTAGAAGTCAGCTGCAGTAAATTATCTGCGAACCAATTTTTTATGGAGTTGAGGCAATTTTTCCAAACGGACTCGACATCACAGGAGAGCAAAGTCAGTGTGACTTAGCCCGCAATTATGAGCATAACACCCAGGTTGATAAATACGGTAATTTCCCTCTAGTTTCTCAGCAGCAGGCAGAGAACAGCATCTCTTACAGACACAACATTCTCCTTCTTTTGATTTCCTCCACTGCTGGGAGATCCATCTGAATATTAATGCTGGGAAAATGAACACAGCGAGATGCTCCGTTACTCAGATTCCTCTCTGTCAACTGTCAATCACAAGTTTCCTTTTCACGAGTGCAAAACCTTTAAAAACCAAGCAGGACTGGGGGAGATCAACTTGCACATCTGGAAACTGAGATATGACGAGAGCTGTGAAATTCAAGCCACATGACCGAACCAGCAATATGTCAGGAAAGCCAGCGCAACATTTGACAGCAACTTAAGTTGCTGTGTAACTGACATTACTGGGTCAGTTCACTGACTACTTGTACGATTACGATACATTTTACAGGCATGCGATTGGCAAAAGTCCAGAAAGCAGAAAAACATACGGATTGTCCGCATCCACCCATGCCACACAAAATAATCCCATCCCACACCACCCTCGTGTTATATTGCTTTTCTGTTTGTTTAACTGGTGGTACTTGCAGGAAGAAATCCTTCGAAGTCTCTAGAACCACACAGAGGGCTCAATATTAAGCCCTTCATGTTCATAAAGTAGCCTCTGGCCTGGACTAGCTGGGCTCCCATCTACGGACCTCCAGACGCCCCTTCCTGCACATTTCAGTCCCTCTGTTCGAGTGTGTGTACGCGCGAGCGTACGTGTGTGTACGGTAGATGGGCTACCGCAAAAATAGATTCATGTTATGGAGTCACAGTGTAAAGAAAATTCATATTTACAACACTAACTACCTCGCGCTGTGTGTCCCGTGTGTCGGCGTGTCCACATGCTCACCACATTGCTGCTACGTGTCATACAGCGTGGTGGTTTTGCGCCTTAGCTGCGCAGCTTGAGGTTTCTGTGTTACTTTTTTTGCCAGAGAGACAAAATGTAGAGAAATGGAGCATGGGAATGAAATGCCGTAGATGGTAGAGGAATCCGGGAATCAAACCGGGGACCCTCTGCTCCAGGCATTTGCACGGGTCAACGTTATTTTAGCTTACTTTTGATACGCAATATACGTACTTATGATTGAATCGACAAAGATCACAGATAAACTGCCAAACATCCTGCAACAGTTGCATGACATGAATGTGGTGAGGCATCAAGAACAGCACGGACACTGAGCGATGTAGAAAAAGGACATCATTTATTTACAAATAGATATTTCGCAGAGTGACTCCAACGTTTCTGTAAAAGATTGTCATACCAAAACACGGTTCAGTCGTCTCTAAGTTGAATTGTACAACACGTGTGACACGGTGAGCATAAAATACATGCAGATATCTGTACACTCTGATCCGTCACCAAAATAGATCTGATTACAAAAGATAGTGCTCAATATAAACATCTGTTTCACCAGCTGCTAAAGCTTAGCAAAAATAGACTCTGCGGTGTCTCTTGCTGCCGCGGTCTGAATATTAAAACACTTTTCCATCTTCGACAACAAATACTGATGTGTTGTTGCTGGCTGAGGAGAGGGTTTGGGGAAAATACGATGCGTTTCTCTTCTCCTGCGTTTCTTTTTACAGGCAAAGCTAGTGTTTCCCTCACCCGATGGTGTCTGAGCTTCAGCCGGCAACAGGGAAGTGAAACGCTCAGGATTCGTGTTCAGGCTGTTTGCACATAAGATGTGGAGAGTGTCTGGTCTGAGTGTGGTGGAGCAATGCGTGAGCACACAGCGTTATCAAGAAAAGAACCTGTGCCCCGCTTACAGAAATGAATATAAAGATATTTGGATTGGCTGTAGCTTGAACAAAGACTGCTGTGTGCCTTTCTAACAGGAAGAGAAGCGCTGGCAACACGTGGTTCAATCTATAAAGTCCATCAACCTTCAATTTGTCAGCACTTCTAAGCAGCATTGCAGGAAAATGCATCTGTTAATCCTGCAGAAAGGGATTTATATGCATACATATATACATATGCATACATATACATATATAGGGTCTCATGCATGCATGGGGTCTCTTAATAGGAAGATGAGGTTGTGGTTATTGATTTGATTGGTGTACTTTCCATTTTTCTTCATTACAGCTACGCTGTGTTCTCTATTAAATGGTGCCCACCAGTGGTAGCATCCAGAAAGACATGGAGGCAGACAGTAATGCACATGGCTGCACCCACAGACAGACTACAGTTGCATCTGTCCCCTGGACACCGACAATGAAAGAATCAAATGGGCTTCAAGTGTCATGACAGACAATATATATATATATATATGTATATATAATACAGACAGCCGTCTATGAGGGAACACACCGTCGCAGCGTCAGCGACTACGCTAGCGTGCACTAGATGTTCTGGTCTTTGTCCTCATTCCTGCGGACATGTTTACATGTAACGATACAGGACTCAACACTAAGGACTGCCTGCTGACTCGGGGAAAATCAAATGACACGTCGGGCTCGTGAATCTAGGAACTCATTTGCCTGGATGGGCAAGTGGTAAAAAAACTAAAACCTTTGTTCTTTGTTATTTTATTACCACTAACAAATAAAACAATTTGTATAGAAAGTAAGATTTCTGACCCAGACCCTGAATGAAAATTCCACTAATTTGTGTTTACATGCAGACGTGCTAACTCAGATTTACGTACAATGTCACTATGACGTACGTCCTACCGCGCCGCCCTCTAAATAACTTAAATAAGAATTAAGTTTAAAGTAGGTGTGTTTCTACGTCCCCACTAGAAACGTGGGCTTTTCCTCTCGCCTCACAAACCGCTGGCTAGTGAGTCTGTTTACAACGCACAGTGCCGTAAACAGGCACGAGGCCCCGTTGAAGCAAAGCGCCATCAACAAAACCATTTAGACGCATATTCTGAGCAAGTCCAAAGAATGCTCCGAAAACCAGAAGAATATTGGCATATCCATGTCTTGAATCAGAAAATGATACATTCAGAATAAGGCCTTATTCAGAAAATAATGCATCATAGACCTGTATCATATTTGGAACATTAGTGTGCATGTGAACGTAGTCACTGACCAGGAAACTAGAGTCTGAAGCCAATTCTCGACACAGCTTTCTACAGGTGTAGATAGATTTGAGGCATGTATACAGGCCAATGTCATTTAAATCTCCCGTGTAAAGAACAAGAAACCAGGCTTTCAACCATCAAGTCACTGGTCTGCCAGCTCTTGAAGAACATACGTGAATAACAGTCCATCCTGGGGCCCCGGTGTTCTGGACTATTGTTGTACAGCGTATTTGAAGAGTTGAGAAAAAGACTTGACTATAGGCGAGCAATGAATCAAACGTAAAACAGAACAGGGGTCTAGCAGCAGTGAGATCCTTACCACAGGGCTCCTCCTCTCCGCATCAATCTCTACATAATTGTGTAGAAGCTATAGTGGAAATAAGTTTGAGTGGATTGGTTTTCCTGGTGACGGATGGCTGCTGTCAGACAGGCTGATAAACAGATTGCAGAGTTCCTCTCAGCCAGGCCTCGCACAAAGAGCTGCGCCGCCCTCTGCTGGCAGCTACAGGTAGCTTCTAGTCACATCACTCTCGTTCTCTACCTGCCACGGGTTTGTCAACTTCACAGACACGCCCTGCCGAGAAGAATAAACATACGCATACGCCATGTTTCCTCCAGAGCAGCTACCGCTTTACCCGCTCAGTCACATAAAATAGATCCAAACTCTTCCCCATGTAGAGGATTTATTGCTAAAGACCCAAGCAGCCCACTTCTTCTTCTTCACAGTATCAGAACTCTCCCTCTCAGAAGCACCTCAAACATCACCAACGGTGAGCTACAAACTCACGTCAACAAGTGGAGCGAGAGGTCAACGAGTCAGAAGAGGAATTATCGGAGTTTAATCAAATCACATTCTTCTAGAACAAAAGCCACTGATGCACTTTGATGCCCCCAATAGAGGCCGAGAACATTACACGCTCGCGCCGAAGTCTCGTGCACACAATAACGGTGTGAATTGAAATGCTGGTCACTAACAAACATTTCTCTATCTTCAGGCTCATTTTTGTTTTGGTTGATGATTATTTCTCGCAGGTTATGATGACATTTAATGACAAGCTATTGCTGAGGTCTGGTGAAGCAGATTTGAAGTTAACCAGTCAAAGGGAACCTTCAGTGTTGTTCAGCCTGGACTGGAAGTCACTAATGGAAACAACAATATTTGTAATTGGTCCGGTATGGAGTGAGAGCTGCAGCTGCACAACGGGCTGTGATGTGATCACTGGGGTCAACTCTTCCCCTCAATGTACCGCCACTAAAAGTGCTTCTTTGTTACCACTGACAGACTCCCATTGAAAAATAGAAATAAAACCGTTCTCTCAATCCAGTCTGTTATTGTGTCTGACCGAGTCTCACTAGAAGAAGTCTTCTTCAGAACTCTCGTCAACTAAATATTCAGCTGAGACACTAAAAACCATTTACAGAACACAAACTGACAACTCTCCAACAAGTCACCTCTCACCAGATTTCCAAATGAGACTTTGTTTGACCCAATAACCAACAGACCGGATCAGGTGAAAGGTAAAGAATATCGTTCAATTTCTCTGGAGGGTTCTTTCCATTCCCCGTAGAACATGGCAACTTAGTCCAAACGGCTGTTAGCGCCGTCGGCCCTAACTGGACCTCACCTGAACTCTTAACTTGGCAAAAAGAAACATGACAAGAGCAGAGAAGTGCGAGGGTGTGGAGGGGGTCAGGAGAGGCAGAGGGAGCTGGGGGAGGAGGTGAGGGTGCACACCGGTGTGGGCAGGCCATAGTAGGAGGGGTCAGTGAAGGGGAAGAGGAAGAGCAGGAAGAGGAGGACCCCCATCAGGTAGGAGGAGAGGACGACGAAGCGGTGGGGGTGCTCCATCGCCGTGCTGACAGCTGGGAAACCCATGTAGTTACAAAAGGAGTGGCAGAGCACCGGACCCATCAGGTGACCTGCAACACACAGGAAGAGGAGATAGACCAGCATACAGCGAAGGGGACATGACTTTTTTTGGGCTCTGGACAAACTGTCAAAAGCGAGTCGGACTGGGGCCATTTGTCCAGGTCATTTTAAACATGCTGATTGGCACAAGATGCAGAAGGTGTTTCTGTTATCTTCTTAATGTTTCTCCATCACCACTATGCTAAAAGTCAGTTCTGCACCGCTGTTGCTATGGTAACGTAACATTACACCATGTGTCATCTAACGTTGTTATATTTTCTGTTTACTGCCAAGTATGAGTGCGAACACGACGTTAACCAACCGTTACTGTCTGTATCCTTTCCATTATTCGCCCCACTGATGCAGTAATACATTTGATTGTCTTAACTGATGTTACTCCGGAGAGGAACTCAATCCACCATTAAAAGGTTGAAGTCAAGTGCTGCAGTGGAAACACTGATGGTGTTGCTATGACACACGGAGATGTGTCACAACAATCCTCTCGAATTTGAGGTCCAGTATTTTTCTTATACGGCATCTGACAAGTAGGCGCTGTAATCGTGTTACATTTGTTTGTTTTTAAGAGAAGATAAATTAATACAATTTTGAAATATGAATCAGACAAGTTGGCTGAATTTGTTGTTACATTAAATCAGGAATTTAAAACAGATTAATCGTAAAGATTATCGTTCGATCAATCAATAGGGTGCAGCCCTAACTGTGAGCCTGATTAATGTCGATTTGTCATCACTCCATTTTACTGTTCGACATTTTGTGTGAAATCATCATAATCCGCACATGAATTCTTGAGTTACAGTGACCTTTGACTTCCACATTCTGATCAGCTCATCCTTGAGTCACGGTGGACGCTTGTGCTGAATTTAAAGAAATTCCTTCCAGATGTTCCTGAGATCCACAAAAACGGGACAGATGAACGGACGGAAAACTAACAATAAAACCTGATTTGAAGCAGATGCTCGAGGATTAGTGGAATATTTCATGTCCAGAATGATCCAGATGTTGCTGCAGAAGATGTTCTTCCCAAGTAAGAACAAAAGACTTTGGTTGTAATTTGATTGTTTTTTGGTGTGAAAATAACCATCTTTCAGAATCGACGTATTGCCGCCCAAACGTTATCAGCAGGTCAACGCACCTGTGATGTAAATGAAAGCTCCTCACCTGTTCTGACGAAGAGGAAGGCCGTGTAGGCCCCAAACACTGCTGTGTAGGAGAACTGGAACACTGTTAAGGACCAGAGAAACACGGTTGATCATCTCCTCCCTCCTGATACGACGGTGTGGTACAGTGGGGTCCAGTCACACACACACACACACACACACACACACTACGCTAACACACGTCGGTGCTCACCTGCGGAGAGGAAGATCCCCGACAGCGTCCCCTGTCTGAACCGCAGCAGCTCGATCACATGGTGGAAGTGAGCTGGAGGAGAGACGGCGAACGTTAGACACAAGTGTCGTGGATTTACATCAGCTGCTTTCACAGCCATGTCCTCCTGAGTGCTACGTGGATTCTAAACTAAATCATAAACAGGAATATTCGTCTTCTTTTAGACGAGTAACCACAGCAAAGGCCTGACAGCACTTAAAGAGGCCATACCAGTGATGCTTTATGTGTCACAGCTTGTCCTTCTTAAACTAAGCAGCCACTGGTTTTCATTCATTTCCACATACTTCAGAAACAAATCTACAGACTGTTGAAACACTTTTGAGTTGATCCATCTCAGTGAACATGAAGTATTTATAATTACAGCTGCAGTCATGGTTTTTGTCCGACCACTTGGGGGCAGCAGAACAATATGGAAACGCAGCATTGGGTTGTTTCTCTGATGTGACTGGATGATTGTATTTGCATCAGTTGGTGTTCCACATCAAAAGCATCACAATGGCAATAAGCCAGTGGTGTATTGTGTCATTTAATCCTACAGTTGTGTAGTGCAACACTCACATACTGTATTATCCCCTTGTAAAGTTGATATTGCTAACATGCTAGCAAACAGCTGCAGGCAGAGAGCAACATGATCATCTCATTGGTGTCCACCAGAAGAATTTAAATTCAATAATTCCCTCTGATTTTAGCCGTGGTTTGGGTCTCCACCACCTCTCTGTAGCGGCTAAACGCTCCACCATGTTCACCCGCTGCTCTCTAACCGTGTCTGTCTGGTGCTGAGCAGGTACGTGTTCTGTGGCTTTATCAGAGACTTCTCACTGAAAACAGCTGCAGATGCTGCAGGAAACCATGCTGAGGAAAGGCTGAACATCTCTGTAGAGCTTAATGGGAACTGCAGAGTCTCTGTGGGGTCCTTTAGTATTGTGCATCATAATCCGATACATTACTTGACATCGTGCTGGGCAGCTTGTGAATTTTCACAACATTTTAGGGACAAATAAAGCCTTATTGATATAATAATCACAATGTATATATATTCATTATTTATTTAAATGGCATAATGCTGATCTGTATCTGCCAAATAACTAGTAACTAAAGCTGAGGTGGAGTAAAAGGTTTCCCCCCCGAGATGTAGATGGAGACTTGGAACAAAAATAACTCTGAAGATCTAAAAGTGTTCAGTTAGGATTTGAAAAGTGTTGTTAGATACAAAAAAACACACAACTCGCATTTGAGCTGCTAAACAATGGTATCAACACCACTTTTCATCAAATAAAGTAGACATTACTTATACTACTCATTCACTGGAGCACAAGGTAACGTCATGAATACAATGAAAGTGACACTAGCAGAACTCACCGACTCCGAAGAAGAGGGGGCAGGTGAAGATGGCAGCGAGAGGACCGGCACAGGGCACCAACATGGGCAGCATGCAGGCCCTGAACACCAGCTCCTCAGTCAGCGGCGCCACCACCTGATTCCTCAACCAGCGCATGTCGCTGAAGCACAACATCCAGAACCATGGGTCTGCAGGAAGACAGAGACAGAGGAGGCTGTAGAGACAGCGCTTCATTATAGTTCACGGGCGGTTTGTGCGCAGATATGGAGATTTTGTCCAAATTTGAAAATGGAGCTAAAAATCTGTGACCTCATCCAAAAAGAAAGGGAGAAAAAAAAGAAAAAGATGACACAATCCAGCATGTTGCCTGTCTCACCCAAGGCCACCCGGATCCCATCCAAGAAGCTCCAGGGACAGTCCATAGCTAATTGTGTGAGGGGGCCCAGAAACAGGACCTGCAGCAAGGACCACACACAAGACAGGCTCTGACTTCAGGCAGCAGGATGGCAGTGAGCGATATCACTACTTATGAAAAGAAACAGCTTATTACTACAAATGTATGACTTATGTATGTAATAGCTAATGTTTGTCACCCCAACTGAAAGGTTCTATTGATAACATTGGCTATTGGTAGTTTAAAAATGCCGACTCGGGTTGTATTCCCCGTTGCCGCAGCGGTTGTCAGCAGTATTTATGGTGTGTGTTTACGTCATTAAAGAGGTATAATAACAACTGTGTGCTACACAAAACATGCAGTCATTCTCGTCGCCATTCAGCTCTCGTCCCAAAATCCATTTTCATCCTCCTCAATCCTACTTTTTCCGGCCCCTGGATGACGGGACATCCTTAGGCTCGAGCCCCGGACCACGAGATAAACTTTGCTTTAATCATAAAACATGAACTTTCAGAAGACAATTAAGCGAAATCTGGAAAAAAAAAACAATAAAAGTGATTTAATAGGGCCCTACGTCTTAACCGACAGCATCGTCACAAAAGCATAGCACCCACCCTCCGTTCCCCCTCAGGTAAACACCGTTATGTCTGTCAGCACTGTTAGCAGCTGTTTGCACTGTTGAGAGCCGAGCTATGAATTCCGTATAGACAACCTTTCAAGTGACGCTCGGTGGTTAAACTCTGCTTATGACTGATCATAGAAGATGTGTTCCTTACCATGGTGAGCATCAGAGGAAGTATGATTGCAGGAATAAGGCCTTCAAACCGGATCCCCATGAGAGCCAGTAACGATGGGACCGTCTGACACACAAACACACACAAAAACACCAGTCTCAGTCTGATGACACAACAGCTTATGTGTCAGACAGCAACAAGACAAAACAGCACATGTGTGGGCAAATGAATACATGAAATCCTCAGGGTTTATAGTCAGTGGTTTCTGAGACACGGACTCACCCTGACACCTGTGAATTCTCTCCATGCCCACACAAAGAGAGGCGACAGGCCCGACACGATGAGTACACTGGTGAAGCGTCTCTTGATCACAGTGGGGTGATCCCTGAGAAAAAGGACCAGCAGAGACATTAATCACACATCACATGACGGGGGTCAAAACTCAAGCTGGCAATGGTTGACAGCAGTCAAACACCACCAGCACAGACGTGCTTTTGCTGATATGCAGAATGTTAATCATATCGTTTTAACGCTCTGTGGCTTCTCTCTTAACCGATGGAGCATCCTCGCCCGGTGCTTCAATACGGAATATTTCTTGGCGAGGACCAGCGACTTCCTGGAGTCTCTAATGGTTACCTAGCAACTGCTCCCAACCCACCAAGAACACTCTGGCACATAACCGGCTCTGATCTATTCAAGCGTCCCAATAAGCCAATAAGCCATGACGGCGTGACAGTGAGCCAGCATGCACAAACCACGACTAGCGCTGAACCAAAAGTCAGTTATTTTCACATTCAAATCTTCAATTGAGTTTTTCAAGTTAAGCTTTGCACATCTGTCATCATATTTTATGTCACCACCCTAAAAGAAAAGGGGGGGGGGGGGAGATTTTTTGTTATCATGTTTGTATAAACATAATTTATGGTGTGGTTCAACAGAATATAGATTGCGAAAATATTTTTTTAAATGCTAAATGCCAACAAATATATACTGAAGCAGAACATTTTGTTCGATAAAAACACCTTTACATATTTTTTCAATACATTTTGACATCGGGTGCTGATGTGTGTGAGATGAGAGCGATTACACTCTCTGCTAACCACATTACCATGGAACACCCTGAATAACTGCTTATTTTAATGGATACTGAGCTCATGTAGTGCATATGAAGTTGTGCTGACTCAAAGTACCTGGGCCATGTAGTATTATTTAGGCATAAACTGTCTGGATAAAGGGGGCCTCACAGCTGACTTTCCTTTGGGGCCCCTAACAGGTTCGTACGGCCATGGTTGTGCCAAACTGAGGAATCATCAGATACGTTCTTCAGTGTTTCATAACAGGCCACATGGCAACGCTACGTACTGGTGTCACTGTCAAACACAGTGTGAGGGCCACAAGCTCAGAGAAACGTACTATTCCTGAAATATGAACACATGTAAAGGTTTGTGACTTTAATGTAAACGCTCATTGAGCCATGGTAAATATGTCAGAATGAATGAACATGGTGTAAATTAACCAGGTAGCAGAGAGCACTACAACCGTAGAGAGGGTATCCGTCACACCGCTGTGTGGCTCACCTCGGCAGGTCGCTCTTCCACACATACAAGCTGCCGACATAAGAACACGCCAGCAGCAGACAGGACAGCACCGACACCCAGCACAGCCCGTCCGGCGGCACGAAGTCGCCATTGCTGCGTTCCATTCCATCTGTCAGAAGGTTTGGCGAGAATTCCTCCTCTTCCGCCATGGCGACTGCCGGTTGAGACTCAAGCAAACGACTCCTCGGCACCGGGGCGGTCGGTGGACCATCTAACGATATAAAATATCCACCAGCATGAGGTGTGAAGGTGTCACTAATCTCCTTTCCAAACGTGAGCTAATGTTGCTAGCTTCTGCGGCGCTCTATAACGACGTCATCATATGTTGCATTTTTTTTCTTTTTTTCCTTCTTCTTCTTCGAGGGGTTTTATTGCAGCTGGCATTGTTACTGTAGCATTACTGCCATCTTGTGTCGTTAAATATGTCCTTTATTGGTAATTTCCTTTGTTAGGTTAGTTTCATGAGCCCCCCCAAATCAAACAGCCTTTGTCTGATTTGCTAGAACAGCTATATACAATATAGCTGTAAAATGATTATGAAAAAGTGGATTTAAGGTATATGGTTCAGAATATGTATCTCTAAACATAATTCTCCCATTCAGATTTGTTTTATCCGTGCTGGTAACATGTAATTATAACCCAAAATGAATTACAAGTAAATCAGCTTGATTTCTTTAAAAACTGCACGCTGTATTACTTCTCTTTCATCTGTTTTTTTATTGTAAAATTAAAATATAGTTTTATGATGTTTGTATCTATTGTCAGATTTGATAGATATTTCTTATGTTTTGGTCATGAGCTTTGGTTGTTTAGTACTGGAGGAGCCTCCTGTAATTCCTTTTTTGATAGATGTATGAATTGAACCATGACCGAACAATAATCACGTTTAATATCAATAACTTTAACCTTTTATGCATTGGAGTAACATCTTCGTGAACAGGTCCTGGTATTGTTCACGCTGTCACTGTGTCACAGCTTACTGGGACACTTGAATTCAGCAGAACCATCGTTAATGTTGCATTGTTTTCCAAGTCTCCATTTTTTCAAAGGACATTGAGGACTTTTTGTCCATGTTAACTTTTTCTCAAACTTAATTTGGGAAGAAACGTTCATTCTTTCCTTTGGAAACGGAACAAAACCTTCATGAAAAATAATTCAATGTGAATCGTCCACTTGTTTATAACTGCTTGGATAGATGTTACTTTTTAGTAGCTTCAATAATGTAATTTATGTTTCTGAATCTATGGTGCAGTTTATAGGCCACTAATTACAGAACAGTTGATGACTAGTGAAAATGTATTTGTCTGTTAGTCAAATGTCATATTCATAAATCCAGAACAACTACAGCAGTGCAACCTTACACTTTTCTCTCTTGTATGCGTCCTGAACAATATCTCTGTATCAGAAAAAAACATGACAAACTGTTGCTCTTCAGGACTATATTATAAAGCCCACCTGATGTTTCGTGATGTATTTTGCCCAAACAAGCTACATTGTGTAGGCCATAGGTAAGCTATGAATGGTCTATTTCATAATTCCTGTTTGGATGTAATATCATTGAAATATACAGGATGCCTCCCTAGCAACAGTTCATACGGTATGTTAAAACTGAATTCGGCCTATGTGTGCAGATTTGTTCATGAGATTGTCGTCTCGTTTGTGGGAAAAACTGGAACTATTGTCACCAGATGGCGCCAAAGTAATGAATGTTGTGGCCTTCATTTGAATTTACACCAGTAGTTTATTAAAAGGTGATAATCTGGATTTTATTGTATTTTATATGCAATATTGAAGAACTGTATGTGTAATACACATTTGTGACCATTTTGAGACCAATTTCGCTCCACAAACCAAAGGCGGTAGGATTCATCTTCTGTGCACCATGTATTTTTGTAGGGCGACCACGTTTCATCCAATAGTTGCTCAGCAATTTCACACACAAAAACGTTAAATGTGAATCTCATGGTAGACTTTAGGAAACATCAGAGGATCACCAACATTGTTAGGATTCATCCTCTGGGGACCATGAATGTCCATGAGGTCAGGGTAATGGACATTTCTGTCTGGACTAATCCTTATAAACAGATATCTACATATCTGTAGGCAAGGGACACGCTTTTGGTATCAATTATTCAATAAATATTTGTCGTCCAAGTAGTATTAACCGATCAGGTTTTGAGCAGGCTTTGGTTGGATGCAGGTGAACAGCCTGGGTTGATATAAGTGTGCACCAGAGTGGACCTTAGACATTGTCATCCCCAGAGCCATATATGGCCTCACGCCTAAAGCCTTTCTACTTTAATGTGGGCGGTGCAGAGCTGAGGTCAATGTAATGCAGGAGGAGGATAAACAACACCAACCTCAACCTGGCAACCCAAAACTTGTTCCCCAAGAGTATTTGAATAAATAATTCATCAACTAATAATAAAGCCATAAGTTAGGTCTTTCATCGTAAAATGATGCATTGGTGGTTTTATGAGTCCTTGAAGGCACCATGATTTGGAACCCCAAATTTACCGGGTGCGCCTAAAGGCAGCACAATATTCGTGTGACAAATTTATTTTTCTTTCTCGAGCCAGAGAGAGAGAGAGAGAGAGACGTAGGCGTGACATCTGGCTGTCTGCTGTTATATCCAGTAGGATTGAACGTGTCTCAGTCTCCGGTGTAACGTGAACGGAGGAGAGGCGATGCTACCGCTCCTGATGCCCTGCGCTACCTCTTCTCCTTCTTCTCCACTCCTACTCTCCATCTCTCCACTTCCCAGGCCGTACGGGGACTGACAGAACCCGCACCCAGGCACACGCGCACACCCAGCCACCGACCCAGAAGGAGGAATTACACACAGATCCGAGCCGGTCCCGGACCTCCATTGGCAAACATCAGCGGGTACGGGCCTCTTTATGTGATTCCCCCTCCATCATCATCTTTTATTCTCGCAGCTCAGGTCCACACACGAGCAGATGGCCGGAGGCGCCAGCTGGCCTGCTGGCCGCTGTACTGCTCTTCCAGCGACACGGTTTACGTTAAAGTCACCGTTATATGTGTGGATCTCTCGCCTGTATTCTTTATGAGGTCAATTGAATTGGCTAAGTGATGTCAAACTGTTGGAAGTGACGCAAAACGGGGCTTTGGTACTTTGTCCGCGGATTTTGCTTTATTATGAGCATTTTGTAATTATTATTTACCTCGAGATCGCTGCTGTGTGTGTGTGTGCGTGTGTTTGTGCGTAAGGAGGGCGTGTGTGCGCGCGTGCTGATGTCTTCCCTTTATGTAGTGTGTGTTGTCTGTGCGGTGGAATCCCCCGTGTACAAACCCATCCAGCACGATGGGCACAACAGCCTGTTTATGTCGCCGGAAACGGACATTTGAATGTCACAACATTTAGTGGGAAATGATTGATTTTGCGTGGATGCCAATGTTCTTATTTTCCTCCATTTTCAAAGCACAGCCCGTTACTGGTCAAATCCGATCCGGTTACTACACTATCGTGGCTTAAGAGAGAGCAGAATAATCCACACACACAGCGTGGCCTGGCAAAACGCAATCCGCTGCAATCCGCACACACAGAGCAGGAATAATGAGGGGAGACAGAGGCCATGTTTCAACACACAGAGCAGGAATAATGAGGGGAGACAGAGGCCATGTTTCAATCATCTGGACCCCAAATGAAAGCCTCTCTGGCGCATTAACAGTTCCGTGCACTGTTCCCCTGTTTCTAGAGGGTTCTGGGATGCTTTCAGGAGGAGAGGATTTGGTGGGATGGTTGAAGGGAAATGAGCTCAAAATGGCTCACAACACACACACACACACACGCACACACACACGCACACAAAGTAGCAGCAGTGGTGCTTTGATGTTATTCATGATCCAACAATATTGTAGCGTTGCTGAGTAATGAGTCATATTTGTAGCTTGCTGGGGAGATGACAGTGTTCGGCATGTGGGCCGAAACGTACTTGGCGATGTTGTGATATGGGGTGATGCAGATATGTGAGGCCGAAAATATGTAAAACCAGATGGTAGGATCGGTGTCGTCCACCTCTGGATGTGATGCAGCCAGGTTATTAGCTAGATGTTGCTATGTAACTGAACTGAGTCCGTCACTGACATGAGTCTGCTCTTCACATGCCTCTGTTCACGATAAAATCTTCCGCGATTACAATGATACATTTACGAGATTTATTTTTTGATAAAGTTCTGTTTGTATCTGTTTTCCTCGACCAGCAGAAACACAAGACAAACGTCGTAGCCTCCGCCATAGTACTCCATCGCTACTGTTGCAGCTGTAAAAGGGTGGCTAGATTGCCAAATTACAAATTTCACGATCAGAATTTGAGCAATTTGGTCCGAAAACGTTCAGAAAGTCTAGAAGAGCCACACTGTTGAAGTATTTTATGCCCATTCAAGTTAGTATGGTGCTAAATCAGAAGTTAGCCGGCTTGGCCAGCGGGAGTCTCTGGTGCGAGAGCATGTCGTGAGCGTGAGCATTCTGCAAAAGAAGCCTGCAGCAGTGAGATGGCCAACAGGAAGTGCTGTATATACCGTAAATATGTAATCAACGCTCACCAACCTCACCTGTTGTGATGATGAAATAACTATATTATAAACCATAATTAACCTTCTGGTTTCTTGGGTTCTATTTTTAAAACTGTAAATTGAGGATTATTGTGATACTTCGATATCGAATATAAAAAAAACGTATCGTGATCACATTTTTGGCCATATTGTCCAACTCTAGATCTAACTGACATGTTGAATGTATGTCTTTTTTAATTACAAACCTACATTCAAGTGAGTTGCCATGTTTGTTGGAGTATTTTCAACCAACTGATGTGATGATCAGTGGAACCTCGTTCAGAACCAGGCGGCATCCTCCGGTTCTGCAGAGTGAAGCAAATGCTGACGCGTCTTAAAACTTGCATTCTCTCTACTGACCAGCAGGGGGCGACTTCTTTGGTTGCAAAAAGACTTCCGATTGTATAGAAGTCTATGAGAAAATTACGCTACTTTTCATTTAATTTATTACCTCAGTAAACATCATAAACATGAGTTCATGGTCTTAATCTCCAGTTTCAAATATTCAATACAGCGTGATGCTCATTTAGTAAATTATGGTCCATTTAGAGTCAAATAAACATAAAGCAGGGTATGCTTTAGGGCAGGCCTACTGTGACAGGTCGCTGCCGCTACCAGAGCCGTATACAGCGTCTCCACGTCGCTCCTCTGCATTCTAAATAGGGTCACTTCTGCTCATTGGCTGCAAAAGATTACAACATGGCGACAACCGTAATCCAAGATGGCAACGGCAAAATCGCCAAACATCTTCATAATGGCAGTCCACAAACCAATGAGTGACGTCACGATGACTATGTCTACTTCTTATTTACAGTCTATGGTCAGAACGCACATCAAGCCATACAATAAGAAAGACGGAACATGCTCGTAAAACCCCCTTTTCAACACATAGCACCTTTAATAGCCTTTATATCTCCTTAAATTATTGATTTAGAAGCCTGATAGCATGAGTACCACTTTAAGCCGTGACCAGTGATGGTCGTAGAACAAAAGCTGTATTACTACTTGTAATTGCAGTAACAGTAGGTCATACTCTCTGTAGTTGTAGAAGCTGTTGCGGTAGCAGATGTTTTCATGATAAGCCTGCAGCATTAATACCTATTATCACTAGTTTTACCAGTAATAGTGTCAGCAATAGTAACAGTATTACCAGTGCTGGTAGTAGAAGTAGATGATGTAGTAATAGTATTAGTAGTGTTCTAGTACTTTAGTACCATTAACCTCAGTGATAGTAGCAGTGCTAGTTGCATTAGCGCCATTTTTTTCAAATCAGTAGTAGTAGTAGTAGTATTGTTTGCAGCAGTAGGAGTATTAGCATAAATAACAGCAACAGTATTTAGCAGCAGTAAGGACTCAGTATACTTCAAAGGAAACAGTATTTAACTGATTCTTTTGAATTGTAGAAAGATCTTGCAACAGAGTAAACTCAAGGAAAAAGAGATATGATGCAGTTTGGCTCAAAGAGAAGTGTGAGCTATTATTATGACTAACGTATGACCACCATAAAGAGCTGGTTAGGGACATGAAAAGAATGGAAAGAATTTGATTCCCAAACGTCAATATCTACACCCCAGATCATGTCCAAAATGTATAATGGTCTCCAAAACCACAGCTTGAAAAAAGAGATTTTTTGTGTTTGTGTGTGACAGAGAGATGAGGTAACTCGGCAGCAGCCCACCTGTCAGGCTCTCACGAAGCCCGAGGGGTCAAACTGAGAGGAGGCGAGCCGGCAATAACAAGGGAGGGCCGATTTAAAATAACACCAAAAGAGTTTGAGCTGCTGCTAAACTGTTCTCATTTCAATCTGGAGCCAATTCTCTTCAAGGCCGTTGAAGTTTTTCTTCGGCTACATCCGCACTCATACGTTTTCCTTTAAAACGCACATCACATGACCATTCATGTTAACTGGGCATGCCGGTGTAAACAGGAAAAAGACTGTCTACTCTGCAGTTGGTTGCTTGGTTACAGAAAATACAACACGTATTATTGTACTTCCTATAATAAAAAGAAGTACAATAATACTTAAGATCTACTCTGTCATACACACGTGCACTTAAACAGAGAGAAATGTATTTATTTAAGGCAGTAACAAGGCTGCCTTTATCTCTGTCTCACACGCATCAAAGTTACAATCAAGTTTTACTTTATTACGGGACATTTGGTCAACACACGTCTCACTCGTGTCCCCTTGGTTTCGTCGTCGTCTGTTTTCACTAGAGCTGCAACAATTAATCGATACGTTTTTAACTATTAAATTAATCGGCATCTATTTTGATAATCTAATGATCAGTGTGAGTCATTTTCTGATTCAACCTTCTTAGATGTGATTATTTTCTGGTTTCGTTACTCCTCTGAGACAGTAAACTGAATAACGTTGACATGTGAACAAAATAGGACATTTGAAGACGTCATCTTTGGCTTTGTGGAAACACTGATCGACATGTTTTACCATGTTCTGAGATTCTATAGACAAAACAACTAATCGATTAATCGATACTGAAGATAATCTTTACTTGCAGCTCTGGTTCTCCCACTAGTAGCTCTGCTGGGTGGCTGGAAGTTCCTGTTGTAGTGGAGAGCAGCACTTATGCTTTGTTCCAGTTCCTTAAAAGTTGTGCGGAACAAAAACAGCGAATCAGGCAGCGAATGTCGTGACTCAACCAGGAGGCGAGCGTGGGCGTCTGCATCATTGTTTTCAATGGACTCCGTTTCTGCCCGTCCAGACTAAAACGCAACCCTGGAGTTTTCAAACGATATCATCTCCGATTTAGGGGCTTCAAAACGCCTGAGCGTGTGGACACTCTGCGTAAACGTAGCAAAAGCTATCATTTTCAAAACAAAAACGTATTAGTGTGGATGTAGCCTGAAGGTTTGTTGAGGGTAGGACGGCTGCATTAGGGGTCGTCTCAGTGCGAAGTGAATGTAGATGCGTTTGATGATGCAACACTGGTGCTAACTGGTAACGCTAACACTAGCAGCCAGTTCATTTTGAACCACTTGCCTTATGTTCTGGAATTGCATCGTTAAACAAATGCTGACTCATTTCCCCTTGTCAGGATTACAAACAATGACTCTGTTTACATGCACACTATTATTCTGAATAAGACAATATTCAGAATTTGATGTGGTTCATGTAAACATATTGTGTTTGGATATTCTGAATTCGGTCTTATTCTGAGCATTTTCTGATTGAAACATGTGGGATATTATTCAGGTTTTAGGAGCATTCTTTAATATATACAGCACATTCAGAATAACAAGGTTTTTACGTCACATTGCGACACACGTTCACCACCAGCTCAGAGCGTTGTACACAAAGCAACTAACCAATAGTTTGTAAAGCTGAAGTAGAGATGCACGCCCAAAAGAAACGCCCACATTTCTGGTCAGAAGGAGAAACATACCTACTATTAAACATCATGAACGACTTGGATATCAGTAGGTTTTGGGATATGTGCAAATATCACAACACTGACCTTTTCAAGAAGGTGGTTGAAGGAGTGAAAGAGGGAGTTTCACACAGTCCAACAAGTCTGCCACACGTGGAAAACTTAAAAAAATATAAATTATAACGCAAAGAAGCAAAATGGTACAAGCGGCTTCGTCCGTGTCACTTTTCCATAGTTGGTGATAAACGGCGTGTTAGGGCATCGACCCGTCAGACACAGCCGAGAACGGCGTCGACGTTGGATTGACCAGCCTCGGTGATGAGGATGCAGCATTGGGTCATTTCACCTTAGTCGGAATATGCACGGCTGAGTATAAATCTTTTTTTTCTTTAGCCAAGTAAACAGCTTATCGGGAATATTGTCTTTTTCGGAATAAGGGCAAAAACCGTGATTTTTGGTGCATGTAAATGTACTGAACGATGTTCTATAAGAGAGCCTGTAGCTTGTAAGATCTCAGCACCCGGCCGTCATTGGTATCACTCAGAAACCCTATCCCCACGAGCAAACGGTTTGTCCCTCCATAAGCACAAAACCTTGATGGTGACCTTCAGAGAGCCGTGGTGTTGGTGGTGCGTTTGCTTCTCTGTCAGCTGTTTGCATCTCTGGTTGACTGCCTTTTGAATTGCAGCGAGTAGTGCTTAATGATGAGAGGAGAGAACAAAGGTGAGGGTTCTTAAACGTTTCCCGTTCGCTTTCATCTCCACTACCAGGGTCAGGCCTGTCTGCTAACAGGGTCATGTGAACTGGCCTCCTTTGATATTCAAATAGAGATGGTGAGTGCTACAGGTGCATTCTCTCCGTCATTCTCCAGCGTTTTTGCTATTTTTTTCTCATTTCCTATCGCCTTACCGCGTCCTAGAAAGCAGGGCTATTTAGGAGCAGACAGGACTGCAGGATACATACTCCATCACAGCATAGCAGCAGCCACACACAGACACACACACACACACACACACACACACTAATATATCTGAGGGCTACTGTGAGACTGACCGCCTGTGAGAACTTTGGGACGGCGGACGGGCTCACGGCAAGCACCCGCTGCTCATTGAGGACAGTAACTGCAGAACGTGACAGTGAAGTGCACCAGAAAAGTCTCCAATAACACCAGAAAAAGTTGCTAGATTTGTCGCTAGTAGCTTTTGACAAAAAAAGTCGGCAAGAGGATTTGGATCCTCCTGGTTCTAAAAAGAAGTTTGATTGTTTAGAAGTCTATGAGAAAATGACTCAGTAAACATTGTAAACATGAGTTTATGGTCTCAATCTCTAGTTTCAAGTCTTCTTCAATACAGCATGATGTTCATTTAGTAAATGATGGTCCATTTAGAGTCAAGAGACCATAAAGCAGGGGATTTAGGGCGGGCTTACTGTGATTGACAGGTAACTGCCACTACCAGAGCCGTATCCATCGCTCCTCTGCATTCCATATATGGTAACTTCCGTTCATCGCTTCCAAAAGAAACAACATGGCCACGGCCGTATTTCAAGATGGCGACGGCAAAATCGCCGAACTCGAGGTTTAAAGACGGCAGTCAACAAATCGTGACATCACCCTTGGTGATGTCACGATAACTACGTCCACTTCTTGTATACAGTCTTTGGGCAGTGCCGAACCCTAACCCTAAGTCAGCGTGGTCACAGCAAATGGGCGGAACCACAGAGCCGAGGCGAACACCTGCTGATGACAGAATTGACGTCACACGGACCCTCGCTTACTTGCGGAAACAGAAATACTTTCGTCTTGTCATTTGTAAAAGCTTACGTGAGTTTTCTTTCTTTGTTTTACCTTAACAAATCAATAGACGGTGAAGCATCTGTCTTGCCAATCTAATTTCCAGTCGACATGGAGGCCCCAGCAGTTTGCTAGCAGCAAGTTCACTTGTTGTTGTTTTTCGACGATTTAAGCAATATGTTGATTCAGAGGCAAATTTATGGATTCGACACATGAAGTTCAGTTTAGTCTGCTAGTCATGAGGAGCCTGTAAAAAGCAGTTGTATACGGTCTTCTGTGTCTCTGGAGGGAGATTTCTAAAGTCTGAATAATAATAAAAAATAATGATGTCATCAGGGGAAGCTTATCTCAGCTTGGGCTTGAGACTACACATTTATGACAGAGAGTCTTTGTTACCAACTGGAGGTTTGGAAGACATGGAAGGTTTCATCAAAGTGTTGCATTATGGGACATGTAGGATCCTGTGACTCGGGGCTTGGCGCAGGATATATCGCCCTCTGTTCTATACATTTTCTTTATATATGCCTAGAGACAAATCTCCAAACGCTATAGCTACATCAATCTCAATCACGCATTGCCATTTAACCATCACCATATTTCATAGATGTAGGTAAAAAGTATGTTTGATTCAGAGGTCTGGAACTAGATTAGATTCATCCTATAAATATAAATAGGTGAACTTAAGTTAAATCCTTTTATGTAGGTGAATTTAAGAAAAACACTGATTGGAACTAATTGTAAGCAAAAAGAGAAAAAGGAAAGGAAGGAGTGGAGGCTGGGTTTGGTGGTGGGGGAGGGTAACTGAGCCGTTCATAACACTGGATTAGTACAGTCTAAAGTGTTACATAATGTTGAGAAGACATGCTCTCTGGCTCCGTCATGCTTTCAAATATCAAAACATAAGCAACATAAGCAACCATCTACGTGTGTTTCACACGTAAATGTTTGATTAAAAAGAAACTATCTTTATTTATTTTATTGTACATTTTCATTAAATGTAATATTGTAGGTGCGTGGAAACAAACAAGGAGGCGAGTATTCCCTTTGGCTGCACCATGTGGCCATTTATTTCCATCCATACAAAACAAACATCCATTCACTTCCTGCCATCCTTTAACCCCCTCTGTCACCAGGGTTACGCCCCTTTCCTTAAAGGGGCCCCGTGAATTCGGTCGTTCCCTACATGCGCCCCCCTAGAATTCACTAACTCCCGAGATTAGTCCCAACCATTAATGTCTCGGGGCCCGGATCAACCGACCAGCCCCACTCCGTGTCTCTGGGGCCGGAGGCAGGACCACCGTTGAAGGCCCCCTCCGGGTCTTGTCGTACTGAGGTGGGAGGGCCCGAGGCCGCCCCCGCCATGGGGGTTCAGCCAACCGTACCGGTTGGTCCAGGTCCAGATGTGCTGGTTTAAGGCGGTCAACCGACACGTATTCCAGCTTGCCGCCCATGTCGACCTTGCAGGTTTTGTCTCCGGTCTCCAGCACCCGAAATGGCCCAACGTAGGGGGGTTGAAAGGGTCCACGGTTGCCATCCTGGCGAACAAACACATACTCCGCTGACCTGAGGCTGGACGGGACGTATGACTGTGGAAAGCCGTGCTGCGACGTGGGCACTGGTTTGAACAGCCTGGCTTTTTCCAGGAGCGTTTCCCGCTGCTGGGTTGCAGACCAAGGGTCTGTGACTTTGGGGATAAACTCCCCCGGGACCCGCAGTGGCTGTCCATAAACCAGTTCAGCCGATGAAGCTTGCAGATCGTCTTTGGGGGCTGTCCTAAGCTCCAACATGACCCACGGAAGCCTGTCTACCCAACTGCTGTCTTTGAGGCTGGCACGGAGAGCAGCTTTCATCGACCGGTGGAACCGCTCGCATAATCCATTAGCCTCCGGGTGGTAGGCGGTAGTGCGATGGAGCTTCACCCCTAGGCTTCCTGCCACTGCATTCCACAGCTCTGATGTAAACTGTGGGCCTCGGTCCGAGGAAACGTCAGCTGGGGCTCCGAACCTGGCGACCCAAGCCTGAATAAACGCCCGAGCCACCTCATCCGACATTGTTGATGACAACGGGATAGCTTCTGGCCAACGAGTGGTTCGGTCTACCATCGTGAGGAGATGTGTGAAACCACGGGATGGGGGCAAAGGTCCTACCAAGTCCACATTTACGTGATCGAACCTCCTTTCTGGAACCGAAAACTGTGCTAAAGGGGTCTTTATGTGACGGTGTACCTTGGAGCGCTGGCACACCACACAAGTCCCGGCCCACTTCCGTATATCCTTCTTCAGCCCATGCCAGACGAACTTTGCTGAGACCAACTTCTGCAACGCCCTCTTGCCGGGGTGTGACAGTCCATGAATAGCATCAAAAACCTGCTGTCTCCATTCATCGGGAACAACCGGCCGTGGCTGGCCTGTGGAGACGTCACACAGGAGCGTAACGCCAGTTTCGCCAAACGGGACCTCCTCCAACCGCAGTCCCGTAACTGCCGTCCTCAACTCCTGGACGCCCGGGTCTGTAACTTGATCCTCTGCCATCTTGTTATAGTACAAGCCTAACTGGACAGCCCTGCAACCAGGTTTTCCTTGCCTGCTACATGCTGTAGATCCGTGGTAAACTCTGATATGAAGGAGAGCTGCCGCTGCTGGCGCGCAGACCATGGTTCGGTGCTCTTACTCATGGCAAATGTCAGTGGCTTGTGATCCACAAACGCAGTGAACAGCCGAGCCTCCAACAGGAACCGGAAATGCTGAATGGCCAGAAAGAGGCCGAGGAGCTCCCGATCGAACGTGCTGTATTTCCGCTCATTAGGCCGCAACTGTTGACTGAAGAAAGCCAGCGGTTGCCACGCCCCTTTCACCCACTGCTCGTGCACCGCGCCCACCGCATAGTCCGAAGCGTCCGTGGTGATGGCAATCGGAGCCTTAGGTGACGGATGTGCCAGCATTGTTGCGTTTGCCAGAGCTGTTTTCGCATCAAAAAACGCAAGTTCCAGTCCAGTCCACCAGCTGTTTGATGGCCTTGCCTTTCAGGGCTTCGTACAGGGGCCGCATCACTTGCGCTGCTCGGGGAATAAAGCGATGGTAAAAGTTCACCATGCCTAAAAACTCCTGCAGGGCCCTCACCGTGAGTGGGCGTGTAAAGTTAGTCACTGCCTCCACCTTTGCCGGGAGGGGAAGCGCCCCGTCCTTTGTGATGCGGTGTCCCAGAAAGTCAATGGTGGTCAACCCAAACTGGCACTTTGCCGGGTTGATGATCAACCCGTGCTGGCTGAGTCGCTCGATTAGAGTCCGGAGGTGAGACCTATGCTCCGCTATTGATGAACTGGCCACCAGGATGTCATCCAGGTAGACGAACAGGAAAGGCAGGTCCCTCAGCACTGTGTCCATTAGACGCTGGAACGTCTGCGCTGCATTTTTAAGGCCAAACAGCATCCACAAGAACTCAAACAGGCCGAATGGAGTGATCAACGCAGTCTTGGGAATGTCCAGCGGGTGAACGGGCACTTGATGGTAACCTCGTACCAGGTCCACTTTCGAAAACACCACACTGTCCGACAAGTGGGTAGAAAAGTATTGAATATGTGGAACCGGATAGCGGTCCGGGATCGTTGCATCGTTGAGCCGGCGATAATCTCCACATGGGCGCCACCCGCCCCCAGGCTTCGGGGCCATGTGCAGGGGTGAAGCCCATGGACTGTCGGAGCGGCGAATGATGTCCAGGCGCTCCATGTTTTCAAACTATCTTGGCGATGGTGAGCTTCGCTGGATCTAGGCGCCGGGCCCGGGCATGTACCGGTGGGCTGGTGGTAGAGATGTGATGCTCCACCCCATGCTTGACCATGGAGGAGGAGAAGGTGGGCTGCGAGAGGTCTGGGAACTCGGCCAGCAGATGCAGAAACTCATCAGCCGCTGCAAGCATGTTAGTAATCCTGGTAGAGCCTGCTCCACTTAGTGTACATGGGTAAGAGCAAAAAGTCACAGCATTTATCAGGCAGCGGCCCTTGACGTCCACCAATAGCCCATAAGCGCATAGGAAATCCGCGCCAAGCAGGGGAATGGCAATTTTGGCAGGAACAAAGTCCCAGCTGAAACGCTGCCCCATAAAACACAGCTCCAGGCACCGTGTCCCAAAAGTGCCTATGGGGGTACCGTTTGCGGCTTCCAGCGGGGGGCCCTGCCCGTTTGTCAGCATGTCCACTATTATATCATCATTGGTTTTGATATTGGAGCACAACGCTCCTCTGCGCCCCGTGTCGCAGAGAAAGCGCCGCACGGAAACGTCATCCCTGATGAACAGCAGCCTGCCTTCCCAACCGACGCTCATGGCAGTCACTGAGCGACGGCCCTGGCATTTCCCGTCCTGCCGAAACTGCATGGTGAACGGCACCTTGTAGCCCGTGGCCCAAACCTTGCGTGGTAATAGCACAGGCTGGTAGCTCCCTGCCGTTGCCGTGCTGCTGCTGCTGCGGCGACGATCGTTGTCTCCCCCGGCCACGCCGTGGCTTGGGCCGGCCTCAATGCGGCGGCCGTGTAGCTTTGTTGGCCCGCCAGAAAGAACTTATCGGCCTCCTCGGCCAACTCCCGACAATCGGTAATCCTGGTGTTGGCTAAAGCGGCCCGCACCTGCAGCGGGAGCTGCTCCAGAAAAAGTTCCGTAAACAGGAACTCCGGCTCGTAGCAGCGCTAACATTTGTCCATTAGCTCCGACGGCTTGCTGTCGCCGAGACCATTCAGAGCAAGCAACCGGCGAGCCCGCTCAGAGTCCGAAAGCCCAAAATGTTCAACAGCCGGTCTTTCAGGGTATTGTACTTATCCCTCTCTGGAGGATTTTCCAGAATGCTCACCACTCTGCCTGCTGTCGAACTGCCGAGAGCCGCCACAACATAATAATATTTCGTCGCGTCCGCTGAAATGTCTCTGAGGGCGAACTGTGCCTCAGTTTGGGCGAACCACACCGCCGCTTGCGTCTCCCAAAACTCCGGTAGTTTCAGCGAAACTGCGTGTATCGACATCTTAACTTCTGGAAACGACCAGGAGCGTCAGGGTCACCAATGTAGGTGCGTGGAAACAAACAAGGAGGCGAGTATTCCCTTTGGCTGCACCATGTGGCCGTTTATTTCCATCCATACAAAACAAACATCCATTCACTTCCTGCCACCCTTTAACCCCCCCTGTCACCAGGGTTATGCCCCTTTCCTTAAAGGGGCCCCGTGAATTCGGTCATTCCCTACAATATGACTATAACCCTCTCTTTGTAATTAACCAACCAAAAGCACAGTCCCGGTTCCAGTGACTAAGAATACATGCAGAGAGGAAAATCTTCATTGAAACAGGTTGAAGATGTAAAAATAGTGTGAGTTTTGTCATGAGGCCATAATTCACTGCAGAGTTCATTTGTCAGTTGGAGTATATTTAGCCCTCTGTTCATTTGTTTCTGGAGGAGACAAATTTGACTCTTCCCTTTTTTTCTCTCTTTCGTCTCTCTCTCTCCCACACACACTCCACACACACTCACCCTGCCCCTGCAGTGGGTGGTGAGAGAGAGTGAAGGAGAGGGAAAGCCAGAAAAAGAACAACAAATGTCCAAGAAAAACAGGATGGAGGGGGGAGGGATGGGGGTTTGGGCTCCAATATCAAAACCAATGATGATATAATAGTATGCATATTTTGCATCCTCAAATGGTCCTGCCTCCAAAATGTAAAATCAGGATCAGTATGAAGACCTGTTGGTCTGTTTTTATCATTCTCTATGTCAAAAAATCCAAACTGCATCATATCCACTGTGGATATCTTCATGGATTATGTCATCTACCCTTTTTAGTCAAAATAATTTGTATATTCACTGAGTTACAGGAGCTCGTGAAAGTGATGCCAGGACTTCAGCCTCGTATGTGTTGGATCATGTTCTTCTGTTGCGTTGTGTTTTGTGATACTTTGCTTCGAGGCCAATACATCCAAGCTGGTAGACATCATTGACATTATTTTACTTCGTCTAGCTTATTAATTAATAAATTTTAGTAGTGTTATTGTAATCGGCCGACAAATAATACGAAAAAAGAAATACTAAAGATGTGTTTGATGTTTCGTTTTTTTACCCGTCATTTAAATTAGTTTTAATATTATTTAAAGGTCTTAAAGGCTGATTCAAAGGCTTAAAATACATTTTGGTCAAATTCAGTGAATATCTTCTCGCGGTCCGCTCGCTATCCTTTCCGTTGAGGACATTTCGTTAGAATAAAGCATGTTTTGGAAATTATAACGACTATATCTTTTTAATAGATTTTGAGTTTAGGCTGTAGTTCTTTCTCGCATCTGACTTCGTCACTGTCACGTCAAATGACGGCGCTGGATGCAGGAAGAACAGCAGATCTGAGGAAGCACTGAGGAATTTATTATCATCAACACTGATTGGACATCCACATAACAGGTGGCAATTTCGCCCTTTAAGATGAGATAGAACTTTATTTATCCCGAAGGAAATTCTTGTGCGATCAAAGATTACAACAGAAGTATAACAAAAAAGCAATAGAATATAAACATATATGAAGCATAGAGTAATACTTAGTAAGTGTAAAATAAGTAATATTGAAAAATAGAAAAGCAATATGAGTAATTTTATTCATCAACCATAATAGAAAAAGTTAATTAAAACAACAAAAAGTTGCATAAAGTGTATAAGAAGTAATACTTAACAGATCCTCATTAAACAGGTTTGTTGTATTCAGAGAATATCAGCCAATATTGAATTTATTTTAACTAGTTTTGGCCTCGCTGTGTTGTGACATTCCACTGTGGTGTATGGTGCTGTAACGCTGCGATACAGTGTGATGTTGCATTGGTTGGTTGGCTTTGCGTGGTTTACAAGGCGGTGTTATTTGCCGAGTGTTGTGTTGTGTAATGCCGTGTGTGAGTGTGTTTAGCAGCAGCAGCAGTTCCTATACCACAAACCCTCCAGCCACTCCACTCTGCTCCTATGGACTGCATTCCCTTTATCTATTTCTCTCTATTATTCTCTCCTTCCTTTGTCTTCCTTTGTCAGACAGATTTTCTTTGTCTTTCTCTCTCTCTCTCTCCACCCCCAGGATGTGGCTGTGGGTTGATTAGAAAATGCGTGGCACAGAACAGGCAATCCATCACCCTGCCAAAGCACGCCACTTCCGCGCATGCGCTCGCTCCTCTTCCTCATTTCCCTCCTCTCTCTTCATCATCCACACAGATCATCCAAGCTTTGGTGTGTTGTGTGTTCGTGTGTTTTCTCCAGAAGGACCAGCAGCATCTCACATCAGCCCCTGTAGGAAATTTGAGTGTAGAACTGTGTGTTTAGTAGTTATAATAAAAGTGTTTGATGATTCATATTTGAGAATTCATAATTAGTCATAACCATAAGTGTTTTGGAAATGCATAATTAAGATAAGCATAAAGTGTTTTAGGATTAGTAGCTAAAAGTATAACTAGAGACATGAAGCTTTTGCCAAAGTTGCAAAAGGCTTATCTTTTATACTGAAGGATTATCATAGAGGGTTTAAGCAATAACTGACAGTCATTGAATGTGTTAAGAACTCAGGGACAGAAAGACAGACAGGCGAATATACTCCTGGGAATAAGCCAATAGGAATTGGGATAGACGGAAGGGGAGGTGTTTCGAACGGATATGAGGGCGGGACATAGGAAGACTTTTTCTCTCTCTTAGCTAGGCTCCGAGGGGACGGATGTGTCTTCTGGGAGCAGGGGGAGTTTTTTGCAAATGTGGGTTAATTCGTGTAATATTTCATGGAAGTAATGTACTCCGCTGTATATCTGTAATTGCATCAGCAGGATGAAATTCCTTTTAACTGTAAACCGGCTTCGGTAACGTTTTTAGCACCGTGGGACTGCAAAGCTAGCAGGTCCACGTGTGCTAGGCTTGCTCCTCTTTCTTTGTGGGGACATTTTTCCCTCCACACCCCTCCTTTCATTTTATTTCCTTCACCTCTCCTTGCCCTTCAAACCCACTCCTCCTCTTCCTCCTCCTCCGTCTCGTCTAGATCCACTCATCCACCCATGACAGTCATGCCGCTTTTGCTTTTATGGATTGTCCTCATGGTGAATCTCAGTGAGATCATTTACAGTGCAGAGACTGAGAAAAGTGCAAGAGAAGCAGGGGGAGCAAGTTCACAGTGATGTATTGATTAACCTCTCACATCAGACGGGAGGTTAATCATCTCTCTGTGATATTGCTGTGGCGATATCTACTCTTTTAAAGCTGTTTTAAATCACCTTTATATTGAAAACCATTGACAGACCTTAACCATTGGGCTAAGACCTTTTATCCGCCTATCTTCTATGAAGTATGTCAGAGACATCCGTCAGGACTGTTTGTTTCATTCCTGTAGGTAAAAGCTACAGGTTTGTTTGTTATCAGTTTAAATTATATGAACTTTGTTTCTAAGCATAGACTGTATAATAGAGGTGGACGTAGCCACTGTGACGTCACCTTTTGGAACATAATGTGCTTACTCTACTTCTCCCTTGATTTATTACCTCAGTAAACATTGTAAACATGAGTTTATGGTCTCAATATCTAGTTTCAAGTCTTCTTCAATACAGCATGATGTTAATTTAGTACATTATGGTCCATTTAGAGTCAAATAGACCAGTGATTCTTAACCATAGGGCCGCGGCCCATGATAGGGCCGCGGCCCATGATTGGGCCGCGAGCGCCACCTAGAGGGCCGCGAAAAACTTTCAGTTTTGCACCTGTGGGCCGCGAGGGCCGCGGGACCGCATAGGTTATCAATTGAAGACACCAGAGATATCACTGTTATCCATGAGACGCTCAGTTACAATACAGCTTCCCACCACCTGGTGGCGGTAATGCGTCAGTCAGTTGTTTAACAAGCTGCAATAAGCAGAAGAAGACACTCAGCTAGCCGCTAGCCTGTAGCGAAAGTTATGGATAAGTTATTAAAAAGAAAAAATGAAGATGACAGTGGTGCCATACCCCCCAAAAGTCTAAATGTGTGCGCAAGTACAACCCTGACTTTCTTAAGTACGGCTTTGTGAACGGAGGCAACGAGGCAGAGCCGAGGGCTCAGTGTGTGGAATGTGAGCTAATGCTATCAAACGAAGCACTGAAGCCTTCAAAAATAAAGAGACACGTAGCGACGACACATCCAACGCTCGTGGGAACGTCTGTTGGGCTTCTTGTTGTGTATGCAGGTTTACATACACATGATAATAAATGTCTTTGTGATCATCACATTGTATCATCTCATTTATTTAACAAGGGTTTTGCCTGTTCAACACCGGCATCCTCAATCCCCTCCCCTTCCGTTCCTACGGCTTGTTTGCGCAAATACGTCACAAAACATGTCCGTGTTTGGTATCCCAGCATGCCCAAAATCCTCATCTTTGCAAAGAAATCATCGATTTTCTTTCATTTCGTATGGTTTCTCCACAAAAGGAGCCCACACACACTGTCCAAAGTCGCCATAACCGCTGCAAGTCGTATCTTGCAGCATTTCGACGGAAAAAGACACATTACAGACCCGACAACGTGCTAGCGGATGTTACCATGGAGCTAATGCCGTCAGAAAACGCTGGTACTTATAGTACAAACCTTATCCTCCTCTTCCATAAGCCGTCAACCAACGTTTGCGTAACTGAGCTGTTCTCATTCTCGTTCGTGCGCTCGGTCGCAGCCATTAAGCACAGCAAGTCCGCTACTCACACACCACGTCTTCCACCATATATACATAGTTTTTGCAATTTGCAAAGGCTAATAATAAAAGGAAAATAATATAAAATCACAATATAAAGGGAGAAACACCTTTAGTGTGTCAGAATATCATGTGGTTACCATGTGTCCATTTGGGTCTCCAAATGTCCTTTTAGAGCTCCGCCTGGATCTCTTCATGAAGAAACTCTGTAGAATGGTCATACTTTGTCCAATCTTCTTCAGATTTGAGGCAGTTGTTCACTGATAGTGTAGTTACAGCCCTATACTGTCCTTTACCTGTACAGATACAGCCACCGGCAGTTATTTATACTGAAAGATACTTTTTTATTTTATGCGGACAAAAATCTTAAATTTTTACTGACTCAAAAGGCCCACTGCTCTGTTTCTGTATGACCTACAGGTTGTCTGACACTTCTGATGCATATAGTCAGAGTGGGCCCCGGGACACTTTGTACTTGAAAAGTTGGGCCCCGAGGTCAAAAAGGTTAAGAACCCCTGAAATAGACCATAAAGCAGGGGATGCTTTAGGGCGGGGCTACACTGTGATTGACAGGTTGGTACCAGAGCATTTTTCAGCAAGTTTTTGGTCGAACTAAAAGACACTCTGGGAGTCAGCTTTTCATTTATTCTGGTAAGCCTACATTTTGTTAACAAAATGAACATTCATAGCTAACGTGAATTAAGAATGCACCTTGCAAACCAAGCTAGCTAGCTATCGTTAGCTAATGGCCCCGCTGAGCCATGCACCTTACCAGCACCACCCTCTCGTCCAAATATGGTCACTTCTGGCTCCAAAAAAGACCCCAAGATGGAAACGGCCAAAGTACCAATCTCCAGGCTTCAAAACGGAGTCCACATTGTTATTTTAGTGTGGCGGAAGCTTTAAATACTACGACACCCATGAGTCTCAGCTCACTTTAGAGAGGAGGCTAGTCAGGGGTGCAAGTCAGAGCTGTAGCAAATTTAAAATAAAATAATAAACATAATATATAATAACAATGTCATCATGTCGTCCAACCACATCTAAAGACAAAAAACAGCTTCCAAGTGGCCACATCTGAAGGCAGTAACGGGTTTCCAGCTGTAACACAAATTGGCATGCGCTATGTTCAAAGATTACTGAGGCCTTTAGTGGCTTATGCAGCAACATTTTAAGCTTGGTGACTGTATGTACCAAAATGCAACTAGGGAGTCGAAGTTAACTCCTCTCTGTACAGAGGCTGGTACCTTGTTACTATAAAAGTGTTAGCAGCTAACTAGCAACAATGTCCTCACTTTTGTCAGTAGCAGCAGACGCTACCATTGTTAGCTTCCCTTTGGAGATTCCAGCTGGCAGAAATCCTCAGTGCCGATTGATAATACTCTGAGTGGTAAAAGAATATTTGTCATATAATCACAACTCAAGGTCCACCGGCTGTTTCTGTACCTTTCTACCACAACTCATGGTCTTCATGGATGTGTTGCCTCAGTTGTTATGGAGTTTGTTTAGTTGTCTTTGGTCATGTAAATACAAGTGGTAGAAGGCAATCACTGACTTGAGATTATTTTATTGAAACACTACAATATCTAAAATAAACGTCCATGCTTAAAAGATGATTTGTTCATTTGAATGTCACTCCAGGGACCCTGACATGTTTTTACCTATAACTCCCCAATTGGATGGGACCCTGGCATTGTCTTCTGTTAGGGATCCACCAAGCCAATCTCCAGATTGGTGCTGTTGGACAAAAACTCCCTATTCCCTAATTTTCCTAATCGAGACCAAATTGCAATGGTGTTTGGATGATGACGTTTGGCATTTAGATTTTACAATGAATAACTTTGAGGCTATAAATACATTTCTTTTGTAAGGATCTGGAGGGCCCTGGAAGTTCCCCACAATCAATCCAGCATTCTGCCAACCAGAGGGAGGCCCCTTTTCTATTTCTTCTCTATTCGCTCTTTCTTCTGCTTGCTCTTATTCTCTTCCCTCTCCCCTCATTTGCTTCTATCCACCCAGCCTCGCCTGATTCCGCTCCGCCTCCACCTCTGCATCGCTTCCACCGCTCAATATCCAGTCAGGGCAACAGAGAGATTGGATAATGAAATGGCCACTGGCTGCCTGAATCTGCCTTCTGTCGTCCATCATCTGATTATGAGGAGGTATTCTCCTCAACGGGCCCCGTCAGATGACCAAAATTCGATCAGGTCTAATAACGGCCATGCAGTTCACTCACAAGAAGTGTAGTCTGTGTGGGTTGGTTTGGTGTGGATGGTGATTGAAAAGGGCCGTTCCTTAATGCTGACACAGAAAAATCAAGACAGGAAAGGAAGGAAGCTTCCAAACATGGGATAGTATTTTCAGTATTATTACGGTCACACTCCCAGGATGGTTATCTAATCTGCTCAAAAGGGAGAACAACGCTTGTAAGGCTTTGCTTTTGCTCTGCTCGCTTTCCACCGTGTAGGTGGTCTCGCCTACTTTTGATTAATAATAGGCTTGAGCATTAAGAACAGGCTTAGGACCTGTATGCAGAGACGGGGATTGAGCTTTGTTTGACTTGTGTAAAAGGAATGTCAAAATGTCCACATAGTGACTCATACTGTATGTGGTAGAAATTATCCCACTCTTTGGAGCATAATATTCATATTTCCTCTACTCTCTTGCCAGTTAAAGAATAAATGCTTGTCAATGACATTTTGTTGTTGTATTATGGATATATGTTATCCCAAAACTGTATGTTGAGTCCAAGGTGTTTTAATGCCAAGCCCTTAGTTTGATGTGACAGGACTGCAATCAAAAGCTGTGAAATGCAATTGTAATAAAGGTCTAATTGAAACGAAAGGCAGTGATTGTGAGCCTGCTCCACCTCTGTTGCTGATCAGGGCCTTCTGGGCTTTATTAAGAATCTCAGACATTCGACAGTTAGTTGTTTTTAGCAACATGTATCTGGTGGTTAACTGCAAGAGTCTAAAGGAGACATGCTTTCTTGTTTCCAGCACTCCTCTCTGGGCTCCATATCAAAAACCACAAGTCCCACGGGGTAAATCATCACCACGGGTAAAATTGCACATGCATCTTAAAGTATGAACAGGGTTCATAGATACGTATCAGTTAATCTGCCTTTGTGGAAAAAGCTGGATCGCTTGCGCCTATCCAATGATATCAGGAAGGGCCGGCTGCTCTCTTGAGGCCCTGTGTCAGCAAACAGAAAGCACTTCAGTCACATAAAGAGGATGACAATTACCAGCAGAGCCAACGTCACCAAGACTGGAGCCGGCCAACCATCCGCTGCTGCAGCAATGACACACATTCAGCCGTTTATACCGAAAGCTAAAGGTCTGGAAGTTGCCGATATATTAACATGGCCAATAGATAGAGGTCTGGAAGTGACCGATATATTAACATGGCCAATAGATAGAGGTCTGGAAGTGACCGATATATTAACATGGTCAATAGATAGAGGTCTGGAAGTGACCGATATATTAACATGGTCAATAGATAGAGGTCTGGAAGTGACCGATATATTAACATGGTCAATAGATAGAGGTCTGGAAGTGACCGATATATTAACATGGCCAATAGATAGAGGTCTGGAAGTGACCGATATATTAACATGGCCAATAGATAGAGGTCTGGAAGTGACCGATATATTAACATGGCCAATAGATAGAGGTCTGGAAGTGACCGATATATTAACATGGTCAATAGATAGAGGTCTGGAAGTGACCGATATATTAACATGGCCAATAGATAGAGGTCTGGAAGTGACCGATATATTAACATGGTCAATAGATAGAGGTCTGGAAGTGACCGATATATTAACATGGCCAATAGATAGAGGTCTGGAAGTGACCGATATATTAACATGGCCAATAGATAGAGGTCTGGAAGTGACCGATATATTAACATGGCCAATAGATAGAGGTCTGGAAGTGACCGATATATTAACATGGCCAATAGATAGAGGTCTGGAAGTGACCGATATATTAACATGGCCAATAGATAGAGGTCTGGAAGTGACCGATATATTAACATGGCCAATAGATAGAGGTCTGGAAGTGACCGATATATTAACATGGTCAATAGATAGAGGTCTGGAAGTGACCGATATATTAACATGGCCAATAGATAGAGGTCTGGAAGTGACCGATATATTAACATGGCCAATAGATAGAGGTCTGGAAGTGACCAATATATTAACATGGCCAATAGATAGAGGTCTGGAAGTGACCGATATATTAACATGGCCAATAGATAGAGGTCTGGAAGTTGCCGATATATTAACATGGTCAATAGATAGAGGTCTGGAAGTGACCGATATATTAACATGGCCAATAGATAGAGGTCTGGAAGTGACCGATATATTAACATGGCCAATAGATAGAGGTCTGGAAGTGACCGATATATTAACATGGCCAATAGATAGAGGTCTGGAAGTGACCGATATATTAACATGGCCAATAGATAGAGGTCTGGAAGTTGCCAATATATTAACATGGCCAATAGATAGAGGTCTGGAAGTTGCCGATATATTAACATGGTCAATAGATCTGGAAGTGACCGATATATATATATATATATATATATATATTTTTTTTTAACACACATTTGTTTTATTTTATTATTTGAATTGCTGGTTTTATGGAAATAGCCACTAAAGATAAATATACAACTCAACCAAAGGTTTCCAAAGTACCCGTTAAAACACATGGGTGATCTCATTATGACCTCATTTTCCCACAGTAATTAATCATGGATACAAGCTGGGTGATTATGATGTCATTTATTGACAGAAACCGTCGGAGCTGCACTTGTTTCTCATATTTACATTTTACCCCTAAAACATCTCAATTAAAAATGTAACCTGTGTATGCTGATGTTTATGATGATGTAATGTGATGGTTATGTAAATGTGACTTTTCCCATCTTTAATGAGTACCTATTTACAATCTCAAGTTGAAATAGTCACTGTGTGTTTCTATATATGGCTAGAAACATACATTCTGTGAGACAGCCTAGAGCTCACATGGAACTAGTTGATTCTGGTATTTTCCCCCAATTTCTCTCCTTCATCTACCAAAGCTTCTTTCAGGTATCATCCAGTGTTTCATTGCATGTTATTCTGACATTGAATTGAGTTTAGCAGTAACAAAACATCTCTCTCTCGCTCTCTCTCTCTCTCTCTCTCTCTCTCTGTCCCTCCCCAGCAGCGAGCCCCAGTTGTGGCCGGTGGGCATGGTTTTGGAGGGCAGCTCAGAGGCACTGTGTCCCCCCCCATCTCTGGAGCTGCGCCCGTCCTGCAACAAGAGCCAGCCCTCGCCTCCTCTGGGTTCAAGCTCGCAACCCCACGACGGAGTTTTCCCGGAGGACAAGGAGCCCGTCAAGTACGGAGAGCTCATCGTCTTAGGGTGAGATATTGAATTGCCAATCCCTGCTTTGTGTTTAAGAGTATGAGCTTGTGATATGTTCAGGAACCCTGAACCAGGACCCAACTTTTTCGTAATTGTTTCTTTCTGAATTTTTTTTTTATCCTTCTCAAACATTTGTAACTGCCCAGTCATAATAGGAGGTGATTTCAACACAGTTATCGACCCATCAGTGGACAGATCTAAAAATCCAAATAATAAGCGTACCTGGCAATCCACAGACATGATAAAACAGTTCATGAGTGATTTTGGTCTTGGCGATATTTGGCGATTACAGCACCCAAACTCAAGAGAATACTCATTCTTCTCACCAGTTCACCACTCATACTCACGCATTGACTTCTTCCTCAACAGCAATTCAATCATGTCTAATATTTCAGACTCGAAGATCCATCCTATCATTATTAGCGACCATGCTCCCGTAACATTTATTTGGAACAGAGTTACCCTCCATAAACCGATCACTGTGGCGCTTCAATACATCTCTTCTCAAAGACCCTCAGTTTGATAGTCTTATTTTAAAAGAGTGGGCGTCCTTCTTAGAAATAAATGATTCCCCAGAGTCATCACCAACCCTTCTGTGGGAAACATGGAAAGCAGTTTTTAGAGGAATAATCATCTCATTCTCTGTTTACAAAAAAAAGAAAGAAAAACAACAAGAAGCTGAACTGGAACAACAAATCAACCGACTCGAAACCATTAATGCAAGTAACCCAACAACGGAAACCCAGAACGAATTAAGAAAGTACAAATTCCAAATAAATGAAATTATAAATAATAAAACTCAATTCCTCATACACAGACTTAGACAAGAACATTTTCACCACAGCAATAAATCCGGTAAATATCTGGCAAATCAAATTAAACGAAATAAAGAAAAAACAACAATCTCAATCATCAAGAACTCAGCAGGGAAGCCCACAAATTCACCCGATGACATCAATAAAATCTTCAGAAGTTTTTATGCCAATCTATATTCATCAGAAAAGGACCCAAATCAAGAACACATCAATTCATTTCTCAACAGCATTGATTTAGCACAGCTTAACAAAGAACAAATCAACATACTTGACTCACCATTAACACAGGACGAACCTTTTACGGCCCTCAATCTGATGCCCAATAACAAAGCACCAGGTCCCGATGGCTTCCCAGCTGAGTTCTATAAACACTTCTGGTTCATTCTAGCTCCACTCTTTAACAAAATGATAGCTGAAATAAAACAAAATTTGCAATTTCCAGCCAACATGAATACAGCCAGTATATCACTCCTCCTCAAACCAAACAAAGATCCAACTCTTCCTTCTAGTTACCGTCCCATTTCTCTTCTCAATGTAGATATTAAAATCATCACTAAGGCATTAACTCACAGATTAGAAAAAGTCACTCCATCCATAATTCATCCAGATCAAACCGGCTTTATCAAAGGTAGACATTCATCCACTAACACACGCAGACTGTTTCATTTAATCAATTACTCATCATTACAACAAACTGGTACCATCATAGCCTCCTTGGATGCAGAAAAAGCCTTCGACAGAGTAAACTGGACATTTCTCACAAGCACATTACAAAGATTGGGCTTTGGGGAATCATTTATTAACTGGCTTAAGATTCTGTACACTTCACCTACAGCCACTGTCATCACTAATGGACAACCCTCACAAAGCTTCACACTGCACAGGGGGACTAGGCAAGGATGCCACTCTCTCCCTCACTTTGCACCATTTTCATTGAACCGTTAGCTGCAGCTATTCGTCAGAACATCGACATAAAAGGAATTCAAACACTCAACAGCCATCACAAGATCAGTCTCTATGCAGATGATATATTGCTCTTCCTACAAAACCCCTACTCATCACTACAGGAAACTATTAAAGTTATTGAATCATTCTCTAATATCTCCGACTACTCCATTAACTGGAACAAATCATCCATCCTTCCATTAGACAGTAACAGTTGGGATGGGGCAGCCCATACACCACCTATCCCTTTCTGCACAGGTGCCATCACGTATTTAGGAATACACATTTCCCCCAGGCTGTCAGACACTCAACTTCACTCCATTACTTAAAACAATAAATGCCGACCTCCTCCACTGGATGAACCTACCACTATCACTCATGGGCAGAGTTTAGCTACAGTTCAAATGACAATACTTCCTAAAATAAATTACCTTTTCACAATGATACCATCTCAACCCACCCACTCCTGGTTCAAGTCGCTTGACTCAATCGTTACTCAATTCTACTGGAAAAATAAAACACCAAGAATTAAACTGGCCACTCTACAAAAACCAAAAACACAAGGAGGACTTGTAGCTCCACATTTTTTTCACTACTCTCTATCAAATAAACTTCAGTACATTCTTAAATGGATCCACCCAACCAATCAGACAACACATGGTTAGATATAGAACAGACAGTTTGTAAGGACATTCAGATTTCTGACTTACTATTTTTAAGCCAATCTATCAAACGCCATCCTTGTTTCAACATACTAACAACAGCAGAAACTCTGACAGCCTGGTGGAAATTCCACAAAATCACTAACATCACTTTTGCACCTTCAAATTGTACTCCCATATGGAACAATCCTGATTTTCTAAGTCACAAGACACCTCTAAATCTCCACACATGGTCCGCTAAAGGCATCACTCATCTGAAACACATCTTCAATAATAACACCATGGTTTCATTCCCTCACTTGGTTCAGAAGTACGGCATCAGGAGCAATCAATGTTTGGAATATCTGCAACTCAAATCATCCGTTCAATCCAAACTTAACATTAAGGCCACTAACCTAGAATTACCCCCCTCAACCTCAGAATTAATTAATATCCCCTCTTCAAAAAAGTTAATCTCAAAAATATGTAGAGTAATATCACAGTCTGACAAAACATCATCCATACCATCAAGAAAATGGGAATCAGACCTATCCATCACACCTGATGCTGATTTCTGGAACCAAATCTGCAATAACATCGACTTCATGACTAAAAATGCCAATTTACAACTAATACAATATAAAATACTTCACAGAATTCATTACACCGGGCAAAACATGTTTCAAATGGGATTCATGTCAGATATCTGTCCACATTTCACTCAAAACAGCCCGGATAGCTTTGTTCACGCCACCTGGCACTGCACACCAGTTCATCACTTTTGGGAAGAAATAAGTGAGTCACTGTCTGTCTTGCTGGGCTGCCTCGTCCCTTTATCCCCTTCACTGTGCTTACTAGGAGACATCTCAACAATACATCTGAGTAAAACAAACCGCAAATTACTCCTTGTGGCCCTAACTATCGCCAAGAAAACTATCCTCATGAACTGGAAATCAAGGAATAACACACACATCACACACTGGAGAAACTTAATGATGGAGTATATTTCAATGGAAAATCTAACCTCATCCATCATATACAATACAACAGAACACCATTCCACCTGGTCATCCCTCACTATGTTTCTGCAAATGTGACACCACCCATTCTATTAATATTGAAATATGCATAGTGTATATATACCGGTGTATATGTATATTTTTTGTGTATTTTTTACTATTATTGATTTCTGTTTTGTTTTTCTTGCCGGACAACCAATTGAAACCCACGTACATGCACACATGAACATCCTTTTTTTTTTAATTATTATTATTATTATTATTATTTTTATATATTTTTCCCTCCATCTCAAAAGGCTCAAGGACATTCTCACACACACACACGCACACATACACACACACTGACTATATGATATTTGCTGGCTTTTATCCCACTGTTCTTGTCATCCTCTTGTTGTTATGTCTATGTATTGTCTTAATATTGTCTCGTGTCTTTCAATAAACAATTTATTTAAAAATAAATATTAAAAAAAGAGTATGAGCTTGTGATATGTTCAGGAACCCTGAACCAGGACCCAACTTGAGCCCGATCTAAATGATATTCAGTCTGATTGGGTAAGTTAGGGTAATGCTAGGGGCTCTGGTCTGGGTGTGTCCTTTGGTTCCTTGTCCAAAGACATCTAGTGTGAGTATGGCTTTTAAATCTCAAGCGCTGCCCTGTCACCAAGGTCTCCAGTAGGGTTGAGTTCTGGGTTGAGTTCTGGGAACTAAGATTAGCTTGAATATAAGAAGCAAGAGTGAAAAGAGCTCATTTGACTCGCACGCAAAGATACCATTCACACACTGAGCCACAGTGTAAAGCTTAACCTCCAGATAGACATGTTATACATTGTATACATGGTATACATTGTGTGTGAGAGAAGAATATCGCTCTCATAGGATGGTACGGTGCTATTACAGGCACAGAGACACAGACATATGCTTCCACTCCTCTGTCTATTGATCCATGCAATGGATGATGAACACTGGGTGGATGAGGAGAATGGCTTGGTCCACTGTGAATGTGATCGCAGAGAGAGTTGTGGGGGGGGGTTAACCGCCACCGACATTTTACAACATCCATCCAATCATGGCCTCTCTGTGGCCAGCAGAACATGACTGGAGAATGTTGGTCGTTCTAAATGCAGCATCATCTGGAATAATCAGGGCTGGTGATACTGGATCGCTCATCCGATCAGAAACAAATCCAAGGATATTATATCTTGACTTCCTGTTGCATTAAACATCTTAGAGAGTGACCAGTTTGGTGCCTATTTAAGTGAACACAATATTGTTTATCTAGGTTCAGGAAATCATATTCCACAGAGTCAGCCCTTATTGACCTGACTGATCAATTTGATATGGACGTTCGAAAGACATTCGATACAGTACATTGTATCCATAAATGCGAGACTATTGGCCGTGATAACCTAGCTCAGCAGTTAGTTGGTTGAAATATTACATAAGTAATCATATTCAGTGTGTAGATATTAATGGCACCTTATCAGATCCAGGAGTGTACACGTATGGTGTTCCGCAGGGATCAATCTTGAGAACAAACAATGGGAACTAACAATCAAAAAAGTAAAAAGGTGCCATCTGCCCATAAGGATACAATTTAAATGCTCATTTACACACACTCACACACTGATGGCGCAGCCTTTGGGAGCTATTTGGGGTTCCGTATCTTGCCCAAGGACACTTCTACATGTGGACTAAAGGAGCCGGGGCTCGAAATGCTGATCATCATCCGATTAGTTGATGACCCACTCCACCTCCTGAGCCACAGCTGCCACAAATAGGACAAACAATTCTCAATGCTAGTTTTAAAAAAAAGGTGTGTGTTGCCTGGATTTGGAGCTGGCCAGGACAACTATGGAAATAACAATGAAGTAAAAAAGGTTTGTTTCTTATGTCGTACCTCAATTATATGCATAGAATCCATGCCCTGACATGATGTAATTTGATTTGTACTCCTCCTTTAGTTTATAATCTGCGTCTTCCATCAATGGCGAAAAGTAAATACTCATCATAGTGTGACAAGTAAATTGAGCTTGTGAACACTTGTGTATCATCAATGTGTGTCATAATGTCATAATCATTGACAGGTGTAGTGTTTACATCCTTCTTAGCTAAGAGCCTATCAGCATATCTATCAAGGCAAAGCATTACCTTGTGGGAGTATTTATGGCTGGAAATTTGGAAGTTTGAGTCTGTTCCACAGCGAGGAGGCCAGAGCACGTGTCCCGCTGCTGTTCACAGTGGACACGCTGCAACAATAAATCTACCAAAACTGGTTTACAATTAAAAGGAATTTAATCCCACTGATGCAAGTACAGTATTTACAGTGAAGTACACTGTTTCCATGAAATATTAAATCAATAAAACCCTGTTTGCAAAAAACTCAACTCAGCTCCTCAGGTATAAAACCCGTCCGTCCTCTGAGAGCCATCACGCGAGAGAGAAAAAGACTTGAAATTAAACCACCCACATCCGTTCGAAACACATCCTCTTCCGTTTATCCCAATTCCTATTGGCTAACTTCCAGGAGTGTGTTCGCCTGTCTGCCTTTCTGTCCCTGAGTTTACCAACACATTCAATGACTGTCAGTTATGGTTTAATCCCTCTATGATAAACATTCCATATAACAGATAAGACTTTGCAACTTTTGGTAAAAGCTTCATGTCTCAAATTCTCCATCTAGCTACTAATCCTAAAACACTTTATGCTTATCTTAATTATGCATTTCCAAAACCCTTATGTTTATGACTAATTATGAATTCTTAATTATGAATCATTGAACACTTTTATTATAGCTACTAAACATAGTTCTATGCTCAAATTTCTTACAGAATTTGGACAAATGTGAGTGAAAGATAAAGCGTGTATCATCCATTTAACCCAGTTATTAACATTATCACAATTAAGTCCATTTTCTTCTTATGCTTCACAGGCACAATGGGTCGCTGGCCAATGGGGACAAGGGTCGCAGAAGAAGTCGCTTGGCCCTCTATAAGAGACCTAAAGCCAACGGGGTCAAACCTGATGTTATCCACAACGTCTCAACCCCTCTGGTGTCAAAGGTGAGTTCACAGCACTGATCAACACACTGCAGGTTGTCATTCAAACTGAAGAGGGATTTCCCCTAAACCAGGTAGAAAGGAACCAGGTTCTATATTATTATTATTTTATTATTATTTTCGAAAAATCGATTTAAAAAGGTCATCCGTAGTGAAACTGTCTATTTCTTCTGTAACACATTTATTTTCTTCTTCTTTTTACATTGGAATCTTATACTGAGGTTAATACCTCTAATGAGTGAAGCTTAGAATGTTATTGTGGAATGTGGTATTTCATAATGTCATCACCCTTAAAAGAAATTGGGGGAAAAAAAGATTTGTGGTTATTGTGGTTATATAAATGTACTTTATGTGCTCTTAGGGTGCTGCTAGGCCTATTTTGTATCTAGAAACATGTTGTGAGTTTTGGAACATTTATCTTATTTGAATGCTATTTTGAATATTTGTTTACGTTTGGACTTTAATATTAGCGGAGCCTCATCTTTATCTGCAACTGTGAAGAAAAATCTGCTCTAAACACAATGGACAATGCACGAAAAAAGAAAATGCAACATTTGAATGTGGATGATGATATCAGTCATTTTATGTAGAGCCAGCGTTGTCCCTCTAGAACAGGACAGTCCTCTGGTAGATTGTGCTGGAGGCCAGACCTTCAGCTCTCCTTGTCATGTGACCTGGATAGTGTAATTTTCATTGGCAGGCACTCAGCAACAAAAGCCAGCACAGCATCTCCTACACACTGTCACGGAGCCACTCTGTCATTGTGGAGTACACCCATGACACCAACACAGACATGTTTCAGGTCAGTGTTTGCACACACACACACGCACACACACTTACATAAACGCATGTGCACATGTGCTATGCCAACATATTGTAAGCTATTTTGTTGAGTTGATTCCGAAAAAACTCTGAGTGAACTTGAGTTCCTCCTGGTAAGCAAGGATGCAGCGTTTGGGTCTGGGGCTTTTATTGTGAAAGGTAAGAACGGAAGGAGCAATGCTGCATTCACGTGGAATCAGGCCTTTTAGTGGGCGACAGCAGGACGGTGAGATTAGGCGAGGCTATTCCTTTGTCTTTCCGATGTAAGTATTGAGTCAAACAGTAGCTGAAGCTGTCGGGCCTGTAGAGCAGTGAGGGCATCGGGAATGAAGAGGAAGCGCCGGAGTGAAAGCATCGGAGGGAGGGAAGACAATGTTGAGGAGATCAAACATACAGGAGAAGATGAGTCAGACCTCGTCTGCTCTCAGTAACTCACAGTTGTTTTTCCAACCACCTTCTCTCCACTTCAAGGAGATCCATACAAAGCCGTGACTCCAGCAGACACGATCAACAGCGCTCCATGTCTGTCTGCTGTCTGCTGTGTTTAAGGGTCATGTCACCCACATGCTTTGTTCTGTCCATGTTTATAGACATGCTAGATATGGTTCTTCCTCCGCCTGGATACAAACGCAGGCAAATTGAATTCATCTTACGCTGCTCATAGTATTGGAAAATGACATCAATGACTTCCTTTCTTCACTTCAGCAAGACGTTCAGACGATGTTTGGTCGTTCTTGCTAAAATGTTGGTTTTCTGCATCTTGCCAGAACCAATGGCCAGTGCTACCAAAAGAAAACCCAAGAAATGTTGCAGCCTATTTATAATGAACTGGAATGACTTTAGGTTATTTGTGTTGGTGCTGGTCATTCTCATCAATCTCACTGTTTGTAATTGGGGGACGTGTGGAGCCTATTCATTGGATTGTAGCCAAGTAGTTATCAGCGGGGGAAACCGACCAAATTGAACAAAAAGGAGCCCAACTAATCTCAAAAAGCACAGAACAGCAACGCTGTGACACAATGGCACGTTTAGTCACCATTGAGGGAAGCTGCAATTTAAAAAAAGAAGTGATTCGGTCAGTGACATGGATGATTTAGATTCAGAGACAACCACCGCTAATAAAAGCTGCATGGCTAGATAGGTCATTGTTTTATGATATCGATTCCTCTCTCTGGGTTCTCTCAGATTGGGCGGTCCACAGAGAGCATGATCGACTTCGTGGTGACGGACACGGCGGGCAGCGGCAGCGGTCAGGGCGGGGGCTCAGCGGGGGAGGGCGGCGGTGGAGGCCAGTCGGCCCAGAGCACCATCTCCCGCTACGCCTGCCGCATCATGTGCGAGCGCAGCGCTCCCTACACGGCCCGCATCTACGCCGCCGGCTTCGACTCCTCCAAGAACATCTTCCTCGGGGTGAGTGTTCTTCCCCTCGTGGGCGCCAGGTCTCTCCTGGAAAAAAACGCTTGGGGACCGGTAACCACGGTAACCGTGGTGAGAGCAACATCAGGGACGTGACTGTGCCACCCACGGGTGACATCATAGCTGTGAGGATGAGTGTCAATGTATGTGACCTGGCCCAAGGAAGCCTGGGAGAAGAAGGAGCAGTGTTCTCCACGCGTGTGTGTGCGTGCGTGCGTGCGTGCGTGTGTGCGTGCGTGCGTGCGTGCGTGTGTGTGTGCGTGTGTGGGTGTGTGTGTGTGTGTGTGTTGGTGTGTGTGTGTGTGTGTGAATATGCTGCTTCTGGTCATATGTAACTGTCTCAAGCTGTTGGAGACGTGTCAGTGAACATACATCATGTTATAACATACAGTGCATCAGTACATACTGTACACTGTATGTGTGTCGCTGTAGGTAATAGACCAAATAGCTCAGTCCTTTCTAGCTTATTTAGTTCCTCTGATAGATAATTGAGATCTGTTGGATCTATTTTTAGCTCCTCCGAGCTCTTACTTCAATGGGAAGACCCCACTTGGAATGAACCAGAATTACCCTGAAATAGAAAGGAGCGCTCCGCTTATGTTCATTAACGCGGGACAGTTGTGGGCCGTCAAGCCGACTCAGCAGTCCTCCGCTGGGCTCCGTCTTGCTGTATCTCCAGTTCAGTGAGTCTGGAGCCTTACCTCGCCACAGAGTCTCGCTTACAGCTAGTAGCCATTTATGAAAAGCCCAACCCTAACCCATCTGAATGTTGGAATGGCATTTTAAACATGTTTTCCAATGAACTAAACAGAGAGTAGTTATTTCCCCCTGTACTGGACTCAGTTATTATCAGACTCTTTGATATGAAAAGCTTCTGTACCTCTGTGGATAGCTGGCAGAGCGGGGCGGTCTAAAACGTGACATCGGGGTGCACCAAAGCCATGCAAGCAAATAATAGCCCTTTCTCATGATTGCATGACGTCATCCCATGCAAGATTCATCAGGAACCCCGACAACTAGGCCAGCAGTCAGGGAGATAACGTCAGCAACCAGTGCTCAGCTCAACACACACACACACACACACACATCATGACGAATGCTTGTATAACTCCACCAGCCATCAGGACTACATTCACGCTGATGTACGGAACAAATATTGTCCTTTTTATTAAAAGTCAGGCTCTGAGGTTCACCTCTGAGCTGTTTGATGGATGGGATTATTGTGTCATTGATAAATAATGCATGAGATTGCATCACTTCCTCCTCCGTCAGACCCTTCCGGTGCCGAGCTTGGAGGAGGAAGTGACACACATTTCCTCTGTCACACACTCTGAGGCTGTGATCAAATGATGAGTCCACTACATAAACTGTGTATAAGAAGTTCACCCATTGGTTTGTGGAATGCCATTTTGATAACCCATAAGCCAAACAAGTTTATTTTTGACTTGTAATTCATTTCAGCTCTGGTTTTGGTCTCCACCACCTCCTGAGAACAAGATCTGTCTGTTTAGCTGCTAAATGCTCCACGATGTTAAACAGCTAGTCTCTGAATGGGTCTCGTCTGTTGTTTGGTGCAGAGCAGGTAGAGGACGGTGGCTTTATCAGAGCTTTTTCGCTTAGCTAAGCTGATGAGAGTAGGAGACTGAACCCAAATAGTACATTTGGGACCCATAAAAACCAAAACAATGAGCTGAAAGAGGCTAAAAAGAAAGTGCAGAGTTGGTGATAATTCATCTCTACGGGTTTGTCTTTACAAGTGACACCTTTCACATTACACAGCCATTTGACCCAATGTTCACATGGTGTAATGAGAGCAGCTTTAAAGGACCCATGTGTAGGATTTAGGCTGCAGATTGAAGAGCCAGTGTTTGGTTTGTCCATTCTGGGCTACTGTAGAAACATGGCGCACTCTGTGAAAAGGACGTGCTTCCTGCCGATATATGATGGGCTCATTCTAAGCTGAAGAAAACACAACGATTCTTAGTTTCAGGTGATCATACACTATGAAAATATAGTTATGAATATTATATTCCATTTCTGCAAATAGCGTCCCCTAAATGCTACACACGGGACCTTAAAGTTTGCAAAAGGTTTTTTAGCCTTACACCTTAATCTCCATGCGTTTCTTTTACGACTGCCTCTTTCATAGATTTGTTTTCTTTGTGAAGCTACACACTGCAGACATTTGCTGTTTCATTCCATCGGAGCTAATTTGTGTTCATAAAACATCCTTTCTTTCTCTCAGGGATGGGTTCTTTCTCAAGCGTGGGCGCATCGCCGTGCATTACTCAGTACAGTAGTCATTCTGCACTGAACTAAATATAGCAGCAGAGAACAGCAACGTCAGCTGTTCTTCTAGCCAGCCACCTCTGACATCTACCTCCACTATCATCCCTCTGTGCCTCGAACCTTCACGTCTGCCTGCTCCGTGTGTGTTGCTGTGTGTCTCTCAGGAGCGCGCTGCCAAGTGGAGGACGTCGGATGGCCTGATGGACGGCCTGACCACCAATGGGGTGCTGGTGATGCACCCGGCGGGGGAGTTTGTGTCTGAGCCTGCTCCGGGTGTCTGGAGGGAAATCTCTGTTTGTGGAAACGTCTTTGCCCTGAGGGAGACTCGCTCAGCCCAACAGAGGGGAAAACTGGTAAGATGAAGAGGGCTGACGGAAAAATGACTTGTATGTTTTTTCCGATGTGGTCACAAAGTTTGAAGTTACTAAACATGATATGACCTGCAGGGATTTCTGTCGAAATTGGTTCCTTAATGAGGAAGTGAACATCCTTGTACTGCAGAACCTGGCTGCCCGATATACTTTGCATTATTTTAAAGAAGGTAGGAAATGAAGTCAGAGTTATTGTAAACGTGTGAACTCTCTCGATGCCAGCATGATCACATTGCATCATAAAACAAGACAAGTCTTCACTGAGCTTTCCTCGAGCTCCCACGGTAGGAGACAGTTATACCCCAAAAGTCTGTAGGTCCCTGCTCAGGGCTCAGTGGCCACTGACACTCGTACAGCCCACCACCACTTCCTGCTCACCAGTATACCTTCAATAGTGTTAGAAATCAACCCACAAAGGCAGTGTGCAAATTGAAACAACTTGACGGAGAGTCTTTGTCTGAAGTGAGTCCAGCAGTAGGAGTACTGCTGTAAATGACAAGAGAGCCTTGTTGTCGCCTTCAACCACGTGCATCCTCTCCTGCAAGAAGTCAAACTGTCACAGGATACTATTCTTAATTGTCAATTCGATCTGTAAATGTGATGCGTACACGTTGATGATGATGGTATTTTGAGGGAAGCCACTTACAACAGTCTGAACCATAACTAGTGCAGCACAGTGCCATCATGTGGTGCTACGGAAGGGAACTGCTACAAGTTGTCCCCAGTTTAACGAACGCTTCCAGTGTGGCCCATAATCAATGACTGTGTCTTCTTCTTCTCTTTCCCCTGCTGTTTCCATCTTCTGTTCTCCTCTCGAGGTGGAAAATGAGTCAAACACCCTCCAGGACGGCTCTCTGATTGATCTGTGTGGGGCTACCCTGCTGTGGAGGACCCCCGCTGGACTGCGCCACACCCCCACCCTCAAACAGCTGGAGTCCCTTCGCCAGGAGCTGAACGCCGCCCGGCCCCAGTGTCCCGTGGGCTTCAACACCCTGGCCTTCCCTAGTCTGGCCCAGCGCGAGATCGTCGACAAGAAGCAGCCCTGGGTCTACGTCAACTGCGGCCACGTACACGGCTACCACAATTGGGGCTATCGCAAGGAGAAGGGTCCCGCCGGCCCCGGGGGTACGCCACCAGCCAGCACCGGGGAGAGGGAGTGCCCCATGTGCCGGCGAGTGGGCCCCTACGTGCCGCTGTGGCTGGGCTGTGAGGGAGGATTGTACCTGGACGCCGGGCCACCTACTCACGCCTTCTGCCCCTGCGGCCACGTATGCTCAGCAAAGACAGTGGTGGGGTGGAGCCAGATCCCGTTACCCCACGGCACCCACGCCTTCCATGCTGCCTGCCCCTTCTGTGGTACCTGGTTGACAGGGGAGCAGGGCCACATCAAACTCATCTTCCAAGGCCCCGTCGACTGAGGATACCCGGGAGCCACAAAGTGATGGTGGACCGGTGAAGAGGTGGACGCGCAGAGTAAAGGCCGCGTGCTAGAACAACAATCTGAACACTCAAGTGTTGGACAAAAGAGAACTCACCGATGACAAATACAAGAAAAGGACAGCTGACATGATGAACTGAATGTGCCATGCAATTATAGATTGCCATGGCTTTAAATGGAACATGAGGTGTGTGGAGACCATGTAAATAAATTGTGTTGACATGAGCAGGTGTTGAGTGATCTTTTGTTCTTCTCTTTAAGTAACTGCTCATCCCGTCACATCATTTGACTGCACGACAGCAACACTACAAAGAAACAAAAACCAAGTTGGAAGCCGACTCAAACGAAGGTGAAAACAAAGGCGAATGGTAGAACTGTCCAATGTAGAGATTGATCCCAATTTAAAGGTGACCTGTGGAATGTTCTCGTAAACAAGCCTCTTAAAACTATTTTAAATCCAGCATTGTTTACAAGCGTGCAGTCTTCTTCTTCACTGTCTCTGTTGGCATACTGCAGTATATCTCAGTGTGTTGCTGCCACCTGTTGACCAGTGGAAGTGTGAAACCACTGGTAGGACTGTGTGTGTGTGTGTGTGTGTGTGTGTGTGTAGATAAACAAAACGGGGACTTGCTAAAAAGAAGCTCCATAGTGTGATTAATGGTCTAGAAGTCAACAGTGAATCTTGATGCAGGAATTATAACATCTTCACCTTTATGCTCTGCGCGTCAAACAAAAGTGATCCCAAGAGTTAGGAGGTGGATTCTAAAGTACAAAAGACTTTGTGCTGTGTTTTTGAGCTGTGTTGTTTACGCTCTAACACACGACGTCCTGCTTCAGCTTGGGCAATTTCTACGACATCAACCATTCTTTGATGTGCACGCAACATTTCCAGGTATACTCTTAGCACGTAACTTGGTGATCGCAATGCTATCGTAACTGCTAGAAATGATTTTGAACAAAAAGTCTCAAGTTTAAAAAAAACTGAATTGTCCTTAAAGCACAACATTGCAGTCACAAGGCTGCTCTACATATCTCCATCAGCTTGACGCCTCTCTCCCGGCGAGAAGCCCTTCTCACCGTAGTAGCAGCCGGCACGCACACGTGTACGTGGCTAGCTGCAGACTCCACCGAGTGTCTCAAAGCCTTTGCTCCCAGAGCTAAAAATAGCTCAAGGTCACCGAGCATCCCGTGCCTCCCCCCCGGGGGGTGGGGGGTGGGGGGTGTGGGGGGGGGGGGACATCTCCTTCTATACCTCCACCTAGGCACCTTTTCAACACCTAAGGAAATGTTGAACAAAACACTAAGAAAACCTTCAATGTGTCCAGATTCAAGAGCTCCACAAGGAGCTGCACCGTTACACACACCTCACACCTCCAGCACTTGATGTAGGTGCACATGGTTGCATATTCTGGATCGGATGTGAGCACATACTGCTTATTATGTGATATCTGCTGAAAAGGTCGCGCTGCAGAGCGGATGCAGAGAGCAGCTGCGATCCCACCCAGAGCTGCCGCAGGTTTTTTTTTTCCGCTTCATTTGCCCTCCGTTTGACACAGTGATGTACTACATACAGCCAAGCAGCCCGCACCTACACACGATCTGCTCTGTGTGTGTGTGTGTGTGTGGTTTTTTTTAAATGCTCCATGGGGAGAGGCAGGGGTACAAATCAAGGGCGGCCACCATGTGGGTGACAGGCAGCCGGGGGAGATCTAGTTTGGTAGCCGGGGTAACGGATGGTTCCTGCGGTGGCTCCAGCAGACAGCAACAGCGCACTCCTATGCAGAAGACGTACTGTGTGTGTGTGTGTGTGTGTGTGTGTGGGAAACATCCCGAATGACTCTCATTGTAAATCATTACAATCTTAGATATCGGTCAATGTGCAAGATATCTCAACAAGTACTGGCCGGGTTGACTTCAGATCTGGAATGCGTGGTTACCGTCTCATCAGGACCAAAATATGGAACTTTTGTGTGACTTGATATGAAAGTTGCCAGGCAGCAGCTCCCCCTGCTGTCTAACAGTGTCTGTTTCCATGTTACCACTAGGATGTTCACTCCCTACTTTACTGCTTTACTGTTGAGGCCTTCTAAATCATTTCATTTTCACATTTTCATTGTTTCCCACATTGATCCCATGAACAGAGAAAGCAACGTGTTTTATTAGGGGTGTCAGGCCGTCACTAACTGGGAGCAATTTGCAACCAAATATCAAGTATGGATTATTATAATTGGGAAACATTTTATTTAAATTTTACCGTTTTATGAGGGATTTTAACACAGAAAGGTCGTGACCCAAGTAAAGCATTTCCCACACAGTCACACTACGGTGCTCCATACGCAGACCTACAGAGCAGAATGAGGTATAAATGGAATATTGTCTGTTGAATCAGTGAATATTAACATTTAATAAATAATTGCTGTGCTTGGGCTCTGCTGCCTAAACACCAGTCTTCACAATATTATACAATTAGCTTTGGCCATAAACAAACTAGGCCATCGCTGTATGTGCACCTGTAGATAATACTATTATTAACTTTATCAGCTGCATCCATCCCTCCCCCCCAATTTCCTTTTATACATTGTTAAAGAAATAATACGAGCGCAGACGGCACAAGCTTATGGAGCCAAATCCAGGCCAATAGTTTTGATCATTTGAAAAAAATATTGAAACTGAAAGTTCACATTTTGGTCTTATTTTCACTTATTTTTAGGTTGAATAAATTGTTCTAGACCACAATTTGAACTGTCAGTTTTTTGTTTTTCTCCAATGATCACAGCTATTGGTCTGGATTTGGCTCCATAAGCTGCAGGATGTAGCGACGGAGGCGTTTGTGCTCTATGCGCTGCATTGTTCCATGAACCGCCAGAGGGCGTACAAACAACATGTAACGTTCCGAGCTGCAGCGTATGAACGCCATCGGCTTTTAGCAAACATAAATGAAGATGCATTTTACTCTCAGTCACAGACACTCGCACCATTTTCAGGAGATGTCATGAACCCATGACAACAATACCAGACCAGCTCTCGTGTTGACGTTGATCTTTTTCATCATTTTATTATATATAGTATATATATAATATGTACAGAAAGAAAAAGAAAACAAAAACATGATCAAACTCAGCAGGGAGCCGGCACCAAAGTGAACAAGCCGAACAGAAACGACAGAAGGTGACTTGACAGGCGAGCTCCTGCCCGGTGTTTTTCATGAACAAACACCACTTAGTGAGCGCCTTCATTCAGCCTTTGAACAGCGACAGACAACGTGTGCAAATGACGTGGAAACATAACCCCTTTCAAAACCGAGCCGATACAAAAAGTGAACTTAAGGAGAAAAGTGTTTTGTTTCATCAGAATCACATTCATAAGCAAAAACCCCACCCTGCGTCTCTTTGACCCCGCCCTCACAGGAGACCCCACCTTGCCCAGCGCCCCCTCATACTTCTGTGGACTAGACAACAGTAGTATTCAATGAATACATTAAAACCAGTAGAATAGAAGACTTGTTGAAACAAAGATTAAAAAAAAAGAAAAGGAAATCAGTCATCAAACTCCAAAACATCCGGTGTGTGTGTGTGTGTGTGTGTGTGTGTATATATATGTGTGTATGTGCGACTCGAGTGTCGAGTTTCAAACGATTGCTTGTTTTGCATCTACTCAAGTGAGACTGCCAGGATGCCAACATGTGTCCAAAGAGCTCAGGCTCACTGACACTCACTGACACACACTGACACACACTGACACACACTGACACACACACACAGCTGGTTCCTTCCCTCCCCCTCAATTTCAGATTCCAGTCCTGCACAGCAAACAGCATTTCTAATTTAGTTCAACAGGGCTGAAAAACACAAGGCTAAAAATGCACCTGTTGACAATGATGCCACCAGTCACAGCCACGCACGCACGCACGACTCGTCTCCAGGTGATGCCGATGTCACAGCACTCTGTCTTCTGACCGAGCATCAATCAGTGACACGGTGTCACAAGTGGGGGGAGGCTGTTGTTGTCAACACGATGTGGACTCGTCTGTATTCAGGTCTCAGGAGAACTGTGTTGGTGTTACAGGAGCCTGGGCCAGACTCCCCTATCTCAGCGGAGGGGCGAGTCGGGGAGGATCTCGAGGAATTTGTCGAGTTGCAGTGACACGGTTGGCTGGAAGGGGGAGGTGGGAGTTCATATCCGGTCAGCAAACCAAGACCAGTCAGTCCCTGAACCTCCGGAATGCCCCCCAAACACAACACAAGTGATGAAACAGACTATGGAACAGCTTCTGCTCAGCGTGGATCTCCCTGACAGATGGCCGAGACCAATAGAAGAGTTCTCAGAAGGCCCTGATGCTACTTTAGTACCGCATGTGGATCCTTAACCATATTCTCCAGATCCTCAGATTGACGAGGCCTCATAGAATTGTTGGCTTGGGTGTCGAGGCCCCTCTGTATGGGCAAGGGACGCTCTCCTCCTCACATTCCTTCCCGTTTCCCTGGAGACAGGGCTGAGACCCGACAGCTATGAGCCGCTTCAGAGCTCCAGGCACGTAAACACTGTTACCACGCAGCCTGTGTCCGATCCAAACAGAATCTCAAGTCCTGTTCACCTAAACGTCGAGAACTGCTGGCTCCAGTTTGCTCCTCTCAAGTGAAATAACATTATTTGAGTGATGAGGACGGTGAAAGATACGTCTAGAATTTCCACAGGACAGAGGAAGTCTTCCCGTGTCCTAATGCAGACAGGCGTGTTAAACCACCCGTCGTGTTTACTGTAAAGGCCTCAGGATACTTCAGAAGAGCTCCACTCCTCCGACAGCGTCTGAAAACGCAAACGCACGTCCTCGTTCGTTTGAACTGAGTCCTTTGTGTTGAGGACTGAAATGTAAGACGAAGAAATACACAAGAAAAGACAAACTGGAGCACTAAAGCTTCCGATGCACAGGCGAGGGACAAGGAACCCCCCCCCCCCCCACACACACACACACACACGTCTCCTCCTCGGCTTCATCTGCAAACAGGCAAGAATGTAGTGACATCCTGAAACCTCCGTCACATACGGAACACGAGAGCTTTGGGTTGTTGTAAAACTTGTATCAGTATGAAAAATAAAAATGAAAAAACAAACAATATAAACCACAATAATAAAAGTCATTGTAAGAATATGAAGGATTTTGCCAATCGTTTCTCTTTAAGTTAAACTGAGTGCCCCCCCCCCCTCACTTTTCTTCATCTGTATGCAGTGTTATCTGCCCCTGGACTGTAATATTTAGTGTCATTCCAGGAAGTGGATGTGCTAAATTTTACAGCATTTTGTCACATTGCTTTCTTTATAGATTAAATGAAGACTACAAAACTGAAAAACTAACACCGTGTACTCACAACCACCGCCTCCAGCCCAGCTCTGTGTGTGGAATCAACTACAACTACAGTGAGTCTGTGCTGCTGTATGTGATCTCATTACAGGTTCAGAGGCCTGGATCACCCCAGCATGTGTGACGGAAACCTTTCGAGACTAAACCGATTTATTTCAGCTGAATAGCCGCAAAGTAAATCTGCCCAAAGCTTTTCTGTAAATCAGCTGTGGTGAATTTCTGACATCAAGTTAAACCGTGTTAGCCCGCTAGACGACGACGCTGCCTAGCTTGTTCCTGGAAAGACATTCGTCTTTTTCCGCTTTAATACGCTTCAAATGAAATGCTTGCCAGATTTTCTAACATCATCTTAAACCCTTTAATCCGACATTCACGCTGACTTAATGCAGCAGTTGGCTAAATGTGAAGAGTTGTAAAAGCGACCTCTTTTTTTATGCCTTAAACTGCTTCCATCTTCCGTAAACAGAAGCTTAGAAAGGTGTGTTCAGACGGGATGTGCAAAGTCAGTGGAAAGTCTTGAGTGGGCATAAATAAGATTTCACCCACAGCAAGTGCAGGAGATCAGGTATGTGGCTCAAATTCACCTGAATGACGTAATGTGAAAAATCCCTTTGCATCCCGTCTGAACACATCTTAAGAAAGTGAGCGTGGAGGCTGAGGACGACGACGGATGGAGCCTCACCGAATGGGCCTTCATCAATAAATAGCGATGATGCTTCCTACAGTGGGTGACTCGAGCACACTGAAAATGTGTGTGTGTGTGTGTGCAGGTAAATAATTCCAGTTTGACCCTAAAATGAGATCAACAAAGACAGACGCAGCCTGACGAGAATTTGGCCAAAAGGCTGAAATCTCTTTTAACCTGTTCCTCCCCACTACAGTGTGTGTGTGTGTGTGTGTGTGTGTGTGTGTGTGTGTGTGTGTGTGTGTGTGTGTGTGTGTGTGTGTGTGTGTGTGTGTGTGTGTGTGTGTGTGTGTGTGTGTGTGTGTGTGTGTGTGTGGAAACCTAATCTTCATCTGCCCCCCCCCCCCTCCAGTCCGTTTTCTTTCTGTCCTGTTGGCCTTGGCGTCTGTCCCTCCCTCACAGCTTTCCTCTCTCGGTTGTTTGATGGGTGCCCCAAATGAACCTTATAAAGTTTCAATCTGTTTCCTAATCTAAACACGAACAGTTTACTCCTCTGTTGGGCCAACCGTCACTTAGGGAGTCTGGGTAACAGGGTGTTTCTGGGGGACCGGTGAGGGAGTGAGATCATGGGAGGGAACACAGAAAGGGAGAATTCAGTGGAAATGGTGGCGGGGGGTGGTGATGGGGGGGGGGGGGGTCTCTTAACAGCAGCCCCCTCCGGACTGCCGGACGGGGGTGCTCTCGATCTTTAGGTTGGGCTTGTCTCCGCCGGCCGTGGCCCCGGGGCCCATGCGCTTCTTGATCTCCGCGGCCATGGTCATGAAGGCCTGCTCCACGTTGGTGGCGTTCTTGGCGCTCGTCTCCAGGAAGGGGATGGCCAAGGAGTCGGCGAACTCCTGCCAACGAAAAGAGGCCCGTAGTTAAAGTGTGCATTGAAAAGAGAGAGGGGAGAGTCTCTGTCAGACCGACAACAGACACACAATGCTGTCGTCCTCGCTGGTCCAGTCTCACAGAAAGAACTGAATAGTTGAGAGCTTCCAAGCTTCGTTCATTACGTTCACAGTCCAATTCAAAAGCCACGTTGAAGCTGCGCTGCCTCTTGTCTTTGCATTTCTAGTCATTGTGTTGTGGAAGCTCACACCAGTCGATCAGCACTCCAACAATACTTTCAATTACATTCATATAACCACAATAACACACTATTTTCTGGTCATATCTTTAGGGCGATAACTTCATATAATATGACAACAGAAGCTTCATTTCATTCAAAAACCTCAAAAGAAGCTTCCAATGTAAAAGAAAATGCCCTCCAGTACAGCCCGAAGCATAACATTTTAGGAGAAAAACACAAACCCATTACAAAATACTTTCAACAACAAATATTATTGATGTCTTTTCTGGATTGCTGTTACTAATAAATAACATTTTCTGCACTGGTGTTTCACATTATAAGACCTCTAGTAGGGCAATGGGCATAATCCATCCTTTTAATGTGAAAGATCAGCAGGAAGTGTCCACTCATGCAGCTTTACAGCAATCAAAAAGATGGCAAAGTAGAAGCTCGTCCATGTGTTAGAAAGGGAAACGTCTTTTCAGCAGTTTTCAGGAGACGATGAGTGTGTTGATGTACATAATGCTGAATTTACCATCAGAGATAGATAATTGCAATACCCAAAATGTTTTTCAGTGACTGACTTTTCTTATGAACCGATCAAAAGAAGAGTCTAAAATGGGCGTCGCTCTCTAGCGGACACGTAGTTAGGAAGCAGCCGTACCTTGGCTGTTGTGTAGTCCACTACTTTCTTGGTGGTCAGGTCACACTTGTTGCCCACCAGCAGCTTGTTGACATTTTCGCTGGCGTAGCGGTCGATTTCCTGAAGCCACTGCTTGATGTTGTTATAGGACTCCTGCATGGTGACGAGAACGTGAGCGGGTCAGTTTACAGCGTGGGACTGTGCAATGCAACTCATACAGTCAGAGGGAATAGTAGTTTGCATTTCACAATCTATTTTCTTTTTAATTTCTCATAAATGAAGTCATGACTTCTGCAGACGCATTCTCCTAATTTAAAGGGACAGTTCACCCACAAATCAAAAACACACCTGTTCCTCTCACCTGTACTGCTATTTACCAATATAGAGAGCAGCTGGTGGGAGTCTCCAAGTCTTGGAGACTATTATTTGAGACTTAGAGATGTCTGCCTTCTCTCCAACATAACAGGAACTATACTCAGCTTGTGCTGCTCAAAGCGTCAAAAATATAAATTAGAAAAACTAAACAGCAACGTCTCTCTCCACAAAACCATAACCGAACTACACCGCTGCCAACCGCATCACCGCGCAGAAGGAAGCGTGCGTCTACTCATGGACGAAAGGCCCGTGACAGTGCGAGATGTAAACATTAAAAGGAGCAATATATGTTGCTCAGAGCATTAATATATCTGGATTCATAAATACTACAGGTCAGAGGGAAACATGTATTTTTGAATTTAAGGTGAACTGTCCCTTTAAGTAAAGTTAGTTTTTAGGGTAGTTGATTCCTAAATGCTAAAATCTGATGAAAACAAAGATACTTCGATATTAATTGGCTCTATACATCATGCTGGGAGCAGAAACACTTCACACGTTAACAGTGGAACACAGCTGGTGATAGAACCGCAACACATTTATTCATTGTTACGAAGGACAAAGTAACTAAACTAAGCTATGATAAAGTGTCCGAGTCATTTCCTCCTCTGAACCCACCTGATCCGTCACATCATATACAACTATGATGCCGTGGGCTCCGCGGTAGTAACTGGAGGTGATGGTGCGAAACCTCTCCTGACCGGCAGTGTCCCACTGAGAGAGAGACAGGCAGAGACAGAAAACGACCGCAAGGGAGAAAAGATTAGAAATCGATACCACAAAACACCATTTCATAAAGAATCGGAATAAACAAATAAACAACAACTCCAGGAACCGTTGAGGCATGTGACCTCATGTATTGTTGGGAGCAGCGTGTCACGATGACGTTACTGATGCACATTGCACTGAGTCCACCACATTCATTTACGAGCTAATAGAGTACAGCTGACATGGTGTTCTTTGCTCCCGCTCACCACAACACTATTATTTGAGGCTTTTATTTCATCTAAAGTATTTATGGAGCAGGAAGAAAAATGAACTTATGCTTTTATGTAGTTGGCAGTTGAGGCTGCAGGTGTATGCCGGACTCTTAACAGTATTAGCAGCTCTATTTCTGTGCCTGTGAGGGACACAGTGGATTCTTTTGTGGCCGACTTCCTTCCATCGATGATTTGATGTGAGCGCTGCTTCATCTGACAGCACGAACCCAATCCGATCAACGTGACTTCGTTTACGGAGGTCCTGCTTAATGAAGCAGGTCTTTCATAGCCAAGTCGGACTTCTCTGAAAGCCCATTTAACAATGTTGCACACTTGCATACGTCCATGTCCAACATTAATGTGGGCCCCACAATAATCCTCAGTGTCCTCAGAATTTGTAAATCGAAATGAACAATATAAATAAAGCTTCTTTTGAACAAGCAGCACTGAATGATCATACCTGTAGTTATTGTCATGTCACCTCTCTTGAAGAGAGTTCCTAAAAATGAATCTGAGCGCTGCTGAGGAAGTGATACTACATCTAAGTATCAGGTGCTTTCAGGGGTTGGAGGCAGAGCGGTCTCACGGGATTGGTCTGCTTGAGTCAGTGGGCTGTACACCAGTACCAGCACCAGTACCAGCACCAGTTTGAGAATACATTAGAAACTCACAGAGGAACCTCGTACTGAAGCCTCACAAAGTTCTTAAATCTTCAGGCGATGGGAGGCTAGAGAGAAATATGGAGGGCTACCTGTTTTATATAATCTTCCTGAATAATAATGATTTGCTGAGTTTACATTGAAATAATGAATATTATGTATTTAATTGGCTACATATAAACATGCAGGTTAAATGATTTCTCTGTCAACAATGAATCAGTTTCAACGTGTTTTATTTTAGATTCTGAGCAAAGTTCAAGAAGTAAGCTACTTTCATCGTATTTGTCCCGCCCCTCCAACACTGCGATTGGACGGCTGGGTAAAAGAGTGACAGAGCACAGTGTTTTACCCTAAGTCAGCGTCGGAAATACACGAGGGCAAAGGGCAAAAATGCCCCTAAGAATTATAAGTTTGCCCCTGATATCACTAGGAGGGGGGCAAAAAATGCCCCCATAATTTCCTCTAATAATAATGATAATTTAATGAACTTGTCAAAAACATCGTAGCCTATATGACCCAGTGCAGTTGCCATAGAACAGTTTTGATTTTCGCCTTGACTGATGTTGCGTGTGCGTGAAGAACCGAACTTTCAAAACAAATAAATAAATGGAGCGCTTCTTAATCAGACCTGTGACTGCGGTCAACTCAGCAGACACTTACATGTTAGTGCACCTCTATGCTGACATTCACGGCAAACTCATTCAAACGGCGCAGATCGGGAGCGAGCGAAGGACTTTGAAAGTTAACGGAAAGATGAACGTGAGACAACATCCGGTTTCTTCAGACGAACATCCGGTTTTCAGAATAAGATGCCAACAAAGTATACATATTGCATAATGGAAATTTTATTAAATGAATTATATTCACATTAAGTATAAAACATGCTACCTGCATCTCGTGAGTTAAAGGGAAAATACACCTAAATTGTGTGTAAAGTGTCTTTATTCTTTGATTTGAGGGTTGCTGGAAATGAATAATACCTGACTGACAGTCAATTAAGATATTTTACCAAGTAAAAACTCTGAACTGAATTTGGACCTTCAAATGGCACATTTCTTTTTAATTTTTAAGGTTCTATAAAAATATTTTTCTCAAAAATTCCACACAATGACTAATGCATAAGTTCAGGACAGAAATGGGTAATATCACAATATTTGAGGTGCTACAAAAATATCTTTCTCAATAAGTCCATACAATGACTGATGTATATGTAATCAAGGCATCGTTGACTTAATAATTGTTAATAGTTGTTTAAAAAAATGTAATAATAACAATAAATAACCACAAATAAATAATAATAAAATTGAATTGTCTGATTTATGTTTTTTTTTTTTTTTTTTTAATCTAAGAAAACACGTTGAATCTGTAGACTACTGCCTAATAGTCTTATTGCCATTTGATGACAATTGCTCAATACTGTAAGCCTAAATAAGTATATTTATTATTTGAACAAAGGTTAAATGTTATTTCACAAGTTTCAAAAAGTGCCCCCAATTTTTTTTCAATGCCCCAGGATTTCAGTCAGTGGGGGCAAAAATTGCCCCCAAAAAAATATGCAAATTTCCTACCCTGCCCTAAGTTGAACAAACAAAACGAGAAAACTGACCAGGAGTGTATAGTGTGAGCAGAGTTAGAGTATGTCTGGTGAGCCTGTTCCCTTAATTAAACCAGGATCCAGTTACGGCTCGGTCTCAATATGTGTGTGTGTGTGTGTGCGCACTCACAATCTGCAGTTTGATGGTCTTGCCGTCCAGCTCGATGGTGCGGATCTTAAAGTCCACTCCGATGGTGCTGATGTAGCTCTCAGTGTAGGTGTCGTCCTGCGGAGAGGGAGACAGGTCGTGGTTGGAACCGAGACATTTAGAGGCCGACAGTGAAGGAAAAACGCATCTTGGAGGGTGAGGCGGAGCTACTTACAGCGAAGCGGAGCAAGAGACAGGACTTTCCTACTCCAGAGTCTCCGATGAGCAGGAGCTTGAACAGGTAGTCACTGAAGGAAGAACAATCCAGGTTAGCACAGGTCTCAGCTACAAGACCATTGGTTTCTACTGAATATGCTTAAAAACACTTATTTGATTGAATATAGTGTTTTTTTCAAAGCCTCAGTATTTTCCTGAAACAGCTGGTCACTTTAGTCTTTAGTAACAGTTACTCAGAAAGGAGGAAATAGTACATTTATGGGACTATTTTAAGTGGCGGAACAAATTAACATTTGTCAACACATCAGAGGGAGAGGATATCTCATGCTTTCACACTCACACACACACGTTGTTGCTTTGTCTAAATAGACTAGGGGTAGAACAGACATTCAAAGGTCAGTGTAGTAAAGAGTACAGTATGACAGATTTGGCTGGACTTCAGCAAATAATAATACATTAAAATAGGCCTTATATCAATTATTAGGATTGTCTTGAAAAAAACAATACCTTTAATGTCGTATTTTCCAAAAATAATTCGTTCTGATGAAAAAACGTCTTAACTTAAGATCCATTTAATATCTTTTTTCTGGAGCTTTCTCAGATGTTGCGTTTAAAAGCTCCAGAAAGAAACTAGTGAGGGGACCTTGAGTATAGAATTTAGTTTTTGTTCAACTACTGTTTGCAATTCAACAAAAAGTCAAGAGTAAAACAATGCTAGGGCCGGGCAGTAATCCATACACAAACTGTACTGTCGGAATGGCAGGGTTAACAGTGGCCAAGCACACACTTCACACGTGGGCCCCGGGGCCCCTCCAGCAGGCTGCGCCGGCCCTGGAATGAGGTTTGATGCTCACTCCTATTACAGGCAGGTTCTTCCGAAATTATGGAACAGCAACCCCCCCCCCCCCACCCCCACCCCAATCACTGAGAGTTAAACAACATCACATGAATTTGACACACAGGACAGACAGCTGGAGAGGATTGCCCAACGCCACTGCTGGTCTTGTGTCACAGGAAAACTGACACCTGTCATGTATCACAGCCTGACACTCAATCAGCTGGTAAGATCCCACACACATTTGATCAACAGCACTGTTGCAATCAGCCCAGTTCACATTTCTACACAGCTGTGGACGGTGTTGATGTGGACCGCTGCTGAGGGCCACCAGGACTGGTCGATCAGGTATCACTCATACAACAGCACCATGAGTGCATCGCCTCGTTTGTACTTCAACTCAGTGATAAGAAAAAGGCAGTTAAGTGGTGATGAGTTAATAAGTCGAGCAGTGTTTCATTTGAAACTTTCAGTTTTATTTTGACACAAAAAGGTTACATTTTATGATTCCTTACTTTGAGGATTATGATAAGTTTTTCAACTTTTTTTCTTCTTTTAACAAAAAAAGCCAAAGTTCTCAAATGTTAAATGTTCAAAATAATGGGGAAAAAAACGTACAAGCAGGGCTAGAGAGTGAAGGTTTCCATCAGTGGCAACCACTTTTGTAACATTTAAATAAATAGGGACAGCAAAACATGCCCCCCTAAAATAACTGTGTTCTTAGTATTTGTAGCATGAGTGATATTTTAAATATCGCTGTTACAGTCAGAACTGGAACCAGACAACGCTGCACATGCGTTGGTTTGTTTACTAGCACGCTCACGGGTATCTGGGACAATGGTGAAGCAAATGAAGTACTTTGACTGTGGGGATTTGTTCAGTTACTGTGATAAAGCTTTTATTCTTTAAGTAATTTCCATTATTCAGCTGACGCATGACTGCGTAGTATCTTAATTCAATCAAAACATAAGGTGACCAAACACGGCAAACAAAAAAGACCTTTTAAAAGTCAGTGCTGTGAACAAGAACACTTTTTTTTCTTAATGAAATTAGCAAAACTTTTATTTAAATCTAAAACTGATAAAAGAATACGTAAAAAAGATCATGAATCTGAGCCAACCTTTAACAGGTCGATACCAAATAGTAAATAATCAGGACAAGGCTAATGTAAAACATTAGTATTAAATGCAGCATTAAAACATTGCAGGGTGTCACAGATGTATCATAGGCCAGGTGGGTATGGAGCCTCCATCCTTCTGTAGTACTGACTGACTTGCTCTGCAGTATAAAACACTGAAAACTACTCAAGATTGTCACCAAATGCTCTGGCAGTTTTCTTTCTCTAGTCGGACATCGCTTGATCATCCATCACTGTTGTATTTGTTTTTTAAGCCCTGTTTTATTTGAGCAAAACTTGTTAAGACAACAAACATTGAGGCATTCCAGAACGTTGGCTTAAATAATAAAAGCGTAGCAACAGGGTCTGCAGTTATAAATAGATTAGTCATAAAGAGAGGGGTTTTAATAACAAGATATTACGTCGGGTCTGCAGTTGGTGATGGTAATAAGCTGTTACTAATTGGACTGTCATCCAAATGCTCTGCTGCCTTTTTGAACAAGACATGTAGTCAAATGATCCAATGGAGAGACGTTTCCTGATTAACTTAAGAGTTACCTGTAATGCTGGAGGAGAATAAACAACAGTAAAATGTTTTTATGAGTGCTCTATGAAGCATTATTAATGATTTGATAACCTTTAATACATCTATTAGTTACATGTGCTTTACTAGAAAGTAGCACCAAATATTTGAGAATATTTGAGAATGCCAGGTGCACTCCCGTGTCTCCTACGATCCAGTGTGTAACAGTAGACGTATAAAGGCATATCTAACGACAGACAGGGATATAAAGCAAACGTACTGACAAACAATGGTTGTCTGCCAAGGGTGTGGAGGCCTTAGCTGAGCTAGTTAGACAGGGTTCCATCAGGACTCAAAGGGAAGTCCCTGCTTTCAGCACCAGCCGACAGATTCAATGATTCCTCTCATTTCAGGGCAGCAGATCGGCTGTCAAACATCTGCTACACCCGTCAAACATCTGCTACACTGCCATATCATGTAGCAATAGCCCAGACAAGAGTATTTTATCCGCGAAATGAGCATACATAGCAGGTACGACATCATTCAACATAAGGACCTGCTAACCACGTTTTAACGAAATAGCTAGAAATACCAAAAGTAGCTAAGTACATCTACAAATGATTGACATGCCAATAGTCCACTCTGATCGTAACGTGAAGCATTGTTGTAAACCGGAAGACATTTCTAAAAACTGGAATTTTACAAAAGTAGAAACCAAAGGCACTTATGGCGAATTTAGAGTGACGATACCGCCGGGCGTCTGAACGGTGTACGTACAATCACGTTATGCACCGGTGTGTATAAAGGAGACAACCCTGTGTCCATGTGAAAAAACAGGCTAGCGTTAGGCTGTCAATGGAGGATACAGGTCATCTGTTACATTACTTCATGTAACGTTAATGTCAAGCTGAAGGTCTTCATTGGACTTTCCTCTGACCGTTTTCTCACTGGTTTTACACACTGGACTATTTGTCCCGTGAAAAGGTCGCGTGCCACAGCCGACACGGTGAGGCACGAGGAAAACTGTCAGCTGACGTTTTAAAGAAAACACGTCCGCGAGACTGACACATTAAGAGAAGCCGTCCGCGCCCTGTTCACGGGAGTCAGCTAACGTCAGCTAATGTTTAACAACACATGTATCGACAGCACGATTAGCCTGCATTATTAATACAAGGTTACACAACAACCCACACCATAACGACTTCTAACTGCAGTCGACAGCAGCCGCCTCACAATGGAGCGTTAAATGTGACTCACTATTCTGGATTCATGGTTTCACTCTGGATGTTTTTCTGTCGGCGACTCGACTCTTCCGTCCTATTCCGGCGAAAAAGATGACTTGTAGGTCCGGGTATCCGAGGCACTTAGATTGCTGTTTTACCGTCTCCGTTATTGTCCCGTGGTCGTTCCACTGTGTTCGACCTTTATTGTTTCATATGTCCTTGATTCTAGCGGACGTATCCCTGTTTCATCAGGTTAGGCTGTTGTATTTTACTCCTGTTTTTTTGCCTTTCTGTGCCCGTTGCTTGCTAGCGGCTCAAGATGGCTGCGCAGGTGCGGTAGTGACGTGAGGTGACGTGTCGCTACTCAGAAAACAGGACGAATCCACAATTAGGGCGGTGCTGGGATTTGTAGTTTCTCATACCAAGTCAGGTAAAAACAACAACTGACGTTACGTAGCCTGCACTCATTGGGGACAACAACATATACAGTTTCACAGCAAAATGTCTGGGTGATGCAAACACAAATACAATTGCCATGATTATCAAATATCAACTCAATATCAGTGAGGCAAGATTTTCACGAACATATTCAAAATTAAATTCAATGTCAAATTTGTTCTGGTATGCTGTATTGCAATTTATCATTTTCATGAAATCAGTGTACTTTGTGACAATATCGTTGACTTTTTTTCATGTATTCCATAAAATAAAGGAATGGACCTCCATAAACTTGTAGGCCTATATATTTTCTATTTTCTAGTAACAGATACTTTCTTGCAACAGACATACAAAAAGTTCAAAAAGTGCAAAACAACTTTTAGTTCCTGTCGCTCACTCAATGTCAACTTCCATATTTAGTACCACACATCTCTGCCTCTCTGTCGACACAGTTCATGAAAGGTCCACTTTAGGTACAAAATGTAATTTAGTAAAAACACTGTTGTTTTTAGTGACCGTCGCCCCCTTTATCTGCTGCGGCAGCAGCAATATATTTAAGGTAGCCATCCTCTACTTCCACATTGTCATCTCTGGCTGCAGCAGCACCCACAGGACTCGGCTGGTAGACATTTTCCCATCTTCTTTCAGAATCTGTTTGAGGATCCTGAGAGGCGGCAGCGGCAGCAGCAGCAGCGACCTCCAGGCCATGGTTGATGTAGCCGGCCTCCTGGCTGGCCTCCAGCACTGGCAGCTCCGACAGAAGACCTTTCAGCATCTCGCCCAGTTCCCCGAAGCCGGGCCTACGGCTCGGCTCCTTGTCCCAGCAGCTCTGAATGACTTCATAACTGTGTTTGAGGCGAGATGGAGGAAGGAGAGGGAGGAGGCAGTGTGAGGCATATGCAACTATACATACTGTACAAGAATAACCCCCATGGCTTAAGACACAGCAATATCAATGTGCGACCCGTCGTTACAGGTTTCATCTTTGTGTTGAGTGATATTTAATTTATCAGAAAAGTCTGGGGGAAAAGTACAATATATTTATGTATTTATTGATGTATTGAACTTAAAACTAAAGAATCAGGTATGAGAGAAAATACAACTGGAATACATGAACAATTAATAAATATGCAATGAAGTAATAAGTATATTTGATATTTGCATTAAAACTTAAAAATTTGAGTTAGAAGTTAAACAGGTATAAATATTTTCATCTTGTAGTCATTGTAAAGTAGTTAAATTGATATGTTAACATGCTTCCTTTTATATTGCCCTGTAATGTTCACTTTTAGATGGTAGACATTTCAAACAGCTGCAGCCCATTAGGTATGGCAATAGGTAACGATGTCTCTGTCAAAGAAATAGTCCCTATATGTTAAGATATACTGATGCGTAGCATATATTTAACATCATGAACTTCTGGTACGCCCAGCTTTCTGTTATTTTTTATAACCAGGAGTGACCCTGAACCGGCACAGGAACTCACAGCCTGTGGTCACAGTCCTCGGGGGGTTTGAGCCTGTGTCCGGACATCAGCAGCTCCAGCAGCTCGTGGTTGTGAACTCCAGGATAGGGAGTCCTCCCCCGGGACACAATCTCCCACATGGCCACCCCGAACGACCACTAAAGAGGACAGGGACGAAAAATCACACTCTCAGTGGACAAATTCAGACGCTCAGTCAATATCACAACCCAGAAATGAGCCGTTGATGGTGTGACCGTCTGAATAAAGTGATGCTCCACGAAGCCTGGACTCACCACGTCAGTTTTGGTGGTGTAGACAGACTCAGACAGGCTCTCCATGGCCATCCACTTGATTGGCACACGGGTAGCTACTTTTTGACGATAGTAATTGCTGCTGTAGATTTTCTTGGACAGGCCGAAGTCGGCCACACACACCCTGAGGTCGTCGCCCAGCCTGTGGATACAAAAAATGTTTGAACAAATACATTTAGCATAATAAGCACAAGTAATGCTCTCTGGAGTCAGATCAAATAAAAAATTGAGAGTTCTGTTATTTGTTTTGTCCCAACACACAGCGTCTCCTCTGAGGCCCTCAGTCTGCTTTATTTATATTTTGAGCAGCTTCCTTCCCAGATAGCAGCCATAGTTGAATACCAATGGCTGAGGACAGAGACACAGTCATATACGAACAAGGAGTCCTTCATTTTGACCCCCCCCCCTCTCAATGTCTGCCTCTGATGGACTCACATGCAGTTGCGTGCAGCCAGGTCTCTGTGCAGGAACCCCTGCATGCTCAGATAGTCCATCCCTGCTGCGATGTCGATCATGAAGCGCAGGAGACTCTGATGGGGCACCGACTGGAAGACGGGGGAGAGAAGGGTGTGTTCCATGATTTCATTTAAAACATTTTGAACACAAATGTGCAGATGTGAGCATGTTAAAAATGTGAGGGGTGATAACGAGAATGCCGTTCTCTAACCAAAGTCAAATCTTTGTGATTGTTTTACAAAAAATAAAAGGAGCAGTGTGTAGGATTTAGTGTAGTGGTGAGGTTGCAGATTGCAACCAACTGAATACCCCTCCACTTACTCCTCTCTTAAGCATGTTGGAGAACTACGGTGGCCCTCAGGTGACGTAGAAACGTAGAAATGTGAGAGGCTCTCTCTGAAGCCAGTGATGGGTTTGTCCCTTCTGGGCTACTGTAGCAACATAGCGATACAACATGACTCTGTAAAAAGGACCTGCTCCCTCAGAAATGACGGGCTCATTTTAAGATAACGAAAACACAACGATTCTTAGTTGCAGGTGATTATATACCAATGAAAACGTAGTTATGAATATTATATTCCATTTCTGCCAATAGATCCTCCGAAAATTCTGCTCACTGGCCCTTTAAAGAGAGTTGTGGTTTAATTTCCTTCATGAATGTTTGGTTTTTATGTCTCATAAGCATTTTGAATCTAGAGCTGTCACCATCTTTGGTAACCAGTTAGTTACCATCGACCTAAAATACAGTGAACTTCCTGGGTTTAGTTTCGGATCACCAGCTTCAACTTTGGATAACATACTGTAGATGGCTGACAGCCTAATCCTCCTACCAACGAATGAACACGAAAGAAAACAAAGCAAACTGAAAACAAAATTGTAAAAATCATTATGATGGATGGCAATTTGATCGATTCAGCTTACCTTATCCATTGAGATGAGCTAAAAGAAGTTACCACAATAATCTATCTATGTGATCCCATTTTCCATATAAATGAGCCATATAAAAAGCCTTGTGTGTATCTGTGTATGCATGTCCCGACTGCATCTTACCATGGGAATATCGCCATATCGTGTAGCAATGAGGAAGCGGCGCAGGTCTCCATGTTTCATGTAAGGCAGGATGACCAGAGGAACAGGCAGAGGAGAGTCCTGCTCTCTCTGTAGAGTAACCCCTGCAGCACAAACACACACACTCTGAGTCTGTGGGTACAATATGAAACCTTTAAATGCCTCTAAAAACAAACACACTTTCCCCAAATCAGATCTACTGACACACGATTGAAACCTTTTTGATATTTGTGTTGAAATTGTCATTTCACCCTGACAGCAATCAATGCATCAAATGCTCAGACAAAAAAAAGAGGAAAAAAATCTCATATCCGTCGTAGGACTGTAACAAGCTCGTCCAATCATTTCATTTGGCCCGAATGCATTGATTGGACGGGTCACCTGTTGTTCTCCCTGCCTGCATTCTGCCCGTGAACTCATTGTGCTTCACTTGAGTCTTCCTCTAGCTGCTAGCTTGAGAGCTGTGAGTGCTAACAATAGCCATGTTTGTTGTTTACGGTCATTATGATTATTTTTGGGGGATCGGCTTTGGAGGGAGGCCTGAAAGGCCGGGATGTCAGTGTTGCTGACTTGGCAACTTTCTTGTTAGATTTAGCAACTTTTGGAGCTAGTGCTGCTCGCTACTTTCATTGCAGAAGAGTTGGCAACATTGCTCTGGGTTTTCATGTTGGATCAAATAAGAAATATATCGTGTAATCTTGCTTGTTTCTCAACATCACCAACCCTAGCTTTAATGATGACAAATAAGTTTTCAGCTTTTACATTTGTAAAAATTGTATATAAGTTGGTTAAGGCCTTAGATCATTTTTATGTTAAGTCATGACCCGACCATAAATGTGGACCTGAGTTGAAAATTACCCCAAAATGGCAAACTTGCTGTAATATGTGGCAGTGGCTAATCTAATGCGCTACTGATTTACCCAATAATTACTCAACAGAATATGTTGCTTATACATGCACTCTAGAAATAAAAATAAATCAGTTCTCTGATATAAATGGTTAATGGACTGTACTTGTACTTGTGTATCGCTTTTCTAGTCTTCCGACCACTCAAAGTGCTTTAAGACTACATGTCATCATTCACCCATTCATACACTGTTCAAGGTACCACCTGCCCATCAGGACTATCTAATTATAACCATAAACATGGTGTTGACGTGACAACACTATGGTTATGGTTTGGTTAGATTCAGACATGAAAGCGACTTGACCATGTAATCATGGTCGTCCTGACTACATGAATAAAATTAGGTAGTTCATCTTACCGAGTAGTCTGACCACATTTTCATGATCAAAGTTCTTCATGATCTCTGCCTCTTTTAAAAACTCATGCAAGTCTTCCTGGCTGTGGATTCCAACTATGAGTCAGAGAAATGTGGGTCAGAGAAAAAATACAAAAATAAGAAGTAACAGAGTGGAGTTCTGATCAAGGGTTTGATTTCAGTACACACACCTCTCATGGTCTTCACGGCCACCTTGATGTCCACGCCTTCGTCCGGTGTAAAGACGCCTTCGTAGACTGAGCCAAACTCTCCTGTAGAACAGAAAGAAAACGACTGAATGTCATCGCTAACTTTTACTCCCAAGTCAAGTATTTTTTACAACATGCAGAATCACGTAGCATGGCTCTAAGGACAACAATGTCCGTTGTTTTTTTTCACCACATTGAAGTGAAGATTGAAGTGTCACAGCAACATTTGGATGGCTTGCCATGACAATTTGTGGTCATTCATGGTCCCCAGAGGATGAATCCTAACGACTTGGAACCTGACATTCCTTCTCTAGTGCAACCAGCATTTCAAAGTTTTAACTCATTCAGTAAAATATTTCTACATCTACGTGATGGATTGGGACAGAATTTTGTACAGACATTGAGGGTTCCCAGAGGATATATCTTGTTAATCTCCTGAATTTTCGACAAAATGTTGTCATTTACTACAACTACTTTTGGATGGATTGCCATTCAAATTGGTAGAGACAGTCATGTTCCCCTCGGGAAGAATTGCAATAACTTTCACTCAATTAAACATCATTCACACAAGAAGATTGTCTCTTTGCAGTTGCAAATGAATTACCCATTTAGGTCATTCTGGCAGCCATGCATAGTGGCATTTTATTAGGTTAGCAACATTCCTTGTTCACTTTTTTTATGCATTGTTGGATATTGTAGTCCACTACATGGCAGTATGGTTAGGAAACGATCACAATCATGAAAACTTAACATGGTTGCGGTATGGTTTAAAGGTTACAAAAACACTTTCCCCACGTTTTGGGAAAGAGAGTGGTTACGTCTTTTTTGAAGGAAACCTTCACTGCTGGACTGTGACGGGACATGAACTCTGTTCTCCTACATGAAGGTCAACTGTTCTGCTTTATCTAATCAGGAGTATTGAAGAAAGGGTTCAAGTCATCTACAGTATATTCACCCCACTGAGAGTTTGCACAACGACTATTCCAGATTGGGAGGCTATGACGGGATCATTGTTGATGAGGAACCATAAACTGACCTTTGCCAAGCTCCTTGCCCAGGGTGAGCTTGTTTCTCTCCACCAGGACCTCCTTAAGACTGGCCAGCAGCCTGCCGCTGAGCCCCTCCAACAGCTGGACCACACCCTCCAACGCTGAAACAAGTAGGAAGTCAAAGGATTCACTTCTCAAATGTCATAAAATGAATGCTGAGCTCCCTTAAAACAGGCTGTGGTACTGTCCGTGGTCTGTGCTCAGCTGCAGGGGGAGATCTGTGGGAGCAATCATGCTGAAGACTTGAAACTAGAGATTGAGATCATAAACTCATGTTTACAATGTTTACTGAGGTAATAAATCATGAGAGAAGTGGAGTCATTTTCTCATCGATTTCTATACAACTAGAGGAGTCGCCCCCTGATGGACATTAGAGAGAATGCAGCTTTAAGTCACTTACTCATTGGCTTCACTTTTTAGAGCTAGAAGTTGTCATCTTGCGTGGATAAAATCGTATTCGTATGTGATTCGATTTGTGTCAAAAGCATTGATCAAACATACAAAAAAAGAAAGAAAAGGAAAATGGCGCTTACAGTCGGACGTCTGGGGTGCAGCCTCCACCTCCCGTGGACGTCGGTAGGAAAATTCAGCATTCATTGGCAAAAGCTCTACTTCCTGTTCAGACCTGTAGGTAAAATTATAACTTTAAGTTTAATCATCACCTTATGTTTAAACTGTGTAGGAGGGTTTTGCACACGTATGGGAAAATATTGAACTATTTTTGTCAAGTTCACAGTCATTGAAAAATAGGTAATATTTTGTCTTCGGGAAATTCTTATCGAATGTCCCTACAGACACTGTCAGCTGAAATTAAAATGTGGTGGTAAAAATATGTAACAATATTACCGTGACATTTTCTAGAATGAGATCGAAATATTGAAATATGATTAAATTACGTAGCAACTTGCAATGCTGTCTGCCACAATATCTTTAGTTATTCTTGATAATACAGAAAACCCTCTCATTGTGTAACTCTTTCTCCCTTCCATGTTTTCCCCATCTTCCCCCATGGGTTTCCCAGCATGCTGCTGTGTGCAGTCTACAGTTAGTGCAGCACCCTCTTGTGTACACTGAGAGTTATTGCAAAAACAAACTATAGTTATGTTTCCACGTCATACACAGTCAAGGATGAATGCACAGCAAGAGATTAAAAACTCATTGCCTCAGTGTCAAGATGGTTTGCATATGAACATTTTCAACATTTAGCAATGAAGTAATGAAGCAACTTGCTGGTAAGAAGTAACATTATTTTTTAAAGGTCAATTTTCTGAGTAATGAGTTCCTGATTCGTTATGTTCGTGCATACACTTGCAATTAGATGCGTGCTGTGTAAACTGGCACGTTACTCATAAAAAACAATTACAATGCAGGATTCAAGCATCATTTATCAGCCACAGGAAATAATGCAAAGAGTCTGAACACCTTTTTGTGTGTTTTTTCTTTGAAATATCATGATGCATTTTCAGCTGTCTCCAAGTCACAAACTGAAACTAAACTTAAATTAAAGTGAGCATCATAGCATTGATTAAAACGCCTCATAAACATTTTCAATATTCATTAAATGGGTGACACTGACAAGTAAATTCCAATAGCTAATTCTGCACTCTAAGCTAAAAGGAGGTGTTCTCCTTGGCATACTGAACATTTCCACCCATTAGTTTTGTGATCTGGCAGAAAAACTACTCCTCATATTGTGTGATAATGACTCAGAAACTTGTCGACATGTACACTATGTTCTATAGTTATTTCCAAAGAAGCAGAAGTGGAAGCGTCCCTTTACCTGAGTTTAGTGGAGTTGCTGCGCAGGACACACACAACGATGGGGATTACAGCCATGAGCAGCAGGACGCCAAATAAAACACTGACTGTCAGCCATATGGAGAGCCGACTCGACTGAGGAGCCGGCGCTATTTGGTGCTCTGAGACGTTAAAGTCCGGGGTCACAGTGATCACCACAGGTGGCACTTTCCCTATACGAAAAAAAGAAGTTTTCACTGTGGCGCCCAAATCAACAGGACAACTTTCGACATTCCATTTACTTTAAAGATGCACTTTCAGATTTTTTCTTTATTGTAATAGTACCCAGAGGATTCATCTTCATGGGACCATGAATATGCACAGCAAATGTCATGGCAATCTGGTTATGAGTTCTTCAAACATTTAGGTGTAGACTATAAACTGTATATAAGAAGTGGATGTAATCATTGTGACATCACCAGTTGGTTTCTGGACTGCCGTTTTGAAGCCTCAAAACGGTGATTTTTGCCGTCGCCATCTTGGATTATGGCCGTCGCCATGTTTTGTTTTTTTTCTTTTTTGGTAACACTAGTTACCATATTTGGTATGCGAAGGAGTGACGTAGAGATGCCGGATACGGCTCTGGTAGATAAAGTAAGACCATGGCAACAAAACCTGGACTGAATTGAGAAAGTGTGTTTTGCTGCTGAATACTTTCCTATTGAAAGAGGAAGAATGTGTTTTGTTTGAGTTGCATAGTCCTGCGTTAAAAATAAGCAGTCAAACTCAATCTCCGTGGGAAGTTAACTGTTGGGAACTGGAACCAGATTTGAACTCTTAAATTATTTTTCTCACCACACTGGCTTTCTCTTCCCTGAGGTGGCCTATATTTCATTGACTTTTCCTGGACTAACATGTTGGCAACATCTAGTCGGGCTTACGTACATCTATGTATGGTGACAGTGGCGGAGGATGAAGGTGGCACCCCCCGCAGGGTGGATACGTCATTCTGGGCTTGTACCGAGAGTCTGTAGCTGCGCTGCGAATTCAGTCCTGTGATGCTGACCGACGTGTTGGTCAGCCCTGCCGAGGCTGGCAGGAAAACCACATCGTCCCCACATGCCTCCCACCGGCGGCCAGAATCCGCTTCCCTCTCGCACTTGATGCAATACTGCACTTCCTGTCTGCCGCCCCAGTCATGCGGAGGATCCCACGTCATCATCAGCACAGATTCATTATGATGATAGGCCGTTAGATTCACAGGGGCAGAGGGCGGCTCTGGAGGACAAGACAGGGAAGCATAACATGATCAGACTTTGCAAAATCTGCAAAAAACATGCTATTAGAATCACATTAGATGAAGATATACAAGTGCAGTCGAAGGTAGACAACCATTGATCAATTTTACAATAGATACATAATCAAACTGCATTTTATCTGTTGTAGAAGAAATGGGTGACACTGACAAGTAAAACAATTAGACAAGTGGCATCCATTATTTTCTGCCACTGTCTCTTTCCTCTTACTACCAGCGGGGGCGCCAAAGTTGAAGATTTTCAAATTCACGATAGTGGCTTTAATGTAAATGGTAAATGGTAAATGTACTGTACTGTACTGTACTGTACTGTACTGTACTGTACTAGTGCTTTTCTAGTCTTTCCGACCACTCAAAGCACTTTCACACTACTTGTCATCATTCACCCATTCACACACCGATGGCAGGGGCTAAGTGCCACCTGCCTATCAGACTAACTCGTTCACGCTACGGGAGCGGTTTTGGGGTTAAGTGTCTTGCTCAATGGCACATCGAACTGCCGAGCCTCTGATTGAAGGACGACCCTGCTCTCCACTTAGCCACAGTCGCTCCTCTGTGTGTCCAATCCCATTCTTTTTTATAAAGAAGAGCAGCAGTGCTTCTTACTGGTGCAGCCCAGCTCATCAGGGTCAGTTGGCAGGCGGCTGAAACCCTGCAGACAGTCGCACCTCTCTGATCCCTCCCCACGCGTCTTGCTATTCGGCGGGCACAGCCGGCATTCTCCACTCTCATTGGCTGGTTTGTAGAAGCCCATCCTACATGCTGATAAAACAGAAATGGTGATTGTTTATTTCCTACTGCTGATACAGGTGGTGTTTGTAGAAGCTTTGTAATGTTTTTTTGTAGTTGTAAGATACAGAATTTTTATGGAAATAATTATATGCTAGTGGCAGAGTCTGGCAAAGTTGGGCAATATTATTTGTCTAAAACTTTGATCCGGACCTAAATGTCTCGAGACCTAATACCCAAATGGCCAGGACATTTGCTGTGCATATTCATGGTCCCCAGAGGATGAATCCAAATATTTCCTCTTGCACCACAATTAGGCAGCTTATATTATAACTGTGCTCACAAGTTGTATTTTTGCCAATTAAGACGAGTTTATTCAAAATACAAAAAAACACATTGACCAACAGAAAACATCGGGTCAGGTTTAGGTAAGAGAAGCAGGCCTGTGACCAGAATGTTAGCGGTCCTTGCAGGATAAATCTAGCAGGGACCCTTGAGCAAGGCAGCAAACCCGCAGCTACAGCTGCTCAGATCACACTGTAGTTGAACTGGTTTGAATGGTGCTTTTTGATCCGATTACATATCAGCTATTTTTGATAAGGAAACCTTCATTTTGCTGTTTAAAAACTGTGAGTGAGATATGTAGTGACCGGGACATTTTAAGTACTTTATGACTATGTAATGGCGACTCTTTTTAATTGACCACAAACATATCTTAGACATTTCTGCACCGACACTTCTTGATACTCACTTATTCCAGCTACAACATCGGTAAAAGTTTGCACTTGGATTTGAAATAAATGGATTATTGACTTTTTGCACAGTCATAGTTCCAAAGAGATTTGAATAATGAATAATAATGTTCAGCCCAATCCTAAGTGCGGTATAGCATAATTGTCAGTATGTTTATGGGTCCATTAATGCTCTGGTGTCACAGGCAGCAAGGCTTTGTCTTTACAAAGAGTAAGCATGACGTTGAGACTGATATCTGTTGAGCAATGCACTGGAAATATATGAAACTGAGAAGGGGGAAGATCATGGTGAAGAGGATGTGAAAGTCATTTATCCAAGATTATTCTTGCCAAGATACTTATACTGTGAAATGTTTGCGTCAGCACATGACTTACTTGTTGGCCAAAAATAAATTGTTATCATGTTAAGGTGATAAAATGTTATCATGTTAAGGTGATAAAATGTTATCATGTTATGGTGACATCTGTGGCAGCTCATACAGAAACCAAATCATACTTAGCATAAATTGACATTGTAAACACCATGAGATGTGTTGCCTTACAACTTTTGCCTTTACAACATGTCTTGATGATAGTTTTTTGGGAATAAACATGCAAATGTGTATGGAAGATGATAAGTGCCACATGAAAAACATATTTTCGCTCCGATTGATTAATTAATCCCAGAATTATTTACAGTCGCGAGTCACAACATAGAAAGTTGCAACAAACAACTTTTCAACGCTTTATTTCCCAGGAGATTGTACAGAACTGCAAAGTGAAGGCCAGGTTTATAGGGAGCCAATCTAAACGCAGATGGTGTCATTATTCTATAGCTGTTACATTGTGCAATCAACATTTACTTCATAATGATGAATTAAAGTAAAAAAACATGTCTATTGCCACTTTAAACTCTGCCATCCATTTGTATCCTGGTATTGATTGTTGTGCCAGAACAGCTCCTTTTTTGGAATTTGAATAAACTGTAAATCTCCATACCTTGACAGGTGTCATCCATAACTTGATGGCCGACTTCACAGGTACAGCCCCCCTGCAGTGGACCCCAAACTCCGTCCACATCACACTCTCGAACAGGTGGGAAAACCTCGACAGCTCCCTTCACGCAGGAACCCGTCAACGGACCCGACGCGGCCCCGGTCCCCTTGAACGAGGCCAGGTGGGCCACGGTGTCAGGGCACCTCCTGTAGTACAGTCTGATGGATGTTACCATCACACATGTTCCTGAGTAGGAGAGGGCCAGCTGAAAGCCCCTGCTGCTGACGGAGCCCAGGCTCAAAGCCCGGCTGTGGTTCAGATAGCTGGATATTTGGTCCAGATGGGTTATCTCAGGGAACGGCTTGGAGGTCTGAAGGTCCAGGACAGCCCGAGTATCTTGAAATCTTGCGATTCGTGTGTTTGAGTCAAACAGGTGAACTTGTAGCGGGCCGAGCTGACCAGACGGCTCCTCTTCTTGGGCAAATGAAACATCCATCAGTAGATAGTGGGCATCTTTCCGCTCCATCCACTCGCTTAAAATAGTTCTCGTGATGCTTCTTCCACAAGCTTGGAGCACGGGCACCGGACTCAGTCTCAGCTGAATCTTACTCCACTGCGATGACAGGACGATGCAAGAGAACATCAGTGAAAAGCGTAAAACTACAGGTTCAAGAACACGGCAGAGACTCAACAACCTCAGTTAAAGACCGATGCTGCCTTCAAATGTGGTCTTGTTTACCACGTTGGTATTTTTTTATGATTATTAAACTGCATATCAGCTGGTGATGTTGACCATGTTCTTCAAGAGTGATTATTAATTTACTGGCAGTTAGTTAAATAACATCTTGGTATGTAAATTTCTTTTTTTTCCAAATTCATATGTTTTTTTTTTATACCCAAAACATGAGCTACAGCCAGCTTTCACATCATCGTTTAAATGAGTTAAAATCATTCATTCGTCATTAAAATGAGTCTTTCATAGTCACTAGTGCTGAAATAAATGAATCACATGTTAGTAAAGTAACACATAAAATAGAGTAAATACAAAAACACGTGTTCACACAGCAATTACAAATAAGGTCAAACTGTTGTCATTATTATACAATTAATTAAAGTGTGTTTTTACAGTTCATGAAATGAATACTTGTCACTCAACTTACTCCTGTGGTCGGGTCAGCCTTCCATACCAGCCTGGTCTCCACTGAACAAAGACAAAGATAAAGAAAGGTTACTCTGTCCAATCAAGCGGGACTTTGTGTCAAAATAACTTCCAAACTGAAACACATCAGCAGCTCATTTCCAGCAGCGCTCCTTTGGTTTAGGGACTGGAACAACACTTTGCATCACATTGTAACATTCAGTATTAGGTTGCTCTTGACTCAGTACAATTATTCCCCTATTTCCCAAGTGTTTTCAGCTCGTCTTCATCAGGACGGTGCCTGACTTTGCTTCCTCTTTCTTCATATCAAACTCTTTTGTAGAATTCAGTGGATTCATTTGCTCTCACAAGAATGGAAATCTTATTAGAATATGTCAGTAAAGGAGAGATGTTAAAACAAAATTCAGAGCAAATCTGTTGCCTCCGCACGGCTCTTGACATGGCAACGACTGCAGCTATTGTATTGTAAATATAGATATATAAAAATCATTTAGAGCTCTTCTTAAAAGTTAAGAGACAAAATAGTATGCTGGGAAAAAAATAGATTGAGAAAATACATTTCTTGTGTCAGATTTAGAATTTCATGATAATAAATGAGCCATTAAAAGTAATGGCTCAGACTATGCTTGTAAAAATGATCTTGAAAAGATAAATTGACATTCATGGTCCCCAGCAGAGGAATCCTCATAACTTTGGTGGCCCGATGACTTTTCCTCGAGCACCACCAGCAGTTGTCCAGTTGTCGAGATAAATAAGTCATGGTACTTTCATAAGTGCATAAGTAAACATGATATTCAATGGGGGTGAGCCACAGATGGTAGAAACAAATGGAAACGTGTGAAAGTAACCAAGTACATATGTTTGAATTCTTTACTTGAGGGAAATACCGTACGTTATCCTCCACTGCTCGCATCTGTCAGCCATATAAGTTGTTTCTTTACAGTCCGTAAATATTTCCGTTCATAACATATGATTGGTTCACAGATTATAATGCAGCGTATGGTGACGACTGAACCTGGACCAGCTCCAACATACAGATTCTGCTTTAACTACAATGCATCAATGGTGAAACCCAACTCTCTTTTAAACATTTGATACAATCGTGATACTTTGCTGGAAATACTTCTGCCATTTTTATCCGTTTTAACTTTTACTCGTAATTTTACTTTTTAACCCATTGTTGCCATTTACTCACAAGTTCTGAATACTTCTTCTACCACTGCCTTTTGCACATAATAAAATCCCTCCCTTCAAATCATATACAAATGAAATATATGATAAAGTCTGAGGGCATTTCTATTGATCCTCTTATTTACAGTTAAAAGATGATGCTATATTAATACTCCAATATATTATATATATCATATAAAAAAGTACTTTTTTTATCACAGACAGTTTTTCTGGCACACTTCCGAACAATGTGCCTCAGAGTTTAAACATATGACACCACCACATAAGCATGTTAAAGTTTTAAATATTCATTGGAACAGTAATGTTGTTCAATCCCTGAGTGTGAAACACCTGAAGACTCACCCTCCTCTGCTTGATATTGAATGTCACAGCCGGCCTCCCACATCCAGATCCACAACAGGATTACAGGCCAGACGCACCTCAGCGCAGTGTTACACACAGCCATGTTTCCAGCTTGTTATCGTGGGTTCTTACACGCCGCCTGTCACTGTGCTCCTCATTGAGTCTGTCTGTGTTTACATCTACTTATGATTTGGCTGAGAGGAATGTCGTAATTAAAGTACTGAGATGAGCCTTCCTTCTCAGGAAAATACCCCCACCCCCACCCCCACCCTGACCCTTTGGACCGTCTGAGTTCCTGTATTTATGTACTGCTGCTTTTAAAGACACAATATACTCCAGAAAACACAAAATACAACAACACACTAAAAAACTGAAGTACAACGAATAAATTGTATGATGTATCCCTAAACATGACCAACATGTATATGTGCATGTGTATGTTAAGCACTATTTCGGAAAAAAAAGATATAATTTTAAATAATTTGGTGTCTTCAGAAGTTATGAAAATAGTTTTTTTAGTTTGCCTATAGGCATCATGCTGAAAGAGGTACTGCACATTTAAACATCTTTTTTGAGCAGTAAGCTAAATGACATGAATGGACTGGGATGAAAAGCACCAATGCTGGTAATATTCAAATTTACAAACAAATTTTTAATCATCTGTGTTTCATGGGTTGATAATGTCTGCACACGCGTCTACTGTCTCACGGCAGATGCTGACAGTGTCGACCGCTCGGGACCAATCTACGTTGTGAAATTTATATGAAAGAATGTTGCATGGAGAGACGCAAGGAAACCATGCGAGGAGAGAGGAAATGAGGAAATATGTTTTAAGAGATATGAGATGTCCTTTCCTCATTTGCGTCACGTGAAGTGACGTCTGTTTCTGATAACGGCGTCAGTCGGCTCAACAGCTGGAGAGACTTTTGAGAAGTTTGTGTCTTAATAATAGTAACAACAATACTAGTAACTAATAAACACACTTCATCACTGCCAGAGTCGATTTCTACCGGCAGTCATATTTATTAATTATTTGCGTCTGTACGTTTTGAAATTTTGACTGTGACATCATTATTAAATAACCCAGAATATGATTATGGTTTCTCTTGAATACTGCAATTTATTGATTCGGCTCCATGTTTCAGGTTAAACTTAAATGATAAAACTCATCAAACCCGACACTCAGGAACGATCAGCCTCACGTGACTGAATGAAATGATGAGAAATTATGTAATAAGTGTTTAGTCTCTCCAGCTCTTGTGGAGAATTTCAGTATTAAACACATAAGTACGATTAAATAACCCCCCTAGTGAAGTGTCACAATAATAATATGTTTACAATATTCTTGCTTATAGAAGATATTATGTGTTACAGTATATTAACTAATTGAATGTATTAAATCATAAAAGTATAGTCACTAAAGGTATTAAAACCCTGTAAGAATAGTTTGAGGGTCAGACAGGGATTCTGAATGGGACATGCAGCAAATGGAGGATGTGGTCAGTCACACGTTTTATGGCACATAAGAGACTGTTCTGGAGAGAATTCCTCAGACCACATCCGCTCTCGTGTTTCAGTACCTGAATTCAGACCTGTGAGTGAGATGCGTGCGTGTGGTCTCTGTTCTCGAGAACATTACGATTGATGGTTAATTCCGTTTGTAAGTGAACTTTGTGTAGTACATTAAATATTGTTTAATTTTGAAACCGGATCCAGTTCCGTTTTTCTGATGCGCGTGCGCAGTAGGAAGCTTGAAGCCGAAATCTCCCTGCAGCCTGCCGAAGCCTTGCATCCTTCTGTTTAAACCCGAACACTCTCTCTGACTTTAATTGTACCCATAATAAAAGTTATTGAGGGAAATATCAGATCATGAAAAGACCAATCTTTCTAAAGAAAGTAGTTTGTGGTCCTTTTGTTGTTCAGACCGACAATAAACATTTATTTAAACCAGATGGTGAATCAGAAAACAAATCAAATTTAAAACTAGAGTTTAATCTGCGATCTGTCTTCACTCGGGTATGAAACTCCAGTGATATTGAAAAAAATCTGATCAATCCGATCAGCAGCAACGTCCAATCACATAACTGATGAACAATGAGGGGGCGTGTCGGCCGTTAAAACACTTCCTGGGGGGCTACCCGTGGATCGTGGATCCTCAGAGCAGAAATAAGAGCTTTGGGACGGCTTCACGGCTTCACGGCTTCATGTCCATCCACAGCCCAGCGGCTGTGGATGGACATGAAGCTAAAACACGTTATGTGACGAGCTACAACTAACAGTGAAGCGCTAAACTGACCCGCCAGATGGTTTGTTGCCATAGACCAGGGGTCACCCACCTTTTTGAAACTGAGAGCTACTTCAAGGGTACCGAGTAGTACGAAGGGCTACTTGTTTGATACAAACTTCCTGAATGACAAAGTTGCACAGATCACCTTAATAATAATAATAATATATGTGTGAAGACACTGTCTGATCACATGTCAATGTTAATTATTCCTCACAATAATTATTAATGATTTCCACAACAATGATGAAACAGATATATTGAAACATTTATTTCTGTTATTCTGTTTCAACATTTGAAAGTCAGAGGTATCACATCTCTGATATTTTAGTAAATCTCTTTCTTGACAGTTTTGTATGAAGAAGCATAGTTGTAGCATTTGGTTCAAAATCACACCCGTTATATTTTTTATACATATAGGCAATGAAGCCTGCATGTCGTCCCGTCATGGCGGGAGCCCCGTTTGTTGTCACGACACCATTTCTAATGGTACCTTTTTCTCCACAAAGAAACTAGCATCTTCAGGCGGCGCGTTCAAACCTCTAGTCTGGGCCTTTTCAGTCGGATTGAGTTGCCTCGCCTCTACCTCCGTCACGTGGTCCCTGCGGGCGTCCAGGTGCTGGTCAGGAGAGAGAATGCAAGCTAACAAGCTGTCATTGGAATTTTTTTGGAAAGGGGAAGGCACTTCAAAATAAATACGTGGCAGGGGATTGGATAAACTATCTGTCAATCAAACTCTTACTGAAGTTGGGACGAGCCGTCAGTGTCAATCTTTGCTCTTCTTTCAATGGAGAAATACTCTCCTGTTCTGATAGAACTGATGCTATTCCAGCATCTACGCGAGCCTCTTCAGGAGTCACCATCGCTGTTTAGAATGAAGAGTCACCTCTTGTCACTCATACCTAAGCCCCGCCTATAGCTGCCAGTAACTCCTCACAGGGCACTGATTGGTCCATCCACTGGCTTAGTTTTTGAAAACTACGTCAACGAGCGCTTAAGCATCACTTCAATGGTGACTTGGCAACAATGTTGCCAACCGCACTTGTTTTGTTGCTCGTAGTGTGAACATAACAGTCTTCCCTGGAGCTGGGAGTGTTTTTAGATAAACAAAGGGTTAAATGAGCTGTAAAGAGCTTTAGGCTCTTTAAGTTGACAGACACAATTAGAGACTAGATGACATTCAGTAGGAGAACATTTTCTTCCAAATGCAGACCATCTTTCAATATTAAAGCCCATTTTAAGGAATTAAAAGAGTTCATGTTTACAACAGGACTGACATTAAACCAGGTTAAGAGAGGACTACACTTAAAGATGGGTTTATAATTAATCTGGCTGAATTCAAAACTAGGTTTGACATTTTATTGCAACAAGACATTCTGATAAACTGTGATTTAATCCAAATTAATTATAGTTGTGCAACCGATTCAAAGAGATGAGTCGTCCTTTTTATTTCGTGTTCCTTTCTGTTCAGTATTGGGCAAGACTTTCCCCACTTCCTCTTTATGTTGTTTCTTTCTTTAGAAAAGCTGACATTTGGGAATTTTTGCTTTTAGTCATCTATTTTTAAAGAGCATCAGTCACGATTAACCTAAAAAGACTAAAACTGTTAAAGTAGACAACGGTAAGTTACTGAAATATGAAGTAATTTAATGAAAAATTATTTCAAATCTCATATCAACTTTGCTGAAATCTTTTCTCCATCCATCTCTTTTGGTTTCGCTATCTAACCAGTGTTTGCTGAATGTGTGAGAGAAAGTTCAACTTGCTGGACTTTCAAAGAAGTTTCCTTGTTTTCTTGCGTTGACTATGTTTGCAGCTGTTTGCAGTTAGATTCAGGGGTGTTCCACACATTTGTAATGTTAAGACTCTCACAGTCATCAAGTTTAACATCACATCATACCAAGGAACGAGAAACTGGCATTTTGTTCAGTACGGAACAGTCTGGGGTACAACATTGTACTTACAGGGGACTTCAGAGGTCTGAGGTGGTTCAGGTTCATGTGGATCAACACCATTGTAACACATGAGCCCAGAGAACAAGAGCACTAGTGTTTCCTTCAACCTCACTTTTATTTTGGATAAACCTGAAAGTCCTGCCAGCATCAGTGTTCTGGAGTAAATACCAATGAGCTTTTGAAATGATGCATTACGTCGATGGTTTGTGAGGTAAGAAGGATCCAGTGAGCTCACCGACAAATCCATGAAGAGTGGAGATGATGGTTTGCACAACGTCTGCACTCCTACAGTTAGTGATAAGAAACAAACACAAGAAGCTGTGAAACAAAATACAACACAACCGTAACACTAAACAGCCCTGTGTGATAAATGGACAGTTAGCAAAGTCATGAGAAAACTGCATGTTCATGTGCCACTCCTGCTGGTGAATGACTTGTTTTATATTTTTAAACTAAACTATGTCATGTGTCTCCGGGAGCCAAACATCCTACAGTGTGCACATGACGGAGGCCCCTGGTTCAAAGCTTCTGTGTGTTGTTATCAATATGGAGGCCTCTGCTGAAGGAGACGGTGACATCCCTGATTGATCCGATCGCATCTAGAAATGCAATGGAGGATCACAGCTACGCATCAACACGGAGTCACAAATGTTGCGACAACCGGGGTCATCCGTCGGTCAACATAACATCTGTTGTATATCTATATCGGTTGTATTAAGATCCAATGTGCTCACAGCAGTCAGGGAATTGTTTGAGATCAATCACAACTTCACATCAGCTGATTTCTGTCTGTTGTCCAAACCTTTTGGGGTTCTTCTGGCCACGCAAAGTGAAAACTGCATTGTGGCACTGTCACCTGTCGTAAATAATACACGTCCAGCACTTTAAAGCAAGAAACTGGTCAAAAAAAACACACACACACATGGAGGACCACATGAGAAGGATGGAGGACCACAGGACCAGATGAGAAGGATGGAGGACTACAGGACCAGATGAGAAGGATGGAGGACCACAGGACCAGATGAGAAGGATGGAGGACCACAGGACCAGATGAGAAGGATGGAGGACCACAGGAGTACCAGTAGTGACATAAAGTGGTGATAATCTAAAGTGAACTTCTCATGTGTGACTCTTGAATGTTATTCCATTGTTTGAGGTCGTATTGAGTTAAAAGTATTCATCTCTTGTGTTTGTGTCTCACAGGGCAGGTGAGAGTGGACGTCTTCCAACCCATCATCCCAGGAAGACCCAGACCCACAGCTGACCACCGGACCACTCTCACAGCACCCCAGTGAGTCCCAGATATAGAGGACGTATATTGTCTCCATCTGCTTCTTCTGTGCCGGTGGGTTTGGGAAGCTCCTCACACACACAGGAAGCTGTCAGCAGCTCTTTGCGTCCGCTCAGAAGTCAAGAAAGAGACGGACGGTTAAGGTCGAATGAGAAATATGAATTCTGAAATCTTCAGTTTGTTACATAGAATAAACTTTGTTAGTGTGAACACTATTACTGTATGTTTGTGTCCTGAATAGTACGATGCAATACATGTAAGACAAACCTTCTCAATATATCTTTATATTAGAAACAATATAATCTTATGATTCAGAAACCTGACGTCTATGACGTCTGACATAAAATAAATATAGTACTCTAAATATTACAAATAAATATATGGGGATGGTTTAGATCAGCGGTTCCCAAACTTTTTAGGCCACGCACCCCCTTCTACATCCAGACCGGGTTCACGCACCCCCAATCCCCCCCCCCCCCCACACACACACCTTTAAAAAAAAAAAAGCAACAGAGCCGCATAAAAATCGGACTAATGAGAGAACAGTTTGCTCGCGCGTGGCGTTTGTTTACAAGAGAAAAAACACAAAAAACTCTTCCTGCACCGTGCCTTCGAAAAGGTAACGGACGTACACCAGACGATTGGCCAGATTGGCCACATCTGTAGACTCGTCTACTTGCAGAGAGTAAAACTGACTCTTCTTCACGCGACCGATTAATGTAGCCAGGATGTCGATGCATCGATGCGCGCGAGACAGTGTTGTTGGACGCGGGATCACGTCCAACTTGTTCGCTTCTCTCTCTCCAATCATACATTCCACCATCTCTTTCACATTTTTTTCCCTCTCCACCACCGCCTCGCCTTCTCCCTATTACGCGGTCAGAATACTACCACAACACGCCGCCTGTCTCTGGCAGAAATGCGCTCATACACACACGCAGCTCCCCAGCAACGAGGCACATCACCCGGTCACAATACCTCCAGAATGTCCCCGGGTGAAATCCGGGACTTGGTTTTATGGTTCCGAGTGGCCGGTCTCCAGCCGCCCCCGCCGCGAGGCACCCGATCGTCAGGTCTTCAGCCCTCGGAACAGGCCGCGGGGCAACAACTCGTGGGTGGCGGGGTAGAGGCGAGGCAGATCACAGAAAGATAATAAAGACTAGAGTACAGCAAAGATATGTTGATGAGAAACGTATTTGTAATACGTCAAACACAAACGTAATCAGGGAGAAAATACGTTTGTGGTCAAACGTAATTGAGAATGCATTTTAGTTTTGGGGGAACGTAATTTTTAGGAGACGGGACTGCACCGCCATTACACTTTTCCTCTCGCGCACCCCCTAGAGGCAGCTCGCGCACCCCCAGGGGTGCGCGCACCCCACTTTGGGAATCCCTGGTTTAGATAATGGCCCACCGTCATAAACAATAAAATAATAATAATAAAAATTTAGTGTGGTTCAAAGGAACAAGATGTAAAGTTAAGGAAAAATGTGTTAGGGTTAGATGTTTTCAGGGGAGAACCAGATCGCTGGACTTTCGCTGCTGCAAACCTTCGGCAGCGGAGTCGCACCAAAAATGAACTGGATCCGGTTAACAATCAAAAAGTATTTAATAAACAAGAGAAGCTATAACATTTTCAAACTGAATTACTCTATCGATATTAATATGTCCCCAGGGCAGATTTCTCACAAGGCCCACTAAACAGCCCAGCCCAGCTGGTAAACTACCCAGAGTGGTAACGGCGCGAACTCTGGCCAAAACCCTCTGGAACTAAGCCTATATTGAAAAGTCCCTGTCTGAAAGTTTAAATGTCCAGTATCAGCCTCTATGATTGGCCGAAATTCAATAGCCCCCCCTGGCTTGGGGCAGTTATCATCTCAGTGTTTGGTTGAAGTCGTCCGGACTCCTCCTCTCTGTGACCTGCTGGTCAGTTGTCCACCCCTCTGTTCTCTGCTGCATCTCTGTAAAGCCTCACTCAAAACGATTCCTTTCTGACCCTCAAAACTATTTATACAGTGTTTTAATACCTTTAGTGACTATACTATACTTCAATGAGTAAAATACTGTAACATATAATATCCTCGATACGTAAGAATATTGTAAACATAATACATTCCATAAGTAAACATATGGTGACTTTTTATTATGGTGACACTTCTACTCACCACTAGGGGTGTTATTTAATCCTACTAATAATGCTTCTAATACTGAAATCCTTCACAATTGTATGAATAAATATAAAAAATAAATATAGTACAAATAGATTGATACTGTGCGTTAGATACATATTATTTTCTTACAGGATCATTACTGAGCAACAAAGATGGAGGTTTGGGGGAAGATGGGAAATGACTTGTGTAGACGATACTTTGAGACAAAGTTAGCGACTAGCTGGTGAGAAAAGAGGAACATTTAGCAGCGAAAGAGACAGATCATTTCCTCAACAGTACATAGACAAAGAGAGCTGAAAGGAGAGTGAATGTCGGACTCCAAATAACTGCTGATGCTGAACAAATGGTGTAGGAAAAAAAAGAAGTTTAGAAAACATAATACAATATTAAATAAAACTGCACAAGATGTTAAATGCTGTCAAATCTTTTATGTTTCAAACTTTACAAATAGTGCAACAGTAACATAAAAACCAGAAATAAAAACAGCAATCCTTCTGACAGCTTGTGACTCATTCACACGAGTGGTGGTCAGAGCAGCAAACATGACGACTGCAAACGTTTCAGTGTAAAACGAACTGTGCTGTTACAGAACGACCTCACGCTGAAGTAAAAACACTTTTCAGTGCAAAAACAAGGAAGTTTCCTTTAATTCACTTTGAGCCAATGTTAATATCACGGTCGTCTGCATAAAGTAAAGGTATTTTCAAAATAAAAGGCAACGTGTTTGTTCAACCTCATCAGAACATTTTCTCAATCAAAGGTGAAATACAAAATCCTACATGTATAAATATTGCTATGTCACGGTCATCTTACAGAGAGGATACATGCTACTGTGCTGTGTGAACATTCTCTACACAGACGGGAGACAAATGCTACGATGATGAGGGCCGTTAGCTTTGGTTCTGTGTGGCTGCTTCTCCAGTTTAAGAAGAAGAAGAAACCATTTTTATTGTCATGTACATTTACACATACACGAAATTTGACTACTGCATTTGACCCATCCCTGTATCTAGGGAGCAGTGGGCTGCCATTGATCGGCGCCCGGGGAGCCGGGGGTTCAGTGTATTGCTCACTTCGACACGTGACACGTCGCAGTCGGGGATCGAACCGTTGACCTTCCGGTTCCCAGACGACCCTCTTAACCCAGTGCACCACGGTCGCCCAGACTCAAGTTGACGACTTGAAAAAATAGCAAAACTTTAAATCTACCCAATAAGTTATTTAAAATGGCTGCTTCCCTTTATCCCATCAAACAATATGACGTAAACATTTCAACATACTTTGTCAAACACAAAAACTCAAGACTGCTTCTCGTGTCCAAACAGCTTCTGTAACAGCAAACGTATCCAAACACAAGGGTAGGACAGTTCCAATGGAATCACTATGGGGGTGAGAACAATGCAGCACATCCTTCAGTAAGGCACCCGTGTGTTCAAACAGTGGAGTTTCTGGGGCTGGACCCATATTTGTGGTTCTGTAAGCTTAAAGGGACAGTCCACCCCGAAAATCAAACATACGTGTGTTTCCTCTTATCTGTAGTTCTGTTCATCAGTCTGGATAGTTTTGGTGCGAGTCGCAGTGTCGCAGCTCGGCCGAGGAGGACGCCATGGACGTTCACATCTCACTCTTCCTTCTGTGTAGTGATACGGTCGCCGGGGGGTGTAGTTTGGTAGAAAGAAAATAGTTCCTACATCCAACTGCCAAGTGCCATCTGGTTCTATTTTTTTTGGAGAGAAGGCAGACACTTGGCAACTCACACCAAAACTATCTAGATTGATAAATAGATTAAGGTGAGAGGAAAATATGTATTTGATTTTGATGTGAACTGTACATTTTTTTTTAATCCCAAACCACCAAATCTTTCTTTAATCCTAACCCAAGTCTGTTTTAAGCCTAAACTGAGACTTCTCAGCCTGCCATGACTAACAGTCACCAGGAAACACTGAATCCCTGTAACTATGAAGAGTGAATATGAATTATGCCACTAGATTTTGGTTATCAGCGGGTCCAATCCCAACATGCTCAGAACTACTTCTCCTGTTTTTGGCATCTCATATCTGTATCAGACATCTCCAAGTCTCGTACATACTTTCAATCAATTCACAGTCTGTAACAACAGTCACCAAAAAACAACAACACACAGCACAGAAACTGCAAAGCAAACAGTCCAAACGTGCAACCTCTTCTGCTCAGTGGGTGCTGAACCTCCTGTCGGGTTCAGTTTAAAGCATTGATTTGTGAAAACAACACTACAGCCCACTTTGGAAACTTGGATCTCCGGTCATAAAATGAGGCAAAAACGCCACATTTTAAGACACTGAAAAAGGAAAGCTAACCAAAAACTAAAAATTGATTTCTCAGAGCCCCACTCTGATCTCCATTGGAAATACATCCACCTCATATTGGTTCAGAAGGACCCCCACTTCAGTCTGACAGCAGGTGAAAAGAGGACCAAACACGTCTTCACACCCTCTTGCGTTTCGTGTCCGAAGAGTTCACAGAATCACTGCATCGCGCACTTCTCTTTCTGCTGTTTGGCGTACTTCCTCCTCCGCTGCTCCAGGCCTCGCTCCAGACGCTCGTCCTCCTCCAGGGCTCTGAGGACAAGGGCAGACGAGGAGAGTCACAGGAGCTGCTGAATCATGTAGGTGTGTGTATGTGTGCACATGTAGACCACCCACAGCTGTAGAGCCAGTCAAAGACTTTATTCACCCTACAAAGCAGGGGAAGTGTGTCTCACCCTCTCTCTTTGGCGTCCATGTCGTGGACCAGTTCATCCCTCTGGTTGACCAGTGAAACCAGCTCCTGAAGCAGCAGCTGCTCTCTGTGTTTATGGGCCTGAGTCTTCTGCCCCTCTGCACCACAAAGACAGAGAGGGAAACAAAGAACAGTGAGGAGGGGGATGACTTTGCGCAAAAGGAAATAAAAGAGAGGAAAGTCCTCGTTACTGACATCACAACTATGTATTGTGATTATTTATCGTCATCTATGGGGGGATAATAATGTTATCGCTGTTAAAGATAGTCCAGATTGTTTGAAGTGGGGTTGCAGGGGGGCAGCAGCAAAACCTATTCTACACACCTAGAAGAATCTATCTCAGTTTAAGTTATGCTAGATGGAGAATTTGTATTTAGAAGACTTTTGTGTTTTGAAGGGTTAGTCACAGGATAACACAGAGAAACTAACTGATGGAGGCAGCGGATGACCAGGTAAAATTATGGCTTTGAAGAGAGCATAGTGTTGGGGTCTGACTATATGGCTTCTACATGTGCTGTGGGACAAAGAGTCAGGCCTTCCCTTTTGCAAGCAAAGGTTTCATCCTGATTGTGGTTTGATGAGCACCAAACCTCTGAAGGAATCTCACATTAGGGTGTGAGTTTCCTCCCCCCCAAAGACTATGGTTCCTGAAGTCACCTGAAAGCACCGCTGCAATCTCATTGGCCGAGAGCCAAGACGCCCAGGACCCCTGTGGTTCAGCCACTGTTCTACAAAACTACCTGCAGCTCACACCTCAATGCTTTTTCCCTTCGACCTCCGTCGAGCTAGGGAGCACACCAACGTTGCTCCTCTTTTTAACCAAAATCCTCGGTGTAACAGTTATATTCGCGGGCCGAATTCACCAAACTGTCGATTTTATCTTTGTTCGCATCCACGAAGCGAACCCTTTTAATCCTGCAGAAGTGAAGAAGCAAGACTTCTTCAGAAAGAGACAGAGAGAGCTCACACCCTCCACCCTCACCAAGCGCCTCGTCTGCTCCGGCCATAAGGACGCGAAAGTCCCTTATCGAGTCTGGGCAGAGTTAGAGAGAGTTTAATTTGTGTTTATTTTATCTTGTTTGTGTGCTTAAAGTACTGTTCATTTTTATAACGAGGTGTTTGCTTAATAATCGCCGACACTAACGATCGCTGAGATCGTTGGGGAGATGTAGAAGTAGCGTGTATTCTATGCTACTGTGATCTGTGTTGAGCGAGCCGCCTCGTGAAGTCGAAGATGCGTCTCATCAGTTCAGGAGGTCAGAACCGCCGGCTGAGACAAAGAGTCGCTGTTCTTTCCCCTGGCTGAGAGAGAAATCTTCAGAGGATCGTAATCGCTTGTTTTATTTCATTTTGTTTGTTCCTTTCCCTTTTACTAACTCACACACACACATATAGCTTTGAGCTAATCTAGCTACGTGCTAAACAGCTACCGACACATGAGAGACGTCACCACGTGCCAACTACATCACACGTCACTGAGCTGTTCCCTCGCTCCCCACCCTTTGCTCACACACACACGCACGTACGCACGCACGCACGTACGCACACACACCTCTTTTCAACAGTCTGTTGATTTTAGATAGCGTGCTCATGAATGTATAGGTGTTGTTAGTTTCGATATTAGTTGACCAGATCATTAGTATTAGAACTTAATAAACTGTTATATTTTAAAGAGCAGCTGTCTGTGATTACTTTGTGCATGCGTATTGTGATAATAACTGTATATGTGGTCTGTGCTCGAACTTAAACCTTCACTTTCACTCTGAATGTGTAATAGTACGCAGACTATTGACATTATGAGTGAACACTAATTATGAGACCTAGTTTTATCGTTTAGTTATTGGTCCCTGTTCGCAGGGTGGTGCCCCGTCATTATTAATAATCATTCATAATTGTTACTTACATCAATAATTCTATTGATGTCAAGAATTCAGTTTCTTCGATGCTGATAACCCAAACACGCTCCTCTACGTTCCCAACACTAGATAACAGCTTCAGCTCCCCGTCAGAGAGGGCTGTCTGACAGCAAGGTAAAGGGGTGAACATGTTCTAAATATAGTGTACTCTGAAACTGATATTGATTTCTTTTAGGTGTTTAAAATACGTCCTCAGCAGTACATTACGTTGCTCCCGTGCTGTTTCTCCAATCTACTGTAGGTAATACAAATAAGTAACGTCAATGTAAATGCTTTACTGAATGACTCAGAAGGTCTTTCGTTCCAGCAGCAGTTTGATTTTTGAACGAACACCTTTAGATGTGTTTTTTAGACTTAGCATCTTTCTGATGTCAATCATGTTCATATGGCATTTCCTGGTGTTATTTATTCTTTGGCATGTGTTTTTGTCTGTTGTGCACTGTGGACTGTGTCTATTGTTGTCTGTATGAGTTTATGGTGAGTTTCCCCACCGGGTATTAATAAAGTTTTCTAATCTAATCTAATACTCTGACACTGGTACATTATAGAGAAGCACTACAGGCTACAATCGGAGCATTCCACCTCAGTGCTTGGTGTTAAGGACTGTGTTGTGGAGCGATGTAGAAGCGGTGTGTGTTTAGCAGTAAAGTCGTACCTTCAATTGCCATCATGTCCCTCAGCTCTTTGTTTAACAGCTCGAATTTTCGTTCCAGGTCTTGTTCCTCCAGCCTGTCAATCACAAGAGATGCATGTCAACATGTCTGACATCTGTGCTCACGGAGGAGAGTTGTCTCAAACTTCCTTTGCTTTATTTGCTTGCTATTTCCTTAAAGTTCGTAAGTATCAGTTCATATCAGAGGTCAAGAGTGGACCGTTACCTACAATTTCTCATTTTGCTTGCTTAATTGTTGTTGATTGTCGAATGTTATGCACCACCTGCCATGACAAATTCCTTGTATGTTACATACATTGGCAATAAACGGTTCTGATTCTGATTAACAGTATTCTCAGTAACTCCTGCCCACTGACAACAGCAAACTTATTCTCACATCGGGATCTTTCACTGGCTCATTTGAGTGGACAGGATTTTAAGTGAGAGATAGTGAGCACAAGGAGCAGCAGCATAACTTCATTCATTATTTCAGCAGCTAAATGTTTAGTTCTCTTTCCTCTGTCAAAGTTTAGAACTACCGTTGCTGCTTAAATATCCCAAGACATTTGCTGCAGTGACGTGACCTGGATAGAAACTAACAATTACTGAAAGCACTGTCTAATGGACCATCATTTACTAAATGAACATCATGCTGTATTGAAGAAGACTTGAAACTAGAGATTGAGACATAAACTCACGTTTACAATGTTTACTGAGGCGATAAATCAAGAGAGAAGTCTTCTGTACAATCAGACTTCTTTTTGCAACCGGAGGAGTCGCCCCCTGATGGTCAGTAGAGAGAATGCCAGAGACATTTCCGCATCAACTTTACTCGGCAGAACCGAAAGGTTGCCGCCTGGTGTTTACAGACAGTCAGCGAGAACTGCTGCACACCTTTCACGATCGATTCTAGTGTGTTTTAATGTTTCCAGCAGGGTGTGTCGCGGATGTCTTACAGTAGCTGCAGATGGTCCTGCCTCCTGATTAAAGCATTCTTCTTGTTGACCAGCATGAACCATTCCTGGATCAACCTCTCCTCCTCCACCTTGTCACTGCCTGCAGAAGAAAATCACATTACTATAACCCCCTTTGTTAGTCATAGTCCTTCACTTTCTTTCCTACAATGGAATAATGGAGTTTCACAGTGAATGAATAATATCTATACCACAGCTGTTTAATTAGTGCCTTCACATTACAAATGATTCATTAAAATGATATTCTTCCCTAAGGTTAGTAATCTGTACAAATTCTACCCGTGTTCCCTCTAACTGTCACCCGGAATAGCATGTGCTTTTCATTCATTCATTCACCCATCTGAAGATGATCTTACCTGTTTCCAGGAGTTGTCTGAGTTTCCTCTCCACCACACCTGCTCTGTTATCAATATGACTTTGTTCCGCTTCTAGGGCTTCTATCTGACTCCGCACATACTGGCTGGGGTCCTGGATACACGCACAAATAGACACAATTACCGAACAGAAAGTTAGGGTCACTTGTAGATATTCAACCCTGCAATGAAAAGAATGGTGACTGACTTGGCCTTCTAGTCGTCCCTCCTCGACTTCAGCCTCTGTTGTTTCTGTGAGACAAACACAAATACCACTTGTATGAATCAAGCCATGATTTACAACTTTAGTTTCAACAAAGGAAAAACATTCCAAATCACCAGCTCCAAATAAAGTAGTCACAAAAATGAGTTTAACAGTTTTTTTAAAAGGTGGATTCATTAATATTTATGTTAACACAGATCTATGAAATCGAACCAGTGTCTGACTTCCTCCGAGTAATCACAGTGTCTTCTTGGCCTGCAACAACCTGCAGACAAACAAACTTCCTCATACATCACAGATAAGAGAAAAATGCAATGACGAGAATAAAAAGGCGATAAATGAATAAGGCAATTTGGAATCATACCACCGATATTTCTCCTTCTTCTAATGACCCACTCCTCCACTGTGACCTACGCTTCTTGACCAGATCTGCGTCTTTGACATGAGAGAAACCAGTCTTGGACAGGAAATGAGTCCTTGGCGGTGCCACTGGTAGCTGAGCCCCAGCAACCTGCAGCCGTTTGGTTCTGGGAGGAGGTACGACATCCCTGGTTTTAATGTCCGCCGACTCTGCGGTGCCTGCAGTCCCGTTGGTGTCTAGACTTATACCCTCCTCTTGCAGCCTCTGGGTACAGTAGCGAACAGTCGCCTCTGGGTCCTCTTGGCCCTCCCGGTCCCCTGCTACCGCATAGCTTGACTCGCTGCTATCCCTCGCTATGTGGAGCACACTGAGCTGCTGGCCTGTGAAATGGGTTCGGATCTGGTTGAGGTAGGTCATGACAATGAGGCGGTCAGGCACTGCTAGCATGACCATGTCTGAAGGCTCCATCAGCCTGGAAATGCCAAGTTCGGCAAAGCCGTCAAATGCCTGCAATTTGTAAAACAAATAGATCAGATTGTGAATCATCAACCAACACGAGAAACAGTTATATTATGCAATGTTGGTCTTTTATTTAACAATCACCTTCTTATTGTTGTGCTTGATGTCATACGGGTCCAGCATTTCAAAATTACTATGAACAAAAAGAGGACACATAAAACAGTGCATGCATTAAGAAAAATACAACACTCTTTCTATCTTTAGGCCAACTATTTTCAACAGCTTTCTCACATATTTTCTGGTTGGAAGTGATGTAAAATAGCACAAAAGGCAAGGCCGTTCCTCCAGGAGGTGCTGAAGTTGGTGATCTTCAGTCCCTTGTGAGCCTGCGTGACGTCCTGACACCAGTCCAGTAGAGACTGACTGGATGTCACTAAGCTGGGAGTGGGCGAAAAGCCCTAGAACACACACAATGACAATATTGGGGAAGGATTGTAAATTACTGCAGTCAATGATAATTTTTCACTCCGAGCGACATTTTGCACATTATTCTCAGTTATTTGATCAATTGTAATACATAAATATTGATAGGTGCAGCTTTAACATACTTCCGGAGAGGCAGCCCCATCTGCAGGTCTTTTCTGAGGTGTTGTTGCTTCACTGGCTTGGTGGAGGTAAGCAACTTGCGACTTCTCCCTTTGCCTGGAGAAACACATAAAAACAAAGCAAAGTGAGAATTGAATTCCACAATTTCTTTAACAACATGTTTGTCTGGTTATTGATGATTTTGTAAACCATGTTGATGAGACCACACTGTATTAGATAATTAGGAAATACAAGGAAATGAGAATTTCTATTGTGTAGAGAGTTAGTTAGTTATAAGTATTCAGTATGTTTACTGACTAATCTTACCTTTCTTCCTCTAAACAACCAGCATCTACATCTACAGACACAAAGCCAAAGTCCAACTCTTCGTCCCTTATTTCCTTCCTTGAGTTTACTTCCAGTGGTTCACTGTCTTTATCATCCTCTACATGTAGCCAGTCATCCTGAGAAGATGCAACAGTGGAAGAAAGAGACCTATCAACCTCTTCTCCCAGGACTTTTTCAATGTCAGCTTGTTCAGACACACACTCTGCAGCCTTCTCTGAGTCATCTGTGGCAACAGGTTTTTCTGTAAAGGTCCAGCCTTCAATGATTTCATCCAGTCCCTTCTCAGTATCTTCTACAGCATTGACCTGAGGAAATTCTTCTTCTCCCATTGCTTCCAACACTTCCCGTTCCAACTCCGATGCCCCATCATCTTCTCCTTGGATTGTGACGAAACCTCCTTCAGAGATCACACTTGAATCCAGCGATGTTGAGCTTTCCTTAGTTTGCTTGCCAATGGCAGATGTATCCTCTGGGTTTCTCTGAGATAATTCTATTTCTAAAGGGAATACATTGTCTGTCGGTGTTGTGCTGTCTGAATAAGTTGCACTGAGACGATTCTTGGCCCGTGGCAATGGAACTGGCAAGCTTGACTGGTCATTCTGTTGGACTGATTCATCACCAGTGGTGTCAGTTACTGTGTCTGGCAGGCCGGGAGGTGGTGAATCAGAAATTGTAGTGGCATCTGGGAATGAACCACTGAGACGTTTCTTTACTCTTGGTTTTGGTACAGGTAAGCTTGAAGCGCCTGGTGTCTTCTCTACTTGAACCCTGCCCTCGATGATCAATCTACTTCTTCTCAACTTCACGGGAGTCACTACTTCTATGGATGAAGAAGGTTGATTACCCAAAGGGGGAACGCGTTTGCTGTCTTGCACTTTTGACAAATCTTTAGTTGTTGAGGAAATGGATGAAGGACCATCTTGCTTTGCTGCCTGTCCCTCTTCTCCATGGGAAGGCTTGGATGTGCTCGCCATAGCTGTCACGTCATCTGGGAAGGAGCCACTGACACGTTTCCTCACACGTGGCCGTGGCATACGAAGAGATGTTTGTTTGTCCTTCTCTGCTTCTGCTATCTCTGATGAATCTTCTGTTTTCTGAGAAGACGTGATGTCAATCGTATCAACAGATGTATCACCAATAATAATTGATTGCTTTATTTCTTCCCTAACAGTGTTTGTTATCTGGACTGGTTTTACAGACTCCTTGTCACTGCCGATTTTGCCAGATTTGCTTGAGGGCAATTTCTTGCCACGTTGTGGAAGACGTATCTTCTTGATGATTGAGAGAGAAGCAGTTTGCTCAACATGAAACATCGCTGGTTCAGGCGTTGGTGTGATGCTCTCAATCCCCTTTATTTCTGAGGGAAGAAATACATGAGTAGAGGCCTGGACAGATGTATTAATGTCTTTCTTAAGCCATTCTGAAGTATGAGAGGTTTGCTCTGTGTGCTTTGAGCAGACCAGTTCTGTGTCTGCCTGTAGAGAGGCACTCCCAACAAAATCTGTTTCTTGAGAGTGTCGTTTGATTGTTTGGTCTTTTCTTCCTACTGGTTGTGAAGGGATCATTTCAGTGTCTGTTTGACCGAGTTTATCAATGCTCTGTAAAGGTTCAAGAGCATCTGAGACAACAAAGCTTCTCTTACATGGTTGAGGAGGAACAGGATCCATAGTTTTCAAAGCAGAGCTGACTCGGGCTTTCAAATCCTGTTGGTCATTAGTTTTGGGAACAAATGTCTCTCTAGTCACACTGTCTTTTCTCCTGAGAGGCTTGCAACAAGGGGCAGTTTTCTGTGGCGTTTCAGGTGGCAAACTACCATCTCTTCTTTTCACACGAGGAGGCGCAACAACATCCATGGATATTTTCACAGATTCAACTTCTCCTTTCTGTCTATAGTCACTTTCTTGGGCATGACCATTCTGAGGTACACCAGGGATGCTACTGGCTCCTTTCTTTATCCGGCAAGATGGGGCAGTGGCAGGTTGTATCTCACCAGTAGCATCTTTCCCTAGAGATTGGATTGGAACAACCTCAGGGAGGCGATTGACCGACACAATATCAGATTTTTGTTTGCGGTCTGGGGTTAAACTATCCTTCCTTCGGAGTGGTCGTGATGGAATAGCGTCTTTTTCTTGATCAAACCTTTTCTGTTGAGGTTCTGGAACTTTTCTCTTGGGCTTTCTGCCTCGGACAGCAATGTTAGCATGTGGTCCATCTGGACTAATGTCCTGAATATATGAGGGTTTGTCCATGGGTTTCTCTCCGTGAACTTTGGAATCTATCAGTGACTCATTTGATGTAGGCTGCAGGGAAGTGGCAGAAATTCCTTCCGTGTTTGTTTGTTGGGGGCTTAAGGAAGAGAAAGGACAAGCTTCAGTTCTGTTTCTTGCCATATAGTTGTACCATGCACCTTATCTCCAACCAATTAATACGCTCAACTGAATAAGACAGTCAGCAAATCATATGACAAATTGTAAAAGAAAACTGACCGTTTTCAATATTCTGCTTTACTTGTGTACATGCACACTGTCATTGAAACAACACAGCAGCATATAAAGCACATACTTTATTGACAAAGTCGCCCTAAGTCTACAAGACTTAAAAAGACACCACTAAATAAAGTTAACATTACCATTCCATATAACAATGCCAATCTTTACGGCCATCACAAATAGTTGACCGTCACAATTTCCTGAGTAGCAAGCGCTCATAAGCACAACAAGAAACAATGTTATCGCCAAAAACGCAGAACATATACACTATCACACCGTGCAACTAAACACTTTAGTGGGTCATTGTCCCCCAACACTCACCCTTTATCCAGCCGTGATGAAGTTGACTCTGTTCTAACCTCATCCTGTTCTGTCTCAGTCTGTTGCCTTGCTAACAAGCTTTCAATGTACACTGTACAATGTGAGTCCTGCCCTGTGTTAGATATTTCCTTTGTATGCAATTGATCAAGAAAGGCTTCTTGTTCCTCTACTTGTTCACTATCGTCCTTTGATATTTCAGTGATATCTGACTCTGTCAGCGGTGGCCATTTCTTTATGCTTGCACAAACCAAAAACCTGTCATCACTGTCGGTAGTTGGCGATGGAGACGCTGATCGATCCAAGTCCAACATGTAAGGCTCAGCACTTTCTGGATATTCAATGTTATGTTTGGTATGAATGTCTTCAAGCTGGCCCTCTATCTTCTGTATGGAAGTAGTGTTGCCAGCAAAATGTGTTGAAAACTCATCTGAAGGGGTCAGTGTCTTGTCTTTCAGATCCATAGAAGAGGCAGCCCTGGATTGGTGCTCCACTTCAGCTAAAGTAGAGCTAGACGGCCCCAAAATGGATACTACTGTTTCATAACTGTGAGACATGGATACTGGAGTGAGTGAATGAAACCTGGAACCATGCAAAAACAATAGTTTCAATAAACATGTAACTAATTGTAGAAACCAGTGAGTACTGGAGAAAGTAAAATAAATTCCCATGCAAATGCTGTCCAGTTATTTTCTTTACCCCAAACTTTGAAATGTCAAAATCTGAATAGAAAAATAGAATAGGCATGACACATAATAATGTGGAATGTGAAATATCTCCATTTAGGGGTACCAATAATTGATGCACACTATGATGCATGCTTCACACTATTAGTTTCAGGCCAGTCTTACACTTACCCTTTTTGGAAAACACCAACAATAGCCTGAACTAATCCTGACGCCTCTTCCTCTTTTGCTGACAAAGAGGACTTTGCTTGTTTTTCTGTAATTGTCCCCTCTGCCTCCAATACTTCCCAACCCAAGAATCCCGCTGGCTCTGATGTGTCCAATGGTTTCTTCCCTTTTGTCTGGGCTACCTCTGCTACTGTCCTCTCTACTTGTGATTTGCTGAGGACCCAGAAACCACAGTTTAAGGTGTGATCCACAGAACTCGGGCAGCAGCATGATACAAAATCGAATGAATTACAGCATTCACAGAGATACTGAAGTTTACCATGCACTGTATTGTCAAATTACAAAAACTACTGTATATACAGTATGCCAAAACAGTCCATGTTAGGCAAGCACTAGACTGACCCCTTTCACAGCAAACAATGCAAGAGCACTGGGCTCTTTTACTTACCCGTTATCTACACAAAGGTCTATGTTTTGCTTTGCACCGCCTTTGAATTTCTCCTCTGTCATAAAAGCAAACATAGTAAAATACACAAAAAGAAACAAGACATAGAAAAGTGAATCTTCACACTGTGAATGTCTCACCATATGTAAGTGCTGTGCTGGGGAAGCTAAGAGATGTGGAAGGAACATCAGGCATTCTTGGGTCTTTGCGATATGACTGAGTTGACTGTGCATGAGGCAATTGTTGTGGTGTATGCTTCCCAGTAGAACAGTGGACTTGAATGATCGTTTCTTTTTCTGCTGAATTCAATTGTGAAATGCTGGGGAGCCCAGGGATTTGAGTTAAATGTGGACATGATGGAGCCATTGCTACCATGTACTTCATTTCTTCTTGGTCATGTTTGGCTGGGAATTTTGCAATGACACAAATCTTCTCATTCTGCAACTTCTCAGACAAGGACTCACTGTGTGTTGTCCTAATTTGTATATATATACATTGAGAGCTAAGCATCCTTGCTGATGGGAAACCTGGGATGCATGAAACACATGGAGCAGATGTGTACAAGCTGACCATATTTGGTGGTCTGTTTACAACTTGAGCAGAAGGAAAACCACGTACTCTGGCTTCTTTTGGGCAGGATGTCACTAATGTCACCATGCTTTTCATGCTGTAGCAAGATAGCTGGTCCTGTTCAGTAAGTGTTAAAATCATTTCTGCCCTTTTCTCCTGAGACTTTAGCAAAATTGGTTTTGTTTCATTTAGCCACCCTGTGTTTGGGATTGTAGTCATGGATGCAAATCCTTTGAGACTTGAAGCACTGGAACAGCAAGGTACAAAACGTATCATATTGGGTTCAATCTTGGATTTGGTTCGAGTTGCAGAGGGGAGCCCAGGGATTGTGGATGCCTCTGGACAAGATGGCACTAAGGCCAACATTGTCTTTGCAGATTCTCTGTCTTCATTTGGACTGCGCATTATGAATACTGTCTCCTTTGATGGTTTATCACACAAAGTGTGTGGATCAAAAAGCCATTGGAATTTTGAGGCCCCTTCAAAGGATGCAAATCCAGGGAGATTGGATACTTTTGAGCAAACAGGTACAAGACTCAGCATATTGTATTTGGGAACAGATGGGAAACCTGGAATCTTTGATGCTCCTGGGCAAGAAGGAACCAAAGCAAGCATGTTGTTTGGTTTGTCTATGTTAATTTGTGAGCTGTTCATCCTAAACGGAATGCTCTTTTGTGGTCTTTGCATCAATGAACCCAGTTCAGCACACCATCCGTCTTCCTTGTGCCCTTCAACTGATGGAAATCCAGGTGTGAGAGAAACTAGGGGGCACAAAGGAAGGAGGTTGACTACATTTAGGCCATAATACACCATTTTGGGGTTTGGAATAGATGGGAAACCAGGGATTCTTGTCACTTTAGGACAGGATGGTACACAGGAAACCATAGTCTTCATAATCTTTTTGTTGTTATTTGATGTGTCAAATATGACCTTCTTCTTTGGTAGCCTCTGGAGCAATGACCCCTTTTCTGTTACCCATCCTACACTTATATCCCCATCAATTGATGGGAATCCAGGAATTTTGGAAACTTGCGAGCACAATGGTAAAAGGCTGATCATATTTGGTGCACTAATGCTTTTGGAATTTGGATGAGAAGGAAATCCTGGCGTCCTTGCCTCTTTTGGACAGGATGGTACAAGAGAAACCATTGCTTTCATTGCTCTCTTATCTCCTTCACATCTGTCTATCAATGACACCAGCTTTTCTTTTAATCTTGGTTCAAATAGTGGTTTCCTGCTCACTGTCCATTCTTTTGAAGAATTAGATGATGGAAATCCTGGTATTTGTGACACTTTTAAGCATGCGCTTGAAAGACTGACCATATTTGTCATGTCAACATTATTTATCCTGGGTTTTGGGACAGAGGGAAAACCAGAGATGAGTGATTCTCTTGGGCAACTTTGTGCAAGAGACACAACTCCTTTCATGTCTTCATCCATTTTATCATTGTCCAGTAGTAATATAGACTTCTTTTTCATTTGCTTCTCCCATAACGGCTGATGAAAAGTGTTCCAGTCTTTGCTGTTATCTTTCTGCATTGAAGGAAAACCAGGAATACTTGATGCAGCCGGGCAAGATGGAAGGAGATTGACAATACTAAAACCATTATAGATTACTGTAGGTTCCAGGGCAGATGGAAATCCAGGAACACAAGCTTCTTTTGGACATGTTGGGGCTAAAGCTGACATGGCTCTCATGTCATCATTCATGTCATCGTTGTGAGGTCTCTCTTCAATCATAACTATGTATTGTTTTGTCTGTGTTACCCCTAAGGGCTTGAAATCTGTAGCCCAGCTTTTGCTCAACGGTTCCATTAATGATGGAACACCTTCAATACAAGAGGTTTTGGGGCAGGATCTTACAAGGCTCATCATATCTGATCCATGATGTGCAGGTTGTGTAATTGATGGGATGCCTGGTATGCAAAGATGTCTTGAGCAAGTTGGTACCAAAGCTCCCAGTTTAATTTCATTCTTCTCTTTTGGTGATGCTGTCATTACAACAAGTTCAGCTTTCATTTTGTTTTCCAACAGTGGAGCCTGCTGAGATACCCATGATCTGTTGCTGGCTTCATCCATAGATGGTGCATCAGGTATACTGGATACACTTAGGTAACTGGGATAAATATCCACCAGATTTGGTCCATAAAAAACTAAACTGTATTGTGGTGCAGAAGGAAAACCTGGATTAATTGCCTTTCTGGGGCAAGAGGGTACAAGTAAAGTAATTTGCTTCTTGTTCTGTTCATCATCCTTTAATGCATATGGCGGTAATATTTCCTTAATTTTTGATTGTTTCTCCCAAATTGGCTTTTGATCTATAAGCCAGTGTTTTTCTTTTATGGGTAATCTGGACGACATGCCAGCAATGCTTGTCACACTGGGACAGACAACCAAGAAAGTGGACTGTTTGTATTCCATTTCAGGCTTCACATAGTATGGCACATATTGTGCATGAGGGTGGGAAGACGTTTTATCCACAATGTCATTATCCTCTGAAGGTGTATCCCAAGGAGACTTGCTGTCCAGTAGGCATTCATCTGTTTGTTTAGCAGTAGCAGTGAATTCAAATATGTCGCTAACTGTTGGGTGATCTGACAATTGATCAGCAATCCCAGCTTCTGTATATGTCTTCATTTCATCACCCGTGTTTAACATCATGGAAGAGAGACCGACCCTTTCTTTTGTCATTTCCATTTCTTCTTCTGATGTGTTTTTAGTTGCCTCTGTAGTCACCTTTGGTAGCTCTTCCCATAATATGGTCTGGTCTGTCGGACATTTTACTGTAGGTGCCTTTGGTAGCTCCTCCCATACTATGGTCCTGTTTGTGGGATGTTTTTGTAACCGCTGCTCAGCATTATTTATTTGGGTGTGGGATGGGATGTTCTTTTGTGGTCTTTGCATCAATGAACCCAGTTCAGCACACCATCCGTCTTCCTTGTGCCCTTCAACTGATGGAAATCCAGGTGTGAGAGAAACTAGGGGGCACAAAGGAAGGAGGTTGACTACATTTAGGCCATAATACACCATTTTGGGGTTTGGAATAGATGGGAAACCAGGGATTCTTGTCACTTTAGGACAGGATGGTACACAGGAAACCATAGTCTTCATAATCTTTTTGTTGTTATTTGATGTGTCAAATATGACCTTCTTCTTTGGTAGCCTCTGGAGCAATGACCCCTTTTCTGTTACCCATCCTACACTTATATCCCCATCAATTGATGGGAATCCAAGAATTTTGGAAACTTGCGAGCACAATGGTAAAAGGCTGATCATATTTGGTGCACTAATGCTTTTGGAATTTGGATGAGAAGGAAATCCTGGCGTCCTTGCCTCTTTTGGACAGGATGGTACAAGAGAAACCATTGCTTTCATTGCTCTCTTATCTCCTTCACATCTGTCTATCAATGACACCAGCTTTTCTTTTAATCTTGGTTCAAATAGTGGTTTCCTGCTCACTGTCCATTCTTTTGAAGAATTAGATGATGGAAATCCTGGTATTTGTGACACTTTTAAGCATGCGCTTGAAAGACTGACCATATTTGTCATGTCAACATTATTTATCCTGGGTTTTGGGACAGAGGGAAAACCAGAGATGAGTGATTCTCTTGGGCAACTTTGTGCAAGAGACACAACTCCTTTCATGTCTTCATCCATTTTATCATTGTCCAGTAGTAATATAGACTTCTTTTTCATTTGCTTCTCCCATAACGGCTGATGAAAAGTGTTCCAGTCTTTGCTGTCATCTTTCTGCATTGAAGGAAAACCAGGAATACTTGATGCAGCCGGGCAAGATGGAAGGAGATTGACAATACTAAAACCATTATAGATTACTGTAGGTTCCAGGGCAGATGGAAATCCAGGAACACAAGCTTCTTTTGGACATGTTGGGGCTAAAGCTGACATGGCTCTCATGTCATCATTCATGTCATCGTTGTGAGGTCTCTCTTCAATCATAACTATGTATTGTTTTGTCTGTGTTACCCCTAAGGGCTTGAAATCTGTAGCCCAGCTTTTGCTCAACGGTTCCATTAATGATGGAACACCTTCAATACAAGAGGTTTTGGGGCAGGATCTTACAAGGCTCATCATATCTGATGCATGATGTGCAGGTTGTGTAATTGATGGGATGCCTGGTATGCAAAGATGTCTTGAGCAAGTTGGTACCAAAGCTCCCAGTTTAATTTCATTCTTCTCTTTTGGTGACGCTGTCATTACAACAAGTTCAGCTTTCATTTTGTTTTCCAACAGTGGAGCCTGCTGAGATACCCATGATCTGTTGCTGGCTTCATCCATAGATGGTGCATCAGGTATACTGGATACACTTAGGCAACTGGGATAAATATCCACCAGATTTGGTCCATAAAAAACTAAACTGTATTGTGGTGCAGAAGGAAAACCTGGATTAATTGCCTTTCTGGGGCAAGAGGGTACAAGTAAAGTAATTTGCTTCTTGTTCTGTTCATCATCCTTTAATGCATATGGCGGTAATATTTCCTTCATTTTTGATTGTTTCTCCCAAATTGGCTTTTGATCTATAAGCCAGTGTTTTTCTTTTATGGGTAATCTGGACGACATGCCAGCAATGCTTGTCACACTGGGACAGACAACCAAGAAAGTGGACTGTTTGTATTCCATTTCAGGCTTCACATAGTATGGCACATATTGTGCATGAGGGTGGGAAGACGTTTTATCCACAATGTCATTATCCTCTGAAGGTGTATCCCAAGGAGACTTGCTGTCCAGTAGGCATTCATCTGTTTGTTTAGCAGTAGCAGTGAATTCAAATATGTTGCTAACTGTTGGGTGATCTGGCAATTGATCAGCAATCCCAGCTTCTGTATATGTCTTCATTTCATCACCCGTGTTTAACATCATGGAAGAGAGACCGACCCTTTCTTTTGTCATTTCCATTTCTTCTTCTGATGTGTTTTTAGTTGCCTCTGTAGTCACCTTTGGTAGCTCTTCCCATAATATGGTCTGGTCTGTCGGACATTTTACTGTAGGTGCCTTTGGTAGCTCCTCCCATACTATGGTCCTGTTTGTGGGATGTTTTTGTAACCGCTGCTCAGCATTATTTATTTGGGTGTGGGATGGGAGTTGTGCTGCACCAGCAACAACTGGGCATGACGGCTGTAGTGAAACCATGTTTTCATGTCTAAAGAGAAGGTAAATTAAAGTATGTTAAAGTCAAAGTTTACTATTGAAAGATGCCAAGTAAAATTAATAATGTGTAATAATGTGTGCCTTCCCACAAGCTACATTGTAATTCTACATATTTTCATCACAATAGAATGCAAGCCTGGTACAGTGTACCTCAATCAATTGATGAGAAAGTAAACAGTGCTTGACAGTATAATTACAACTAATTTACATATAGCATTGTTGGAACTAAAACTATGTCACTACTCATTACCATTCTTATGATAGGTATTTTACACTAATGCATGCAATGTTACATGCTATTCACTCCAAACAGCCTGTATTAAACAACCGTCCACAAGAGCTAAAAAGCTACAAGCAAACAAAACAACACGACACAGCAGGTTGATTCCACAACTACAACAGGCCGTGCAGTAAAGCCAGCGTTATTTTTGAATGAAAAATGACTTCAAAATATTTCATATAATATCAAGAGTTGTAAAATATAAAAAATAAAGTGCTGGAAAGTAAACGTTGAACTGGATCTTTCCATAGAAATATTTTTGGATTTCTGTAAATCAAGAATTTCACCGACACAGAACTCATCTCCAACAAGCAAATATTTCTTTAATAATTCATCTTTCTGTAGTCATCTGACTTCTACACTTAGCTTCAATGTGTCTTTGTTGGTTTTTATGTTTTATGTATTTATTGATGGTTTTCCAAACTGACTTGCACTTGTATTCTGCTGCTGTTTTGTTATAAATTTGGTCTCCATAGCAAACCATTTTGCTCACAAGTGCTAAAGCGACAATGCTACTATGAATGGCAAGAAATGAAGCCTACCTCAAGAGGACATTATAAATTAAAACCATGCAACACACATCACTACTCTGAGATCAATCTGACAAGAGCAGAGGCTAAGTATTAGCCTCTCTCATACTTACCCACTCTTAGAGTATCTAATGGACCCTTCATCCAGTGTCATCAATGCTTAGTAATAATGCCTATTAACTCTACTGACGAAGCTTTATCTGACTCTCTATGGGCATGGAACCATGACTCTCCACAGTCACTACAAAAGTCTCTGCATCTTTGCCCCTTTTCTTACATTGAAATTTTAGTTTCTTGAATATCTTTTTGACCCCAGGGGCTGCCACAATGACAAGTGACAAGAGGGAAACACTGAATCACAGAATAACTCAAAGCTAAACAAAGTATGACACACACGGAATGCAGATTTTGCAGTCAGATGGTGCTGAGATAAATCAAATGTGTTATTGTGGAAATGCATCACCTCATTGCGTCACCGTGCAAACCAAGGCAACCCACCTCTTTCTAACACTCAAGAATAGTGGCATGTCAGGAATGGAGTGCCACATTCTGCAATGCAAGTTTCTGAAAACGGAATCGAAAAGCAGATGTTTAAAAACCTACACTCCTGACATCACAAAGAGAACTCCAACTCCAACTCCAACTCACCCTTTTTCTACAACAGCTTTTTCTTCAGCCTCAATTGGTATTGAAAAGCCCTGTTCATCTTTACATCTCTCCAAAGCTGAGCACACATCGGATTTCGTTTTCTCTGTGTCAAATCGAATTGGACTGGCCTCATCCCATAACATCTTAATCCCATTAAGTCTGGAGGATGACTGGTCCACAGAATTTGATGATGGTAAGTCTTTGACGATGGTCTCGATGGGACAGGTTGATGACTCTATTGACATTCTTTGTTCTACATCCTCTGGTACATTTTGGCTCAGGAACATAAACAGTTTGGATCCCTCTCTGACAGAAGCCTTACAAAAGTAACTTTCTTCCAGTGACAGCTGTTCATTTGTAAGGTTTTCTCTTTCATTTTCACTTATTGTTGTTCCTGGCCACCCCTGTTCTGAATGGTGCACATGTGTGGATGGTACCCCAAGAACAGAGGCTTTCTTTGGGCAAGATGGCACAATATTTACCATATTCGGATCCCGGTTTATGTCAGGCATTGGAACTTTTGGGAAGCAAGAACTGAGAGCAATGTTTGGACAAGAAGTTTCAAGAGAAAGACTTTCCATTATTATATCTTTGTGGGAAGAACTATACTTTGTGTAAAATGAACTGCAGTCTTGCGTCTTTACCATCACCACTGGCCAGCACCCTACTTTAGAATCATAAATAACTGACACTCTTGAGGGGAAACCAATGATACTTGACCATTGTGGGCAACATTGCAGCAACTTTACCATATCTGGATGTTTTTCCACAATGGCATCAACAGCCTGGGATTGTGGAGCAGATGGAAATCCAGGGTTCAGGGCTTGTCGAGGACATGATGGAAGCATACTCAGCATTATTTCTTTGTCCCTATATGATGTATCCTTAACTGTAAAATATTGGTGGACAACTCCATACCTTCTATTAAATGAGCTTTTCCAAACTACATCCTTGTCCACATACCAGCCATTCGAATCTTTTGCTATATTCTTTGCAGGTAGGCCTGGAATTTGACTGTGTTTTGGGAAAGTGGCTACAGTTGTTAACATGCTTTGAGGCCCTCTCATCACAGCTTCCACTTGTCTCTCTCCTGCCTTCGAGGGGATTCCAGGAATAAATGAGTGTTTTGGACAGGGTGGCAATATTGATACCATAATCTTAACCACCGCCTTTTCTGTAAAATACATTTTATGATCATGTATTACTGACAGTCTCCCTGGGTTTCTTAATGGCCTTTCCCATGCTGGCATTTTATACACATTCCATTCTGCCTCATCGGAATAACTGTTGTATCTAGAGGGTATTCCACATACGCTGGAATGTCTTGGACATGTAGGCAACAGATTGATCATACTTGGTATATCTGCTAACACCTGACATGGCACAGATGGAAAGCCTGGTAAACAGGCTGTCTGTGGGCAAGATGGCAATATTGATACCATATTTATGATCATATCACAATCAGAATAGAACACATTAACATCCAGTAAATGTAACTTAACTGCCGACTTCTCCCTAGGAAGTAGCAGCGACTTACTTTCCATTAGCCACTCTGATTGTTTGCCGGTGTCTCTTAGTGGCATTCCAGGAACTCTAGATTCCTTTGTACAACTTGGCAATAAATTCACCATAGTTGGGCCATCTGTTATTGTCAGTGTCAGAGCAGACGGAAACCCAGGGGCACTAACATTCTTAGGACAAGAGAGTAATATTGAACTCATACTTTCAGCAGTGTTTCTATCAAAACACAAAACTGCATTTAGAATCTGTACTTCCTTTATGATAAATGGACTGTCCCAATGTAGAATTTTAGAAGCAAACCATTCATTGCAGCTAGACAAACAGAGTTTCTGTCCAGTCTTTGAAGGCCAACCAGGGACTCCACTGTGTATGGGATATGAAGGCATTATATTAATCATGCTGGGTTCTTGTGGAGCAGAGGGTAAGCTAAAAATGTTGGCTTTGTTCAGGCAACTTCTCAGCATATCAACCATATTTTTAGGGATATCTTTGTCTTTCAGTATCCACTGAACAAGGTGAACTTGTGTTTTCTTGTCTGGTCTCTTGATGATCAACTGCCTCAAGGCATGCCAATCTTTGTTGTCTGAAATGATTTGATTTTGAGACAGCATTCCAGGAATTTGGGTCTGTTTAGGGCATATAGGTACAATACTGACAATATTTGGTAACAGATTCTGGGGTCCTTTGGGCATACCTACGAGGCAGGTTCTCACAAGGTATGAAGGAAACACTGCCACTGTACTTAATAGTTCTCTTTTGTCTAGATCCTGACTTGTACCTGGGTAATTGTCAGGAATAAAGACTTTCCCTTTACTTAAGGGATTCCCTATTAACATTTGCCTGGTTATATCCGAACCCTCACCTTCAGCACCAACTGGCTCCTTAGAGATAAAACCAATGACTCTGTTTTTTCTTGGGAAATTAGGATCTTGACTTGGTGTAAATGGAACACTGGGCATAATTGGTTCTTTTCTTGGCACAGAGGGAAAACCAGGGATGGTTTCCTTCCAGGGACAAGATTGTAACATATCTACCATATGTTCTTTATCCTCATGTGACTTTTCCTGAATCAGAGTAAGATTACTTCTCAATGGTCGATCTAAAATAAATTCCCTTAAAATATGCCAGCTGTCGTTATATGCCACAACTCCTTGTCTACCAGGCATACCTGCAAGCATTGTCTGTTTGGGGCATGTAGGGAGAAGACGAGCCATACTTGGAGTAGCTGAAGCCTTGTGCAATGGTGCAGAAGGAAACCCTGGGACACTAGCCTTTCTAGAACATGTTGGCAACATGCCCACCATGACTTTAACCATATTAGTATCAGTAACAGCTTGCTCCTGAACACAAGACATATGTGAAACAAATGCTTCTTTTATCTGCAAATGTTTCTTCCACAGAGAACTGTCCCAAACATTATTTTCAAACCCATTCACTGCTCCAGCAGAAGCTAACCCTGGAATCCTGCTAATTCTGGGACATATAGGTAAAAGACAAGTCATATTTGGCTCACGTTTCAAAGCAGATGGGAATCCGGGAATGCTGGCAGACCTGGAGCAGGACGGTGTTAAATCCACCATTTTTGAAATTCCTGTACTACCCTCATAAAGAGATCTATAGTCTGAATGCAGGAGTATAGGAAATCTGTTGTTGGATAACCTCTGAGGCAATAACCTCTTATCAGGCCAAGCTGTAATTTCTGACTGATATAAAGATGACATGCCAGGAATCTTGGAATATTGTGGGCAACTTGATTGTAACTTAATCATACTTAGAATGCCTACTGTTCGTCCAATCTGAACTTCAGGCTGTAAAGTGGATGGTGAATGAGAAATAGAATCCCATGTTGTACATAATGGACCAAGTTCCACCTTAGATATGTACAAGCACATTTCTTCTGTACTGGCTGCTGAGCTTGCCACATTTTCAGTTCTCCCTTTCTCCATAGAACATTGTGGGTCGAAACAATGCACATCAAAGCTTTTTGTGGAAGATGATGCAAGATCCACTCTAAATTCTTCTCTTTGTTTTGATGAATTGTCTGCTGTGGCTTGCTGTGCTGAGAGAAACCCAAAAGAGTCCAATCTTGAAGAGACTTGGTCTGAGGCAGTCATGTTGCATACGATTTTCTTATCTCTATTGGGTATTGGAACAGCAGGGCTTATTTTTCGAGTGTCACTTTGTGGCTTCTCCTGCTGTGAGTTTTTTGCAATGGACCATTCTCCAGACTGAGCAGCCATGCTCTCATTTCTGAAGGAATAAAGTACACCAAAGTTTGATGTCAGAACAAAAAGGCTGGTGTGCTTTTAAAAATGGGGATTTAACTGACAGAGTAACACGCTACACTTACCCCAAATCCATAGTTACAGCTTCTTTTTTATGGGCCACTCCTATCCTTCCTGTCGGTTTTGTGTCAGAGGTTGTAGCAATTTGAGGCAAGTGCAACAAAGGTCCCTGGAGTGATCTGGAAGTTGGTTGGGGGTTGGTAGGAGAAATGGGTTTGTGTTGAACAGGCTCTGGTTGGGCTATTGAATTTCCTAACTGAATGGACAAGTGACTCCCCGGTTTAACCAAAGGCCCCTTGACTGAAGCAGAGGTATAATCTTGACAATCAGGGTTTAGCTTTGGTGCCGAAGCAAAGGGAGCAACTGTTGGCTGAATGCTCGTGAATGTCCTTGTTGGCCTTAATTCAGTTTGATTCATCTGTGTTTTTGGCATCTCAAAATATTTTAGCCCTTGGACTACGGGCTTTCTTGGGCTTAGGGGGAGGAGTGAGGCCATACTCTCAGGTCTGAGGGACAAACAAATGAAGATCAGAGTTATGACGTAAGGAAAGTCTCTACCGCAGTAATACAGTCCATATCCAGGCCATATTCGCAGAATTCCACTGAACAGCACACAAGCCAATAAGCAATGTAACAACTACAAAGGATAACAGGAGATTTAAACCAGAGTCACGAACCAAACAAGCATTTTGTGATAAATCACGGAACGAATGACCAGGCAGCCAAGCAGCCACAGCCTTTTCAAATAATACACTGAAACCACACTGCCAGATCATTTGGCACTTGCTGTTGTTTTTGTTAAAAGTTCAACGTACAAAGAAAGTTTTTTGAAATTCCATATCTAGGCAATTTCACACGCAGCTCAACAAGCAGCGTAATGAAACATTTTTTGCCCATTTTGCACTGACTGGGTAACAAATAACCAACATATGAGCTTGTGAACTACGAACAGTAGATGTGAAAGCTTATATATCAATTATACAAATCAGTAAATCAAAACAATTATCTGGAAACTGCACAAAGCTGCAGAGTGGGGCTACTAGCAACGCTTTCACAGTACAGAGAGCCATTTGATTCAATGGTTATAACAAAAATATTGCTTCGCTTTACGTTGCATCAGGGGTGTCGTTGGGCCTATTTTAGGGGGGCTGAAGCCCCCCGCAAATGTTCTTCAGCCCCCCCCCCCCAAATAATTTGGCATTATTGGCTTTAAAAAAGAAAAAAGAAGAAAAAAATAGATATATTTTTATTTTAGTGATGTCATTAAATTTAACTATTGTTTCTCACATGGACAAGTTATTTATAACTCTAACATGCTACATATGTGCGTGCGTTCTGGTTTGTATGTTTTCTCCCCCTTCAAATTACAATCCAATAGCCTATCATCATACTTAACAATATAAAGTTGACACTGTCAGGTCCATTCTCCATCCATTGTGTGCGGTGCCTTTAAGAATTAGGGTTTGGGAGTGACGCGGATATTATTTATTTGAGAAAAGTTCATATTTGTGTTGTCAAATTTCACTATGACCCTCAAATTCTGTCTCTTGTGTTATCATATACTGAATGCAAGCAAAACTACAGAGCAAAATCACACTCTTTCTGATTGAACCAATCTATGAACTGTCTGAACCAATGGATATCCGCGGCCCCAAATGGGCCCCAAAACAATTGCTGCGCGCTGTGCGTGCAAAAATGACACTCCCCTTGGGGCTAAGCCCCCCTTTCTTTGAATCCTAGAAACGCCCCTGCTTTGCATCATTTGCTGTCGGCTCAGACTCACAATCTGGTTTGCCAGGAGAATCACAGACACAATCCTTTCCTGTACAAAGTGTTCTGTGCTGATCTTCAATATTGACCAAAGCCCTGGACCACATTTCGCCAACAATTGCTGGGATGAACCAGGACAAATCATGTCAAACCTCATCTAAGCCTCAGATTCAGATGCAGTCCTGGCTGACAGCCTTCTAACACTGCAGTCTGCAAAAGGAGGAAGACTACATACTGTGGGCTGCCTGCTCCTACATAGAGCCACACAAGCCACCATTTTAATACAGTGAATACCTTTTGTCAATGTAGGGTCTAGCAACATAAACCCATGTTTGTTTAGAAAGAAATATCAAAATAACAGACTGTATTTAGTTTCAGGGCCGAAACTAAATATATAAAAAGATAAGAAAGGATACAAATGAATGTAATGCTAGATTCTCACCATAAATAAATAAATCACAAATTAAATGAGACATTGAACATATAAATGTTAAATGTATTATTGTATTTACAGAGACTTCAAGGAGCTTATCATGATGCCATGAGAATATTACTTAAGAGAGCGAGATGGTGTTTGTGGCTGCAGGAGTCAATACTTTGCGAACTGTTTTAAGAAATCTTATGTATGAATTAATTTGCCGGCTTAATGACTCTGATAACTGGTTTTATCAAACATAAGTTTTAGTACTACGCGCTACCAGTCCCAGCTGTGGAGACATTAGTACAGCTGTCTCTTTGTACGGCATTGGGAGGCCATTGGATGTAATTTATTCTATGTAATGTCCTGTCTTATCTGGACCCTGAGTCTGAAATAAAAGTTTGATTGATTGAATGATAGTATTTATGTATTCATTTTTATATATATATTTATAAATTCACATTTGTACATTTATTTATTCATTCTTATAATAATTTATCTATTTACGTATTCATTTGTTAAAACATTTATTGAATTATACATTTTTATTTTTTATTTATACTTTCATTGATCCTTAATATAACTGACAGTCTTACAGACTTGCCTCTGATTGGCTATACCCTTCCAGGTGTTCCAGGGGTTTGCTAAAGGCTAACACTGGCCTAACGATGATGCTAACCGGCGCTACAAACAAGACAGGCACAGAAGGACTTAGCAGCTCACTTTCTTGTTCCCGAAGGCAGAAGGTGGGCTACCCGGTCCAAAGATACCCGAGGGCCAACCACCGAAGAGAAACAGACCAACAATGGGTATCTTTCGTACGCTTTGCATCATTAAAATCACTCCTGAAAACTTTTGAGACGAGAAACCAAAGGTGTAATTTTGAATATTGGCAGTTTTAGAAAAAAATATATATGTTGAATAAAAAAGTTCCTCCAACGTTTTCACAGTTAAGAAGCTCCACAAACTGGCCCGACAGCAAACTGGCCCGACAGCAAGCTAGCGACTGCCAACTACTGTAGCCAGCCATCCAGTAAAGCTCACAGACCATTTCATTTGTGATTTAATCATTCATTTATAGTGACAATTAAACATTAAATTAGGAATTAAATTAATATCATTAGATATGTTTTTATATATTTACTTTCGGTTCTAAAAACCCCCAATCTCTCAACAAACCCTATAATCAGTCAGTGCAGTTCTCCTTTGGCTTTGAATACAAATATAGACCTATGTCTTTCAGTTGCCAAATGCAAGTATAAAATAGAATACGATATTATAAGCACTGTGCAACTTATCATAATAAGTTATTAGCAGTAAAATACATGCAGTGCGATTAACGTTTGATGGAAATCCTATCACTGAAGGAAAAATCGACTTCTAAATGCTCGAACACTGTTAAATACATGCAGCAGCAATGTGGTTGTATTTTCAGGCATATTTTGTATTTTGTTCAAATGTCCAAACAGCGTTGGAGTATCTGGGGCGGGATTAGTCCTTTAGAGCCATGCCAACCACACCATATATTAAGAAAACACCAAAACCGATAAAAAGGCAACCTTTCATATGAACTCACCCTGCTGATGTCTTCACAACCTCGATTCCAAAACGTCCGTCTCCTTTCTGCTCCGAAGCCCTGGACGACTCTGGCCTCCGGCTGGCCGGCGCTCTGGGATCAGGAGCTGAACAGCATGAAGTAACACAGTTGTCCATGCAGTCGTTGTCTAAAGGTGTCACTTATTCTACTCGTGTGTTCACGCTCACTTGTGGAAGTCGTACACTGGTTGTCCTCTTCACTCAGCGTGCTCAACTGTCTTTTGAATTCTGAAACAAAAGAAAAGGGTAGAAGGAATTAAACAGCGACTATACGCGATAAGCTCGATGTTCATATGGCACCACTGTATATTTTGTATCAAGTGTTTAGCTGCTTTAATGAAAACAACCAGCAGGGGGAGACGTGTGCTTGTACATTGGTGGAGTTTCGTCACTCGGCATGGCTCCTTTTTGATTCTGTACCTGTATCTTGGTCACTGTGTGAGGTTGTGGCAGTTTGGGATATATGAGGCTGAGAGGGAGGAGGAAGAGGAGGAGGCCCAGAGAGCACAAGAGCAGAGGAAGGACTGAAAGGAGAAGGTGAGAGGGTCTCTACTGTCGGGATGCCCTGCGGTCTCCAGGAAGGAACGAATCCAGACCCTCCCTGGGGTTTCTGCTCCAAAGAGGATGAAGCTGACAGAGAGGAAACATGATGGGGGCAGAGGGATGATGGGAAGGAGGAGAGGAGTGGAGGGAATGGAAGGTGGAATATCAACGACACATGTGCTTTCCAATATCAGTCCATCAGGCATTTCTCCAGTGTTAGTTCTGTATGTTTATGGTATATGTAAAGACCATTACAAACAAAAGCTCTTTTCATAGTGAATCCACAAATACATTCTCACCAGTGTCCTCATTTATTACATAGAGAACCATTTCTATGAAATCCATATCTATATTGCAATATAAACATATAAACTTATAATGCATCATAGTCTTATTAAAGCTCTGTATAATCATAGTCTTAAGCACTCATAAATATCCATAATGCTTTATAACAATAATCATACCTCATCATAAAGCATTTTACAGTGACTTAAAAGGTCAAGTATCATTATACTTCATAATTGCTGGTCAGTCACTGACATTTATGTTATAATTCCCATATTTGTAATACATTCTAAGAATTTGATTGTGTGTTATAATCTGTTAAAATGCATTCTCATGTGATTTTTTGTAGTGGTCGTTGGTAAATGAAGGTTTACGGGCAGATATACATTACAAGCTGGTTATACGTCCCTCTAAGTGCTCATTGTTTGCTTTAGTAAACAAAGTGGAAAAATGGCATTAATCAATGCATAATGGGAACAATACACACAAAATGACACTGAGTGACCAGCAATGATGAAGTATTGTCACTATGAATTTTTTAAAGATTATTGTTAAGAAGCATTATGGTGCTTATATCTATGATTAGACAGTGCTATAAGAACATTATAACTTATTATCACTATTTTATGCATTATGGAAATGGGAGTCATAGAAAGTGTTACTGAGAATTCTGCATTGTTGAGAGTCTTGTCTTGTTTCTCTAACTATGCTCGGGCACTGTCGGCCTAGATAAAATGAACGGTCAATTCTTTATTCTAAAGGATGAAAGCTACATATAAGCACATCGAATGTTAGACACAGTACAGCAGAGAGGCTGAAGGTAGAGCACAATTACATGGCGTCTCTATCTGCTTTTTCTGCAGCACTGCAGGCTGTCCAGGATCGTTGGCAGAGAGATGCAGAAAGTTAGGGGAGTAGGCAGGCTGTGCTAGAGGCGCCTGAGATTTAGGAGGCCTCCATTCACTCTGCCACGAAGCTGGAAAAAAAATAAGGAGAAGGGAAAAACGAACATGTAGGGATGGAGGGAGGAACAGGAGTAAATGCGTAGTAACAGGTGTATCAACGGCCTCTGACAGGACCTGTCCCTGTACCTGTCTCGGGGGCAGACGGCAGGCTGGTGGGCCGGGTGAGGGCGGAACCTGGCTCCCCCGCAGAGGAGAAGCGAGCTTTGGGCTGCCTGGAAGCAGCAGGCGGTGGAGGTATAAGAGGGAAGGAGCTGAGAGGAGCTGAAGATGAGGAGGAGGATGCAGAAGAAAAGGAAGGAACACCCTGTGCTCTCCAGGCACTGGGACAGGCTGAGAGAGGAAGATGGAGAGAATAAAAGAAAAGAAAGTAGGGATGAAGAAATGGTAGAACAAAAGCATGCTGTATCATTGTGATTTCAAAGAAAAGTGTTGGAAGAACTGCTTTAACTCATGAAACATTAATTTCATGAGTCGGCCAAACAATAAAAAACAAAGGCCAAAGATGCTTCCCATAATGCTCGATAAAAGCTAAATGAATGGTATATCCTGAAGTAGGAGCTCATGTCTGTCTTGTGTGCGAATGCAGCATTAGCCCTTATATCCAATCAAGACCAATAAACAGCACCATGGACTGTATTTTGGATCCTTTCGTCAATTAGAAACCAATCACAGCTTTGAATGGAATCACGTAATACCTGTTTGTGAGGTATCAGAGAAAGTGGGAGTGCGGAGAGATGGAACGGAGGGTGAGGAGGAAAGGGAAGAGGTGGAGGTGGCGGCTTTAGAAGGGGTGAAGGTAACGAAAGCCTCCAAGCCCTCGGCTGGAGAGCAGTCGCTGTGGAAGCTATGGGGCCTTCGAGGAGCTGAAATGGGCACTAAACAAAGACAGCAGAGGATGGACAGGAAGTGGCAGAGAAGTAAGAGGAAAGGGGAGAGCGGAAAGACAAACCACGAGACAGAACAATGGTGAGTGAAACCAGAAATACACAGAATATGTCTAGCCAACCTAAACATATATCTGCATATAATCTGTAGGCAATGGGACAAGATTTTGGTATCGAACGCGTTCTGTTCTCCGTTTATGGTCCGAGGAGTATTGATCAATCAGGTTTGAGCGGTCTTTGGTTGGATGCAGGTAAACAGTCCGTGTTCAGAGCAAAAGAAGCGGAACGCATCGGCTTGAATGAAATCTGTGAACCCATTGCCTATCATCTGATTTTGCTTTGGATAGGCTACAAAATGAACTGTTGTAACTGTTGTATCTCAACTCTAACACATTCTTCGCATCTCAGGTTTTTATTGGACTGTAGACAATGGCCAATGCACGGACGAGGAAGGCGTGAATATCTATCATCCGTTATCTGGATATCCACTGGCCATACCGGAACCCTAGAATTATTCAAGCAGGTCTGTCTGCAGGTCCACAGTACTATAGGACACACCTACTACATGACACGCCCTGGAACCGTCGCAGTTCAGTTTAGGCGCCAAAACTACAGTGTTAGGTTTAAGAAAACATTGTGGTTTACGCTAATCCCAGATCACAGGTAAACCCTTCGACATTTTGGTATTTGCCCCCAGAGGCTAAATCGTCTTCAGATCGACAGGCGATGGGTTCTAAGATTGCAGTCAACCAAACTGCAAACAAAGTAGGGATGTCACGATGGAAGATAACAAAATTCTGAAAACGTGATGTTTTTTGTTTTTCTACAGTACTGCAGGTATACCGGGGATCAGCCCTTGCGACTAACAGCGTCCCATCGTACCAGGGACGATAGAAATTGTCTCTTAAAATGCTGCACTGTGAACAACAAATCAGCAGCAGTTAACGCAAGTTGTTTTTTAACGTGGTATCGATTCGGGTATCGAGAACCGTAGAGTTTCCTCGTTATTGGTATCGACTACAAATCTTATTGTATTGTATTGTGGCAGATAGGCTCCCAGCCTCTGGGGTCATACCGCTATCAGCCTTCAAATAAACACCAGACGCTGAAATAAATCACCCCTTGCTGTAAAGTCTAGCTATAATGTAGACACGCTTTTCCTTTTCAAGAGCAATTAGAGCAAAAGGCTCTATAACAACAACTGAAGCAATTTATTCAACTTGACTTCACTGGCCTTAACACAGACCTGTCTGAATGTTTGATGGAGACAAGCCAATTAGGACATTTCTAATAGATACTGATGGATAAATTGATTATAAGCCTGTGTAAGGCTCAGAGATTCAAAATAAGGGCATTCTGACTTATCGACACAGCAGGAGGTGCCTCAGACCAATTACAAATGTATAGCATGTTACATAACTCCAGATCACATGTTCAAAAGTCACAGGCTTGTTCTTAAGAAGAACCTAGGGTGTACATATTTAACAGTTACACTGATTTCTTTCTGGAAACAAAATCTAGAACTATTACAGTCAGACTGGTTTTAACTGAGTTAGACTCTGTTGTCCAAACGTCATCTCTAACCATAACAGTGGGATCTCTCACTTCACTCACTAAACTACAGTACCAGCCTGCTACAGTAGATATGCTTGTATCTTTAGGTTTACAACGAGAGCTTTTTACCTTATGTTGCCATTGGCAGGTGAAACAACATGAATTCCTTGTGTCTCAATTAATATCAATTGACAGCATTTACTGCCATTTTCAATACATTTTACTGTAAATTATTTAAATTAAGCCAGAGTGTCAAATAAACACGGATACAGTTTTCATTCATTAATCTTTTATAATTGTTTCTCTTTTGCTGTTTAAAAATATAAAAATAAAAACTAACCAAGGAGCACAGATAAAGGTGAAAATGGCCAAACAAAAATCTTAAAAAAATGTTTACATGAGCAACTGGAAAAATTGTATTGTAATTGTATTTCTGCAAAATATAAATATATATAAAAACAATTCGGCATAAAACCCTGTCTCTCATGTACCTAACAATTATAATAATAATAATAATAATAATAATAAGTAATATTATTATTATTATTATTATAACTGATAACTGTAATATTATAGTAATTATAATATGTAAAATAATTATACTAATTATGATAATAAACATGAATGCACATTTTTAAACCAAGTTACAGAGCGCATGGTAAAACCAGGACCAAAAACAAAAGGTCTGGTTCTCTCTGCAGTTGAGTTAACCTTTTGAGGATTCACTGTTTCTACTACTATTAAGATTTCAGTTTTCTTGTCAAATCAATGTAATGTTAAAATTTGAGTTGTTATGACTTGGGTAGTTGTGCTCAAACTACACTTGAATTGAAATGCTGTGCTAAAACAACACACTTTTCAGTTTTGAGTCATGGACGTGGAACTGGTGCAACAGAATGATTAGAAATCGTAATCAAATGTGTCTAATATTACTGGCAACCATACAGAGCGGTGTGAATTAAACAATTCCTAACTAAAAAATGATCCACCAAAATAATCTGGCGCTAAAAGTGACAAGAGAACACACAAGAGGAGGAATATCTGTTGACCGATACCTGATCCGGTAGCGGGCTGGAAGATTTTGGGAAGCACAGGAGGGTGGGCACGTGTAAAGGCTGGCAATGTGTAGGCATGGGGGGAGGGCCGAGCCTGCTGGGTAATGCTTGGTGGTCGTGTGGGTAAAGAAGATTGAACAGAGGGGTCTGGGGGTTCAGGCAGAGGAGGACGAGACAGGGCCGAGATGGTGGAGGAAATGCCAGAGGACGTTTTCCCATCCATCTCTGAGGTTACTGGGTGAAGACGAGTAGACCGGAAGGACACAGTGAAACGAGAAAGATGGAGAGAGAGAGAGAGAGAGAGAGGGGTTAAATGAAGGTTTGAATGAAAAGAAGAATGATAGGAGAAGAAGACAGTAGCAGTAAACCACAGTATGAAGATGTAAAAATGAAAGTGGGGATGTGGGAATGAGGTTTTGCTATATATGTGAGGAAACACAGAGGAAGTAAAAAGGGGAAGAGCAATGAAGAAAGAGTGGCCTTTTAAAATAGACAATGATCGGATAGTATGTGTTTGTTATTTCATGTCATGAATAATGTTATTTACACATAATGTCCGCTACAGTTAGAATACTGTGCAGTGTTTGCTATCAGGAAGGTGGAAGAGTAGACCTTTGAACAGACAGTTACCTGTGAGGCCTGATTCAACTACAGGCCTCCAAGCCAGGTCATGTACTCTCATGATAGACGAGGCAGAGGCTGTTATAGAGAGAAAGGGGAACAGGAGCAGACAGAGAGATTAAATGAAATGGGAACTGAGTTTCAAATAGGAAACCAAAGAGGAAGTAGCAGATTGAGACAAAGTGTTCAAAGAGAAACAGAAAGAAGGAAGTCTTTCCCACAGTTAATTAGACCTTGAAGTGTGAAAGTTGTAAATTGCAGCATCTAGCAACACTTCAAAATAAAGAATCTGACAAAAGATCGTCAGAATAATTTTCTGGCATGTTCTTTTTTTTACTTTTTATCTGTGAGAACTGGTGGGGAAACACGCTTGGCAGGTTTTAAAAGCATTCATGTTTTAATCCAAGTACTCGAAACACCAGTGGCGGGCCGTGCATTTTATACCTGGGCCTTCACTGCTGTCCTTGCAGCTGAAATACCACATTATAACCACATGATGGCACCACAGCTATTATTCATTTTTAAGGCTGTAACTATGTACGTCTTCGTATTAAACCGTTCGGTACGAGTTGTTTGAATAATGCTCGAGCATTTAGAAAATGCAAAAGCCTAAATTCAGGAAAATATAATGTCCTCAGCTGGTCTGGCTGTGGGATCCGCCATCATTCCTTAATGACAAGCCGCAAACCAAAGAGATTATCATAGGATTTTACTTTCACAACTTGAACGTTGAACGTACTGCTCTGCAGCGTCTTTCCTCGTCTCAGCCCCCTGTGTCATGGTGTGTGGTACATCTCACTCAGTCAGAATGCCCATATTTGATTGGCTGAGCTGCACCACGTGATGTGATTCACTACCCGACAGCCTCTGCTGTTAAGTTTCGTTTCACGATAGTCACGTGCTCGCCCACTGACCAATCACAGCACACTCTGCACCTAGTGGCAGAGCTACACATGGACACTGAGTGGCATGTAATGCTGACGTCATTATAGGCTGGCTAGCAGGCTCTGACGCGTCAAAGAATACGGCCAACATCTCAAACTAAAGATCTGATTGGTTGAACACTATGACAATCAACAATATTGTCCCCATTCACTTAAACTGCACTGGATGCACCTGAGACTCTGCAGGCCTCTGGCTCTGTTCTTACCGAGAGACACAGAGGTGAGATCTGATTGGATAAAAGCTCTACTTAAAACAAGCTGCACTGGAAGCAGAGCAACTGAGGAAGACAGTAGCTGTGCAATGAGAAAATAAGATTATGGGAAAAATATTTTTATAAATTATAATACATGTAGTGTATATATTAAATTATAAAATAAGATATTGCTTTGTGATTCTGTTTTATCACTTGTCTCTCAGGGCTTCCGTAGGTTTGTTTAATAAGGTTTACCAGGTTTGTAGCCAAAGATCATGTGTGAGGGAGTGTGGATTTGAGTTTCTGTTTTCCCAACAACTCCAACTGAGTGAAGCGTCTTTGATTCAATTTCAAGAGTTGCTTTCTTCCGTTTTACGTTCATTCAGCTCATATCAATGATTTAAGCTTATAAACTTTAGAGTTTTGAATCAGGACCTTCAGTATTTGGATCAAGTAGCTCATGAACGCCTCCGATTTTAGGATTTCTTCTCAGACTGTCATTGCACGTTAATTTGATATATTCATCAAAGTGATCCTCGAGCGTTTCCCCAGTCTTACCAGTAACATGAGTAGCTTGTCCAAAGCTGGCCCTCCTCTCCTCACCACCTTCATCATCACTGTCAATGAAGTCATCCAGGTTTCCGATGTCACTCTGTTTCATGCTCATCAGACTAGCCAGACTCTGCATGTCCTCATCTCTGTGGAGAGTAGAAAAAGAATCCTCTGAAAGCATTGGATGAACATGAATATCAGTATTGGTCTTCAAATTGATTTGAATTCTGTAACGACAGCTTTGAGGACTTTGAGGACATTGATATGTTGCTGGGTTGATGACTTACGTGGCCTTGCCCTCTTTGAGAAAGATACAAGACAGGTTCAGTTTCAGCGTGGCTTCCACCACTTTGACGGACAGCGGCTTGAGCTTCAGCGTGACATCGTACTGGGCCGGCGTGGAACTGGCAAACTTCTTCATGTTAACATCTGCTGATGCCAACACCTTCCTGCGGCCTTTTGTCTCCTAATAAATACAAACAATGGACAAGGGGGGAGGTTAAGATTGACCACAGACCATGTGAACATAATATCCTTCTTCCTGAGAATATATTGCATTCCGATTAAAACTCAATTAAATGAAATCACAACTAAGGACAACACAGATCCTGCTGACTCACATTTTCAATGACAAAAGTCCAGTCTTTGTCCTCAAACTCATCTGCAGTAGGTTCCTGTGGACAGACAAATAAATTAAGTTGTGCATTTCCCACCTGTAAGCAAACTCATTTTATCAGCCACTACTACTTAGAGCAGGGGTCTCAAACTCCCGGCCCGCGGGCCGTATCCGGCCCGCCACGTCATTTTATGTGGCCCGCGAATCCGCCAGCAAAAGAAAAAAAAAAAAGTCAAAAAAAAAAAAAAAGTTAGACTTGATAATAAAAATATCCCCATAGTCGAAATTATGAGATAGAAAGTCATAATTCTGAGATTGAAAGTCAAAATTATGAAATACTTAAACACAGTCACAGAAGCAGCTCTTTGGCTGGTTACTGGACACTTGAAATGTAAATGTATCGTGAGTACATTGAAGACTACTTTAAACGTGGCTTTAAAACACATGAAATACTTCATGTGGGATTGTGCAAACGTACCCTTGAAAGGATTTTAAGCTTTGAACAAAGTTATTGTAATAACTTGTTTGCTATTTGTCTTTGCCATTTTCTTTAATAGTTTGATCTTTGATAGAGTAATGTGGGTTTCTTAACCCTAAATTAAAAGGATTTAAGTTATAATAACAGAAATGTGCATAAATATATTTTTACATTTATATAACTGCATGTACAATATTTTTACACTTGAATAAACAATAATCAAATGCAGAGAGTTATTTAACAATATGTTACGAGTAGTTACATTTACAACCGGCCCTTTGAGGGCGACCATGATGCTGATGTGGCCCGGAGTGAAAATGAGTTTGAGACCCCTGGTTTAGAGGCTTAAACTCATACCTTGAAGAGTGTGATGGTGATGTCCAAACTCTCTGGAACCTGCCAAAGCACCAGGCCTCTGTAGGGGTTTTTGATCCCTGGCTGCCAGCTGTGGAGCTGACGGAAAACATAACACAAACGAGGGATTCAATCTCACAATTGTTACCTACATGTGTTTACTATGGAGTGAAATTCAACCTCTGCAGAGCACGCTTTAAATACCAAGACCGTCTCCTAAAAATGACGTTCCCAAACAACTAAACCGCATTCTCAATTACGGAAATGTTGGAGGGAAACGTATTTTCTACAGGATTACAGTCGCACTTTTAAACCCGTGGGTAACAAAATAAATTGAAAAAGCAACAAAACTATTTGGTAGGTTTCGTAAAAGACTGTGGTTTGGCTTCAGATAAGACAGAGTTGATTTTTCGTTTCACACTGAACATGAACAACGGTCTCCTGGGTGAAAGTCCCGGGTTTGTTTGGCCCATCCATCCACCACGACCGCCTCACTCTGCAGAGTTTGATTTGAAACATACTTGTGATAGGCCTACATCAAAACAAATATATTTCCCTGGAAACGTAATTTACAATACAGTTTTGTTGAAAGGGAACGTCATTTTTCGTAGACCAGGCAAGACTAAAAGAAAGTTTATCCTCTTGGAAGTTTCACCATTGGACAACTGGCTAATTTGAATGCTCTATATGAATTTCATCTCATTCATCTCTGCTTTGTTACCTTTGTGCTGTGACGTCTGCCTCTCCTGATCCACGACACCCTCAGTTTGTCTGGTTGCCTGCAATCACAGCGGAGCACAAATAACTTCTTAGTTAGTTTCCAGTGTTCCTTCCATCACTACTCTCGCCGTACCAGCATGAGTGTAACACACGGAAAAAATATTCCCACACACATGCAGGTAGATGTGCAAACAGGTTGTGATTAAGGCTGGGTATCGTTTAAAAGATGACCATACCAGTACCAATACCAGTACACTGAACATGATACTAGTACTAATAGAGTACTTCATACCCATCATATCAAATGCCACAACCACTGCATTTATTCTTATCAGACGCTACAGGGTTGTAGGGAAAGCAAACGTTCCAAACTTCTGGTGGGATCTCAACACACTGAACTGCCAACCCCATGAAATACACCCCGTTCAACTTCACCCATAGACTGTATGAGAAGTGGACGTGGTCGTTGTGACGTCACCCATTGGTTTATAGGGTTGGGTATCGTTTGGGTTTTTTCCGCTACCGGTGCTAAAACGATACTTTTAAAACGATACCGGTGCCTAAACCGAATTTTTCTTCAAATTGAACAATATATTAACTGTTAAAGTACACTATAAATATAAATAAATACAAAACACTTGGCTTCAAACTACAGCTTCAAACTTTTTAACTTCAAACTATGAACAATATATTAACTGTTAACAGTTTACAGTACACTTAAATAAATATAGATAAAACAAAACACACACTCTGTACACACACTACAGATAAAATAAATACAAAACACACACACACTCTGTACACACACTACAGCTTCAAACTTCAGCAATTATTTTGCAGAAATATGAGCATATTTGCCTTCTCTTGCAAAATAAGACCTCTCCTGACTTATGTTATTTTATTTAACCAGTTGGTGGCGCTAATGCGCCAATTCGTCATTTGCCAACCACCACTACACCTCGAAGAAGAAGACGAAGACGAAGACGAAGAAGAAGGTTTTGCGTGCTTCTGTTGTTGTAACAACCGGTTGATATAACAACCAATTTATTTATTATTAGTATCATTTTTTTCATTTTTTATTAAGTCGTCATGTTTGTCTGTGATTTTTCCCTTCTGTGGGCCACAATGGAAACAAGTGTTTTTCGCTTTTTTGTGTCACCCTGTATTTTTTAATGTATTTATTTGTATTATTTGTATTTTTATATTTATACATGTATTTACATTGTTTTATACAAATAAATCAAATCAAAAAATCTTATGAGCGGCAGTGCTAAGTACCCGGATGTCGATGGAGGAAGTCAGTAGCCTGCCAGCCGTATGACAGATCTCGTTCTCTGTTTTTTTTAATAAATCATGGCCGAAGCTTCGTCAGAATGATGGAGGGGTTTGTTTCTAAGCGCGCACGGCTCGTCCGGTTGTAATAATATTATGAGTGAGGAGCGGAGGACCGATGCTATCGTTAGCATCGGTCCTAGGACGAGCTAACCTAGGAAGGAGTCATCAGAGTAGTGTAAAAAAAGTATTTCAATCGGCTCAGGCACCGAAAGGAAGCACCGAAATCTGGGTTGCATTTCGGTCTGGTAGATACCGGTCGTATAGGACTCGGTACCATGCCGGCACCGGTTTTCGGTACTCAACCCTATTGGTTTGTGGACTGTCGTTTTGAAGCCTCAAGTTTGGCGTCTTGGCCGTCACCATCTTCACTTTTTGCAACCAATGAACAGAAGTGACCATATTTTGAATGTGGAGGAGTGACGTAGAGAAGCCGTATACGACTCTGGTAGCGATAATGACCTATCAATCACTGTGTAGCCCCGCCCTAAAGCATCCCCTGCTTTATGGTCCGTTTGACTCTAAATGGACCATAATTTACTAAATGAACATCATGCTGTATTGAAGAAGACTTGAAACTAGAGATTGAGACCATAAACTCATGTTTACTGAGGTAATAAATCAAGAGAGAAGTCGTCATTTTCTCATAGACTTCTATACAACCAGAGGAGTCGCCCCCTGGTGGACATTAGAGAGAATGCAAGTTTAAGGCACATTTACATTGGCATCACTCTTCAGAACCAGAGGTTGCCGCCTGACTTCACCACACCACAGACTGTATGGCTTGTAGCTGCTGTGGCAGTGGGCCAATCACAGGACGACAAGTGCGTACGAAAAGTTTAAATCACAATACCCAGCCCCAGTCATGATGGTAACCAGACTAGGGTCGTATCTGAAATCACTCCCTTGGTCACTCAATCACTGTACTCTACATAATAAACACTCAATACTTTAAGCAGGACAATTTCGATTTTTTTGACGTTTATGAATCATTATTTTTGCATTATCACTGACATGGATACTACTTTTTTTTCATTGTGGCAATTTCCTTTGGTACTAAAAAGTGTTAACTCACACTAAGAACTTGGACACTTGAAATGGTGAAAAGTAAATATATATATTGTGGAAGTGTGTAAATGAGACGAACAGACAGGAGTATGGAGTCTCTGAGATTTACTTCCAAACAAAATCAACCGCATCCAGGTACAGGTGTGTTCCTATGTACCCTCTCAGGCTCCGCCCCTTACCACCCAACCAGTGTCCATTCTGAGGTGAGATGCCTCCATCTAGTGTTCACCACACAGGCCCCCCCAGAACCTTCAGAATTGACAGCATGTGCAAACCATTACATTATCCCCGTACAAACCCCCCAAACAACATTACACCCAGTATCAATAGTCTCTCTCAGGAGGTCTGACCCTGCGGCCATAACGGCTATATTTCACAGTCACAGGCAACTCGGCAGGGGCAGGGGTTGGGGCAGGAGGGCGTCCCCGTCGTCGACGGGGACCAGTAGGGGTCCCGACGGACGGGGGGCCTGGGACAGGTGCAGACTTAGGTGGCCGGCCGCGACGTGGGGCTTGAGCCAGTTCCACAGGCTCGTCTGGAACCACATGGGCAGGCTTAAGACGGTCGACCGAAATCAGCTCCTTTTTCCCCCCCCTGTCCACGACAAAACTCTTCGGGCCCGCCTCAAGGACACGGAAAGGCCCGTCGTAGGGAGCCTGCAGTGGAGAACGGTGAGCCTCATGACGGATAAACACATAGCTGGCAGCCATCAGGTCCTTTGGGATGTAGGACTGCGGAAGGCAGTGATGTGTAGGAACCGGGGCCAAAGCATTCGCTGCCTCCCGGAAGGTGGACTGGTGAGCTGCAATGGACCAAGGAGTAGAGGAACTCGGGAGGAACTCCCCAGGGACCCTCAGAGGTTGACCGAAAACCAGCTCTGCCGAAGAGGCCTGCAGGTCTTCTTTGGGGGCGGAACGCAGGCCCAACATCACCCATGGCAGACGGTCGATCCAATTGCTGTCTGTGAGAGTGGCCCGGAGAGCAGCCTTCATGGAGCGATGGAAACGTTCACACATTCCGTTGGCCTTCGGGTTATATGCCGTGGTGCGGTGGAGTTTCACACCCAGTCTCTCTGCCACTGCATTCCACAGCTCAGAGGTGAACTGAGAACCCCGGTCAGAAGTCAGGTCTAATGGGGTGCCAAAGCGGGTCACCCAAGCAGAGATCCCAAGAACGCCCGAGCCACTTCTGCAGCCATTGTGGATGACAGAGGAACAACCTCCGGCCACCTGGTGGTCCTGTCCACCATAGTGAGGAGGTGAGTGAAACCCTGAGACGGGGGAAGTGGGCCCACCAGGTCCACGTGGACATGGTCAAACCGCCTCTCCGGAATGAGAAACGGCTCCAGGGGGGCCTTAGTGTGACGGTGTATCTTGGCCCGCTGACACGCCACACAGGAGGCTGCCCATTGCCTAATGTCCCTTCTTAGGCCTGGCCAGACGAACTTGGCCCCCACCAGCTTCACCGACGCCCTCACCCCCGGGTGTGAAAGGCCATGCATGGTGTCGAACACCCGTCGTCGCCAGTCAGTCGGAACCATGGGGCGAGGCCGGCCAGTGGAAACGTCGCAGAGGAGCATGGCGCCGCTGTCCTGAAACGCCACATCCTCCAGTCGCAGTCCCGTCACAGCTGTCCTGAAAGCCTGAAGGTCCATGTCCGTGAGCTGGTCAGCGGCCATGGCTGCATAATCAATGCCCAGGTGCACAGGGCTGACCTGTGCCCGGGAGAGGCAGTCCGCCACCTGGTTGTATTTACCAGCCACGTGTTGAATGTCCGTAGTGTACTCCGATATGGCGGAAAGTTGGCGCTGTTGATGCCCCGACCACGGCTCTGTGATCTTGGCCATGGCAAAAGTCAGGGGCTTGTGATCAACGAACACTGTGAACCCCCGGCCCTCCAGCAGGAACCTGAAATGACGTATGGCGAGGAAGAGGGCCAGGAGCTCCCTGTCAAACGTGCTATACTTCCTCTCGTTGTCCCGCAACTTCTTGCTGAAAAAGGCCAGGGGCTGCCAGGCGCCAGCCACCCACTGCTCACACACCGCCCCGACTGCGTAATCGGAGGCATCCGTTGTGAGAGCTATAGGAGCAGCCGGCGATGGGTGTGCCAGCATGGCAGCGTTGGCCAGAGCCACCTTGGAGTTCTCGAATGCCAGGACCCGCTCCGGGGACCAGTCCACGTCCTCGCTGTCTTTCTTCCCCTTTAACGCCTCGTACAGGGGACTCATCAGGTGAGCCGCATGGGGTAGAAAACGATTGTAAAAGTTCACCATTCCTAGATACTCCTGAAGAGGCTTAGCGGTGAGGGGGCGGGGGAAAACAACAATAGCCTCCACCTTGGCGGGTAGAGGAACAGCCCCCTGGGGGGAGACACAATGTCCCAGGAAATCCATTGCCGGCAGGCCAAACTGACATTTGGCCGGGTTCACAATTAATCCATGCTCGTTGAGCCGCTCGAATAATTGCTGGAGATGTCTCCGATGCTCCTCTGCCGATGTGCTGGCTACGAGGATGTCATCCAGATAAACGAACAAAAACGACATACCCCGCAGAACGGAATCCATAAGCCGCTGAAAAGTCTGTGCTGCCCCTTTAAGGCCAAATGGCATCCGCAGGAATTCAAACAGCCCAAACGGGGTGATAACGGCGGTCTTGGGAATATCGAGTGGGTGGACCGGCACCTGGTGGTAGCCACGCACCAAATCTATTTTAGAATAGATAGTGGCTCCCGCCAGGTGGACAGAAAAATCCTGGATGTGTGGAACCGGGTACCGGTCAGGCGTGGTAATATTATTTAAGCGCCGGAAATCACCACACGGGCGCCACTTACCGTCCGCCTTGGGGACCATGTGGAGAGGAGATGCCCAGGGACTATTAGAACGGCGCACAATGCCAAGCCGCTCCATTGTGGAGAACTCCTCCTTGGCTATTGCCAGTTTAACAGCGTCCAGGCGGCGTGCTCGTGCAAAAACTGGCGGCCCAACAGTTGTGATGTAGTGTTCCACACCATGCTTGGCGACAGCGGCAGAGAAGGCGGGGACAGTCAGGGCAGGGAAATCAGAGAGGAGACGCTGGTACGCATCCCCGGTGGCAAGCATATTGGCCAGGGCAGGCGGCCCTGGACCCCCCAGTGTGCACGGATATGTGTCAAAGGACACAGAGTCAATCAGCCGACGATTCGCAACGTCCACTAACAGTCTGTGGGCACACAGAAAATCCGCGCCCAGTATAGGCACCGACACTGAAGCAATAATAAATTCCCACTCAAACTGATGTCCATTGAAACACACCTTGACATGCCTGGTGCAAAATGTACGAATGGAAGTCCCATTAGCCGCATCCAGCGGTGGTCCATGTGCATTTCCCAAAGCGTCCACGGCCGATGCAGGTAGGATGCTCCTCTGTGCCCCCGAATCCACCAGCAGACGCCGACCAGAAGACGTGTCCTCAATAAACAGCAGCTCATTGATGACGCCAGCGCTCATAGCCGCTACCGAGCGCCGGCTCTGGCATTTCCCTGGTTGCCATAACAACATGGTGGAATACAGCGCTTTGCTTTGGCGCTAAAACGGCGATGATAATAACACAGCCCGCTGTCCTCTCTTTGCGCCTGATCCCTGCGCTCGGACGACCGGCCCGACACAGCAGCCACAGTTTGCTCGGGGTCTGACACCGCAGCCACATATTGACGAGAGGCCAGCAGTATCCTGTCTGCCTCCTCTGCCAGCCCACGGTAATCCTTGGTGCGCACAAACGGCGAGGTGGCCAACGCCGTGCGCACCGGCGTCGGGAGCTGCCGTAGGAACAGTTGGACAAAAAGAAAGGCGGTGTCACCTGAACCGAGCAGTGCCAACATATTCTCCATTAGTTCAGTAGGTTTGCTGTCCCCCAATCCGTTGAGTGACAGCAGGCGATCTGCGCGCTCCTCGTCAGATAGCTGAAACAAGCGCAACAGCTGTGTTTTGAGAGCGTTGTATTTCCCCAATGCAGGTGGATCTCTCAGCAATCCCATCATCCGGCGAGTAGTGGAGGAATCCAACGCCGCCACCACATGATAGTATTTAGTATCATCCCCCCTGATCCCGCGGAGGTGAAACTGCGCCTCAATATGTTGGAACCACGGGGCTGGGTCATGCTGCCAAAACTCGGGCAACTTGACTGTCGCTGCATACACGGCAGGAGCGACAGCAGCTGCGTTACCCTCACTATCTGACATTGTTCAGATCACGTCGGGGTCACCACTGTGGAAGTGTGTAAATGAGACGAACAGACAGGAGTATGGAGTCTCTGAGATTTACTTCCAAACTAAATCAACCGCATCCAGGTACAGGTGTGTTCCTATGTACCCTCTCAGGCGCCGCCCCTTACCACCCAACCAGTGTCCATTCTGAGGTGAGATGCCTCCATCTAGTGTTCACCACAATATATATATATATATATATATATATATATATATATATATATATATATATATATATATATATATATATGACCAATCCTAGGGGCCACACTGGCAGCTCTGTCTGGCTGAACACAGGGACTGCATTGCTTTGGGCTAAGTGCTAATGTCAGCATGTTAATACGCTCACAATTACAATGAAAACAGACCAAAATTCAGGGGGATCACTGAAGTGATAACAGTTCATCCTGTGGGAAACCTCACATTCTGGCGAGCCGTCTGACGGTGGTTGGGATAAACCATCATCTAATTTCATGTAATCTAATAACACTGCAGCCTGAGGAAGAGCACCGGCCCAGCAGATGACTGATAGTAGCATGCACACTATTGCATCTGTGTGCTTTCATAACACTGAGGTGAAGAACTAATCCAGGAGAAAATGAAAATCTTGTGACTGTGTGAGTCAGAAGTCAGTGATGGAGAATAAGTCTCTTGAGGACAAACAGCTGTGATTGGATGAGTGTCTGTGTGTGTGTGAGAGAGGGATGCTGTAAACCAGGGCTCTCAAACTCATTTTGACTCCGGCCCACATCAGCATCATGGTCGCCCACAAAGGGCCGGTTGTAAATGTAACTACTCGTAACATATTGTTAAATAACTCTCTGCATTCACAGTTTAAAGTAGTCTTCAATGTACTCACAATACATTTCCATGGTAAATGTACAGTAACCAGCCAAAGAGCTGCTTCTAACTGTTTAAGTATCTCATAATTTTGACTTTCTATTTCATAATTTTGACTGTCAATCTCATCTTTTTGACTTTCAATCTCATAAATTTGACTTTCTATCTCATAACTTCGACTTTCTATCTCATAAATTTGACTTTCTATCTCAGAATTATGACTTTCGATTATAGTTATGACTTTCTATCTCATAACTTTGACTTTCTATCTCATAATTTCGAATATGGGGATATTTTTATTATTATTAGTCAAACTTAAAAAAAATTAAAAAAAGGATTTCTTTTTTTTTGCTGGCGGATTCGCGGGCCACATAAAATGAACAATCTATTCAACACAAAACACTGAAACGGTGCGGAGGGGATCGACAGACAGACTCGTGAAGGGACAGTCAACGGCAGCTTCAATCCAAAGCGTATTGGATCCATATTGTCAGTATCGGCCTTTAAAGACTGGGGACAGCGGGCCTCCTGCTCATGTTGCATGACACTCACAGCTATCGGCGAAAAAGGTTGCAAAACAGTGAGAGCGAGTAAGAGAGAGAACATAAATAGACGTCTGCAGTGCTGATCTTCACAGAGGCTTAATATTAATCCTACACCTGCTGCAAACAACTCAAGTGTTTGTTTCCATCGGTTTGAAGTACGAGGCGTTTGAGCTTCACCATATGAGGGAATCCTGTCCGGTGGGAGGGAAGTTGTTGATCATACATCTTCTGAATAGTTTCTGCAGACTGTCTGAACACTCTTACTCCAATGTAGGTGGCTTTTGCTCATCAGTTAAGGGAGGCGGCCCATCTAGCTGATCCACATTTCACACATTCTTGTTATGGACTGTCGAAAACACAGACGTACGCTCTGTGACTTTTATTGCTTTCTAAACTTTACAGCCCCTACAAACCCACACAGGTCTTTTCAATTATTTTGCATGATGAGCGTTCTTTTTAGGACTGTGTGTACTGGGATCTCCCTCACTCTCCTGTTGGCTTTATTGCACCTGTTCAGGCGATTTCAGTCATTGTCCGACCGACAGACAACACTGCCTCCTCATTCACTTCAACCAGACCGCTGCTCTCTTTTAAAGTGACGGTTAATATGAACATTCTCAGTGGTAGATTCTTACTGTGGCGCTGGTCCCGACGGTAACGGTTGCCAGGTTGACACTGGCAACTGTTTGGAGAAATTGACAAACTAATTCTTGGCCTTTGGTTGCGATCGGTGGTAACTACTTTTTTATCATATAAATAAATAGGGACAGCAAACAGTGTGCACCTCAAAGTAAATACATCTTTTATATTTGTTGCATTAGTGATATTTAAAAAACGGAAACAGGCAGTGCTGCACGTGCATTGGCATTGTGATTAAGCATACACTGCTTCATGGTCTATTGACTCTAAATGGACCATAATGTACTAAATGAACATCATGCTGTATTGAAGAAGACTTTAAACTAGAGATTGAGACATAAACTCATGTTTACAATGTTTACTGAGGTAATACATCAAGAGAGAAGTAGAGTCATTTTCTCAGATGACGTATTTTTGTTGGCCAACAGGAAGTTAGCAGTGACCATGTGCAGCTTCTTGGGGTCTTGACGTCACAGTGAGGGTGCCAGATTACCGTGCCTGTACTGAGACCAACACCAAAACTTGGACGCATCTACTGTGTCTGGCAACTGGAAACATAGCCAGAGACGCAGCACAGAAGACCTGGGTGGATGAATACACTGTTGTTATAATACAACAAGAAAGAAAAAGAAATAGTTCCGGCATTATAACTCCTCCAAAACCACAAATAGTTGATTTGCATTTTGGTTTCTGCACGGATTAAAGAAACAAGAGAAAACATGTCATATCATCGGTATGATATCTCTGGCTGTATCGCTGGTTGCCAGATCTCTGTACAGGCACGATGGTACAAACCCTGGCAGCCTCTGATGTCAGGACTCGAGGAAGCCAGGCTCATAATTAAGAAACAGTAAAGCAAAACTTCCAGTTTCTAAATCAAACATACGACTGTGAAAATCATGAGATACTAAGGGATCATTTTTGATAAAGTTACCTTACATTATTTTATCAAATTACTGTGACCAAGAAATGTAGAGGGCAAAACAAACGTGTTATTGCTGATTTATCTGCAATGAGCTCATATCAGCCGATATGTCAGTCTGGACAATTTATACATCCATACTGTACATCGTTCTATAAGTCATGTACAGTCTGCTCCTGCTCCTCTCTGCATTATATAAGTAATATAATGTATGTTTGTGTGCCTGGGGGGGCATGACTGTAGCACAGAACAAGCCCAGTGCATCAATCCTGGATGAACACCCTCTATGACGGCATCAGAGACAGAAACCTGTTGATACTGGTTCAGTGTGTGCCATACTTCTTGGATCGTACAGAACAGAGTGACGGGAAAGGTGGGCCGCTATGCAAGCCGGGGCTGGAGGATGACACACGCTGACTGCACCGTGAGTAATGGGAATGGTATTGAAGGAGCTCCTGCAGCACCACGACTGAAGCAGTCGGACCAACAGCATACGACTGTTCTCTAGGACTCTAGGATACATTGGGTGGGGACGTTTTGTTCCCCATCAGTATGCCCCATTGTACCTATTAAATGGTGGAGACATTTTTTAGACCAGGGCGAAGTATTGAACCTCAAATATACTCGTACAGAAAGTTGCCTCTGAATGTCTTCTTCTGTTGACTTAAACCGAATGCACAACTTGCTCCTCTACTTTGACGGAGTGTTGTTGTTGACACAGTCTCCTGGAAGAGCCTACAGAGCAGCAGTCCTTGCTGCTTCAGTGCACATCTGCTCTTCTTTTTTGTAATGGACAGTAACTAAAGCCTGCTAGACTCCACTATGAAATGGCATAAGCAGGGGCCCAACAGACCCCTCACAGGATGAGCTTCAAATATTTAGATCGACAACAGCAGCAGTTCCATTTGAGAAAAGTGGAACCAGAGATGTCACAATTTAAAAACAAAAGTAAACTGCAACCAACAGTTTCCCAGCAGCCACGGCGACGTTAAGGCACACCAGCAGGCACAATGGGCAAATGTTCCAGGGCCCCAAAACCCCATTCCGTCATTTGCAGAACAGCCCTTTGTAAAAGTAGTTTTAAGACCTTAATTACTTTCGTTTAAAGTCTGCTCAGATAGTGCATATGCGTAAATACATTTGCAGGGAGGAGTTTAGAAAGGGCACAACAACAAGCTTAGCCCCGGGGCCCCCAACAGATTAAATACAACCATGAGTGACACCTACAAATCTGTTAGTTCTTCTGTCCAACCCCTAAGACGTAGAGTGCTGCAGGAATGAGTCCTAAAACCCAGAAATGAGTCAGCATTTTTTCACTTCCGGTTCCCTGGTCTCAAAGACGTCGTTTTTTTTAATGTGTTGTTTTATTATAGCCTGTAATAAGATCTGTGCTTAACACAAGCTTAAGATATTTAAATGTTATGAACTACAATATGAAATACGTCTTTTGAAGCTTTTAAGGGTCTTCAGAAAGGTGGATGCTAAATATCATCATGCCAACGCTACACCTTCAAAGCCACGTTGTGTATGAACTCACACTCATGTGTCCGTGGTGTAGCCTAATAGGAGCTCCTTATTTCTGTTTATGCTTCAAAAATCGTATATCGTTATCCGTGTTTTTGTCTTACTTTAACCCTGTTCATGAACGTTAACTGTAACTTTATGGCCAACTCAAAATATGTTGCTCAGCCTTCGGTTGCACTGAGCTCCACCCTCTCATGTCGCTTCTGGTTGCAAAAAAAACCAAGATGGCGAGAGCCAAAAACCAAGATGGCGAGAGCCAATAACCAAGATGGCGAGAGCCAAAAACCAAGATGGCGAGAGCCAAAAACCAAGATGGCGAGAGCCAAAAACCAAGATGGCGAGAGCCAAAAACCAAGATGGCGAGAGCCAAAAACCAAGATGGCGAGAGCCAAAAACCAAGATGGCGAGAGCCAAAAACCAAGATGGCGACAGCCAACTCAAGTCCACAAACCAATGGGTGAAGTTGCGGTGAGTAAGAACACTACTTATATACAGTTTATGCTGTTGTTACGGTTAGTTGTACCTGATTTGAGTCATTGCAATTTTCAATTTTCTTTTTTTTAATTTTCGCACCACTAAAGTTAATAAATGAACTTGGTCAAGATAGTACTACAGCATGGCAGTACTGAGGGGAGGAATATGAGCCCCCACAATAAGTTGTGCCCCAGGGCCTCTGATGGGTGGGGTGGAGTTGAGGATTACATTTATCATCTCATTGTTCTAAAATCCTGGCTACAGCTGTGGTGGTTCTGACAGTGTGGATGACACACATCCTTTATCCACCTGCAGAAATGATCAGTATTGAGCTGGCCTCTGCCCTAGTTAACATGATGCCACACCACATGGTAACTACATACGCTCAATAATAAGCAGACGCGGAAGTAATGGCGCGTGCTCTCTCGAGGAGCGTCACCATATTTAGGGTTTTCACACTTCAATAATAACATAAGTAGGGCTTCCGATAAAAAGTGTGTCCTAACAGCACAGGTCACAGCTTGGTTGTATTTTGTATTCAAAAGCATGCAACAGCACGGTCAATGTCAACTTTCAGAAACAGTTGAGTGTTCGCTTCCGCCCATAAGGTAATAATGAAATAATAACACACGAAAATATAATAGGTTCATTTCTATCGACACCAATACTGCTTGTTGTATGAGGTCTAAGCTGCAGAACAGGGTCTGACTCCCAATGCCATGTTGCATCTGTGGCGTACATGACTTTGCCGAAAATAAACATGTTAATATTTGTGAATGGAGTTCTTAGCATCACTTTCTCCTCCATACAGATAAGGCTGTCAGTCCCGTATCTTTTACACACAACACGTTCGGGTGGCTTTGACACAAGAAACGCAGCACATCTCCACTATATCAGCTAGTTACAAGTGTTATAACAGTTACTTACCATTTACTTGTGCATTCTATCATCAGTTCTTGAAAGGAGGCAGCAAACTGGAACTTGGACGCTTTCTTTCCAGCCCGCTGAAGCCGCTTCCATACCGAAGTCATGGTCGGGCTCGTGAAATGATTCTCTCAAAGACGCGACGGACAAACGTTAACACGAAGGAAGTGCGTATCCTCTCCTCCGAGTCCCTCCACTGGGACTTCACCGGGTAAATAGACCGAGAAACTCCACCTGTGTCACTGACAGCTCCACTGCGGCGGTGTGCGACCCACTCCTCACCGGCGTCCACTCCTCTACAGGCTGCAAAACAAACACACGCCCAGCAAGCTAGCGTCAAGCTAACCAGGCGGTGGCAGGAAACTGAACAGCATGACCTCCAAAATAAAGCCCTTTTTGAACGAACGTTGTCAAAGGTGTGTACCAAAGTCAGGATGCGTTTTTTTATTTACCCGCAAAGGTGTGAATTGTGTTCCAAAGTACTCAACACACTGCCATGCATACAATTCTGGGAAACAAAAACCTTTATTCAGTTATTTCGTTGGCCAGTCTTAAAAAAGCAGGTGCAGCATTACTGGAAGCAGCATATAAAATACTGTACATATTCAACTAAAAGAGAGGGAAAATGTTTTTATGTACAGCGTCCAGAACTTCTGGCCGCTGTTTTCTGGTAAAAAAAGACAATAGGACGCAAATCTTCATCATCATCATCGAGATGGCACATTCATAAACAAATGTGTTTTTCTTCTTCCAATATGACAACTGTCCGGGTTTAGCATTCATTTGTTAAATAACACAACTAGGATCAGCTACACATGACCAGCAGGTTTGGACATTAGGAAATTAACTAATAGTCCAACTGTGTGCAAATATTTAATTATGGTCAATGATTGAACTGGTGAACTAGGGAAATATTAAACTTGAGCTTATTTATTTAACATTTATATAATTTGATTTATATTTATAATTTAATTTAAAATTAGATTGTTTTCACTTGAAGGGCAGTACTTCCTGTTTCACCACAGTTTATTGTGGCTGACTTGACTCAGCTGAGATAGTTAGGCAATAAACTATACTTCGCAAGTCACACCTACAATGACTTCATGTTCTGCAGGATAATCTAATAAGAATACTAATGGGGTGTTGTTTAAGCTGAAGTTCTCGAAGCACAGAAATAATGATAGTTATTCAGCAATAGAGATACAAAATGATACAACAGAAATTACAGCTGTTGGAGATAAAATGCCATTATGTTCAGTGAGGTTTTTCAGAGGTTTGTCCCTAGATAGTTGTTACAGTGATTTTTCATCAGGGATAGGTGACAAACAAATTCTCCTTGCCTGAATCATTCTCCTGCAGATGATTTACAAAGAGCAGTTTAACGTGTAACAGATACAGGCCTACGCAAGCAGTCCTGTGAGCAAACAATGATTAGTGAGTTCCCATGAAGCTGTGTTTAGGGATATTATCAAGGACTGCCTGCAAAACATAAATTACATCCATTATATATATATATATATGTGTGCGTGCGTCAGTTTCCCCCTGTCATGAGTCCCCCTCAGCTGGGGGGACTTTTCCAGTTTAGTCCAGAGTCTATTTATAATCTGTCGCTGACACATAGAGCAGCTGGGAATATAATGTCACCTCTGACACACACAAACACCCTGAATGATGAAAGTTAAAGATCTCATATCGAGTATTGATATTTGTACATCATACAGCGTCCTTATTGTGTTCCCAAATATAAAGTCTATTCATAGAATTACAAAAACGAGGCCTTCCTCTAATGTAAATGTGTACTTCTTGGCACGAGGCTTGTGCCGCAATACAAATATTGAACTATAAAATAATCGATTACACATCTACATGCATGGAGGATACTTTCTTTTGTTTCTACACAGTGTAATCAGTTACTGTATATTTATCTATTTATGTGGTGTTAACTCATAAGGTTGAATCATATGTAAGTGATGGGTCCAGTTTACCACTTCACATGGTCAAATTTGCAGAGTAAAGCTTACAAATCATTTTCTAGTTTGAAATATGAAGTAGCACTGATGCAGTACTTTTGGGGTCTGAAAACTTGAGAACTGAGTTAGTCTCTGAATGTGGTCTTATCTGGTTCCAAACATTCAGTACATTAAACAGGGAGGAATGTTTACATTAGTCTTGGTAATCATGCATCACATAAATATGACTTTTGTTTTGGAGTTGCAAAAGGAAGCTGTCTGGGTCCCCTACTTTTCTCACTAAACATCCTGATGTTATCACTCAGCACAATGATCATTCATTTCCACAGCTACAGTGGTAGTAGTCAGTTACTCTGTATGAATGTCAAGCCATATGACGCCTTGTCTGGAGTCTGCAAACAATACATGGATGAAGTATGAGTCTTTTACATATGAAAACCCAACACAGAAATACTTTTACTTGTGCCCTTGACAGAAGACATGCTGATAAGTGTTACGGATGAAATGTGGGAACAAAGACCACATACATCTGCCAGGCTAGTCCCTGGTGTTTCCGTTGAGAGACTGAACCTCAATGTCAGTGTCCCGCCATCCTCCCCGTCTCCCAGCAGTTTAGTCTGCAGGCACGCTGCGGAGCAGCTGCATTTGGGCGGGTAAAAATAAAGCAGGAAAGAAGGAAGAGGGGAGTCTCCACATGTGGGAACAGCAGTTTTTTAAAGTTGCTGTTTTGCCAGAGCTCCATCATGGTGAGGTTATGTTTATCTGAAACTATTCTGGGAATTGCATTTCCTGGTTCTTGCAGTTCAGTGACAGCTCTTAATTTGGACATGAATGTATCGTGTCACATTAAAATGGGGATTCCCCTGCATATAGGAACCTAATGGTTAATATACATAATACACAAAGCAGCTTTGTTTTTAGCTTCATCATTTTTGATCAGTTCAGAATATATGGGGATGGGGAGGGGGCCTTGGTGGCAACTATGAGGTGAAGTCATTCTTAAACAATCCACTTCCTGTCTGCGTGCCAGCTACCAGTTGGTGTGCATCCTGTTTTGAAGTCCAGGGCATTGCAATATATTTGAGTGTACATTTTGAACAATTAATAAGGCCAATAGGGACTGTTAAAAATCTTTCTTTCTAGGTATGGATGAACATGTTCTTGAGATGTATCTGGAGATGTATCTGGAGAAATCAGATCCCTGCCATGCCTCACAGCTCCATCTATGACCTTTGTAAATATAGCCTGGCTAAGCCAAACACCTGTGAGCTGTCCGTCAGAAGCACAGCGACGGCTACAGGCAGCGAGAGCATGCGCCACAATATTAATAAGGTCACAGAACTTTGTGCTGTCCCTGCAGCCATGTGGCAACAGTCTACGGCACAGTCACATGCATGGCCTTTGAGCAGACTCTATGCACCATGAGATGCTGGGGTATCATATGCCATCAAAAGGACATAAATATATGTTTTCATGATATAATTATTTTACACTGTGGCTCAGGATAAAAATGATATTCTCCGCTATGTTTGCAAATACTTGACTGTGGTTATAAAAGACGCAGTGAAGCGTTAAGTGACGGTGCGAAGCGTCGCAGTTTTACACATGTGGTTAACATGTGACGTAAACCTGAACATTGTGAATTACTTGGTTATGTTTAGGCAACAAAACTACTTGGTTAGGTTTTGGGGGGAAAAAAAAATCATGATTTGGGCTAAAATAAGTATTTCATTTGTTGATAATTTGTTACGTAACTACGTACGCAAGTTCACATACAATAAGTCAACATGTTAACTTTGGTTTCACAACTAAATCATGGGTGAAAGTTCTGTGTTTGTTTGGACCATCCATCCACCCCGACCTCGTACCTTAGCGGACTTTGTCACACTTTATACACCCGACTTCCTCCTTTGCTCCCGTCCCTCATAATTACAATGGCCACTCAAGATTGCAGACCAACAATTTTCAAACTACCTGCGTTGATCCAGCTTACCATTAGATGAAAACCACCTACTGAGCCAATTAGTAGGTAGGGTAAGGCCATACCACCTCAAATCTATGCTCCCAATGACAACTGATAACGGCCCTTTAATCTGTTGGTAACATTTGAGCTGGTCAGTAATACATGAAACAACCTTTTCTTGATCATTTACATCCAGTTTATACTCATGTTCAAACTACACACACTACTGTTCATCTAAACCATGTGTAATTGCCTTTTTACAATATTATGTACACAGACTACTTTATCTTGTAGCTCTTCTTTTTTTCTCGCAATTCCCGGTTTTTTATTGGCTGCTATTGAAATACACCGTTTGTGCCTCAAGTACTCCATTATTAAGTTTTGCCTTGTACATTTGATGCCATTGCCTGTTGACAATGGCATCGGCCCGGCGACTGAACTCACATCCAGTATATAAGAAACACCATTAGCATTGTTTTGGAATGATATCAGTCCAGTACTCGCGTTCACTTTTATTGCTTTGCTCATGTTGCCAAAATATCCGTCTCTTTAGCAGCTTAATGCTACACTTGTGAGGATTTATGTCTAACTCTGCTGTATTTCCCTCAGTAGGGTCCTCCTACGAGTCCCGCCCACTGCCGCGCCTCTCTCCGTAGGCACAGCTGTGCCTCATCTCCTGTGATCGCCTCCAGCTGACAAATACTCCTGTCACTCTCATCCCAGTTGTCAGTCCGTCCGTTTACCTACCTGGTATTCCGACCCGTGAGTAGTCCGAAATCTCGAATACATCCATTCGGCCCGGCGACTGAACTCCCGCCAAGCCCGTTGGGCTCTGTTCTTTGCCCGTTTCAACTTCACCATCACCTACCGCCCAGGAAGTAAGAACATCAAGCCCGACGCTCTCTCTCTGCAGTTTTCCCCAGACGAGGTTGACCCAGCTCTGGACACGATTGTTCCACCTGCCTGTGTCCTAGGGGTTCTCACCTGGGCGATAGAGTCTGCAGTGCGGGAGGCTCAGCAGACCCAGCCAGACCCAGGAGGTGGCCCTCCTGGGCGCCTGTTCGTTCCCCTTTCCGTCCGTTCCCGGGTCCTACAATGGGCTCACGACTCCCGACTCTCCGGCCACCCTGGGATAAGACATACAATCAACTGGCTCCGGCGCTCCTTCTGGTGGCCATCCTTGGACAATGATACCCGAGCGTACGTCCTAGCCTGTACCACCTGTGCGCGCAACAAGGCCTCACACAGACCCCCTGTTGGACTATTACGACCTCTGCCTGTTCCCCACAGGCCTTGGTCGCATATGGCATTGGACTTCGTCACCGGATTTCCTCCCTCCGAGAACAACACGGTCATCCTTACCATCGTGGACCGGTTTTCCAAGGCAGCTCACTTTATTCCCCTGCCCAAGCTCCCATCGGCCCACGAGACTGCAGACTTGTTGGTTCAACATGTCTTTAGACTCCACGGCATCCCTATGGATATTGTTTCTGATCGGGGTCCTCAGTTCTCCTCCCAAGTTTGGAAGGCGTTCTGCCGCAGCCTCTGTGCCACTGCTAGCCTCTCCTCCGGCTTTCACCCCCAGACCAATGGGCAGACCGAGAGGCCTTACTGTGAGGATTTATGTCTAACTCTGCTGTATTTCCCTCAGTAGGGTCCTCCTACGAGTCCCGCCCACTGCCGCGCCTCTCTCCGTAGGCACAGCTGTGCCTCATCTCCTGTGATCGCCTCCAGCTGACATAAATACTCCTGTCACTCTCATCCCAGTTGTCAGTCCGTCCGTTTACCTACCTGGTATTCCGACCCATGAGTAGTCAGTTTGTTCACTCTCTAAACAGCCGCTACTAACGATGCATTTCGTTTTTTCAACTTGCCTGCCGTACCGCGTCGAGCCTCGGGTTTTCACCTGTACAAAGAAGCCTTCCAGTTCGTTCCTCGGAGATCAACTGTTTAGTCTTGGCGTTCCTGTGTCGAGCCTCGGGTGTCACACAGACTATCCAGCCTGCCTGCCAGCCGCGGACCGACCACTTCCCGGCTGAGATCCGAGCGGAGCGCGAGGACGCGCCTCCGTATTGCTGTTTGACAGTTTTCCTGATGGCTTTGGCTGCCGCTCCGCAGGATTAGCCACTTTCCGGCTTGGAACCGTGCGGAGGCGTGGAGATGCCTCCTATTGACTTTGTCCATTTCCTGTCTTTTCCCTTGACTGAGAGAAAAAACTATCTTTACATCACACCACATCATAACAACACCATGTTGACCTGTTTGGGAAGCATCAGAGCTTTTACTGTGAAAGCTGCTGTAGCTGCTGCTGGAAACCAAGTTGAACAGGAAGTCAAGTTGAGGGCCATTAAAACCAAAACAACCAGCTAAAAGAAGCTAAACCATTCCTTCACCATATTGTTGTCTCACACAGATATTAAGGGTATAATTGTTCATACATATTTTTCCTTATAATAAACTACAAGTGATACTTTTCACATGTAGTAATTTCACCTATTCTCCTAAAAATATTGTTTATTGCAGCTTTAAAGTTAGCAACAGTGGTAGTGTTAGCATTAGCAGGGAGCTAACAGTTGTACTGTTACGGTTAGCTGTGTACTCACTTCCCTTGAGGCGACATGGTGTTGATCATGTGACATGGTTGTGTCCCAAAGGCACAAGGCAGCCGGGGACAACAGTTGTCCGTGGTATGTGACACGGTGTTTGACCCAGCTCTGATGAGCCTGGTGACCGGCCATCACAAGGCTGTCATGACCATCAGTCATCTCTGTGTCTCTGCCTCAGCACAGCGCTACAGACTGTTGACTGGAGGACGAGGACAAAAGAAGGCACTCAAGAGTGACTCACCTGAAAACACAACACCAACAAAACAATTGATAAACCCCCATTTCCTGCTTTATGACTGGAACAACTTAAAATCCATATTTGTTGTCTAAAAAAAAACTTCCCCCGGCTTAGCTGGTTTGCTGCTTTTACTTCCAATTTTCCATATTTTTACAAACTAACTAGTTGGTTTAGTTAGTCTAGCTGAGTATAAAGATGGGAGCATGGAGAAACAGTTAGCCTAGCTTAATCAGAAGTGAAAGAAATAGTTTCAAAGGGTAAGCTGACTCTTCATTCCTCTCCCCTGCCTTCAGTCGAAGCTAGAACATCCTCGACCTCTCAACATTAGCAAACCGCTCAAAATGTCAGTGTTTCTTCGAATTAATAGTCCATCCAATAGTCCCATGGTACCTGCATGTGGTTGCTGCTAATTTAACTGCAGACTTGAATTTGAACTATTAGAGTACTGTAGGCTATAATAAGAACGGAGGCGGTTGTACCCTAAACTTGTTGCGCCGTCTTGTAGCAGTTTCCTGTGTGAAAATCTAGTTTGAATACCTTTATTATTCTGATTTGTATGATTATATCTTTGGGGCCAGGTACAATAGATTTAGGCTGATAACGATATCAGTATTGTATGCATTTATTCATATTTGCATGTTATCTGGACTGAGACTGAATAAATGTCAGTCAGTGCTCAAGGTGAAACAACCCTCAAGTGCTCACTTTTAATATTCAAAATTAATATTCAAAAGTTGATTTATTAGCCTCAAGGCTTTCACTGAATAATTGCAATAGTGACAGTGGTATAACAATATTTTTTTACAAGACGCATTATTACACACTACTCGGAAATATGTGTAACTCTACAATCTAAATGTATACACTTGACAGGACAAGGAGGTGAACTTACAAGATTAATAACTACATACATGAGTATAAGCGAGTGTGTGTGTGTGTGTGTGTGTGTGTGTGTTGGTAGAGAGGGGCGAGGGCTGGCAGTGCTGGGCACAAGCTCAGATTGACGGTGGCTCCCTCCCACAGTCCTCTGTGCCTTGTACAAACACAGCCATAGTAGGAGAAGGGAACACACAACAGGCCTCTGTTACGGCTCCAAGTAAAGTACTCTGCACCTTCAGACGGTTCATTAAAAGGAGCATTCAATCCAAATCACTTCAAAACAAAGCACAGGATCTGTGGAGAAGAGTGAGGGAGGTCAATCTACAGCGATTTTGATTTTAGGGGAACTTCTGGATTTCTGAAGCTGTATTTCTGTCCATATTTAAAGCAAATTGTGATCTTAAAGGGGAACTCCACCAATTTTACACATTCAAATGCGTTTCCATAGGAAGTACTGTTAATGAGAAACAAAAGTTGTGTGAGTTGTGTGATGTATTTTAAAAGTCGTCAAGTGATGTCACTTGAGTCAGCATCAGTTGGGTCTGAAGAATACAAGTTTGAAAAGTAAAAAAAATCTGGCGGTGTAGTTAGAAAGAAGTGAGTTTAGCAGACTGCTCATCTCCGCTCAAACCTTCAGGCTACGTTAGACACTACTAGTATAACACCCCCATGCATCTGAAATAAAACTGGATACAGCGTTGGAGGCGGGGTTCTGTTCTTAATATGAAAGAGTATAAAATGACCCAGATCTTCTGCCGATCTTCCGTAAAGAGCATGCTCACTGGCGTTTCCTTTAACCCCGCCTCCCAGCCACGCTGTCTCAGGCTCACTTACAGGAAGAAGAAAAAGAACTCTGGATTTAGCTATTAGTGCATTTTACTATTTTTAAGACCCAATGATATAAATAAGGTATATTCAAGAGTTCAAGGGATTTACAAATGTCTATTCCCTCATGTAATTCTATGCGGGAAAAGTATTTTGGGCCGAATAGCATCTTGTGACTGACCCGGAAATTGTAATTCCACATTCCATCCACAATGCCACGATGTATAGTTTGCTTCTAAAAGCCCCGCGCTCTTCCTGGGGGCCCAAATCTCAAGAAAGATTTTGACAAAGAAGAATGTCTGGAATTTAAAAAAAAAGATGAGATCTCTGGATCCGCTGCATCGATTCTTTAATCAGTGTGGGACTCTTTAAAGAATAATTCTGCTTTATTACAACATGAAGTATGATAACACTGGACTCACCGAAATAATTGCTGATGCTACAATACATCCGTTGCTACAATGAAGTCTGATGGGCATTTTACCGGAGCAGTCAGACAATCACACTGGTTGGAAACAATCCAACGCTTTATCCAGATTATACAAACCACACTGAAGTCAACACACCTCAAATGTTTGATGTATGTGTGAAATGTATCCAATCCGTGATTTGGATCCATCCCAAAATTGAATGGATTCCTCCTTGGTCCATGCTACACCCTTCCACCAAGTTTCATGAGAATCGGGCCTGTTTCTCTGTAATCCTGCAGTCAAACAAAGACACACACACACACACACACACACACACACACACACACACACACACACGTAAAAAACATAAACACAACCTCCTTGGTAGAGGTAATAACGGAGTAAATTAAAAAGGCAGAGTTAGAGAGTTCTTTGAGAACCTGGTTGTACAAACAGCGTGAGGCTCAGTTTGTGCTGGAATATTATATATGTGTCATTCAGCAGCTTTTATCTGACATCCAAACATATTAATACCAACATAGCTTAGGGGCACAAATGTAAATAAAATAAAGAATTAATGATGGATTCAGTGCGTAAATCAGCCCATGCTGTTTCTTAGTCTTCACACAGACCTGCAGCTGGACGAGTTATTAGTGATATCTTGTGGTCACTTGTTGTACCTGCTCATTTAAGAGGGAAGTATCATGACAAATTCTGTTTCAGGGTTTGCGCACACACATCTCACATATCCCACTAATTGTGAAATAAGTCAGTTTTTTGTTTCACCATGAGAAAACATGTGACTCAACAAGCCATTTAGATGTGGTGTCTGTTCACCAACTTTAAAAAGGACATACTGTGTCAATGTTGTGTTTTTTCAGATTGTTCTGCTGCCCCCATGTGGCCAACAATGAATGCATCTGACATCCAGTAATCCAGAAGGCAGTGAAAAGAAAATGAAAAAAAGAAACACTGTTGACTTACACAACGGTTGCAAGTCAGAAGCTGGTGGGCCGTAGACGGTCTGGGGTCCAGCTGTAAAGGTCAGGGGGTTTCGGGAGTTGAGGTTCGGGCTCTGTGTGCGACAGCGGGGCGCGTCAGCTCTAGTGGGGTGGAGAAGACGGTGCAGATGGACTGGGAGTACTGAGGCTCCTCCTCACAGCTTTCTTCACTAAATGTCAGTTCACTGAGGTGGACACCTTCCAGCTCCGCATAATGCGGACCAGAGAAGAGTCTCATCACCGCACAGACCCGGGGAACCTGCAGGACAGTATCCTTGAAGGTGATGATCACCACCAGGCCCACCAGCAGGTAACCTGTGGAGAATGTCCAGCCTGTCAACATGCATGTTTATGGTTATATTAAAAAATATATTTTCAAATGTGCTTTTAAAAACAATATTGTATTATTACGATGGTGGAGTTATGTTGTACAACCATGCACAAAATGATATGCGTTTTTAAGGCTAATTCTGATGTTCATGTGCAAAAGCGTGGAATGTGCAATAAAATAAACAGCATTCACATAATCAAGTGGTCAAATGAAAATTACAGAATATATGAGTGAACAATTAAATGAATAAAGAAAATTATTTTTAAATGATTGTCAAAAAAAGTCATTGGGGAATTTAGACTCAAGGATTACTTCTAAAATTCTGGCAATGGGCCTGAAAGTGCCTCGTATGTAATTCATTCCATGAATGGTGACATTTCATTTGTTAGAGCCTTTCTTACACTGCTGTCATACACAATAACATTAATGGTTTTAATGCTGATCTTTTCTTGAAGCTGCATCAATCTTATTTCGTTTTGTTCTTTTGGCCAGTTTGGGGCAAAACTCAGACATTAAAATCCAATATTCACTCTCCTTTTAGCTCAATTTTAGTCTCCACCACCTCCTGGGAAAAATAGGTCTCTTTAGCTGCTAAATGCTCCATTATGTTCACCAGCTGGTCTCCAACTGTGTCTGTCTGATATTTGGTGCTGAGCAGGTTGAGTACAGTGGCTTTATCAGAACCGTTTAGCTAAAAACAGCTACCTGCTGCTGCTGGAAAACACATTTCTTTAAAGGCCAAAACAAGCTAAAAGAGGCTAAAAATCTCCGTTGTCTCTTAGCTGCGGCTGAGTGGTGGTGAGGTACAGCAGTGTGTGTACTGGTAATGTGAGTCAGCGCAAACACAAGAGGCATGCAGCCATAACTGGCCACCGAAAATATGATGCAGTTTACTGCAGTAGAATGCGAGATTAGCAGGATAGACACATAGGTGCACACTCACTCACAGACACATGCACGCAGACACACACATGAACTCCTGGCAGAGATAAAAACTAACATAAATCAACAGTTTATAAAAAAGGAGATCTGCACTTACATGTGGTGAGGAGTTGGAGTGTCTCCTTGGCTGACGGCTCCCAGTTTCTCCCCAGAGAGTTTCGTCCCTGGCCGACGGTGCTCAGGACGACAAAGCAGAAGAAAAGAGCATCCAGGAAGCTCCAGTCGGGCTCTATTGCACAGACCAGGAGGGCTGGGAGGAGGAAAAGGAAGGAGAGGGCGAGCACGGAGAGGAGGCCGACGTGGACGAAGGCGGCCCGGGTGTAGGGCAAACCCCAGTAAGTGTGCAGGTGGTGGACGGGAGCGTGGGTGACCGTGGGGAGGAGGAGGTTGGAGAGGAGGGTGAGGAGGAACAGGGTGAGGGGGATCCCCAGGGCGCAGTAGAAGATACAGAAGAGCTTGGCTTCGTCTGATTTGGGGGTGTAAGAGTCAGAACCTGAGGAAGAAAAGAGGGAAGAGGTCTACAGGGAAGATAGCACGAGTTGTCGCAAATACATTGGTACCCTGTAAAGAAGGGATGTGGGACAGATAGACGACAATGTTTTGAAGGTTATTGCTGCATGTAATATTCAAGCTAAATAAAAAAATCAGCAATCCTGGTTGACCAATGTGAGGATTTGCTGCTTTACATCACTGTGATAATGACCACGATCAACATAAAAAGTTGCATTCCTATTTTAAATCTCGGCAGGTTTCTTGAGTGTCTTACCCATGGTGGTCAGAGTGACGATGACAAAGTAGAGCGACGACACGAAATCATAGCGTCTCTCATCGGCGTCGGCCTTCAGAACCGCTACGTCGCTCTGGTGAGCGGAGAGAGCGTTCCCCAGCAGCTCGCTCAGCCCGCTCTCTCGGACGCAGGGGTTTTCCCGCAGGAAGGAGCGACGCAGCTCCTCCACCTCGGCCCTCAGCTCCACCTCCATGGGCTTCTCCACCACCGTGAACACCAGACCTCCCAGCAGAATGAAGAGCAGGTAGCAGAGAAGCAGGCAGGCAAACGCATTGACCTGGCAGAACAGTCCCAGCGAAGACACAAGCTGGGCCATTGTTGTGTTCCTCTCCAGACTGCAACCAGATACTGAAAGCTAGTTAGGCTTTAAATATTTAGAAAGGTAGAGCAGTTCACCATGGATGGATTACTGAACGGGTCTGCTGGGCTAGAGGCCAAGGGGGCCCAAAGTGTCAGGAGCCCCCTGCCCTTCACACAATGTCACTCAAAGAGAAACATACCAACCAAGAGACTCAAAATGACCACAAAGAAACAAAAAACTACAGAGACACAAAACAACTACACAGGAGATGCAAAACAGCTGCAAAGAGACTCACAATGACTGAGAGACAGGGCAAAACAACCAGACACAAAATAATCACTGGTGACACCAAAGCAACTACCAAGAGATTCAAAACAACTACAAAGAGACTCAAAACGACTACAAAGAGACGCAGAACTACAAATAGACTCAAAACGACTACAAAGAGACGCATAACTACAAAGACTCAAAACGACTACAAAGAGACGCAGAACTTCAAAGAGACTCAAAACGACAACAAAGAGACGCAGAACTACAAAGAGACTCAAAACGACTACAAAGAGACTCAAAACGACTACAAAGAGACTCAAAACGACAACAAAGAGACGCAGAACTTCAAAGAGACTCAAAACGACAACAAAGAGACGCAGAACTTCAAAGAGACTCAAAACGACTACAAAGAGACGCAGAACTACAAAGAGTCTCAAAACGACTACAAAGAGACGCAGAACTACAAAGAGACTCAAAACGACTACAAAGAGACGCAGAACTACAAAGAGACTCAAAACAACTACAAAGAGACGCAGAACTACAAAGAGACTCAAAACGACCACAAAGAGCGGCAAAACAACAGACGAAAAATAACTATGTATAAAGAGACACAAACTGACAAGAGAAACAAAGCAACAGTAAGGTAGGAGGTACTGTATGTAGGGCAGGTGGTGGGGCTCTTTGTCTCATAATCCACCCATGCAGGTCTCAGACACAGGTCCAATCAAAGGGAGAGACCAGTTCAGAACATTTGAGAAGAATACAGAGCAGGCAGGCGTGTTGGACTCAAAAGGACAAAGAGAAACTCCTAGAGAAAATGTTTTATTCAGCAATAACAACAGCTATGTACAAGATGTCAAACCTCCAAACACGCAGCAGACCTAAATACTGTCATTGCTCCTCAGCAGGGATTCAGTCACAGAAATCGTGCCGCAGAAGGTTTAGACTGCATTCACTGACAATAGTGAGACGGTTGATGAGAAGCCCTTCATCTCATTTTACTCTGATGAGCATAGTGCTCAAATGATTAGCCGACTGAACCGATAATGAAAAATAATGAACAGTTTTTTTGATAAATTAATCTTTTAAATCATGTCTCAAACATACAGCAAAAATGCCAAAAACATTCTCTGGTTCCAGCTTCTCAAATATGAGAATTTTCTGCTTTCCCACAGACCACACTAAATGTTTTAATATTGTTGTAGTGTAATTTATTATTTTTTATCTGACTATAGCAGTCGGTGTCCACCCCCTACATTTTGCCCACCAGTATTTTCTTGTTTGATACCACTAGGGGGCGCCAAAGTTGGAAATATTCAAATACTACAAATTATTTTGCCTTTAAATCAGTTTGAATTGATTGTAAATACTTTTGTTGCCTCAGTGAATTACAGTCCAAATGTCCTTTTCCATCTCCATAATGAAACAGAATCCTTAATATTCGCAATATTCAACTACGTAAATATCATCACAAAAGACAGCTCATTGGCAGCTTAAGCTGAAAGATATGAGTCTGGGTGTGTAAAGTCTGCAGCAGTCAAACCTGCTTTGTAGTTCATCTCTGAGAGCGTCCTCTCTAGAGAGGCAGATGAAGGGAGTAATGGGAACATGCCCAGCGGCGCACAGGTTTGCCCACCCTGCCGATGACAGGCAGTTTGTGGGCGTAGGCGCGTGGCGGGACGGCAGGAATGGGTGGAGTCGGGGCGAAAGTGGTCTGGAAGGGCCGGCGCCCTTGGCAACGGCGACCCATTTGCCGCCCGCCGATGAGGAAGGTGAACACAGGAAGTCCCGTCTGAGGGGAGGTGAAGCGAGCTTTGGGGAAAACGTCGCGAGACGGGCCGGCAACACGCTGGCCCGGACGTGACGAGGAAGACTTGGAGCGCTGCACAGAGGAGGAGGAGGAGGAAGAGGAGCGAGCCAGGGACCTGAAGAGAAAAGAAAAGTCAGCAACATTCAGTCCTGCAAACACCCGCCCAATGGTTTAGTCTTTAAAGAGGGTTTGCTTTACCTTCCTGATCCGGTAGCTGCCAGGCTGGGGGGGGGCGGGTCCGTGCGAGGACTCCCATCCTGCCTAGGGCTGACGTTGAGGTTGGCAGTCAGCTGAGGCATCTTCCGGGCGGTGTCGGGGTTGGAGGTGGGGCCACAGGGTTCCTTCCTGGTATCAGCGAGCTGCGACGGGGGGCAGGGAGGGTAGCTGCCGAACCCCGGCCCCGTGCTGAACCGGACCGCCAGGCTGTCTCCAAAGAAGGAGTAGAGCTCACAGTACATGGCGGGGAGAGGGACCGGGGTCCACTCCTCCCAGGGACAGCCGGCCCCGCCTGCCTGAAGGTGGCTGGCGATGCCCAGGGCGGCCTCTGACAGGGGCTCTGGGGGGGGGCTGAGACCGGGGGAGCTCACCCTGTAACCCACAGCAGAGCCCGGCTGACTGCTGGAGCCCCCCTCTGCTGGCTGAGCCAGAGACAGGGCCTTCATCTTTAGCAGGCGCTCCACTGCCACCTACAGGACAGACAGGTAACCTCACACTCAACTGATCCTACTGTATAGTACCCAACAGTCCCTGTGTCAGCTATCACAGTACGAAAGGTTACATCCAATGGCTCAGTTCTGTCACAGGTCCTGAAAGGTACATTACATCTACTGCAGCATGGGGAGTGACATGATGAATGAGATGGGGAGGGTTTGTTTCAATGAAATGAAGACTGGCAGGAGTTTAAACAATGAGGACCTATTAGTCAAGAAGAAGAGTGGCATTGCAGCAGGCCGCTGGGTGAGAGGACGTGTCCCTGCAGTACTGACCAGGATGGCTCCGTAGACCTTGTGTCCGTCCGCTTTGACCTGGGCGTTGGAAACAGAGTAGTCGTCCAACACGGCCTGGAGGTTGGCCCAGTAGGCGGGGAGGTGTGGGAACAGCACTCTCTCCACAGCCTGCCAACAGAACACACACACACACACACACACACACACACACACACACACACACACACACACACACACACACACACACACACACACACACACACACACACACACACACACACACACACACACACACACACACACACACACACACACACACACACACACACACAGGTTATTGAGGAGACCTGAGAGGAGAGCGGTTTACATTAATGACTCTGGTGCAGACCTCCAGATTTCCTCAATAGTTTGAATTGGGTGTTTGCAGAAATGTCTACAAAATGATGCGCAAGACATCCAGGATATTTAGGAATACAACATCTTGAGTTTGAAGAATTCAAAGCTTCAGTGAAGCAGACACGTGAAGAATATTTTCAAATACTATCAGACACACTGAGTGTACAGACAATCAAGAGGACATGGAATGAAAATATATTATTCAAGAGGAGAACGTTCAACATATTTGTAGAGCAATATCTCTGAAAGTGTCTCACAGACACTGAGATGATACAGTTGTACTCCATGAATCACAGTAGAGCTGTAAGTCACAGCTACCCACCATCTCAGTGTAATGTACGACGGGTACTTTAATGCAGAAACGCGAGACTGCTGAGATTTACAGAAGCAGTGAACACACCTTCCATCCCAGAGCGTGAAGCCCCACCACGGCTCCGTAGTGGGTGCAGAGCGGTCTCACCGGGTCGGATAGAACCTTCTGCAGCGACAGCAGGATCTGGTGGTAGAGACCGCTCACCAGATCCCCGTGCGTCCTGGAGACACGGCACAAAAACAAACAGAATGCTAATGTTGCTCCGCGTCTGCTGGATGTGTAAACAGGCCACGGAATGCTAATATGTTCGCCGATAGAGCAAACGGTGGTCGTATGTATTAATATTACACGCCCAGTCCGGAACCGTCGGTCCCTCCTCCACACGCACACGCACACGCACACACACACACACACACACACACAGCGTTGCATGTGTCTGACCAAAATACCAAAAGAAATGATTGATTTCAATCATTTTTTTAGAGTTTTTAAAGTTGTTTTGTTGTAATATGTATAATAAGCATCATTTAGTTATTGCTACTGAGGATTTAACAAACATAAAACATGATGTTGATAGGTTTGCAGTTTTCAAGGTGTATATTTCTAATTGCATCTCTTACACACATGAAAATAAAGTTGTGAACACCAGCTGAATATCTATGATCAGAATCATAACTGTATTTAATTGCTACTGTGTAAAGGGAATACTGCTGCTAAAAATAACCTGATTTGTTTAAAGTGTTTGCAAACCAAATGTTGTTGCACTTTTGTTCATATAGCAGTACTTTTAAAATAAAAGTGCGCAATACACTCCTTTTGAATTAATCATTGAACTTTGCGCATAATCATGCAATTAATCGCGATTCAAAATTGTAATCGTTGCCCAGCACTAATTAATATTTGTATTTCCAGCTGCTCCACTGCCCTCAAGCGGCACAACGAAAAATGCAGCTAACTGAACATTTTGCCCAGAAACCACAGACTCAAGCTAGCTTTGGACCAAAACCTATAAACCCATGTGACAGAGAGATTTGGGGAGATCCAGCTGCAAATAATTATTATTTGCAGAATTTGTCATTGAAGGAATGAATCGTTTTGAGAATAAAATGTGAGAAAATGTCCATGAAAATGTACGAAAAGCCAAACGGATGTCCTCAAATGTCTTGTTTTGTCCATCAAACAGTACAAAACCCAAGACAGTCCATTAACTGTCACATGAAACAAAGAACAAAGCTCTCTGAATCCCTTCAGCAACCAAACAGGACCGTCTGCATCTCATCAATTGTACAGCGTGGTGTACGCCAAAGATTTACTTTTTTAAACTGGGTCGAGTGAATAAAAAAAAACAATTCAGTTTGCTGTTGACAGAAGCATGGCTATTTAAAAATCTGTTTGTGCAGGATCTGGTGAGGATTCACAGCTTTCTTCACTAAATGTCAGTTCACTGCTTTCACTTCCAGCTCCGCATAATGCGGACCAGAGAAGAGTCATCGGCGCACAGACCCGGGGAACCTGCAGGACAGTATCCTTGAAGGTGATGATCTGCAGCGTTTTAGCTCCGCCTTCTAGGGTCGGCTCTGTTCGCTTGGAGCCTCGACCGAGTTGGTACCAACATGAGGACCGGGTACCATCCAGAACTTTTGACAATGGAAAAGCATGAATGAAGCCGTGACGTAGCACGCTGTGGAACAACGCAGCACCACTGACTTACAGAGTACATTTCACAGGTAAACACAGGCCTGAAAATGCTCATTTAAAGATGCTGCATGTATTGTAAAATATGAGTGATCTTCTATTTTAACTCTACTGTTTTTTTTACAAATTCTTTGGTTCATATTAAGTACAAGTGTCCCTGCAGACACATGTATGGTATCCATGTGGTCATTTGAACCCTGTGGACAGACTGCGGGTCAGAGTAGCCGACAGCGCATTGCTCACCAGAAGATGTGGCTGAGGAGCAGAGCCGCGTAGTCTCTGAGGGTCCAGTGGTCGTTGAGTGGGTTGATGGAGGCGGCCAGCGGCTCCAGGATGCAGTACATGACGCTGGAGACCAGGCTGCGCACGTAGGAGCCCAGGTACAGGTTAGGGTTCTGGACCAGGCTCTTCACCATGTGGAGGAGCCTGTTGAGCTGCTCCAGGTCGTGGCTTACTGACTTCACCTGCACAGAAACAGCCACACAATCAACATGTTTACATTTGATTTATCTACTTTTTAACAATATGATAGATTTTACATCTAAAATCGCATCAACAGGACATTTCCTCCAGTCACCATTTGTTTGGATTAGTTTAAAAGTGAAATATCCACGAGACGTGATCACGAGACAAACCTACCCCGCTGATGACGTAAACAAAGTACGGCAGGAGGGCGGCGATCTTGGAGTTGGACTGGAGGTCCAGCAGAGCCACCTGAAACACGCAGAAGAAACAGGTTGGAAGAGAGCCACTCATTAGCCGGAGTGCCGGACTGACCCGTGCTCAGCAGCAGTTTACCTTCATGAGGTGGGGGTCCTCTCCCAGGATGGCCCGGGTGATCTGCTGGTAGTACTTCAGCAGGTCGTCCGACAGAGACTGCACCGCTGTGGGAACTGGGACAATGCAACAGTCAGTGACGAACACTGGACACCTCCGTCAGGGTTAGACGGCTACACTCAGTGACATACATTCAATTTAACCTATGCTGTAGATACAGTCGAGGTGCTACAGGTCGGTGCATGAGAATTAATAAGGAGATCTGAGGAGAAATAAGGTGATCTGGTCAGAACCCTGGATTTGAATAAGGCAGAGGATAGTTTTACATGCATGTTCAATAAAATTCATTTCTGCATGTTTTTTGCAATATAAACCAAATAAAGGACTTCAAATTGAACCACTTCCTCCATGTTCATTTTGTTGCACACAGCCTGCCATTGACTCAGCTGTGTGTTGACTTGTCAATACACTACATCACACTCATCATCTTCTGCTTTACTACATTGTGTTGCATTTGTGTGAGCATGCACCAGAGTGACATTTGACAAGATTAAGCGCTGCGATTTAATTCACATATTATGGATTCAGTCCTCTTCGCATTCATTTCCTTGATCATGAGTAGAGGAGCAACATTGACGACTGTGTGTGTTGAGTGAGCTAATAATGATGTATCTGAGTCTTACCTGTCCCCTGAGGCTCCAGGTTGCCTTTCCCATCCAGGTAAGACACGTTTACTGACAGCAGAAGAAACCAGGAGCAATGATTAGTAAAAGATACCTCCTAATTTAAAAAAAAAACTTTCAGCATCAAGGATACCTCTGTGAATAGTTTATGACGGGGCGGTAGCGCATACCTCGCACCAGGGTCTCAGCACAGCCCTTGGGGATGTTGGTGGCCAGAGCCAACTCCACCAGGTTGATGTCACGGTCCTCGATGAAGAAAAGCTCTCCTTCTTTCACCGGGCGGAAGGGGAGAGCATCCTGGGCCCCGAAGCCACACACGGCCTGATGAACACACGGAGATAAAGAAGCTTGAGGCACCGATGGCCGGAGCATGTTCACGTCATGCAGACTAAGCTGTTCAGACTCACCTCCACGTTGCTCCAGCGCAGAGCTCTGTTGAAGTCCTCCACCGTCAGCTTCCTCCTCTTAGCATGTCTCGTGAACTGAGAGCTGCTCTGTGTGGGTCCAAAACAACACGCAGTCAGTACTGCACCTCAGATGTTCGTTCAAATAACGTGACGAAGAGTTGTCCATTTGTGTATGTTTCCTATTGTAAATGCTGATGAAGCTTTTAAACCGAACTTCATCTTTTCAGTGTGAAAGAAAGGTTTCTTTCCTGACTAAATGGAGTGATTGCTTCATACTCAAAAGATGGATGTTAGGTTCAGTAACGCGTTAATGTTTCAGTCATCATGGAAACACTCACCTGCGTTGCCTCCCTGAGCCGATAGCACACGTCCTCGGCCAGCAGAGCAGCCACATCGTCGCCCAGCTCCACGCCTACACTCTCGGCCATGAGTTTGACGGAGTCCCGGGAAACCTCGGCGAAGCGGCGCTCCTCCCGGTCCGCCATGCTGACGGCGGCGACTCTGAAACTGAGGAGGAAAAGCACCTTACGTTAACCCTGTGAGACAGTTTGTAAGGCCCGGTACATCTTAGACACGGAAGCGGCGTGGAGGGCCAGGTCTTTCAGAACTTATGGGGCTCCCTACGTAAATGCTGCAACATCTGGTGTTTTTAGGTTTAGATTAGATTCAAATAGACTCGTGCTTGGTTGATCAGCCATATTCCGAATTCACTTATCCAATTCGCTGCAGGTCTTGACTTTTGGTGTATCCATTATATGATAGTGACAATAAGACAAACATCTTCCATTTACCACCTTTCCCAGTAGGAACTCGAATGCTAACAAAATTAAATATGGGTTACGTCTATCAGCTGGAACAAACAATTCAAAAGTGAATATTGTGAAATTATAATTTACGTTATAGTGTCGGGAAGATAGCTACCACTGTTTTGATGTATAAAAGTGTGTTACTGCATTATTTAAGATAACACTAGATAGTAAAATGCAATGAGGCAACCAAATAACGTTACCAGCCTGAGCCATTACCGGTTGTAGCCAGCTACAATCACGTAAGATGCTACTAGCTTAGGTTTACTGTTTAACGACAGAGAAAGTACGACAAATTTCAAATATTTGAACTAGACTATACCGTCTTAGCCAGAGCGGCTGTTGGCCGAGTATCAGAGTCAGAGGGAAAGTTTGCATCAGCGTAGCTCCTCTCCAAACAGCAGGCGCTCCATTAACAGTCAAGTTAGCAAACATGAGAAAGGAAATCAGTTACGCCCTTCAAAATAAGACGACATTGGAGAATGCGTTCGATCTATTTTTAAAGAGACACTTTTCTGATTAAGTGCAATAAATAGGGAAATTGTGTAAATTTGTATTTTTATTTTTTTTCTTTCTTAATCCAAGTGAATAAATGTGACTAAAACGCACCACATCCGGTCTTATTCTTGCCAACTTGACTGTGCTACAAATCGACTTAGCCATTTCCGTAAACTAGTGACGCGCCAAGAGGTGAATGCCAGCGATTGGTCGATTGCATTGAGATACAGTTCAATTCATAGAGCCTTTAGTCCCGCCTTTTCCGGTGTCTAGTCACACAGGCGCTTGTATTGTGGTACATGAGTTTAGTCTGCTGTCATAACCCAAAAAGATGAAGGGGAAAGAGTGAAATGCCAGATATTGGTTGGCACAGTTAGTAAAGAATACATTTTATGGATACCCGAAACATAGTGAGTTAGTGGCTATAATGGGTCAAAGAAAAGTCTTTGCATCATGACGGTACTCCTTGATGCCGTAGCTACCATACCCCAGCTTTGTGTATTTAAAAACATTTTCTGCATTCTATAAAAGGGTAATGAAAGGCTCTCACACACCAGACTTGGGGAAGGCCGTACAATTGTCATGTTTAAACAAGGATAATCAGCTCACAGTCTAAAACATTGTAAGCTGTAGCAGTAAGACTTTCATTGAACCAAGGGACCTTTTCTGTAGCTAGTTATCGCGGTCCTTTTTGTACTCACATTTAAATGTAGTCAGTCATGTCTATGAGACCTTGATGCACACGCAAACCTTACAAGTTCAAAAAACAAAGACTTCCACAGCAAGGTTAGAAATTAAAATTAGTTTATTCATGATTCCGAGGTCAGACATTTCATTTACTCAGTTCATTAATAAAGTATTTACAATAGTTAAAAAATTTAATTACACTCAGGAGTAACTGTAGTGATTCCACAGACCTCTCCTCCAAAAAAAAACAGACTGCATAATCTGCAATTTAACAGTTCAAGTCCTGCTTGAGCTGCTGACACAAGCTCTCAAGTCAAACAACCTCAACTTAAAAAATAATAATAAATTCCCTAGAAAAGAGGGCTTAAATAAAAAAAAACAATAGATTTAATTGAGCTGTGGTGTTCAGCGCTGCTGCTGGTTTCTAACTGGGACCACATCCAGTTAGATGGCCCTGTTGTCCCAGATCTCCTGGGCCTTGCTGCTCTCCAGCTGCTGCAGGTGGAGGGCCAGTGGCAGCAGCAGGTCACTGAGGTGCTGACTGGAGAAGGTGAAGGCGTTGTGGGCCGTGACTTCTGCCGGCGGCGTGGCGAGAGGCGAGTCCGAAGGAGGAGAAGACAAGGTGGAAGACATTGGAGAGGAGGCGGTGAAGAGGGAGGTGGGGGAAGGTGAACCAGAGCTGCCGGACAACCCTCCTTGGAACTGGTCGGGGGTTCGGATCTTGTTGGGGAGGCCGTGCTGGAAGCGGCAGCGTGTGCCGTACAGGCAGAACCCAAAGGAGCTGAAGGTGCGGCACAGAGCTCCGCGGGGCTTCCACTGCTTGGTCGGATGTTGGAGCTGGGGGCTGGAAACGGGCACAGGCATCTCCTCTCCTACGTCGGGAGACCCCAAACCGCTGCCGACATCTCCGCCCTCCACATGCAGGAAGTTGCAGCGGGTGCCGAAGGGACAGACGCCGACGGAGCAGAAGGTGCGACAGGGGACGTTCCTGCGGCGGCGCAGGGCGGGGCGCTGCTCGGCAGCGTCGTGGACGAACAGGCAGCGGCTGCCGTAGTAGCAGCCGCCGGTCGTGTGGAAGCCGCGGCACAACTCAGTCTTGTACTTCGGGTGGCGGAAGGGAACATGGAGCTGGTGGAGGCCGTGGGCGAACTGGCAGCGCTCAGCGTACTTGCAGACACCAGTGGTAGAGTAGCTGGTGCAGAGCTCGGTCTTGTAGCGGGTGGAGCAGACCCAGGGGCTGAGGGTCGGGGAGGAGGACTCTACGAGGGGGAGCAGGGCCTCAGCCAGGGAGAAGCCTTCACCAGCACAATCCATGTCCGACTCCTCGCTGGACAGCAGGTTGTCCACCAGCACCTCATCTTGGTAGGAAGGCAGGAACAAGTCATCACTTCTGGCCTGAAAACAAAAAAGGTTCAGAGTTTGAGTTGAAGGTATACAGCAAATCATCCCTTTCGCCTCACTTCATGAGAGCCGTCACTTTGGTCTTTAAGAAAAGATGTCCACCATTTATTACTGTCCAAATTCTGCCTGTGGAATCAGCTCTATATAGTGCCTTTAAAATGACACACAGGAACTCAATAGTGTTGAGGGACTTCTTCTGCAAACAATCCCACAAGTCAGAAAATGTATTTATGAGTTCCAACTCCTGTGAGTTAGTATAAGAGTGCTGAATACTGTTGGTTGTTCCCGTCTATCAACTTCCAGTCTTTCAGAAAAAGGCTGCATCGAATGATATTGTATTTATTAATCTACACACTCCCTCCAAAACAAGTTCAGTTAACAAATTCCCAGAACCTCATGTGACATGGAATTATTTAAATTATTCTACCATTTACCTCAAGACTATACAAACACAAGTAGCAGTCATAGAAATGGAAACCCTCATTTGTCTGATCAATGATGTACTAATGTTGTTGCCAACAATACTTCGTTACATAAGAAAGTAGGTCCTCATATTTAAGACAAATGTAAAAAGACTTGCCTCAAACATGACTGCAAACAGATGGAGTTACTCGTGAGGTTTTGAGAGGTGAAACCTGGCAGAAAACCCGGTCTAAGGAGCAGAAGGGTGTGTTAGTTGGTTAGTATAGTGACCCTGACCCTCCTGCTCTGTAATGGAGTCACAAGCAAAGGTAAAGTGCTCCCCTCTTAACTTTTAAACCGGCTTTCACCTCCCGCCTCCTACTTGAAAATGAGCATCAGGTGTGCTCGAGCACAACGTCACGAGTGTGTCCCCGGCGACCAATCCGGTTAGCAGCTGTGACGATATCAGCGTCACAGTACCTGCAGCGCTAGCAAACATTGGCTAACGCTAATGTTAGCTTAGATGTGTTTGTTTGCCGGGTGATATGTGTGTCTGTCAGGTGAAAGAGCTAGTCTGGCACTGGCATACTGGATAACATTTCATTTTATTCTAACATTTTAGTCATACAAATATTCAGTAGAGACTGGTTTACATTTATATTGCGTAAGATATGAAATGATAAATCATAGAGTCCAGACATTTTTTTTCTTGACAAAATAAGTCTCTCCGTAAAATACCAATATTTTTTGCACCTTTGTTGGACACATAAAAGATTTTTCCAGATAAGTTGATCATTAGATTACATTATATACATATCTGTATATGTCTATATATATATATAAATAAGTTACTTTTATTTTACATTATATATTATATATATATATAATGTATGTCTATAGATAGATATAGGTAGATAGATATAAGATAAGATAATACTTTATATGACAAAATACATTCATGCATATAGCTGAATCCAGTCGGTGTGTATGTATTTCTGATCAAATACAGGGCTGTTTGTGGGACCCCATGATGTTGTCTCATTGTTTTATGCTCATCGTTTCATTTCCTTCATTGTTTTGTATTCTTTACCGTCCTTTACACTGACAAACCTGATTAGTTCTGAGCTGGAGTGGATGTTTATCACAGGGCTCAATCCACATCCTCCGTGTGAACACACCGTTAGAGGCGAGGGCCTCGGGTTCATTTCAGGTTTGTCAAAATTAACACCTCAGTCAGAAGTAGTTCAAACAAGCCTTCTAATTAAAAGCCGTCTAATAGGAACACAGCTGAGTACAAATAGACAAATATTTCCTTTAGCCAGGCTAATCGTTCCTAATCAGACCCGGAGCAGGAAGTCTTCAATATATTCATACTGTCAGTAGAAACACACCTCAGATTCATCCCAGGGATTCATCCAGAAAGGATGTATCCCTTTATTTTCCATTCTTTTGACATTTTAAATCACAGTGAATGTTATTTAGTTTTGTTTTTGAGAACTAGATTTAATCCTGAAGGTACTTGTTGATGAAGTACAAACAGGAAACACAAAATAATAACGAGTCACCATATTCACTGCTCAAGCTGTCAAGTATTAATTTAGGTTTGGACTCTAACTTCAGGACACTGACTCATAAATATTTCCCTCTTTATTTGTGAATATAATGGAATAAATCAAAAGAGAAGAATTTTACAATGAATAAAAAAAAACCTTAAATGATCCCACCCAACATGTAAATTAAAGTCAGCTGTTTGTGCTCACCAGAAATTTGCAAACAGACAGATATTTAGAATAACTTAAAGGAAGAAAATAATTGAACTTTCCAAAAAGAAATACAAGACATAAAAAAATTTAAAACAGATTTGGAACAGATGTGGAAGGAAACGGTGAGTGAATTGTAAAGAAATTGAAATACAAAAGCACCTATCTTATGTTTATCAATGCCATATTATGAAATAATGGGTCAATATGAAGATTCCAGCTAGTTTGTCGCCATTCTAACAATGTTTTGTAATAAAAAGATTGAATATAGATGGTTTTAGATGTGCTGGCCCATACTTTATTGCCGTTATGTCTTACTCACTGTAAAATACACAATCACAGTTAATCATCATTGATTACCAAAGAACTGTTACCTCCCCCTTTTTTTGATAAAGTTTATGTGGAATAAGCACTTTTATTATAGATTTTTACTCACTATTTGATAAAAGAAACAATGACAGAGATGCGTTGGCCTTGTTCATTGTTTTCCATGACCTTATGGGCCCTTCATATCTACATAGGGAGCCGGTCCTCTTCACTTGTACCACCATGTTTCTACAGGAGCCCAGAAAGGACAAAGCAAATACTGGCTCGAGAGCAGGGGTCTCAAACTCATTTTCACTCTGGGCCACATCAGCATCATGGTCGCCCACAAAGGGCCGGTTGTAAATGTAACTACTCGTAACATATTGTTAAATAACTCTCTGCATTTGATTATTGTTTATTCAAGTGTAAAAATATTGTACATGCAGTTATATAAATGTAAAACTAAAAATATATTTAAGTACATTTCTGTTATAACTTAAATCCTTTTAATTTAGGGTTAAGAAACCTACATTACTCTATCAAAGATTATTGTTAAAGAAAATATCAAAGAAGTTATTGTAATAACTTTGTTCAAAGCTTAAAATCCTTTCAAGGGTGCGTTTGCACAATCCCACATGAAGTATTTCATGTGTTGTAAAGACACATTTAAAGTAGTCTTCAATGTAATCACAATACATTTCCATGTCAAATGTACAGTAACCAGCCAAAGAGCTGCTTCTATGACTGTGTGTTTAAGTATCTCTTCATTTTGACCTTTTTTTTTTTTTTTTGCTGGCGGATTCGCGGGACACATAAAATGACTTGGCGGGCCAGGAGTTTGAGGCCCCTGCTCGAGAGAGCCGCTCACCTTTTTTTGTCCGCTGAAGGCCACCGTAGTTCTCCAACACGCTTGTAGAAGGAGCCGTGAGTGGAGGGATATGTAGTTGGTTGCAATCTGCAGCCTCGCCACTAAACCCCACACATTGCTCCTTTAATGCCACACAAACAGTTAACTTTAGTCACTCAAACCTTCAGAAAAGCAGCCATCAGCATCGGTACCGCTTTTCATGCCAGGGCTAATTCAACCCCTTATGTTGCCAAAATGGCCCTTCTTGATACCTCACATGGAGAAAACTCATTTTTATTTTCTTACCATTACACCTTAAACAAATAAATCTTTAATTACAAAAAAAAAAAAAAAACGTAATTATTTAGCCTAAAAAAACCCCTTTTTTTGCATAAAATAAGAAATATTTTTTGGGTTTGGACATATTTAAGCTTGGAATAAATAAACAAGACAAAGAAACGTGCAGTTTTTGATCCACATCTAATTAAAGACACACTGAGGTTTGATACCCGGCTCTACCGAGGACACGGCTCGTTTCCTCTCTGGGAACACCGAGACACACAGTGGACAAAGAGCCCATGACTGACCACGAAGAAAAAAAAAATCTTTATTTCTTTTCTTATCAAGATACATTAAAGGATACAGAGACATCGGAATAAAAAACACTTGAGAAAAAGTTTCAGTTTGTAGCATGTTTAGTCTCTCCATCATACAAAAATCAGCACCCTGTCCCCTTTGAATGTGGCCCCTGGTTCAAATGACCCCCCCCACCCTATGAAGGAGAGCAATGTTTCACATGTACAGTAGCCTAGTTGAGCCATCTCCACAATAATGGAGCAGAATTACACACTTTGGATGTAAAAAAAGTTTAAAATATGCCAGTTGTCCACTTCGTCTTTACACAGATTAGTATTTGCTACAAACTCGACACTTCAAATTTCTTTTTTGGAGAAATATTACAAAGCCCACATTGGGACCAAACTTGCTTATAAAACCTGTGTGAGTCCTCGGTGCTGTGGAGATTCACGGGAATTATAATCATCCAATTAACAACTCGCTTTTAGAACTCACCCATAACGGTACAAACCGGGGGAACCAAAATAGACAAATGAAATGAAAGCACACGGAGATGAGCTGAAGACATGTCGTCAGACATTTACAGAAGAGGATCAAGGCCGCGAGAGGCTCTGAATGAATCCATGTTCGGAGACAAAGTACAACTTTAATCTCAGACTCTTTTTGCAACACCATTCCAGAACTTCAGTTTTGGCCCCAATTGTCTTCCCACATTTACATATTGATGTTTTTTTTTAAACAGACTTCTCACTTGACCAGTAAAATAACAGCATCAGTTTCCTTCAAACCAAACATCGTGAGCAATGATGAGGCTTTAATTTAACATGACCCAGGGCTAAAAGTGTCCACAACTGTCTATTTTTGCACATTATGGCTTCATTTTGAACTTTTGCCGACTCGAACATAGTACCTCAAAGCCAAATGTGTTCTCTCATGGCAAGTCACACAGTAACCACCATCATTAGATTTTCCTCAGACGCCACACATAATCCGTCCTACACTGTAAGCGATGACCTCTGACCTTTGAGTCCAAGCAGCTCGTTCAAACATACTGAACTGAGGTCAGGAGAGCGGAGCAGAGTCCTCTCTTCAAACGGATGAAAGTGGCTGTAAAACTGACAGGAGACCAAAGACCAAATGCAGCAGTTCGACTGCGAAAGCAACCGTCGTTCATTTTTGTTTTGTTAAATGTCTACCGTGATGCCTGGAGAAGGTGGAGATGCTATGGAGGGTTCATTAACAGTACAAATATCAAGTGAGCACAAAACTACTGTGAGCAGTTAAGTCAGGATGAGTAAGTCGAACGTGTCAGTTCAGGCTGTATAAACTAGATATTCGGTGCATTTGGATATTTGTGTATATCTGGGTTTTGGAGTATTAATCGGTTAAAATGAGCAAATTGAAGGTGGCCATTCAGATCATCAGCAGATTCATTGATAATGATCATAATGGTTGCTTTTACTTACGTTGTACAAAGTGGCACCTTTGAAACATCACTTTGTCTGTGCACACACACACACACACACACGTTTTGTGCTCACTCAGTATTTCTGTCAGTGAGGTGGTTCAGGGTTTTGGCTCCTGGCTGATGACGGGGACAGTTGACAGTTAGACAACAAACACTTTGTTTAGACGGACTGAGGCTGGCTCAACGTGTCCCAACAAGTCTCCTCAACTTCACCAGTGAACACGAGCACAGTCAACGAGCTACGATTAATAGCCAGTCAGATTTGTCCCTGCTGGAATGACATTTTCTCATCAAATTAGACCCCCCCCCCCCCCCCCCCCCCGATACTGCAGGCTTCATGCCCTTACAACGGTGCGTATATTTACACAAAGATAGAGACGTCGTGGAGGAAGAAAAACAAAGTGTGCTTTGACACCGTTGTTTTCAGGATGAGATGTATCTCAATTTAAATTACACATTTAAAAACAGGCGCAATTGAAAAGGGGATCAAAAATGATCTAGGATCTGGAATAAAATACTACAACGCCCAAGGTGTTGCGTGAGTGTCGATGTGTGTGTGTGTGTGATGGACACAGCAACGTTTGGGAAGTAACAGAGGAGTAAAGAAAAGAGGGAAATAAAAGACTACTGGTATGGCGTACTGTGCTGCCTGTTAAGTGACGGCCTGAGCACAGACCCTCCCTAACCCGACCCCCATGTCCTGGTAAAAGACCACCCCCCCATGTCCTCCACCCTTCAGTCCTCCAGGACGATGGGCTCGTTGGTGCTGGAGGGGAGCAGGGGCATGACCAGGGAGCGGGGGGGCGGCGGCAGTTTGATCCGGACCAGGAGGTGAGGTTTCCTCGCTGCCCGGCGCATCTCTGACTGGGTCAGATGCTTCCTCAGAGCCCTGGTTGACACAGAACACCAGGACATAATGAGTTTAACTTCATTCACTGTGATGACGACAAGACTGTCATGTTTCAATCAGCAGCTGAAAGAGATAGTGGGCCTTTATTGTGGTAGAAACCAGACAATCCTTTCCTTACTTTACCACCGTGATGGTGTTGCATCTTTAAGATTACAGCGTTTGAATGATGTAGAAGAAGAAGAAGTACCTGGTGTCCTTGGTAGCCACAAACACCACAGGGTTGGGCGCCTCCCCCTGGCTGACCTTCTGCCGCTTGATGACCGACTGAGAGGTGGTTCTCATACCTGAAGTGTACGGCCTCCCATTGGCCGGGTAGGGCACGCCTGCAGCCTGTGGACCAATGACAGACCGGCTGAGTGAATCAGCCGTGTTCGCTACCTAAAAAGGTAAACAAGTGATCAGACTTGTATGATAATTACAAGAGACAGGCCAGTGCCTGTCAGCGGCCTCAGGCCCCGATCGCACAGAGACGCGTCGTAGCAGGCACGTCGCCGCTTCCTAAACTCCCCCATGGCAAAACCAGTCGGGCGATACAGCTGATGATGGTGGAGGTACGCAACCACGAGATCAAATGTGAATAACAGGGGAAACATGGAATGAATGCAGACATCGAGTTCTTGCTGGTGCACGAGAAAGAAGCTAATGAAATACAACCCACTAACATCAAACTTTCATCCGCTTTTGTCCGTTCCTTCCACATCTACCGGCATCAAAACAGGAAGTCAGTGGTAAAGCAGTAAAGCCCGTTTCTTGCTAGATATGATGATTAGCTGCCTGGGCCAAGTAGTGACGTGTCTCTCTGGAATATTGATCTCTCTCCCCATATTTGAATAGAACACTTGAAGCAATCACATAAAGGCAACCTGTCCAGAAAAAGCCATTTAGAAAGAACCTTTTCTGTAAATTATACAGCTAGTTTTTCGAGTAACAGGAAAGGCAGTGAAGGTGGCCGTGGACATACGCAGAGAAGGGTGTTATGGGTAGGGAGGAGCTGATGCGTACTTGCACGTTAAGGATTTGATTGGTCGCCTATGTGCGGGCCGGATATGTGTGATTCCACTTTATGTCAGCATATTTTCTGAAATCATAAGCCAGCAGGGCTGTGAACACAGTGTGTGTGTGTGTGCGTGCGTGCGTGCGTGCGTGCGTGCGTGTGTGTGTGTGTGTAATACTAACGTTCTCGAAGCCTCTCTTTCCCAGCAGGCTTTGGCCTACGCGGGGCTGGCTGGCCTGGTTCCTGTTGATGGGTGTCGGGGGTCCTCGAGACGCCTTCAGTTTCAGAGGGGCTGAGATGGCTGCGGAGACACAACGACACTCAACAACCAATCGCAACGGAGAAGGTGGATTCAGAGAGAAGTGACGGTCATGTGACGCGTCCTTACCTAAATCCTTCACTATGTTGGCCAGAGACGGTCGAGGCACCAACTTGGTCTTTTGAGGAGTTTTTGTGGCTTTGGGTAGCCTGATTATACCTGAAGACACAAACAAGGTACAACGTGGTTGAGACTCATCTTACATATGGTGCTCACACATAACCAACGATTGACATGCATTAAAGTGAGAGTGTTGTACATACACTCAGCCTTGACAGCGTTGGCGTTGATGGAGGCGTAGGGCCGCCGTGCGGCGCGGTGAGGCTGCAGGATGTCCTCGCACACCCGCCGGGCGATGCGTGTCAGCTTGGTGGTCTGCAGGATGAACGTCTGGCGGTTCTTGGCCAGCAGCTTGGCGCGACCCTCGTTGCGGGTGAACGGCGACATGCCCTGGACCTCCTGGCGTGTCATGTGACCGCGGGGGCCTGACTCCTGCACGAAGAGGAAGAGGGGATACCGTGAGGACGGAGTCATGTCATTCTGAGAGGACAACTCTTGAATGGAATGTTTGTTAGAACTCAAGCCTGAGACTGTGAGGACGAAGACTTACAGAGCCGGTTCTAGCGGCGCCCTCTAGCTGTGTGGGGGTCTTCAGGCCTCCGTACTTCTTCCAGTAGATCCAGCAGGAGGCGCACAGTCTGCACTGCATGTTGGGAGGCCCCCAGGCATACCACTGAGCAGACTGGGCCGCTGAGTAGGTGGCGGGAACATTGGTGTTAGGAGAGGGCAAATGTAGTTCTGATTGGACATTCAACAGTTTTTTTTATGTTGATGAATATAAAAAAACTGCAGTTACATCCGGTGTGAGTAATTGTTTATCTGTGTAAGTTCATCTTATTCATCCAGGTGCACGACGTCAAGTCAAAACGTTATTATCTCCTGGACTGAAACTGTAAACCTGTAACCTCAAAATGAGGCCTCTTGTCTTCTGTTTTGATATCAGTCCTGAAGATTCTTGTGATCATTGCCGTCCTAAAAACAACTAAATCTGGAGTCACTAGAATTCCATCCCCCCATCAGATGGGTCCTGCACCGCGCATACTTACTGTGGCAGCTCTCACAGCTGAGTCCCTTCTGGAAGCCTGCAGCCCCGTTCATACCAGGCTTGCTGCCTGGCACCATGATCTGGTTGGGGTTGGGTTTGGTGCTGGAGAGGGAGGGGAAAAAATGGGAGTTATCCTGACAGCAGTTCCAACTACAGGTGGGTACATCGTGAAGCGGTTTACAGTGATACTTACTAGGTGGGGATGTACACCTGCTTCAGCTTGCTGTCTGCCTCTGCTGCCTTTAGTCGTTTCTGACAGAGAGAGAAAACAGTGAATGGTTTGTGAATGAGCAGGGAATCTCAAACCGTGCTTTGAGGTGGCTCACTGCAGACCTACCTGTTGGATGTAGCGGTCGGTAGTCTTCCACATGTAGTAGAACTGGACCACACTGGCGAGAGACTTCCAGGGCAGCTGAGGGAGAGGAAGGATACAAACAGAATATATGTTTAGTTTAGGACTGAAACCATTCCCGAAGAAACTCGAGCAGCTCAAACACTAAAAATCATTGGGCTTTGATTACACCCCTGACCCCCGTCCACAACAACTCTGGGGTTCATTGAGCCCCTAATCATCGGTGCTCAGATTGAGGAGAGCGAGCTAACGTTATCCGTTAGCAGTCGGTGGGCAGCACAGTCCTGCTTGGCTAAATAATGAAGCTAACAGCTAACGTTGACGGAGGTTGCATCGAGTTACATTATGATGCATTCAAGCTTTATTAAGTAAAGCTCTATTTTGTAAAAAATGAGTATCACGGTAAATCACGTAATTTTTTAAGTAAAACAATAAACACCTAATTAACTCCTATTCATTTGAATTGTGTTTCTGCATAACTACTATAAATGAAACTGTAATATGGCACTGAAATGCACTAATGAGGTTTAGTTTTGACAGACTAGATTATTGTTTGCAATTTATTTTTTATTCTGTCTTATTTTCTCTTTTGTATATGTATTATTGCTTCTTACTAAAGGAATTTATTTATCAGATTGCTCGATTAATTAATGGAATAATTGGAAGAATACTTGATTACTAAAATAATTGAGGTCTGCTGCCATTGTTCAGTTCAATTCCACATCAAACTGATGTTAATAGCAGCGTTTGAATGTTTGCATCACCAGTGAATACCACCAATCAACAACATCACTCATCAAGCTTACACAGCAGAGAAGAAGAAGAAGCTTACAAAGTCCTGGCGGATGTCGTTGAAGTCCTTGCCGTATTTCTCCAGGGCCTCCTCAAACAGCATGGCCTCTGAGGCGCTCCACTCCTCCATCTCATCGCGGCACAGCACCGGGCCGCCCTGAGGGACCAGCGTGGACATGGCTTTGGCCAGGTCATAGCTGTTCTTCTGCAACGTGTCCATGGCATGGAACTGAGAGCAGGGGGAGGAAGAGAGGCACATTCGAGCTTCAGCACCACAGACAGCAGGAGCTATGCATTACACATATATTAGCATTAGAGGCTAAGGCTTGTCATGTGATTTCTCCTGTATATACTTCTAGTTCATTTAACACCATTCTATTTTATTGTATATATTGTGCATTTTTTTTTTTAATACTTAAGATTTTTGGTTACTCTGTTACTTTGCTTACTTTGTATGTCTTGCTGCTGTAACATACAAATTTCCCCCTGGGGATGAATAAAGTACATATCTATATCTATCTATCTATCGATCTAAACACAGCCAGATTGTAAAATTGGTGTCTAGGAAGGTAGTAGTTGGTTGAGTTGGCTCAGCACACCACATGCTGTTTTGGGATCAGTGATATATGAGCTCCCTTTCAGGAAACCTTTAATGTCGCCACATCTCAACAGTCACAACTGAAGCTGCTGTGGATACACGAGGTGACAAGACGTCGATGGTGTGAGAGACTTTGGCTACTTACAGCCCCATCATGTTACACAGTGGATGCAGTGGTCCCAAACATGGACTGGGCTTCTTAAAATCAGACATGGAACAGGATGCCCATGTGTGCTATAAAAGCGACTACAATGAACTTTCATCTTGTGTGGATGTTGGCGCTCCCTGTGGAGAAAAGCTGGAATGTTTCAGAAAACCAGATTCCTTTTAGAAAACCTTGTATTTTACTGCAGCAGGGACCATCTGCCCTGCTTTGTTCTGGTTCTCCCATGCCTGTTGCTGCCAGAGGCCCCGCTGGACTCTGAGCTGAAGGAGTTTCTGGTGAACCTACATGTTTTCATCCGATCTCACCAAGTCCAAACCGGTGGCAACGATGACGAGCATTAGGAATAACTGTATAGAAATAGACCATCTTCTCTCTGATGGTCTGTCTCCTTTACTCATATAGGTCATATGGAGGCATCAGTATTAAATGGAGACTGTTTCATAACCAGATAGAAAACTCCTTGTCGTAAGCTCAAAACCTCTGCTAATAACGATGGGAAATGTAGTTTATCACCTGATGCACCAGCAGTTGAGCAGCTATGAGGCAAACACTTCAGCAACAAACCAGAACATTACCATTTGCCCCAGATTGGGATTAATTGTTACTATCAATATAGTGTGGAAACACACACACACACACACACAGTGGTCTCACCAGTGTGATGTCTCTGGAGGCTGCAGCTGCACTCATGTGGAGGCTGGGCTGGCGGATGGAGCTGCTGCAGTCCAGGGCCCGAGCAAAGGTTCCCACAGCCCTGAAATGATCCATGCTTTGGTTAATATCACTGACCTGTGATCTGTCTGCTCTACATTGGCAATAGCTTAATATTAACATCAGTAATGTTTATGAGAGAATGTGTGTAGAGTGCTGAATGTTCATTAATGAACACTAGATGGTGTGTTTTGACCATTTAATGGGCAGCAGGAGGATTTCCCTCCAAAAATAAACTTCCTGTAGATTTCCTTTATTAAACTGTGCTGCTCCCCCAAACACTAGCGTAGTATCATCATCCAAATGCATACTCGGGTGCATATCTGGCAAAATGTGTATATACCCTGAATTGAAATACTACCTCTTAATGTACTCTCGGGTGTTACATGTATCAACCATGAAATATATATTCACATTAGATTATCAAACTTGTTCCCAGTTCACACATTTCCTCAAGAAAAGCTCGCCTGGGGATGGCAGAGTCAGAAGTCGTCATGGCAACAGGATTAAGTGATGATGCAACTAAGTGACAGATGGGAGGGAAGCGTTACCTTGCCACCACCAGGAACTGGTCTATCTGAGGGTCTTTAAGCTGGTTGTTGGGGTCCCACACTTTGGTCTCCAGCTTCTCCTGGATCCGGTTGTCTGACTCACCTGAGACGAGGAGCAACTGGGTTCAACTTAGGAAGGGGAACCATTTAAAAAAAAAAAAAAATGTAATACATTTGCCTGGTATCTCAAACTTTAAACGTGCTGCTCACCCTCAGCTAGCTTGTCAGGGATCTCTGCCTGGTACTTGGAGCCCACCCGGATCTCGCCCTGGTCCGCCAGTAGGGTCTTCTGGACGGGGTCGAACACCAACGAGTAGAAGAAGCAGTCCTGGACCGAACACACATAAAATGATTACAGCTGCGTGCAGAATGCACCAACACATTCACTGCATCTTTCTCTAAAAAAAACTAAAAAGTAATGCTGACGACAAACCAGCAGACGGAGTCTTACCTCTTTCTCCAGGTAGCCAGACAACACGTCCGTTTCATTGAGGAGGGTGACGTTACATTTCCCCCTGGGGAGACAGAGAAGAGCATTCACTGAGCAGGATGTCGAAGACAAAGATTCTCTTCAGAGTTGAGATGGTTGTGGCCTTGAATGCTGCTCAATACACACATTTCTATATAAATGTTGTTCAGTCAGATTTCAATTAATAAACTACTGTTAGGTTACTTTCATCATATTGTTTTCTTTCCACCCCCCCCTCATGTATTTTCAATAGAGGATTTGATAGAGGCACATATTAGAAAGGGATGGGTTGCACATATTGAAGAAAGTTCAAAGTAGGCTATTTCTGACAAATCGCAATAATCCGAATGTGCTGCTCAGAAACAGAGGGAAGTTCCCACAGAGCAAGAAAAGATCTATGGTCTGTTTGTGACTCTTATCATACGTACCAATAACCCGAGCATCAATGTTAAAAATAATAATATGAATAGTTTGGACATCTGTTGCTGCTCCAGCTGCTTTCTAAAGGAGATAACGGTGGTATCAGGATGACTGAGTCCACCATACTTGGATATCTATGTAAAACGCTTTACATGACTAAGTCCAATATGTGGTGTACGTGTGATCCATTCATCAACAGTTGAACAGGATGGGTAACAAGTCTTTTCAAGAGGAAGTAAACAGGCAGGGACATATCACTGGCGTGACAGCAGTGAGAAGCTGGATTCAGACTGCAGTAGTGTCAGTGAGTCCCGCTGGTGATCACGTACCGTATGTGAGTAGCAGGTAGGGATTCGAACTGTCGGGACAGGAAGAGTTCTCTGTGTTTGAGCTGGTGTTTCTGTTGTTCAGACGGCGTCGGCTGCTTCGACTCCTCCTCAAATTCTCCTGCAACACAAACACATCGGCGTCAGCGCTGCTTTCTACCGACATCATCTGCTTGGGTCTGAGATTACGATTTTTTTCTCGCAGGTCACTGAACATTTCTTCCGGACACTCCATAAAACCTTTGGAGAATGACAGTAGAAATATGAGATATATCATGTAAAGTTAATCCCTGACTATTCTTAACTCATGAAAATGCTTTATAAAAATAGCATTCCTTCATTTAATTGTCCCCCCGAGTTCATTTCTTACTGCTTTTATTGCATTTGCTTCCAATTGGAGCAGTTCATATTTAGTAATCCTCTGTAAAGCACGCCATAAGTGTTCAAAGGTCAGCCAATTATCAAGCTACAGAAAATTGGTCAATGGTGTGATTTCTTGAATTAAGACTTCTATAAGAAATGTAAGAATTTAAACTGTACTTGTACTTTGCCATCCACTACAATGCACACTACACTGTTATTAATGGACTTACTGTGAAACAATGAAACTGTGTCACATGACCAAATGCATGTGACACCCATGTTTCCAACAAGTAAGATACAAGTAAAAATTAAGCCATAAGCAGCTGTGTGTGCGCGCAAGTGTGTGTGTGTGTTCGGCCACTAGATTGCGCATTCCTAATTTCAGGCGGGTAAGTAATTTGTTGCAAGCTGGAGGGGCGGGACTATATCGCTCTATCTCCGTGGACTCCGCCCCTGCACTCAGCCACAGGAAACCCTGTCAGTGAAGGAGAGAGAGAGAGCGAGAGAGAGAGCGAGAGGGGACACAGAGATAGCGAGCAAGAGGGACAGTACCTTAAGCCACACCCCATTTCTGTTAACCTCTCAACCCCCCTCCCCCTCCTGTCCGGCTAGGTCCGGCTAGTCCCTGCCAGACAAAGTAGTAAACCCTGTGTACCAAACCTGAGGCGCCCATCCCCCCCCCCCCCCCCCCCCCAACATGTATCTCCAACTCCCTCCACACACAAAGCAGAAATCTCTCACACACACACACACACACACACACACACACACACACACACACACACACACACACACACACACACACACACACACACACACACACACACACACACACACACACACACACACACACACACACACACACACACACGGCAAGTCAGAATTAACCCGTTGCATGCTGTGGCCCTCGGGGACAGATCAAGGGCCTTTTGTTCTGCACAAAGAATTGGTGTGTGTGTGTATGCGTGTGTGTGTGTGTAAAATGAGGAGGAAGAGGAGAGGAGCAGTGATGAGGAAAAGTGTGGCAGATAACGCTCTGTTTAGTACAAATGAGCAGTAGCAGATAGAAGAAGCTGGTGCACTTCTTCATCACTGTAACAGGATCAAACGGGCCGAGAGCAAGTCCAAGTCTTTGAAACTATATTAACAGAACTACGTTTTGTTAAACAGCTTTTTTCTCTCAGAAAAAGAAGGTTTTCCTTTTTTGAACACTCACCAGAGTGAATAGCGATGTTGCTCGTTAGTGTGGATGAGGAAAACTGAACTTTTGGAAAGCGACCCAGACGAGGTCGGGGTTGTGTAAAGGTGAATTTAAGAATATATTGTCACCAAGACGCACCGCTGAGGTGGTTAGGGAAGCATTTGACCACATATCTTTTGCAGTGTAAACACTAATACGCCTGACGAGTCATCAACGCTGAAGTGCCAAAAACTGCTCAAATCCCCATAGACCCCAATGTTAAAATACCCAACTTTACAGCAGAAATAAACACCCAAAAACCAGTCACGGTCTCACCTTTTCCCAACAAAGCCCCGCCCACTTCAAACCAGTGAGATGAGCACTGTTAAAAATGGAAACGCAAAAACCTCTAAAGTGAACCTCTTGTCCATGAAGGTTGCCTTCTTGCCATTGTGCACAATTTAACATTTAAACTTAAAACATCATTTGCTATATGAATTAATCTGAAAACATAACGGCGACCCGGGAAAGACTCAGCCAGACAATTCTCCATTCTCAGAAGAGATGGACGGCGTAGCGCTGCAACATGCGTCTTTCTGTTTAATTGAAGGTATGAATTTAAGGATTCAGTTATACTTCAGTATTGTCGTTTGTATTTTTATTTGGTATTGAATAGTAGCATTTTGAAAAAGGTTTGGTGTGTTATATGCAGGTTTGTAATCAAGAGCGGTAAAACATAAACAAAGAACAAAAAATCATATATTTGAATATTTTGAGATGCCCAAACAGTGGACAAATGTAACATTTCTAAACCAAGAAATGTAAAGATTCTAACCACAATGAGATAAACTATGCGACTTAAAAAAATGACCAACTAGACTGATGCTGCTTCCAGTAACTGGATACATGAGAAGACATTTTAACTGTGATATGATGGATGATTATCAGTGTTAATGATAGGACTGTCAACCAAAGCATCGATTGTTGGAAGAGTTCAAATGGGACATTCTCCATCACTGGAGACTGGAGTTGAGAAAAGCTGATTGTAGACAAACCACCATGAATGTGTCAGTGAAGTTCATTTTGCGTTGTTGTGGTTCAGCTCGGTCACCGCAGAGCCATGTTTGGGAGGTAGACGGTTTGGTCTCTTTAAAAAAATTTAAATCTTTAAAAGAACGCAGCAGAAACAGCACATGATGAACCAGCTTTGTATTTCGTCACATCTCAGACTCGTCCACATAACCACTGAACAAACAGTACATCTGTGTGTGGTGCTGAGTGCAATAAAAAAAGGAGCACAAATGCATCCATTTTGAGGTGTGTGCGTGTGTGTGTGTGTGGGGATGTCTTTGTCTGGAGCACTGCGGCCCAGGAGGAAGGAGGGGGAGGTGCTGTGGGTGTCGGGGTTGGGGGTAATGAGTGAGTGTGATCGGGCCTCAGTAGTCTGCATGCCATTAGCACCACCCCACCACCTCCTTGGCTCTGTGATCACACACAAGACAGAGATGGGCCTACTGAAATACCCCCCCCCCCCCCCCCACACACACACACACACACACACACACACTTCCTTGAATCGAGCAGAGCAGAATAAATATAATATAATATAACATTTAATATTGATTAACACATTGAAATACACGCTGTAGACACATTTAAATGTCCTCATCTAAACACTAAAGGTCCTGATTGAAAACTATTGAAATGATCAGCTTCAATTATTGATGATTAATTAAACTGGAAATTGATGCAACTCGGATCATGGATGTATAAAGAGAACTGTATACAGCAATGAATGATGCTGGGAGAATGATGCTGGGAGGAGCAGAGGGGAGCAGAGAGGAGCAGAGGGGAGCAGAGGGGAGCAGAGAGGAGCAGAGGGGAGCAGAGGGGAGCAGAGGGGAGCAGAGGGGAGCAGAGGGGAGCAGAGAGGAGCTGAGAGGAGCAGAGGGGAGCAGAGGGGAGCAGAGAGGAGCAGAGGGGAGCAGAGGGGAGCAGAGGGGAGCAGAGGGGAGCAGAGAGGAGCAGAGGGGAGCAGAGGGGAGCAGAGGGGAGCAGAGAGGAGCAGAGGGGAGCAGAGGGGAGCAGAGAGGAGCAGAGGGGAGCAGAGGGGAGCAGAGGGGAGCAGAGGGGAGCAGAGAGGAGCAGAGAGGAGCAGAGGGGAGCAGAGGGGAGCAGAGGGGAGCAGAGAGGAGCAGAGAGGAGCAGAGGGGAGCAGAGGGGAGCAGAGGGGAGCAGAGAGGAGCTGAGAGGAGCAGAGGGGAGCAGAGAGGAGCAGAGGGGAGCAGAGAGGAGCAGAGGGGAGCAGAGGGGAGCAGAGAGGAGCAGAGAGGAGCTGAGAGGAGCAGAGGGGAGCAGAGGGGAGCAGAGGGGAGCAGAGAGGAGCAGAGAGGAGCTGAGAGGAGCAGAGAGGCGCTGGGGGCTCCGTGGTTTTCGTACTCACTTGCGTTGCTGTCAGCCAGGGTGTTGAGGTTTCCTGAGATGTCCCGCCTCCTGAACAGACACACCACCTTCGCCTCCACGTTCCCATTGGCTGTCTGGAAGTGGAGAGTCAGCAGTTACAAGTCAGCTAAGGGTGAGTCAGAGGTATGAAATAGGGCTCCGCATCATTTTCATTTGATTCAGTTCTGCTTTTCATTAATTCTTGACTTATTTGAGCGGGCCAAAAATAAATTGCAAACAGAAAGCACTTTAATTCATCAGCAGCTGTGGGCGGCCACAGGCCTTCATCATATCTATAGCAAGCACTCCAGAATCACAATCAACAGTGGTTCCAGCGCTCTGTGTTCTCATCTGCAGATCTAGTTTGTTGTTTGTCTAAAAGATGACTCACGTTTCTGTTGCCTTGTCCATTATTTCAATCAGTTACGGTCATTTTGTTCAGTCATTTCCGAGATCTGGGAACACGGCAACACAGCTACAACTATTTACAAAACTATTTTTCGCAACACTGCATGTCACTAGATCTCAACTATTAACTCAGTGAGTACAATAATATCATCACTAATGATGGCCACAAGAAAAGAACAAAGTTGTTACAAACTAGAATTACACTTGAAGTTTCTTAACAGAAACATAATACTTCATTAACCATCTATTCGTAGGACTCTCAATGTGAAGCAGCAACAGCTTTCTGTGGCCTCCCTCACCAGTATAGTGATGGCTTAGTGTACACACTGGTCTGAACAAAAGAAGCTATTTCTGTCTGTGCATGGAGGAGAATATAGGGATGTAACGAGCCATCTGTCTGGATCGATTAAACAATCAACTATCCAATATCATTGAGTGAGAAGTCGATCCATAATAATCTTTAAGATACCTTTATTCTTAAATTCTCATGGCACGTCTGTTTCCTTCCTAAGCATTCAAACAGTGCTAGCGGCCTAGAGCCAGGCTGATGATGGCCAGCAGCCAAGAGAAAGACAATGAGAATATTTACTCCACTCTCTGGAAAAAAAACAGCAGCAGGGTCGTTTGACTCCCTGCTGGGCCAAAGCATCTGGAAATTTTTCAGATGTATTTTTACTGACCTTTAAGTCGGACCGGCTATTCTCATTTTAGTGACAAGTTGCTCACCAGGTTTGACCTCCAGCTACAGGAGGGCTATTCTTTAGCTAAAGAATAGATTGTTTTTCATTTTGATTTCTCGGAGGGGCCTGTAATTGTACTTTAGTTATTTTTTAAGAGACGATATAAATGTAACAGATTGTGTTAAAAGGGCATATAATATTGTCTCACATCATTCGCAGGCCCTTGAATTGAATCAAAAATGTATCGTGGCAGATTTTGTGATATCTGTCGCCTGCAAGGCATGTTCTAAAAATAGCACTAGTGACCATGGAGCTCCGTCTAAAATTGTAGTTGCTGTTCTTTTTTAATCAAAAACGCTTGCATTAGTCTAGATTTTGAAATGACAATATTTCTTGTCATAAGAGAGTTGGGTACACGGAGGCGCACGGCGGACAGCCAGGACGAGGCTGCCGCACCGCACTGGGTTTTCAGGTTCCGAATGGCGGGCGCTTCCCGTTGGCGCCAGACGTGCGCCGCGAGCGCACCCCGTCGTCAGGTCCGTAAATCCTCGGAACAGGCCGCGGGGCAACAACTCAGGGGTGGCGGGGGTAGAGGCGAGGCAACGCAATCCGACCGAAGGCCAAGATTAGAGGTTTGACCGCGGGCGCCCGAAGACGCTCGCGCGCCTCGGAGGACGAGACTTTTTACTAGTTTCTTGGTGGAGAAAAGGGTACCATTGGAAAAGCTGGTGTCGGTGACAAAAGACGGGCTCCCGCGATGACGGGCCGGCATGCAGGCTTCATTGCGCAATGCAAAGGTGACCCAGACTTCCCAAAATGTCTACATTACCACTGCATCATTCACCAGCAGGCGCTATGTGCAAAAGTAACCGGCTTTGATCACGTGATGATACAAAAATATCAGAGATGTGATACCTCTGACTTTCAAATGTTGAAACAGATTAACAGAAATAAAAGTTGCATGTTTAAATATGTATGTGTAGCTATACCATCATTGTTCATCATTCTGAATAATTATTGTGAGGAATAATTAACGGACATGTGATCTCTTCACATATATTATTATTATTAAGGTGCAACTGTGCAACTTTGTTATTCAGGAAGTTTGTATCAAACAAGTAGCCCTTCGTACTACTCAGTACCCTTGAAGTAGCTCTCAAGGTGCGTTCACACCAAACGAGTTGATTTTTTGACGCGCCGCAAAAACACGTCCAACGCGCCGCAGGTCGTGTTCACACCAAACGCCGCAAAATCGCCGGAGAGGGGGCGTGGTTTATAGACCTGGATCCGTGCAACTGTCCGCCATTAACCATGGAAAAAATAACCTATATTTCTACGTGTTGTGGAAGTCACAGATATCCCGGGAAACTAAACGCCGTCATGTCTGGTTCATAATATTGTTCAGAGGAGCTCCGTGGATTGTATCGAGCTGTATTCACTGCGTCTAGCAAGCCACACGTCGCTGTTTACTACAGCTGTAGGAACACAAAATAAACTGATTTGGCTGTGATTCAACGGCAATAAACCGACAAAAAGGGACACCGAAATAACTACGTAATGATGCCGATTTGTACTTGTCTTCTCCGACAAAAAGGGACTCTGAAATAACTACGTAATGATGCCGATTTGTAGGCTACTTGTCTTCTCAATGGAGCTCTGATGGATCGGTGCTAGGCTATGCTAACATTGTAGCAGCTCCACCAGCACTCAATAACGTCACGTAGACGTAAATACGGCAGCGTCTATTCATTGTTTGTACCGTATGGTTTACACACACACACACATGTATACACATAGTTTGGTCCGGTCTCTATTGATATGAGGTATCGTAGAGCTCTGGGTGAACACAGACGGCTACAGGATTTATTTCCTGATTCAACAATGGCAGGAAGTCAGTGACGACAGGGGGAGCAACTCAACGCTGATAGGCTATCGCGCCACAGCGTCACGCGATTATGTCGCAGAAGTTGAAAAATTTCAACTCACGCGTTGCCGATTTTGTCGCAAAAACGCGTCCAATGCGCCGCGCCATCGCAAAATCGCGGCGGGCCAGTCTCATCTCATCTCAGTCTCATGTACATAGACTTTGTATGTAATCTCGACGCGCGTCAAAAAATTGACGCGTCTGGTGTGAACGCACCTTCAGTCTAAAAAAGGTTGGTGACCCCTGGTCTAAAGTGTCAATATAGTATTGTAATCTAATACATTTGGTGATGTACACGCCCTAGCCATGAGCCAGAAAAACGGCACAAAGGAACATGATTGCCGTTTTGGTTTTGTTGTTCGTCATATTGGTTTTTCATAGCAAATGGGCTACCACTGCATTTCGTTGTGCAACCCTGTAACGCACAATGACAATAAATGATCCTTAAATACTTATGAAGGCAATAAAATAATAACACGGTGCCTCCTTAGTCTGAACCGAGACGGCAAACTCTTAATTTCCTCCAATTGGCAACTGCAGCGCATTACAGCTACACTCTTTCACAATAAAAGCTCAGACGGTTATTTATGCTTTGGACAGTAGCCAGGCTGCTAGTGGTAGCCATGTTGCTAACTGTGTTAGCGATCCGGTTGTCTTTGTGACAGCGGCAACAACAATGAAACCAGTCCAGCTGGTGAATACTAAACATTGAAGTAAACTCGATGCAGACCGCTGTTCGGGTCTGGCGCCACCTCCTGGCTGGCTGAGTCCCTCACATGCGCCTCACACAGGAGCAGCCATGTTTTCCTTCCGCTCAACAAACGCCTGACCTGGGATCAGAGCGAAACTCCACCTAAGATGACCACACCCCCAGCTCCGGCCAAAACCTGATGCTGACTCTTCATTGGCCAAGAAAGTGCCCCCCGCTGTTCGTGCCGACCTGGTTATAAGCGCTAACACAGCGAGAATCAGCCTCTTCCCTCTGGACTTCGTCCCGGGACAAGAAGACACACATCTCTTCGCGCCGGACTCGTCCTGGCTACAAGAAGATCCATCAGCCTCTTCCCCCAGCATCACGCTGGCAACAGAAGGCCACGAGGAGCGCGGCCTCATCAAATCCTGTCAGGTCACATGTTACATTCGCTGGTCGAAAACAGACCGTTTTATTTTGAGTTCTGGATCCGAGTGCGAGAACGGATAGCTTCTATCCCGTATCCCCACCCTTTTTGTGCACACAGCCGGCAAAAAGACTAACCCTCTTTCCTCAACCGATGATTACCGGGAGCGACGAACCGACCACGTCGCCTCAGCCGAAGTTAAATTGTCCTCTCTGCAGCGAGGACAGATAGTCTGCGTCTGCTCCAGAGAGAGCCACGCCACCGACAGATCCGAGTCTGCGTCTGCTCCAGAGAGAGCCACGCCACCGACAGATCGAGTCTGCGTCTGCTCCAGAGAGAGCCACGCCACCGACAGATCCGAGTCTGCGTCTGCTCCAGAGAGAGCCACGCCACCGACAGATCCGAGTCTGCGTCTGCTCCAGAGAGAGCCACGCCACCGACAGATCGAGTCTGCGTCTGCTCCAGAGAGAGCCACGCCACCGACAGATCGAGTCTGCGTCTGCTCCAGAGAGCCACGCCACCGACAGATCGAGTCTGCGTCTGCTCCAGAGAGAGCCACGCTAATATAGCGTAATATAGCCTATTCGTTGATTTGTTGTTATTCCCATATCTTGTTGTGTTAAGTCACTGTCGTTTACACCGTGGTATTGCGCAACCATCGCGGACCACGGAGCCCCGCTATATTGTGTATTTCCTGCTGTAACTGTTTGCATTAGATCCGTCGCTGCGGGGGAATGTAGAGTTTGTGTATTGTCACTTTAAAGACTGAAACTAGGGTGGCCAGACCCTTGTCTCGCAGACCGAGTTTCGGGGTGATAAGGAAGCAATACGCTCACCTCACCGCAGTGATAAAGGTCTGTTTTGTTTGGGGATTTATTTTATTTCGTTTGGTATTCTCTCTCCATTAACTCGACGAGTGAGGTGAGAATCGTGGCTATCACTGCATAAGCTGACGTCAGTTCAAAACGACAGCGGCAGACTTGTGCAGGATAAGACCAGCGTACTCATCCTCATTACGACATCGTAGCAGAGTTGATTTCTCTCTCTCTCTCTCTTTTTTTCACTCTCTCCCTCGTAACCTGCACACACATAGTCAGGGCCTATGAGCCTGGGGAAACTCCTCGCAATCGATTGCCTCTCACACGTGATCACCCACACAGCAACCTCTCAGCCATTTTGTCCGCCATCTTGGTTTGTAGTTCTAAATGGGCCCCCTCCTCTTTTCATCACTGATGGAATAGATTACACCCCCTCGCTTACGCACGCACACACACACACACACACACACACACACACACACACACACACACACACACACACACACACACACACACACACACACACACACACACACACACCATTTGACTTTAGGTATTAGACACATAAAAGTGTATGATGGTGTTTGTTGGTTGCAATATTACTTGATTTGATCATTTATTATTTTGATTTAATAAACTCTTATACTTTAAAGAGCAGTCGTCTGTGATTACTTGTGCATATGTGTGTAATGAAACTGTATGTAGTAGCCTTGTGTACGAACTTAAACCTTCACTGTCACTGAATGTGTAGTCATACGCAGACTATTGACATTATGAGTGACCACTAATTATGAGACTTAGTTTTATCGTTTGGTTATTGGTCCCTGTTCGCAGGGTGGTGCCCCGTTGTTATTAATAATCATTAATAATTGTTACTTACATTAATAATTCTATTGATGTCAAGAATTCAGTTTCTTAGATGCTGATAACCCAAACACGCTCCTTTACGTTCCCAACACTGCATGAATGTCCAGCTGGTGATTGTCAAACTAACTTCAGCCTGCTGTTTGAGTATTTGCTCTCTCTTCCTCACACAGGTGAGTTCAGTGCGTAGGTGACAGAGTATGTGGCCCCTCTGCTCTGTTCTCTGAAGGTTAACGCTATCAAACCACTTCCACAATGCCCAAGACGTTCCTTTTAGCAGACCAATTCCTCCACAGTTCTCTACAGATTTTAAATCACATCAAGATGTATGCTGGTATCATCATAAAGACTATGATATGTCAGCCCCTGGTAGTAGTACTTCATTCTCCCTGGATTGACTGTGATCAGAAGAGCAGAGAAAGCATCAGCAGCACACACAGCGTGCTTCCCTCCACAATCCAGCCTGGAGCTGCTTTTCCCTCTCCCTCTCCCTCTTCCTATCCATTCATTGTGCTCAGCAGCCATTAGCACTCAGGACGATGCAGTCCTCCTGCTGCTCAGCACAAGCCCTTCAATGCAAGAGTGTTACATAAATGAGCTTAATCCTTTGACTGGGAAACAAGCCTGTGTCACAAGCCTGTGTCATAGGCTGCTGCTGCTCTTATATAAGTGGCTCCTGTACCGGTGTCCTGTGATTACAGTAACTACGGTTTACCATGAGCAACGTCCAGGAAAGACATAGTGTGTGTGTCAGTGAGAGTACAGTATGTTGAATGAAATGATACCAGTCGATCAGAAGGTTCTGTGTCTAATCTATGGAATACGAGCTATGAAACACAGCCTGGTTGGAGTACGATAGGACAACACTGCCAGGTATTCTATAGGGTTGGGTACCGAAGTCACAGTGAGTGAGGCTCGGGTCACACTGCCTCCCTCTATCCGAGTGTGACGGCTACCTTGCTGAACTGCAGCCCTGTCTTGTTTAGAATTAGCCTTTGATAATGGCCCACTTAACTTAACTTATTAACATAAAATAATTATAGAACTCCACTAATTTATTGAGCCGTGCAAGTCACGGCATTTTCCACAACAAGGTCCTGCAAACAATAAAAGCCTTGTGTTAACAGATTAGGGGATTCTGTTCACAGAAACAAACGCTTTTAATTTGGAATGGAAACAGGAAGTGTTGACTTAAAAACATTAAAAAAATGTATGTCTGTGAGATATTTTACAGATATAAACATTGAAACTGTAGTGAAAGGTGCAATGCTGCTTTAAATAAATAAATAAATGTTCTAAATATAGAACAATATTGAAATTGAGAAAGTTTGGACCTAATATATATATATATATATATGATATAAATAATTAAATAAATGAAATTACGCTTTTGTTAGAGTGAAGTACGGAACTGTCGCTGATACCCAATCCTAGCATTACAGAAACAACTGTGAAATGGAAACATAAGAGAGAAACAACCAACCTTGTTGAGCTCTTCTATTCTACGGATCAGGTAAGGGTTGCTGGAGGAGTTCTCAAAGTACACGTAATCTGAAAGAAACAGAGAAAAACATTAGACTCACGTAGTGTTCACAGGGAAACATTCACAGAAATGCATGAATGCACATAATAAAATAAATACTAAGTATCGTAAATATTCCTCTGTTTGTCCGCTGATAGTTCAGGTGTCCTCTGGACAGACACCAACACAGCTCTGTGGCTGTACTGGCAGAACTGAGACCAGTTTGGCTGACCTGAATGATAGGAACCCATTCAAGTGACACACCGCTCTAATTGGAGGCCTGTCCGTACAACACTGAGAAGCTGTTAGGTGAACCAGAGCCTGCCAGCTCAGTGAGTGGACTGGTGTAACAGGAGCTTAAGGAAACTTGTCTATCCAGACTGACTTCATGTGAATTTAATTATACTAGAAGGGCTCTCTGAGAGGGCAGACCATCCACTCCAAAAGTTCACGAGTTCTTCCTTGGCCCGTAACACTAAGTTTCATGACAGTCAGGCCTGTAGTTTTTCCCAGATGAACCAACAAACCAAACTGAAAGTATAATTTGTATTTTGTTATATTTGTGAATTGGCTTACACTGTGGGCACCTGCAGTTATAAATGTAGGCAATACCAATGATTTTTGTTCTTTTGTTTGTCTGCATGTTTTTTAGGGGGAATAATTGTGACTGCCATGTTTGATTTCAAATTTCTCTTTTATCCACAAACAACTTTCCATTCAAATGTACTTTTTGGAAGATAAAATTAAAATATTCACATGAAAAAAGTCTGGTGAGTCTGCTACACGATTGAATCAGACGCTGGTACAACCTCGTCTACTCCCATCCACTGCGGCCGAGTGTTCAACCAACAACAGTGTCAGTAGACCAGCACGAGACAGAAACATGAACGAAGCAATAAAATGTGAGTTTTGAGACCAACTTCGGTTGATATAAGGGTTTAATACGGTGCGCTGAACTGACACTAATTGGGTAGAGCAGTGAATCATTCTTTTCCCATTTTTGTCTGTGGGTGAGGTGTATTGAACATAATACATCAGTAATAATGTTTAGTCTATAGTTAGGAAAAAGCATGAACCAGTGAACAATGAGCACATGAGCAGCGCTTCTAATTTCATCATCTCTTTGTGTCCTCTTCCTCTGTGCCGGTTAAATGGTGCCCGACTGGAGAATTAGCACCACCGGCTGTTTATGTGCAACCGCCCGACTCCTCACATTCACCGAACACTGGTGGATGTAAATGCACATGAAAGGTGCAAGATCTGAGATTGGGAGCATTTCGAGCATCCACTGTCTTCTATGACAGCCTGCACACAGGGAATGTCCTGATACACAGAGCAGTACTGTGCACCAACGCAGCAGCGCTACTATAAATCTGTCACCTGGAGAGGAACATCCCGGCTACCCAACCCAGTGTCTCCCTACTATTATAGTGGACCACCTCTGTGTTAATAATAATAATAATAATAATGCATTTTATTTGTAACGCACTTTTCATTTTAAAAAAATCTCAGAGTGCCACAGAGCCAGTACATAGTAAAAAGCACAGTTAAAACATAGTAAAAAAAAAAAAAAAAAACTATAATAAAATAAAAACCAGTGAATGAACGGAAACACAAAAGAAATAACTGACAGTGATTTAGGTCAGAAAGGCTTTCCTGAATAAAAAGGTTTTTAGGCCAGTCTTAAAAGAGACCAGTGTCTGTGTTGCCCTTAGGTGGTCAGGGAGACTGTTCCATAGGCACAGCGCTGCCGAGCCAAAGGCCCGGTCGCCCATGGTGCGGAGCTTGGTGCTGGGGACCCGGAGAAGCTGTTTGATGATCTGAGGGTGCGGGTGGAGATTTGGGGAGTGATGAGGTCTTGTAGGTAGGGAGGTGCATGTCCATTTATGCATTTATGTGTGAGTAGTAGGACTTTGTAATCAATCCGGAATGAGACAGGGAGCCAGTGTAGGGAGTGCAGAATGGGTGTTATGTGCTCATACTTCCAGACTCATCAGGATCCTGGCAGCGCTGTTTTGGATGTATTGCAGCTTCTGGATGTTCTTGGCAGTGATCCCAGTGAATAGTGAGTTGTAGTAGTCCAGTCTTGAGGATATAAAGGCGTGGACGAGCTTCTCTGCATCTGACAGGGTTAAAGTGGGGCGGGGTTTGGAGATGTTTTTGAGATGATAAAACGAGGTTTTGCACAGGTGTTTTATATGGTCATTAAAGGACAGGTGTGGGTCAAACCTAACTCCCAGATTAGTGACTGTGGCGGCGAGGGGGATGACCTGACCGTCGAAGGTGAGATGAGTTATGGAGGATGACTGAACCTGGTGTGGAGTGCCAACAAGGAGGGCTTCGGTTTTGCTACTGTTTAACTGGAGAAAGTTGTTGCTCATCCACGCCTTTATCTCCCCAAGACAGGAGGTGAGACATGACATGGCTGCAGAGGGGCTTGGGGCAGTTTTGATGTAGAGCTGTGTATCATCAGCATAACAGTGGAAAGACATCCTATGTCTGCTGATGACACGACCGAGGGGGAGCATGTAAATAATGAAGAGGATGGGGCCGAGGACCGACCCTTGCGGAACACCACAGGAGACAGGGAGCAGTCTGGACTTGCATCTTCCCAGTGACACATATTCAGTTCTGCCTGAAAGGTAGGACTGAAACCACTTGAGTGCAGAGTCCGATAGTCCACTGTGTCAAATGCAGCAGTCAGGTCCAGGAGCATGAGGACTGTGGGTGATCCTGCATCGGCTGTCATCAGCAGGTCATTCGTCACTCTGAGCAAAGCTGTTTCAGTGCTGTGGGCTGAACGAAATCCTGACTGAAATTTTTCAAACAAGTTGTTGTGTTTGAGGTGGTCCTGAAGTTGAGAAGCAACTACCTTCTCTAACACTTTGGACAGGAAGGCGAGGTTGGAGATAGGCCTGTAGTTGGCTAGAACCTCCGGGTCCAGGGTGGGCTTCTTGAGAAGGGGACGGATGACAGCAACCTTGAGTGCAGGTGGGACACAGCCAGACTGAAGGGAAAGGTTAACAACTTTGGTGATGAAAGGACTGAGAGTGGGGATATGTGATTTGAGCAGAGCAGTAGGAATGGGGTACAGGTACAGGGTTTCATTTTTCTGAGGATTTCCTCAACATGGCTCTCCTGAACCTCAGCAAGATGTAGAGGAGACAGCACACTCGCTGATATGGTGTTGGTATCAGAGGGAAGCATAGATGGAGAGCTGGACATCAGAGAGCGAATGTTGTTTACCTTGGATCTGAAAGAGTCAATGAAGCTGTTGCATTGCGCCTCTGTAGCCTCAGTTGAAGAGGATGGTTGTGGTTTCAGGAGATGGTTTATGGTTGAAAAAAAGCTGTTTAGAGTTGCCAGGGTTTTTATTGATTAAGCTGGAATAGTACTGTGAACCAGCATCTTTAAGGGATTTGGAGTAGGCCCTTTGATGCTCACGGAAAGCCTGTTTGTGGACAGTGAGCCCAGAGTGTCTGCAGCGTCGTTCCAGAACTCGCCCAGCTGTTTTTATTTTCCGTAGCTCATGTGTGAACCATGGAGTGGAGCGTGAGAAAATTACCTCACGTGACTTGACAGGGGCATGGAGATCAAAAACACTGCCCAGGGATGTATTATAGTGTTCCACTAATTCATCCATTGATGCAGAGGCTGGGCAGGTGATGAGCTGGAGATCCGTGGTCATTGTGGCTGAGTCAATGTTTTTCCAGTTCCGGAAAGACATTTGACGTTTAGGTCTAATAGTAGGCAGCACAAAAGTCAAGACCATTGAGACCACCTTGTGGTCGGACACACCGAGATCATAAACCTGTAGGTTACTGATGGAAGCAGTCAGTGATAACCAGATCCAGAGTGTGCCCCTTGGTGTGAGTGGGAACCTCAACATGCTGCTGCAGGCCAAGACACTCAAGCATACTCAGAAAATCTGCTGCAATTTGACAGGAGGGGTTGTCGACATGGATATTTAGATCACCAACAATGACAATGTTAGTTGGCATAGTGCAGAGTGAGGTAAGCAGATCACTTATCTCAGGTAGAAAAGATGGGTTTGGTTTCGGAGGACGGTATATGAGAAGCACTGTCATGGAGTATGGAGGTTTGCATTTGAAGGCCAGGCATTCCATAGAGGAAAGATCAGGCATTGGCAGAGGAGACAGTTTCAGTTCAGCCCGGTGCATGATGGCTAGTCCACCACCACGACCAGACCTGCGGGCTTTCTCCATGTAGTTATAGCCAGGGGGGCTTCATTAAGCATGGAGTAGCCCCCTGGTTTATGCCAGTAAACAATCTAATCGGTTGTTGAGAAATTGGATACGATATGATAAAAATCCACATAAAGCATGGGAACCAAGACCCTGTTTGTGTTTAACGACAGATCAGATGGGTTGAAGACATCGCAGCAGACGCGTGCTGAGGACAGTCTGTCCCGGATGAGGGGGCCCTCGTGGTCCGCCGAGGGTTGCTGTAAAGCTTGCGGCCCGAGCCACAAGCCACTTTCACCCAGGGCTCTTTCAAGCCGACCTAGAGCCGCTCATTTGCGCGGCACTGGAGGAAATGAGCCTGGCGAGGGCCAGCAACACACCAAGAGATCCTCCCACTCCGAGGGGCCGTCCCTGGCCCGCCAAGTTACATCCCCCCCGGCAGACTGCGCATATCACACCCGTGTGAGGTGTACGAATATTTTTGGATCATTATGAAAATATAGAATGAAAACATTTCAAACATCACGGAAACTCATGCCAATGGATTTTCGAAGAAAAAATAAAAATAAATATATATATATATATATTTTTTTCTTTAATAATAAATTGATATATATATTAGAAATAACCTTGACATTAAGAGTTGAAATAATGTCTCTTCATCACGTTTAAGGGATGGTAACGACTGGTAACTACTTCTGTTAAATGATCCGTGTGAATTGACCTTTCGGCCCAACAATGAACGAAGGGGAAAGAAACATTTACTGCACCCTTTGCTTCAATGAGAAAAATTACACCTGTACTACAGGTCAGTAAAAAAGACAAATGTGAGGGTTACAGGCAGATGCTACCTCAGCAATAGTGGCGACTGGCTGCTGTTAAAAATAAGATTTTAATTGGTCACTGTTGTCTGCCTTTAATGTGATCAGGCCAACAGAAGCCCACTGGATTATTATTGAATTGAATCAGTAAGGGGTCAGCTATACTAGGATTACTTGCCATGGTGACACCTTCTAGTAGTGCTACTGTTAACCCTGAGACATACAAATAGACGTTAATGACGGACAGCGCCACAAAAATAACACAAATCCTCATCAAAACCAACCATTGTCAAATAACCTAATTTCCCAGACCCCAAGATGAGTCCAAACAAAATCATATTTTATATGAAGTGATATTAAACAGATCCTTAATGGCAAAATCTCACATTTTGAGGAACATGGAAACACCTGCAAATTGATGAACATTTCCCTTGATAAACAGCTGAAAACTGATTTTGTGTTCTTGTTTTACATATTTCCTGATTCAAAATCTCAATTTTGCTAATTGTACTGGATCTTATTTGGCCAGTGTTCTTGTGTAATAAAGAATACATTAATTACTGCTGTATCTGTAAACTAGTTAATCTGCTTTTTCCAGCTTCACTGAAACCAAATATTAGCAACAGCCTTGAGACGAGCCTGTATTCACCAATATTCTGCACGTAGGAATGTGTGCTGGCCTCAGCTTCCTTTGAATCCAGAGCTCTTCACAACCAATTATGCTAACCAGTAATCCCTCCCAAACACAGCACTGACCCAGTCTACACTTCAACTAGGCAGTTATTACCAATGAAATTAGTGTGGCAGAGAAAGATCAAGTGCAATGTGCTTTAAACATAATGTACACAAAAATCACAGAAAAGTCTCATACTGACATTGCCCATACCGCCACATAATATCCAGCCGCTAGTTCAGGTTCAGGTGTGAAGCTGGTCATGAAGAGACATTTTAGAGACTTCTCCAAGTTGCATCAAAAAGGTCAAGAGGCCACTAGGCTAGCCAAGAGCAGCATGACTGTCAGATGAGTGAGCAATCCACATTCACAGCAAATATCCTCATATCACAGCAACCAACGGCAATGTGAGTTATGGGAAACTGATCAAACTCAGAATGAAGCAGGTCTGTCAGTAAAATGACTTCCCTATGCTTGAATTTACAATGGAGATAAAGAGACACTGACCTGGGAGGACAGAGAACACCTGGAGGCCGGCAGGTGTAGCAACAAGGTAAATCCTGTTATAGTGAAATGCTGCAGGTATCAACTCCAACACTATCAAACACTGAGTGAAGCCTGTTATGACACAGCTGAAGTAAACCTGCGGGGCAGAGGAGATAATGTGGTGGACAGCCTGGGTCACTGCAATTCAGTCAATCCACTGAGTGAGGAAAATCACTTTAAAGAACTCACCTGTTACCGACACCCCATTCATATGTGGATATTTGATCTGGAACAATGCAAACAGAGTGGAGTGCAATCAGAATGCAATTGGGGCCATACTACTCCTGGAGATGGTCTGGATTACATTCTGATCACATGACATCTCCCCAACAAGCTGACTCACTCCACCTCTTCCTGCTGACTCGAGCTACAGATGAGCCTTTCCTCTGCATAGCAAAAGTAAGTAGAGCCCATACAACAGTATCACTTCCCTTGACTTCACGTTTACCGAGCACTAGCTCCGCCTATCTAATTTGCATATAATTGACAATGCAGGCAGAATCGAGATAACAACAAGGCCTGTGATCAGACGTCATCACCAACACTATAGGCTAAATTGTTAACACATTTCCAAATTATAAAACTGTTCATCAAAAAGGGCAAACAAGGAATGATACAGGGCTGAGCGATATGGCAAAAAACAACAACTAGGGATGTTAATAATCAACTGTTTAATTGTACATCGACAATAAGAATATTGACAATTAATAAAATCAGTTAAAAAATGTATTTAAAAAACACAAGACGCACGCCGAGAGGCTCGCGGATGCATCGCAGGAACATTCCAGATATCCATCAGGGTAAATGGACCTGTCGCAGAGCTACAGCCAATGAGAGCAACACACGGACTGAGGGTAGAACCTGGGGAGGGATCACCTGTCACGATGAGAACTGTTGCATTCGTCCCACGAACCATACTTGTTACACCTAGGGTGTTGGTAGTTATACATAACAGTGACTGATCTACATTGGAGGAAAGAGCAAAGACATGTGGAAACAGGTTAATTTGTGAACTACGCCCCTGACAGAGACCAAACATACTCATCATGGACTCCTCTTTGTGAAAGATCTTGTACCCCCATCTCCAGTTAGTCATGAAGTGTGAAAACCACAACAAATTCAAGACTCCCGATTACAGGACATCAAGTTGTGTAGTGTGAACAGTGCAGCAATCTGACCACTTTGAATGTCGGGTGATATCAACTTGGCTTTAAAAAGGTCCGCCCACCTCAAGTGAACCTGGGTTGTTGCTAACAACGGGGTTAACCCCGTTCACTTTCACTCAGCAGGTGACACCAGAACCTGGCTAGGATCTTGAGACTATTGGGGTCTGGAGGAACTTTGTGCTCTTTTTCTAGCAGTGGTAGAGTGTAACCAAGTACATTTAGGCCACTCAAGTATTGTACTTAAGTACAATTTAGAAGTACTTGTACTTTACTTGAGTATTTCAATCTTATGCAACTTTATACTTAGTCCACTGTATCTCAGAGGGAAATATTTTAGCATTAACTTCACTATATCTATTTGAGAAAATTAGTTACGAGCTGAGCTACTTTGCAGATTCAGATTCTTATTACAAAATAATATCAGTTCTCATTTTAAAAGTGGTCATAGTACTTTGTAAATGAATGGATTGTTATTATTTTTGTAAATATGATCATATCTGATGATTGTGAATACAGGCTCAAAATACCAGCTGTTCACAGTTGCTGACAGCTTTAACTGAGAGATGTCAGCCTTTAAAATATGGACCAAGCCTGCCATCCATTGATCCTCCAACTACCAGACACAGTGCCTCCTTGTAGTGTTTGATGCAGTTCTGCACAGCAGTGTGGCTTCATGTTAAGCTCCATCTGGTCCTCCCACAAGCAGGGACAGAGAGCCTCGGGAGGATACCAGTGGGTCTCTGATGCATCATCACAGGCAGAGATGGAGAAGGAAGGATTCAGACAGGGGAGAGGATTCATTGCTCTACTTAGCACACTGATGAGGAGCCTGACCACAAAAGCATCACCTCCTTGTTCGCAGAGAAGGAACACAACAGCACCAAATTACATAACACTGGCTGAAGCACCAAAAGGGCTCTGCACTCTCATGTGGCTGACATGACTGATTCTGGCTCTAAAGATGGTGAACATTAGGAGTTACTCTTTTATATTCCAGCCCTCCAGCTCCACTTCCTGCCCAGTGGGGACAAATTAAAGAATGATCCTGTTCTACCAGCACTGAGGCCAGCTTAGTGTATCAATGAGCAAGGGGGCAGATGGATCAATGATCCACTAAAAAACCCACAATGGACTTCAGAGGGTTCACACCATCTACCCTTCAGGAGAAAAGAAAAAACACACACACAGCTCAGCTAAAGCTGACGTTCAGCATAATCACGTCAGGGATGAGCTGGTGGTTTTGTTTGAGTATTGGTATGTCGAAAAAATTATCAAAAAAAAAAAGGCAGCCGTGAGTGTTTGTTGTGGACGTATTGGGCTGAAGTGGCGCAGTATGCTGGGTGCTTAAGGCCATATCCACACTAGGCCGTGTCTCGTTGGATGCAGAGTTCTCAAATAGAACCGATCTCTGTCCACGCGGGAGTTTTCAGAATTATTGGAGCATCCACACGGCAGCCTTCAAGGCGGACAGCACGTGACCATTAACGTACACTGGGCATGCGTGTGATGGTGTAAACAGGAAGTGGATTGCTTGCTTAGTTTTAAAAAAATATGACAGAGTAATAAAGTAGTCTTTAATAATGAAAGGTTGTATTTGACACTTAAGATCTTCCTCTATAAACTCAAACAGACACAGTTCGTGGAAAGTTTTAGAAGTTTTATTTTCCAGACGTAGTTACAGCGCTGTGGGTCTCTCTCTCTCTCTCTCACACACACATCAACTTTACTTTAAAATCAACACTTACACGGAAACCTATAGCCTAAGGGTGACTGAAGAGGAGGAAGCCCTTTGACTAATCTCTGGGGAAGATAATGATCTTACATGCGAGCTGTACACTGTGTGCTTCTAGAGGACTTGTAATATATGTGCTTGCTCATACAGAACTGCCTGCACCAGTCAGCTGCAACAACCGAAAACCCTTTTGATTCATAAATATGAACTCATTCTGACAACATTAATGCCTTCATTACAATATACGTTTGTTTCATATTGTTTCTACATCATACAGCCAAACGACTTAACCGTGTTTCTCTGTGGGCCACTTAAAAATGTATTTCTATGACATTACATAATCACATGCTTGTTGCTAACTGCAATATGTTGTGTTAGTATTAAACTAATTAATTTTACCACACTGCATTCCTGCTGTGGAAATTCCACGACACTCATGATCCAGCAGGCTGACAAAAAGTGCAGCTTTGCCTGAGAGATCCAGCAGCGCGACACAACGATGGATCTCATTCAAAGTTCCCTCAGAATGGCCGTTGACATGCACACAACGCAGACACAACACAAGTCACTGTTGCTCTGAGCAGCAAGCCTTTGCATGGGTCCATCCGTGCAGCTCTCATGCACAACCATTATTTTAACGTGTGCACGGGACAGCAATCTTACATGAACCAAACCAAAATATGCCTGAAACTATCCTTAGTTAGAAAAGGGAACTAAAAATCTATGTAAAAACACAAACACTGAAGCCAGACTGAGACCTACGATGAAACTGAAAACCCCAGTTTAATAGTGTAAGTCGTCTTGTGCAGATTGAGCCATACATATACATATACATATACATATACATATATATATATATATATATATATATATATATACACACACACATACATACATACATACACACACACACGAGGAATTAGAATTTAAAAAACACAAGTCTGGATAATGAACGTTACCTGATTTTTCATAAAAGCCCAATATCAGCCCATTCTACCAGTCTGTCAGTACCAGAGACAAGAGATGCTCTTGCTATCTGCTGATGTTACAGACTCGTTGGCAGCATACTGACCAGTGTACAAACTGAAACAAATACCGAATTACGCAGAGTAGTGGTAAATCAGCATGCCCTAAATAGACCTTAACGACCTTAAACAGCAACGAGACTGTCACGCTGTCAATTCAACCGCCACCAAATCGGACTCAAAAAGGGTACACAGAGTCCTAACATGGCTATTAATGATAATAGACAATAAGCGGTAGTACCAAGCACTGGAACGACACGGTGACAGATATAACTATACTGCAGAGTACAGTACAGGTACACATGTCCATATCGGAGGATCGACGAAACTGAGGCGGAAAACAGTGGAGGCAATACCGCTGGAAGCTAGCCGCGTCTACCGGCGTTTTGTTTCTCTCCACGAATTGTGACGTTTGGAAACCCGGTATTAGTAAAGTAGGTTGGAAATCTTAATAATGCAACCAACAACATTTTGCTGTATGAAATATAAACACTCGACGTGTCACAGGATGCTGTGAAATGCCATGTTAATTACGTTTTATAACGTCATTTAATTTCCACGAGATACTAAGATTTCTATCCAGCGGCAAAGTAGCAGTAAGTTACATAATGGAAGAGAAGTCTCACCGGCACAGACAGTGTTACCCTGGTAGTTAGTGTTAGCTAGTTAACTTAGTTACGTGTTTCTCTTGCCGGTGTTTCGTTGTAACTACTGACTAATGGTAGAAGGCGAAGTAGTTACTCTTAATAAACGTATCAAGCACACCGGCGAACACAACCTCACACCGTGCGTAGCGATAAGCTAACTACATGTAGCATTCAAAGTTAGCCAGCACGGCTACTGCTATCCGTTGCATATGAAGTGATATGGCGGTATAATGAAATGAACCCACAGACAAAGCTAGCCGAGCAGCAGTAGCTAACTACCCCAGACGTCGGTAGAGTTGGCTGGATGCTGACCTCTCAGCAGCTAGCGTTAATTTAGCAGTCTATGCTAACTAGCATCGTGTTCACTTCCAGGACGTCACCATATGTAACGTTACAGACTCACGGTCCAAAATGTGACAGAATTACGATTGCTTCGCTTACTTAGAACTACAAACACAATTCGGCAAACTCTGGTATCATACAGGGTGCATTTATTTCGAATTAAATACCAACTTCCACAACCGGTTCGTGCTGCTTGGTAACGTATGTTGGTGAACACTAGTCGGGATATCACGCCAGTCTGTTTAAAAAGTTGATATTTTGTGCCGAATGTTGGAGCGTATAGTGCTACATGGAACTGGGTATAAACTAAGACACAGTGTTGGAGTTATTTACATTTCCTTATTAGCTAAGCCACATTGCAATGTTGCAGTTTTTTTAATAGATTTGACGTTCTTCCATGCAAGAGTGGACGCACGTACAGACACTAGACGAGAGCTAGCATTAGCTAGCGGCTAACCGCACAGACAGCTAGCGGCTAGCTAGCCACCTTGCTGTCGAAACGAACAATCACGTTGTGGAGGGGGGGGTGTCTTAACAATGTAAAACATTCCTTACCTCCCACTCGGTACATGTTGGCCGCCATTATCTCGTAACCTTTATCAAAAGCAGTCCCAGGGTATTCCCCGCCTGGGTAGAAAAGGGTCGATGGGGATCTATTTTATTCCTTCATTTATCGTAGACACCCCCGCCGTGAAACAAAGCCGGCTCCGGACACAACAAGCCGAGATGTGGCGGGTAAAAAGTTTAAAGTTTCCGTTCGTAATGTTCTGGAGGTTATCCCCAAAATATTGTCTTTGTTTTCGGTCCCTCCGACGACCTTCCTCTCCTCTTCCTCACTCACTCACTCATTCACACACAGCTAGCCTGTCTCTTACTCCACTCTTCCTCCCATCCTCCGCTCCCAGCTTCATCCTCCTCTTCTTCACCTCCGCTCAGTTCAACACACACACACTCGCAAACACACACTCACTGGCCCCCTTCGCTCGTGCGCAAATCGTCATCTTCGGATAATGTCGACAATCTCCGGAATGTCACAATTAACTTTTTCACTGGCCCTGGTTTGATAAACAAGCTGTTTATAATATGAAATATAAACTCACACTCATGACTAAATGTGTAAAACCTCTCACGTGCTTTTCGGAGACCAAAACATTATTTAAATACTCGATACCTTTTTTTACAGTCTACATATTACAGAAAGTAAAGAAAAGTTGTTGCTAGATCTAGTCAATGCAGGAAGTTGGGAATGCACACACGCGTGCGCGAACACACCCACACAAACACACGGTAGAAGCAAAACAAATATGCCAGAATCAAATCCTGAAATCACCAAGAATTTTGTTGGAATCTCTATTATAATTAGAGTTATGAATTAGGCTTTAATTAATAAAGTTGTATCACCAATTTCCCCATGACTGAGCTGTATGCAGAGCAAGCACAGACCTTTCATGATCACTGAATGTTTTACTTATATGAGCTGAGAGTCCTTCAACTAAGTCGTGATATTTATTTCTGAGCTTGTATATTTTAAGGCCATATTAAGTATGGGGGGGGGGGGACTGGATGAAATGTTGTGGATAACAACACTCATGGGAAGTCAAATTGTGACTCTTTAAATGGAAATTATGCAAAAATACGTCAATATGAGGAGAGAATAAGAAGGAATCGTGACTTTTTGACAAGTCAAGTAGTGGTAGTAATTACAGTAAGTTCATTTTATTTTAGTCAGTAAAACAAAAGGGTCATAATCCACACGTGCCCATCTCATGACTTTAATCTGACTATATCGTTATTGTGACTCAGTGTTTCAAGATGCAGTCAAGTCAATTTGACAATTATTATTAAGTGTGTTTTTAATAAGGTATTGATTTGGTTGGTGTTTGTCTGATGTCTTCTAATGTCTCATAGGTTGTGTGTTGTAAATAGGTGCAATAAGCCTCAGCCTGCTTATCTTGGTCTGTAGACGATCAATGCTGTATTGATTTCTATTGTACTGTTAAGTTGGGTTACATTTGACCTTTTTTGTTTTTTCTTTTGTCTGTTTGGTTGTTACTTACAGAAAAGAACAACCTTAACTTTCAATTTCAATAAGTTTGAGTTGTCTCATCATTTTGACTTGTAAAACCACAGTGTCACATTATTGGTTGTTAGTATCACACAATTGTGATGAATTTCAATAACTGTCTTATAAATTTGACTTAAAGCCACGATTTCAATTGAGTATCAGATCATACTTACCACGAACTAGTGTCGAAGATACAAAAGCTCACAGCATACCAACCCAGTGTGGTTCTTAAATGCAACCCATCAGAAATATATCAGGAGCATAAGAACCAAACAGAGTTCACATTGATTCCAGATATTGCAAAAAGGAAACCCAAGATTCTTCCCATTAATGTTGACAAATGTGAATTATGAGCTCGCAGTTTCTCCATGTGAATACCCCAAAATCCAGTTCATGCAGTCAGACTCTAGCGCGCGGTGGATATGGTGACTTCCAGTCTTTGAGAGTCAATAGAGCTGTTTGAACGTGTGAACGGAGAACTGAAGAGACCTCAAGAGTCCAGAGAGGACCAGGTCTCTGAGCAAAGGGAGTCCCATGGTGAAGCCCAGGGGAAAAAAAGAAATTGACCAGTACGGATAAATTAGTGGACAGTTCCAAAATAATTGCAACAATTTACCAACATGACCTTAAGAATAGTAACCTGTGTCTGTTTATTGAACAAATATGAATGCAGGACTGCACCAGTCCTCCATATTTGGTCAGGCAACACAGCATTCATAAGCCATTCACAAATTTGGTGAAACGTTTCTTACTCTCTTCCAAAAGTGGACTCTCAGTGGGGGATGTTTTCCCTTACAAGATGCTTATAAGCTGAATGTACAGCAGAATGTACTTTAAGCTTAACTTAAAGACTGAAACTTGTTGTCCAAATAGAAGTCCTGTATGCAAATGTGCTATCCAGCACTGCTGGGGAAAAACTGTGTAAATATACAACAACAAAACTGTGACTTGCTGATTTAATAGCAGATGTAGCATTGTAACAAGTTTGTAAAACGTAAGGACAGTAGGTAATGTGGTGTTATTGAGGACATGAGCTCTAATTTTAGCCAGAGGGGGCAGGATGGAATGATTCATGACCTGGAGGACCCGTTTGCCAATGCCCTGACTTTAGCTGCCCATTAGACTTCTTTAAGTACTGGAACATTCACACCATCATCCAGAGTGGGCGTACACAAATTGGATTTTTTTAAATATATATAAAATCTGTGTTTTTTTATATTCCCAAATAAATTCTTAAAAAGTAGATACCATCTTAATGGGGTTACTGTTTTAATTCATCAATAGCTTCTAACTAATTTAATTTGAGCAAATGTTTGGGATCTTTTGAGATAAATATGTGCTATAAACCTGAACAACCTTAAATGTAATTTTTGGAAGTGCATTGCATTAAATGCATTTCCATAAATGAAACTTAAGAGAAAAATCAGCCTCACCTCAACCAGCTACACTATTGAAATGACACTTTCGTGTTTATGCATCGGTAATAATAATCCAGTTGTATAACATATATTGAACTAAAAGTGCCCCATCTGCGTTATGAGTACTTTCATTTCATTATTTAACGATTGGTTTTATTTATAATGCTTTTAACTAAAAAAAAGTCTTGCTTTTAACTTTTGACTTTGTGGTTTTGCTACTTTACTTCTCTCATTACTGTTAATGTCATCCTGTGGTTAGACCACTGACTCACTCTGTTATCTTCTCCTTTGAAATTACTTTTATATGCACAATTTGTTGTAAGTTTCAGTGACTGGACGGAGTTGGAAGATCAAGATCCCTCTATACTTGTGCGGTTCAGTGTTTGGGTTCCTGCATTTCCTCAACACGTAGCATGGCACACAAATCCTGAAGCAGCACTGCCCACTAGTGACTCTACACGCACAACACACTTTCCAGTCTTCAGTTTTTTATTGAGAGCTTGGCAGATACAACATCACAGTATTCCCAAATGTTCTCTTTAATATATAAAACTACACTAAAGTAATAATTTTCAAGTGTACTGATCTACTGTTGGAGAAATGAATTAGTCAGAGACGCTGAGAATTGATTTCACTGGAACAGGTTTGTCACAGTCTGTCAGATGCAAGAGTGAAAAACAGCTTCACTATAAGCTGAGATGTCGACCAAACGCTGCTCAAGATATTACAAAAATATGTAAAAACATTATGTACAAGTCTTTAAAGGCCCCGGTGGCGGGCGCCGCCATGCAGCACTTTGGTAAGTTTGATAAACGAGGTGGACTAAAACACAGGAATGTTCACTGAAACCAACGCCTTTGTCGCCACAGAAGTCTAGTCACAGAAGACCACCTCTAATGAACCTCACCACATATCCAACAGAATGATGGAGGGATCACACGGTCCAGTTTCACATGATTATGGAGTAAATTTAATGTGGACATTCCTCTACATGTCCTGTATGAAACTGATGCAGCAGTGGCACCGCAGAGCCCATAACTGTGACTCTTGTCCACCAGGCTGACACGCCCCTCCGGCGGTGTAAACACCCCCCCCCCCCTCTCTGTTAATAACGCAGTGTCCCTCCTAGCTGGTGGCAGGCTCCGGGGAGCTGGTGGAGGCGGACGAGGCCGAGGCCAGCCTCTCCCTGCTGTCGCCCGCCCCACCTTGGATCACCCTCCACTGGAGGATGCAGGTGTCCTTCCCGCCCATGGAGAGGAGGTGGGAGTCGCTGTGGGTGAAGCAGACGTTGGTGACGTGGCTGCCGTGGCCCTCGTACTTGTGGCTCGGCGCCTGGAGAGGGAAGGAGAGGCCGCTCTTCATGACCACACTCAAAAGGTAGGGGGTTCAACAGTGAGGAAACAAGTCAGAATAAATCATTTTCTTTAAAAATGGAGGTTGTTCGTATAAATGGGACGAAGTTCAGAAGAATTGAAGTTGGTCTGAAGTGTCTCAGATAAAAATAAGAATGTTACTGACACAAATGTGAAAAGCTCTCTTCACCATTTTGCATGGAATTCATGAAACTTCAGCTCATCATTTTCCCTCTACTGTCACACAAAGACTTGCACCAAGCGTATACACCCCTGGATGCTATGGAATAAACTGCAAAACAAATTGAAAATTGAACGTGCTGACATTTTTATAACATTTGTGATTGTTACAATTAGTGTATGTGTCTGATGACTGCTTTTTGTGATTGACTTGTCTTGTACTGTTGTATTCTTTATATGATTTGCTTTTGTTCTGAGATCTCTAATGTAAAATACACACAAATATCTTGATCTCAGTGTAACTTCCTTAATAAACAGCTTAACTAACTGAACGTGTTTTGCTCCTGTATGTCTTCACATTTTGTCAAATTTGCTCCAAAGAAAGTCGTGCTGAAGTAATCATTCGCAGTTCAGATTGTAACGTAATTTTAAAATGTTAGTTTGCCAAATTAGTTCACCAGCTAACACGATCCATGATGCTAACTTATATATTATGATAGACTTGTTGATTTTAGTCAACAATAGATAATAGAACTGTACAAAGTTAAACTGTATAACTAACAATTGCTTTCTACTAGCCAAGAGCACTGCAAGGTAGGGACGGCCAACTAGCTAACTGTGAGCTAAGCTAAGGTTAGCCAGCTAGCTGTACCTTAGCGACGCGACATGGCCGTTAGTTGCTTTGTAACGTTAGCTGATAAAGTAATTTGCAAACGGCAAGCTAGTAAGTATCAAGGAGCCAATGGTCCAATTATAATATAGGAACATTACAGATGGTAACGTTATTCTAAACATGATAAATGATTTTGATGGAATGTCACGTCCCTACTTCACGGCCACCGGTGTCATTAACAACAGGTTTTCTGAAAGTTTCACATAGTACCTTCAAGTAAAACATCTAAATCGTTCTTCCACCGCTACGTGATACTGAGGAAAAGTCGGAATATTTTGATGAGGAGCTACTGAGGAACTGATCAGAAATACTGAAAAAGTATGTTTACACTCTCAGTCTGCTGACAGCAAATGTAGTTACCGTAGCTCCCAAAATACAGTGATTCAAACTATTGGATACTTGAAAATATTAGTTACATTACCCTGCATCAAGGAATCACTCAATACTCACAATTTACTGATGGTGTCAGCAAAAAACAGCTGCCAGACATTATTGTTAACATATAGTCCAAAACAGGTGTTTCCTCTTTATGTTAAGGGAACAGTTAAAGAGCAATATTTGCTTTTCATGTGCAGCCAGCCAAAGCAGACGGAACGGTTGACCTATTGAGTGATGTGTAGGGGGTACCTTGGGTTTGGGACAGGGGTACTGGAAGAGGTGGACTTTACAGAAGTCGTCAGCCACAGCCACCATCCTTTCACTGTGGGAGCGGCATAGGGCGTTGATGTCCGTGCCGTCTGAGCCCTCCAACCACACACCTGGAACACCACGGCAACACAAGTCAGCTGTCTGACAGGATAAAACAACACCACTTTGTTTAGGCACATGAAAGTGGAGCAGTAGAGTATCTCACCAATGACATGGAAGCCCAGCACACAGGTATAGGAGGCCCATTCTCGGTCTTTGCTCTCAAAGCGATTCCTCAACAGTTTACACCCTGCTGCTATGTCCCCTGTGAGAATATATAACATTTTCACAGTCACAACAGCAGATCGTCACGCTGTCTAAGGATTACGTACAAAATTACACTTGTTCACTTACAGTAAAGGATCTCATAGTCGCCTGAATTAGACATGATGTACTTTCCATCTTTGGCCCAATCCAGGTGAGTTATGAAGCTGGAGTGACCCTGATTGGACAGATAAGCAGAGGCAGTGTCACATAATGCTGTATATATAACATGAGCCGACTGTGAAGTCGACGCGAGAGGATAAGGAAGGTGTTATTCTACACTTTCCAACAACAATACATTCCAACTTCCCCGGGGAAGTGGTGAAGGGTTTTGTTGCTATTGTTGATGGATGAATAAATCTCATCCTTTGTGTCTGATTTAAGATGAAGAATCTGTCCAAAACTGTTTTTATGTATTCAGGGTCAGGTCTCAAATTTGGCAGTTAAAAGTTTTGTTCAGCTGATTTAAAATGTGCTAAATCAACATACTCAAAATGGCCGCGGCTGAGCTGGAGGCTAGCTGCTAACAGTGTTTACCCGAGGGGGAACCGGAGGGTGGGTTCTAAGCTTCCACGGCGACGCTGTGGGTCGGGACCACGTTATCAGCTGTAACTGCCACATGAGCGCAGTGCAGAGCTGCTGACAGAGGAGCGTGCTCAACATGCACTAAAAGCAGGGGTGCAACGGATCACGAAACTCACTCGACTGGATCGTTTCAGTGTCTTGAGTCGCAGATCGGATCAGCAGAAATAAAAAAAGACGCAAATATAACTTTTAGAGGTGCCCCATCATGTTTTTTGTTGCCAACATGGATTGCCGATCGTCTATTTGCCCTGTCGGCTGATACAGATCAGTTTTGTTTGTTATAGCAGCAGGTACACAAGGATCCTTTGTTAGACTCATCTATCGTGGTTATTTGCATAAAAACAGACAATTCAAATGATTAGGAAATAAAAGTTGTATTTTTATTGATAAAAACTATCTTGGCATCGGTAGTTTTAAAGATGTTTTAATAGAGTTTTAGTGCACTTGTTGGGGACTATTCTCATTGGCGGATTAATCGGATTTGGTGCTCTTGTGAGTATTTTGGGCAGCAGCATGTTGTATGTGGGATTGAGTCAAAATAAACTACAGTGTGTGTTCATGGTGATGAAGGGCAACAGTGAGGCTCATTGATGTGTTTCTAATGGAGCTCTATGGCAAAGAGGAAGAGGTTATATCAGCAAGAAAAAAAGGCTGTCATCAGACTTAAATCTGGTGACATTCTGTTCTTTGTTCAAGAAGAACTGAGTGGTTAGCATTAGCAGTGATAGCCACCACTGCTGAGCAAGCACAGAACAAAAACCCTCACAGAAGGTCAGACTGGATCAAGGGGAAAATCCACGGGAACAAATGGAACATTTATGAATTTGATATTTAACTCACATTACATTTCCCAAAGCGGGTGTAACGCCGGCCGCTCTCGGTCACATTGTAGATGTAGATGAAGTTGTCATGGGATCCAACAGCTAAAAAGCTGCCGTCTGAGAACACAAGAGGCCATTCATGCGGTTAAAGGGGATTTTCACAATATCTTCAGAATCAGGATCCGCTTTATTCCCAAGTAGGTTTTTACATGTAACGTGGTGGATCGGTAGATAACACAATCATTGTAAGACAAATTTCAGTTCAAAATAAAACCAAGTATTACAAAAATCAACAAACATAAATATAGAATAGGAAAAAAAATACTTAAAAAAATATGTACAAGAGTTTTTAGAAGTGGTAGATTTGTCCATTAAGTGCTTTGAACCTCAGTTCAGGCTGATGTTCTGGCTTTATCAAACCCGGGCCTGCTCTTAACTTCTGGATTATGATCATTCTGAGAGCAGTTCAACAATAGAGAGCACTGACCTGGTGAGTATCTCATGACAGACAGCTGCTCGTTCCCATCAATGGACTCAGAGACCACCTCTCTGGTCAGCAGGTCAAGGACCATCCACCTGTTAGTGTTACAGAGGCATCAGTAATGACAAGCGACTGGAGAGCAGACAGCTCTTTACTCGGTCTCGTCAGTCACATCTCTTCATACAGTATATATGTATATACGGTATATATGTAGATATATATAGAAATATATATATATATATATGGCAGACTAGAGATTTCCTCCTCTGTAAACGACATTTATTGCAGAGCTCAACATTTTGGGAAATATGCTTTTTTTTTGGGAGTGAGTAATTGATATCAACTTTGTGTCTGCGTGTTTAAAGCTGACATAATCAATATTTTCACATTATGATCAAAAGGCTGTGTGTCATGTGAACGATGTGAATCGTAGTGATAGACCCACAGATAACGATCTCAAAACTCTCTGAACATCTCACTCTCTGGGAAAAGGTGAATGAACGTATTTCCCAAAACTATTCCTTTAAAATGTTTCCGTTATTATTTACCGAATGTATTGATTGTGAACATGATTTTAATGAAGCAAACCTTTTGGTAAATTATTGTATCTAGGTGTAACAGTGCTGCATTGTGCTGTATTACCTTCCTGTGCTGAGGCCGACTGAAACCACTGATCCATTGGGGCAGAAACCTGCGCACAACCCGTACTCCTGTCAGAGACACACAGCACGAGTTAACTGTCTGTCAGCACTGGGATCACGAGTATCGACGTGTTTTATTTGGTCAGCTGAAAGATAGCTTGAAAATAAATCCAGTACACAAGGGGAAATAAGTGTGTCCTCCTACCTCCAGCGTGATGCACCAGTCCAGCTTGTGCTCCTCTGTGTTCCACAAACACACCTGCCTGTCGTGGCCGCAGGTGAGGAAGATGTTCTGAGAGGGGTGTGTGGCCAGCCCCCACATCTCATCCACATGACCCTGAGACACACACACACACACACACACACACACACACACACACACACACACACACACACACACACACACACACACACACACACACACACACACACACACACACACACACACACACACACACACACACACACACACAACACACACGCAACCACACACACATAGGGAAACAACAAAACATCAGTTTTCATCTTGTTCAGTGAGGAAGAACAAGTGAAACTAGAAAATGCATTTCCTGCTGAAAATGCGTTGGAATGCTGAAAGCTGAAATGAATCTCAAAAACATTGCTGAAAATAGATATCCAATTTTAAAAAAATTGCAAAAAGCTTAATAATTCAAAAAGTTGAAAGATTACAAATATGAAGTTATATCACCCCTCTCCTGAAAGAGCTGAACATTTTGATATTCGAACGGTTTCTGTAGCTTCAAGGAATTCCAGCGGGAGTGATATTTGTTGTAGTCGTAGTAGAAGTTGTAGTAGAAGTATTATTAGCAGTATAAGTATTAGTCGCATTTGAATAAGTACTAGCTGTAGCAGTAGTGATATTTGTAGTAGCAGTAGTAGTAGAAGTTGTAGTCGAAGTATTAGTAATTAGAAGAAGTAGTAGAAGTAGTAGTATCAGTAGTCGTAGTAATAGCTGTAGTAGTGGTCGTAGTATTTTATATAACAGTAGTAGTAGTATAATAAGTAGTAGTAGTAGTAATAGTAAAGTCAGTTTTTGAAGTAGCAGTAGTAGTAGTAGTAGTACTAGTAGCAGTCGTACTAATAGCTGTAGTAATATTAGTACTGGTTATTAGTACTGGTAGTAGCAGGAATAGCAGTATTAGCAGTTGTGGTATAAGTAATAATAGTAGTGGTAGTGGTAGTAATAGCAGTGGTGGTAGTAATACTAGAAATATTAGCAGTAGTAGTCATCGCAGTATTAGTAAGAGCATTCATTATTTCAACAAAAAAGCCTAATTTTGAGCTCAACGTTTAAATACAGTTAATCCATGAGGCTTTTATTTTGAAAGGGTGGGACTGGGTGGGGGAGGGAGGGGGAGAGGAGACATTATCATCATGTTTGACACATAAACAGAGGTTATTAAATGACAGGCTGCCACAAGCAGTTCAGTTAGAATTCACTCTCTGGGGATTTTATTTTGAAATGGGGTGTGGGGTGTGGGGGAGAAGGGGAGAGGAGACAGAATCATAATGTTCGATAAACACAAACCGGTTATTAAATGACAGAATCATAATGTTAGATAAATACAAACCGGTTATTAAATGACAGGCTCATCACAAGCATTTCAGTTAGGATTCATTCGGTGGGGCTTTTATTTTATGGCGTGGGTGTGTGTGTGTAGGGGGGGGGTGGAGGAGGGGGGAAAGACCTCTAAAGATCCCTAAGACCTGAATGACTGTATGAGAGACACAGAGAGAGAGAGGGAGAGGAGTGTATGTGCGCGTGTGTCTGAGAGTCTGTGTGTTTATCAACATCACTAATTGGCTCAATCGCAAACACCTGTGTGCCTGAAGCCATTTCATGGAGATAAAACAGGGAAACACCTCTCAAACAAATCATCAAAACTCCCATAACCGTAGCTCATATTGCTCCGATATTAATAATTGAGAGGAAGAATGAGTTGAAGAACAGATCCTGTAAAAATTGTGTCTGTAGTGTAAAAAATGTGGCTTAACTGGCGATCTAGAAATGGGGTACCGTGTTCTGTGGAAGATGTTTTTGAAGCAAAATTTAACATTGGTCTCTATAGAGCAGAAAGTTGGTTTTCCTCTCAATTAACGGCTTCTGTGTCAAATGTGGAAATCTGTGGGATTCCACAGTAATTTTTCTACGACAAGGACAAGATTAGCTACTTCTACATCCAGAAATTATGCATGAAGAGTGAAGATTGTGGACACAGTGGCAAAATACATGCTTAACAGCATTCCAACAATAAAGAAACAGGATAATAAATCATTTAGAATTAGTTATGTGAAATGTTTTCTCAGGGTTTTGGATATATTTTTCAACTTTAAGCGCCAACATTTTTGCTTTTCATCAATAATTTTGATTTAACAACCCCTATAAAGAACACTGAACACATTGTAGGCTTATTTATATGTCTGCAAGCCATATGGATATTAATATATTCATAATTAATGTTAAAGATGCAAACATCTTTTCACATCACAAATGGATGTTGTTCATTCTAGCCAACGCATGTGGGCTGTAGGGATCTCTGTAGCTTCTAGAGGACACTAGCATTGCTTCAGACATCTGTGTGTGTTTTCTGTCTGGAAGATGTTTCAGTTTCCCACAGATGAAAATCTAATGTGAGCAAGAAGCCAAATTCCAGAGGTCAGTGGAGACTAAAATTAATTCTGATGCCAGCTGTTGACTGTGAGCTGCTGGATCTAAACAGGCGAAATAAATGTGGATACAAGATCCTCGGGGCTGAATTAACACGTTAGGGGACCATGGGACAAAAATGAGCCTCTGACCCTCCATTCCTCCCAATCTCTGTGCATTGTGTGTTCAGTCATCTGCAAGTGCCCACCATGTACAGTGTACACAGTCAACAACATATGGGAGACTTATTCTGCCCCGGTTTGCTGTGTGTCAGGTATTTTGAGGTAATTTACCTAAGTAAATTTGCACCATATAAGCACAATATAAACTGAAACAGAAAAGGTTTTAAAACAACTTAAACCTTAAAGTTACAATCCTTAAGATTTCCACGAAATCCAACTCAATCCTTGATTCCATCCATGGTCAGCATTGTTCCTGAAATAGCCATTTAAAGTATATACATTCACTAATTATCTCTCTCTAGTAGTTTTCAATGATAGTGGCGGAGTCCGCCTTGGCATACGTGAGGGATTATCGGGGAACAATATAGCATGTAATCCGGTGTTACTGTTTGTGATCTTATCATACTGGCACCAGCCTCACTGTGTACTGTTCACCCCCTTTACACCACATGAGAGCTGCACGTTACAGCTAAAGAAAACCAAACATTCTGCTGCTGCATCACAGTAAAGCCACTCAACTGGCCAAACGCAGGCGTTTATTGCGAAGACGCCGCAGAAATCGCGACGTATCTGTGATGTATTTTTTGTTGTTGGTCACCGCTGAATGCGCTCATTCAACAAAAAAGTGTTTCTCGTAGACAATTAGGATAACATTTTCTCACCAGTGGATCAGTTTATCAGTCGTGCGCAGCATGAAATTGACACCACATGATTGAAAAAGAAAGATTATTGACCGGCCTCTTCATTTAACAATGTTTGTTTGCTTTGCTGCACTGGAAACAGATACAGCTGCTCAAGGAATGTTAGCTTTCGTATTAAAAGGCACAATGAGCAGGATCTTCCTACAAAAAAATGTATAGACTCGAACAAAGAACCCTTCTCAAGCATCATTTGTGACCCACTAGAAGTATGTGGTGGTGTCTGTATCTAGAGACCCTGCCCTGTGTCTGGATTTTCTCTGAAATGGAGATCGGCATTCATGCTTTCTATTGGCTGATCGGTGATGATGTCACATTGTTAATGACAATCAGCAGGCGGAGAGCGAGTAACCGGTGCTAACACCTAACGTACAGAGGTTCCATTCACTCACATTATGATGCGTTTAGGCTCTGTTCAGTAAAATTGAGTATTGGAGGAAGGTAAATTGTAACGCTATCATGATGTGTTCAAATGTACATGTGTAAATGTAGTTTTTTGGTGAGAAACTCGATTTGAAGGATTCCAAGATTTATTTATCAATAAAAATACAATGGCGTACCTGCACTATCGCCACAAATCCGTCCGAGAAGGTGCCTCTGAGGATGGCATTACGGGTTGTACCAACTAATAGCTCCTCCCCATCCACGTCTGCAATGGTACGGACTGCTCCATAATTTTCTGGAATCTGTACAAATAATCACAGTAATCAACAAGCCTTATTTGAATGCAGCTTCCACCACCAGCCTCCACCACCCCCCCCCCCCCCCCCCCTCCACACACACACACACACACACACACACACACACACAGCTGGGGTTCACCTCACACTCTCTCTCGGGTGCCAGGTCAGCGCTCCAGCGGATGATCTTACGGTCCTTCCCTCCTCCGCTGAGCAGAGCGCCGCCTTGCAGGGTGCACAGGGTGAACACGCTGCCTTCATGGGCTCGGGTCTGTCGCATGATCTGTAAGGTCTCTGTGGATAAATAAAGACAGTTTATGAGAGCGCATGGACACCAAAGGATTGTCAATTTGCCCATATTATTAATGATGGTAATAAACAGCACTGACCTTTGGCTCCTTTGCCGAGCGTTTTGACATCTGCAGCTGACTTCCCCCACGTCAGGATGTTTCCCTCAGAGTCTCCGGTCAGAACATCTCCGGTCAGACTGAACACAAAGCACTGGATGAACTTGGGCTTCTTGTATTTCTGAAAAGATTGTTTGTAGAACAACAATTTGATCCGTCGTTAGTACAGGTGTTAAAATAAATATTTGCTTCACTATACTACACACTTTTAGATTTGATTCACACCGGAAATTAGTCCACATGCTTGAAATCTCCTTTGGACGTGTAATAATATTTGCACTCTTTTGGAAATTTAAATTTTCAGTTCTATTTGTTCTCCTTACTTCCCTTTTCAGCCTCTAACTGAGGAAGTTGCAATCTTCAATTTGTCGACAATAAGGGAAGTGAAGGGAACTGAATGTCAGGATAAGCGGGACTATGTCTCACCCCAAAGATGCCTTGTTTCTTGGTGAACTGTCCCGCTGTGAGTGTCCAGAAGTAGACGTGAGACTTGCCACAGGTGATGATGTTGGTGCTATCGCTGGGGTTAAACTCCACGGCGAACACAGCCTCGTTGGTATTCTGGAGACACGACACACACACACACACACGCTTTTAGCATAATGATGTTAAACGACAACGGCGTCAGTCAAGTCTATGTCACATGGAAATGTGGCTGATGAGAGCTGTGAGGTGAAGGTGTAAAGCTAGATAAAAAGAGGCTAAAAAGCTCCTTAGACCTGAGGTGAGTTGCAGAGTCAAGTGATAATTGTCATCTTCATTATAAACTCCTTTCACATTTCATTATTATTTTACAGTCATTTGAGTCATATAAAATATTGATTACTGCGGCTTTAATAGCTGCAAACTAAACTTCATCAATCTATTTAAACCTGCACTTATCAATAGTCTGATACAAACAATGGATCAAATGAAGTGTAAGGCACAAAGAATTATCATACAACTCTGCAGCTCCACGATGCTTTATGGAGCTTTTAAGAGTCCTTTAGTATATTGTTTTGTTTTTTTACGGCCTGCAAACTTAAACTCCGCCTCCTCTCCAGCTGTGAGCCCACCATACACTTTCTGTTCAGGACCACATGACAGATAAAATTAGGCACATCCCAACATGTTAGCAACACTGTGGAGGAAAAGAGGAAGAGGAAAAAGTTATTTTTAGGTGTCTAAAATACGTCCTCAGCAGTACATTACTCCATCTACTGTAGTAATACACTGACTATGGAGAAGACCCTCATACCAACCCACTCTTATAAAAATCTGAACTCGGATGTTTTTTGCCACCAGGAACAGACAGTCCCAGCAGCAGGTCTTCAGTGACCACGTATACAGCATGTACAGAAAGTACAGAAGCATCAGCTCTGCACAAAAAGCTCCATTCATGGCTGAGCCGTAAAGTGGCATATGGACTATTCCAGTGCTGTGGAGAGAGGGGGGGGGGGTATAATTATCTGGTTCCTGTTGGATGAACTCGTTTGTTTATACAGCATGGGTCAGCCCTGACCCGCCTTCCCTCACCGATCCACGCTCACTGGATGCTACCATCCACAAAACATATGTTCTTGTGCAAGCCCATTAAAATCCTGACGTTACATGATACACAACACCCACCCATGCATTCCCACTGCTGCACTACATCACGCACACCCAACACACACACAGACACACAGACACACACACACACACACACACACAGATAGCTGGACAAATGCACTGCATAAAATATTTACACTGTTGCCATGACAGCCAGGCTGAAATTGCTCTCAGGGAAGTTGAGGCGTTTTGGGATAAAAGCCCATAACAGCATAGCAGAGACCCCCCCCCCCCTAATCTCTCCAAACAGACCTCCTTTATAAAGAGCATCTACACATTCAGCATGCAGCCACGCTGGGCATCCGTCCCTGTGCTCACGTTCGGCAGCCTGAATGATTCTCGTGCTTTGACTCTGTTGAAGGATTTGATTGTTTCTGCAGGGATTATGAATCCCTGCGCCGACCGATAATTTCACAAATGTCAGATGATGTAAAGAATTCTCCAAATTGCAGAAGCACATCGCCCGCGAAGACTGTTAAAGGAACAGTGCAACGTTTTGGGAAATCGGGCGGTTTGTTGTTCGGAGTCAGATGACACGAGTTGAATGTCCGTAGATGCGGAGGTTTAGCCTAGCTTAGCTCAAAGACAGAGCAGGGAGAAACTGCTAGCTTAGCTTTGTCAAAATCCTCAAAAAACACTACATTTTCTTTTTGCACATTTTAGCAGAGAAACTCCACAACAAGCTGAATTCACAACATCATCCTATTAAGTTATGGCAAGAAAATCGCCCATTTACCAACATCAACCCTACTTTAAACCTCTTGAACACTGCCCCTATTTTTAGGCCTCTGCTCGAAAATTGCATACCCATACTAAAGAGTGTATTTCTGCAACCACAAGGTCTATTTTAATAATTTTTTGATTGTATAACACAGGTAACACTTGTGAGATGTGCTGATATCTGTAAAATTGTGTATATGTTACTGTTGATAACAAATACACATATGGCACAGCTCAAATTGAAAAGGTTTTCAGGTTCGCCTGAAAAAAAGCACTTGTGTCTAAAATATTACTTGAAATAAAGCCAAAAAATTTCAATGACAGCCACAGCACAACCGGTTTTACAGTCTCTAAAACTGATTTGACTTCGATTGAGTGAAGCAGACCAGCATAAACCAAGCAAAGGCATGCTAAATTATCATTTTTGGAAGCATTTGGTTGCATTGCTGTATTCAAATTTTATATAGTATATAACTAAATATTAACTATATATTCACTTTTCTTATCACTAAGAGTGTTCAATAATCCTAATAAAGCAGTTTGACACCATTTGGAATAATTTTGAGCAGTTATGAATGTCATATCTGTCAATCATAAAAATATATGAATCATAATTTGTATCTGTGTGACTGTAAAATAGACTGTGAAATGGGCTGTGCCTGCTCGATTTTCACAAAAAACACGTTTTTCGATGTGGGATAGTCCAACAGACAAGGACAATCTCCTTGCCTGTTTACTGACTAAAAATCGGAAAATGCTGGGCGAACCCCCCTCCCAACATGGATTAGTCCAGCTCACAGTTTCGTCTGCCATTTCCTCATTCAGTCAGCCAGCCCATTGATATCAGACACAGACACACATCACAACATGGCGGACACAGCTGCGTCAAAAGCCGCTGGAAAAGATCAGTTTTTCGTCCATAAAATCATCAGTTTTTTTACCCAATATTTTTTGTCGTTACCTGTGGCTGATATTGGCATGTATCCCCATAACTTTTGAACGGTTTGAAAGAGAGTCATTTCGAAACCGCTACGCGAAGCGGGGTCGAAGAATGGTCCTCTGGATGTGCTCATTCGCCAAAATCGCTCCGTGCTTTCTCGTCAGAGACCAAAACAAAGAGTATAGTACTGCAGTTTTTTGCCCAGAAAAACGTGGTTTTGTGGTAAAACTTGTAGTATTCTTCGAGATATGATCTTAGTTCATGTATAATTGTGTTTTGCAGTGTGTAAAATGGCTCCCGTAGTTGTTTCGCCCAAAATGTCTTTGTTACACAGGTATTTATTTTGAATTTTTTTATTCGTATCGCAAAAGTGAATTGTACACAAGTACACCACCCCCCTACCCCCCTCTAGCCCCCTTTAAAGGGGGCTGTCGTGTTCAAGAGGTAATATTAGCAACAGACTGTGTGACCAGTTAGCGGTGTGACCAGTTAGCGATGCGACACCTCTTTCAGAGGCTGTAGCAGGCTTGGTTTTAAAGCTAGAGTGAACATATTATTACATGTCATATGAAACTAGACGACCTAACAAATCCAATGGTACCATGTCATGATAGCTTGTCGAGCACGGCCATTTCCAAAGGGGACAGGCCAAACATGCTGTTTGTTATTTTATGATGAACTATGTTTTTTAAATTCTGAATCTTAAAACCACAACTTGTCTTATTTACCTTCTTTAGAAGGATTCAAGCCCATATTTTCTCAATTGTTTTATTTTTTTGCCTTTGAACTATCAATTCATTAATGTTAGCAGTCAGCTCTGATGAATGCAACACATCATGAGGAAGGTTAACAGCAGTTCTCTTTTTGAATAAAGCTGGTGACAAGTAATCTCATTCTTTATTTGGTAGCCTGTTAGCTTAGTTTACACTTGGCTGTTCTTTACCTTGATCTCCGCGTGCTTGCTCCCCTTGTTGCAGTCCCACACCGACAGCATGTGTTCATTGGAGTCGTCGATCACACACAGGAACGCTCCGGAGTCCTGGAGACGACACCGGGAACAAATCAACACCGTAAACTCAGTGTGATGTAAAGTTCCACAACACTAATTCGCTCTGCTGCTCTCACTTAATAGTGAGAGCAGTCACGTTTTTTATCTACATTGAGCTACCATCAATAATGCTGTATTTATGGGGTGTCGGAATAATCTGAAAAAATATTATAAATACTTGGAGAAGTCGTGGGAACGGAACAAAAACTCGGAAAATCTACAAAAAATATGGTGCATGATGACTTTCCAAATTGATGTCAAAAAACCTAGAAACATGGCAGACAAAAGTAAATATTGGGTTGATGGTAAGAGATCTTTTATTAATTCATGTATTACATATCAATTTGTAATTTGTAACATGGTATTGAGGTTGTAACCTTATGTTGCTGTCCACATAGAGTGACCTAAATTAGCTATTTAAATGTTTGAAATGAATCATATTTCATGGTTTACCTGATCTGCTTCCTTTACGTTTGGTTGTCACGCAAATACTGGAAACAGCTATCAAAGTGTTCAACGCTGTGAGCAATAAAATACAACACGTTTTCTTTGTGGCGCCCATGTTGTTTCCACATTTCTAAAACACCGAAGTTGGAAGAACGACTTCTCAACTCTGGAAATGGGAGCATCCGAGGAGCACCATTAAACTCGACACGTCCAGCAGGAAAGTAAAGTAACTAGAGATAATAATTAAATTTAAAAAACTACATTTCTGTTGCAAAGAGAAAGTGTTACCAGCTGAGTGGTGACCATAACATATCTGTTGTTGTAATGATAAGTTTAGTGCTGTGGAAATGTACATCAAACTGAATGAACGAAGACAGGTAATGGTGCAATATAACTATTTGAGAAGCTACAGTATGGTGTATTAGAAATCTACTCACAGCAAAGGAAAACGCAACGGATCCCACTCCCTTCTGGAAGCTTCCCAGGCCGATCTGCTGCAGGGTGACCAGGGTGGTGGAGTCCCAAATATGAACACAAGGGTGCAGTGGCTAATGCACGCACAGACACACACACACACACACACACACACACTTTACTATCATCTATGTTCAACAGTTAGAGCTACCACTCCCTGTTATTTGGAGCCAAATTCCAACCGATTTTTTTGATTTTTTTACTGACTGGTTATATGCAGTCGAAAAATGAAACGCAGCAAAACACTGTATATCTGCAGGGTTGTTACTTGGGTTACCAATGAGATGTCTGGCTTTAATGCTGTAAGTGTACATAAATACAGTATATAGAAATATGAATGAAGAACATGTAGTCGATCAAAGTGCATCAGACTGGTATCACAGCAGTAGTTACCTTGCCGTCTTTATCCACCCCTGATGTCTGGCCAGACGCCACGCGCACCTTGTCAGGATGGAGGGTAAGACTGCAGGAAGAACAAAAAGTGTTTAACCAAATAAATATAAGCGGTTGTACAGGGCTTTTGGACAAAACTCTATTCACATATATTGTCCAGTCGCAACATTTACATATATGTAATTGTATCCACCATGTCAAAATAACGAGTACACTTGTGATAAAATAAAGGGCAGTCTGTAACATATTCATACAGCGAGACATCTTTTGGTTGTGTTGGCTCTGTACTCCAAAACAAAACAACTACTACAGATTGAAGTGCTGACTCTAAATTCAGTTGCAGTGGAGGAATTGTAGACATTTCTATCCATGGCCCCCCCAATTTTAGGAAAGTAAAAGTAATATTAAAAAAATTAAATAAACTTGAGGGTTCAGTGTGTAACCTGAAGAATGCATGTCCAATATTCACTCTCATTTTAGCTCTGGTTTTGGTCTCCACCAACTTCTTTGAAAAAAATCGGTCTCTTTAGCACCTAAATGCTCTACCATTAAAGCATAGAGGAGACTGGCGCAGGTGGACAAGTTGTAAGTCAACTTTAACAAATCTTAAATCTACAGTAATACATCTTGTATTTTACACTACCCCCCATTGCTTTTATTTTTCTCTCTTTAAATAAAAAAGCACACATCTATTGTATTTCCCACATATTCATGCCAAAATCATTGAACTTGCGAGGTGTCCAAGTCAGAAATTGGATACATTTTCCCCGTGTTCCTTGGCTTTTGGGCCCCAAAAGTTGGTGAAAATATCTATTTTATGTGCACTAGTAAAATTTGGCATCTCTAGCACTTATCATAAATTTGTCCAAAACACTCATACTGTATAAATGTCAAAATAAATATGCCTATATGATAGATGGTTGGTCTGAGAGCAGTTTAGAAACTATATACTCGGGTTCACCTCCCTGAGTACATGTGTGTTAATGCTTTGATCGTCTCATTATTTGGTCAGGTTGCTCATATTCATGGCTTTACGTTGAGAGCTTGGCAGTTAGGAACTAGGACTCAGTGTGATCTGTTGGGAAAACAGGCGTTGGAGTTCCATAAACTCCACTGAAGGCTGTGTAAATGGTATTTGCATGATGCCAGACATCACGCAGTCGGAAAGTTCCCTGCCTCTGAGACCTGATGTGAACCCGTTTCCTTTTTATATAAGCTGTCAAAAGAGAGATCAGATCAGACATCGCTTTTGTTTTGTGCTTAAAGTGGTTCAGAGACATGTAGTCACCTGCCAAAATCTCTGGTACACACAATACTGCACCCGCCTCCAGCAGCCACATGAAGACCTGGGTGAGTTCTGCATTGGTTTAGGCAAATAACTCTTTATTTGCCCTTGGCGTACAGGTGTGTTGATACCTCTTAACAGAGTGAGATGGACTTGATGTTGTGACAAGTTCTAGTGATCTGTAATGATTTAAATAGGTTTTAATAGAATTCATGTATGTCTGTATGTATGTCCACAGCTTTTCAACACACCTCAGGTGTCCAAAACTGAATCTATGATAGTGTAAAACAACGTGATCTCATGGGAAGGCATATAACTAACAGGCCAATTTTAAGAACATTTCGCCTGTCATGTCAACTTTTCCGTGTCATTTAACGCAATGTTCTTGTGAATTTAGTTACATGTGTAAGTTAAATAGTCAATAGTCACATATGGATGGTTTTAAACAGGTGGTTACCATTGTGAATTTAAGCAAAACTACCCGGTTAGGTTTAGGAAAACGCATCTAGTCCAGCTCTTCAAGTAGAAGTACATAAGTGTGTTTAATTTGATTTGCGGATGATAAAAACTGACCAGCGGACACAGTCGGTGTGTTTGTGATAGTGGCGTTGTGTGCGGTTGTTGATGTGGTAAAGCACGACCACACAGGCGATGAAGAACACCGCTTCACCCGTAGGAAGGAAGTACAGGTTGGCCCGGCAGTCCCGGCCCCGGTACCCATAGCTGGCATGGCAGAGTCAAGGTGACATTCATGTTAATCATTGGTCCATTTCATTCTTTCAAAGGAACAGTTCACCCAACAATGAAAACTGGGTCATTATCAACTAATCTGCACAACATAACCCTCATGAATATAAACAAGAGGCTGAACACCGCTGTGGCGGTCTAGAAGGATACACCCAGTCCAACTCCAGTCTCTCAGAGGGCAGCTCCATCTTCAGGTCTTCATAGTTCTGGATGTTAGAGGGGATGTACATGGTTATCGGCCGGCCTCGGATGAACATTTTGATTGACTGTTCTGGAAGACAAACACAGCAGAGGACCAGGAATGTAGTGGTGATACACAAAGAAGCAGACAGGGGTTTATTGTTTATTTCACCCGTATCAGAATCAGAATCAGAAACCATTTATTGCCATGGTATGTTCAACATACAAGGAATTTGACATGATGGGTGGTGCATAACATTTAACAATCAATATCCTATTGCTACTTCCTCTTACTACCATTTAGTGTACATTGTAAAAGATCAACTACTGTCCGGGGCCTTTACTGACGCTGCAGAGAGAGCCTTTATTATTTAAATATTGTTTTTTGAATTTACAATAAGTGTATCTACTCAACATAAACAATTAAAAAAATTGGAAGATTTGCCTGAAATTGTACTTCAGTAGCTCAGTTTTTCCAAATAAAAGACTTGCAGGGTCTCAGAACTTGTGTTCACTGTCCTGTTGCACAAAGATCAAGTCAGCTTTTCCCAAGTGAGAAAAAAAAGATTCTGTTGATTCATTTTCTACGTCTGATTCAAAATTGATTCCTCTCCTGTTTTTATGACTTAAGAAGGTTTTTTTGTTGTTGTATTTGTTCATTTCGGCCACAAGAGGCACCACTAGCCCGTGTTCCAAATAGGACTAAAAGTATGAATGTTTTCCTCCAGATGAGTTTTAATTTTTTTCCCAATCACTCTAAAAAAACAGGTACATAAATGATGTGTTCTGTTATGTAACATTACTGTCAAGTCTATCTTTTGGCTAAAAATGTGTTTTAATCAGCGGTAAGTTCAACATCAACTTAAAGGAGCAGTGTGTAGGATTTAGTGTCATCTAGCAGTGAGGTTGCAGATTGCAACCAACCGGATATCCCATCCCATCACTACCTCTACACCAGGGATTCCCAAAGTGGGGTGCGCGCACCCCTGGGGGTGCGCGAGCTGCCTCTAGGGGGTGCGCGAGCTGCCTCTAGGGGGTGCGCGAGAGGAAAAGTGTAATGGCGGTCTGATGGTGTAATAATATTAAATATTAAAAAAAATGTAATTTTAATTTAAAAACTGTCAGGTGGGACATCTGAAGCTATCAGTCGTAAAAGAGGAGAGTGACAGAGAGAGAGAGAGGAATCGGAGGCGAGGGGAACGGAGAGGTGCAGCACAGACAAATCGGGAGCACATCGGCCCATCGCGGAGTCAAGGTGAAAAAGAGGAAACGAGAGTGAGCATCAGACTGGAAAAAAAGAGGAAATATGATGAAAAGTATGTGTGTCTGGGCTTCACTTGGATTGGCAACGCAGATTCCCCAAAGCCACAGTGCGTGGTGTGCAGTGAGGTTCTGGCTAACAGTCTGAAGCTCTTATTTACGTCGCCACCTGAACACCAAGCATGCCAGTGCAAGTCAAAAGCCCCTTACATTGTTTATATCCAAATTGGAGGAGTTACAAAACAGCCAAAAACAACTGGAGTCTCATTCATGTGTTGGGTCTATAAATGACGCACTACGGGCTTCATATCTGGTTACAGAATAGCGAGAAAGGGGCTACCGCACACAATCGCCGAAGACGTGAGCTCGCCAGCTGCCAGAGAGATGGTGGAATGTATGATTGGGGAGAAAGAAGCAAAAAAGTTGGACATGATCCCGGTGTCCAACAACACTGTGTCGCCGCATCGATGCTTTGTCCGAAGACATCCTGGCTACATTAGTCGCTCATTAATTGTAAATTAAATGTGATAATCTGCCTCTGAGCCTGTGCGTGTGTGCTCGCATCCGTATTGCTCTTTAAAAGTGACGCCTTGTGTCACTGAAAGTTATTGAAACTTTGTTGCAGTGTTTCAGGGCGTTTTCACACCTTCAGTTCGTTTGCTTTGTTGCAGTTGCTCCTTTGTTCGGTTTGTGTTCACACTGCAACATTTAACAGCGGACTAAATCTTGTAAACAAATGCCACGCGCGAGCAAACTGTTCTCTCATTGGTCCGATTCTTATGCGGCTATGAAGGCTTAAAAGGCTCTGTTGCTTCTTTTTTTTTATTTTTTATTAAGGGGGGGGGGGGTGCGCGAACCCGGTCGGGATGTAGAAGGGGGTGCGCGGCCTAAAAAGTTTGGGAACCGCTGCTCTACACTATTACACTACATTACCCCTTCATTTACACACATGTCGGAGAACTACGGTGGCCTTCAGGTAATGTAGAAACATAAGAGGCTCTCTTTGGAGCCAGTGTTTGGTTTGTCCGTTCTGGGCTACTGTAGAAACATGGCGGAAACATGGCGGAGGATCCGCTCTTCTAGATATGAAGGGCTCATTCTCAGCTAACGAAAGCACAACGACTTAGTTTCAGGTGGTTTTCCACTAATAAAACCACCTTGTTATGGATATTATCATCAATTTCTTCAATAAATCCTGCTAAATTCTACACAGTGTTCCTTTAAACTGCCTTCATTCATCATTTAGGGGACTTTGGGGCAGCGGGAAAAGCTGAAAGAAAAAAACCACCTGTCCACCTGATGAATCTAAATCCAGTATTCAGCATGGTTATACTCATCAGCTGCCAATAGATAACAGCAGGAAACTGGTGCCGCAGTGAATGGGTTATTGCTGGAAAAGTACAGCCTGCTTTGTTGATGCTCTGCATAAAGAGAGCTACAGACATAAAGGGACATAATAGCAGGTCTACCTTGGCTGTAGGTTCCTCTTCTGGATCCTGGGGATCCTGTGTGAAAATGAAAGCATGAGGTTAGCCACACAAATAAACACCGAGATCCTCTTAGCTTTAAGTCTGCTGATTGCAGACACAGCTGACCTAAGTTTAACATTAGGATCCCGTAGGATCTATTCCCATTCTTTTACGGGATAGATCTATGAGCTTTGAACTTCAAGCTGGGTTCTATTTTCCATTTATTTCGGGGAATTCTAACATGGCTCTCTTCCCTTGGCAATGCTTGTGTTATTTTATGAGACTGGGGGGGGGGGGGGGGTGGGGACTTTTCAGCAGACTGAAATGTGACTGCTCAGACTCAGGGTCTGTAAATATCTGTCTGACCATAAAATGGTGGTAACTGGTAAGAGGCCAGAGAGACTTGAGAAGGGACTTACCAAGACAGGAACCTCATTCTGGCAAAAGTCAGTGAAGAGGGAACAGGAAGAAATAAATCAAAACTGGGCAAGAAACGAAGAAAAACTCGTTCCTGTTTCACTCGTCGATTAAATAAAAGGCCGATAAGAACACTAGTTAACAACACTGATCACAGTTCATATGAGAGTAAAGTCACAAGTCCCAGTTTGGAGAATAGTATTACAAAATAGTAGAAATAAGGCTTCCATATAAAAATACGAAAGCAAGGATATTACCTTTTACAATTGAAGTCTTTTGAGTCATTTTTAAAAGAAACTACGCAGCGGGACCGTCCTATGTAGGACGGAAGCCCCGAGAGACAAGTGAAGTAACAAAGGTTCTGCCAGAATAGTCTTTTCTTCTATTCCTTAATTTCTTTCATCTGTAAAAAAGTTGGGGGAAAAAAAAGGTTTTGCCAGGTGTATGAGAGTGTTGTTGTAATACTCATTGTGACAACAAGAGGCTGAAGTGCATCACTACCCCATTTTTTATGTTTTCTTTGCGATGACTTTTAATTTACAGAACTTATATATAACACGCAGTATATGTATCTGGAGTTTAGAGAGCATGGAGAAAAATAAAACTTGCGCGGAAGAAAACATGAATGCTTTTAGTCCTATGATAAAAGCTGGGCAAGTGGTGCACTTCTGCCCGTTGTGGCCTAGTATTACAAAAACAATAAAAACATTTACCTAACAATCACTTTATATCTACATTCTACTCGTCTAACTACTAGTACCAATGCAATACTTGAGTTTCAGTAATGATACCAAAACATTTTTTTTCTGTGCCATGTGTTGAGGAATAACAAAACCCTCATTGGAAGCAATTACATTCTCGTCACTAAAAGTGTTTTTTCACATCTTTGTGGAAGTATCTAAGCCTCGGGCCCCTGGGTGGCCCTGGGTTGACTGATAACTGAGAACAAGCTTTGCTAGGAGGTTAGCTGTTTAGCTACTTAAGTGGTTTTTGGTATTTTCCAAAAACAATTTGCCAGGAGCCATTAGCCATTCCATTGTGCTGTTAAGTTTGCATTATATTCGGAAAGTACAAGCTAGTTAGCCTAGGTTGCTAATTGTTGGAATGCTGTTAATACTGCGACAACTACTACTACTGCTAATATTTCTAGTATTACTACTACTACTATTACTACTTTTGCTGTTTCTACTATTACTACTACTGCTGCTACTGCTATTACTGCTACCATGAATATTATTACTACCACTACTGCTATTACTACCACTACCACTACTATTATTACTTATACTACAACTGCTAATACTGCTATTCCTGCTACTACCAGTACTAATAACCAGTACTAATACTACTACAGCTATTAGTACGACTGCTACTAGTACTACCACTACTTCTACTTCAAAAACTGACTTTACTATTACTACTACTACTTATTATACTACTACTACTGTTATATAAAATACTACGACCACTACTACAGCTATTACTACGACTACTGATACTACTACAACTTATACTACTACTGCTACAGCTAGTACTTATTCAAATGCTACTAATACTTATACTGCTAATAATACTTCTACTACAACTTCTACTACTACTACAACAAATATCACTACCGCTGGAATTCTTTTAAGCTACAGAAACCGTTCGAATATCAAAATGTTCAGCTCTTTCAGGAGAGGGGTGATATGACTTCATATTTGTAATCTTTCAACTTTTTGAATTATTAAGCTTTTTGCAATTTTTAAAAAATTGGATATCTATTTTCAGCAATGTTTTTGAGATTCATTTCAGCTTTCAGCATTCCAACGCATTTTCAGCAGGAAATGCATTTTCTAGTGACTAATACTTCTACTACTAATAATACTTCTACTACAACTACAAATATCACTACTGCTACTACTAGTACTTATTCTAATGCTACTAATACTTCTACAAATAATACTTCTACTACAACTTCTACGACTACAAATATCACCACTGATGAAAAGTTTTAAGCCACAGAAACCGTTCGAATATCAAAATGTTCAGCTCTTTCAGGAGAGGGGTGATACGACTTTTCATATTTGTAATCTGTAAATTCTTTGAAATATTAATATTATATTAAGGGATCTCTATGGAGAAAATCTTCAAATCCTGTTATACTTCAACTTTCAAAGCCTTCTTCTTCCTCATACTTTCAGCTACAGACACCATAGTTAGACATTTCAACTAGAAGGTTTTTCAGCAGTGCAGTTTAAATGCTTTCGGGCTTCAACATTTTTCAGACAGATAGTCTCCCATTTCTTAATTTTCAGCAATTTTTTTACAATTAATTTCAGCTTTCAGCATTCCAACGCATTTTCAGCAGGAAATGCATTTTCTAGTGTTATTTCAACCCCTGCTGAGTTATCAGCCACTCCCGTACACTCAGAGATGTGTTCCCACATTATAGCAATGTCCTCTAACACAAAAACAAGTAACAAATTCAGCCACCCAGTTTAAAAATCTGACCGATGGTAAATGTCAGTTTTGAGTGAGGGTTTTTGATATTCAGTGCTACACTCACACGTTGGTCGCTACCATAACAGTATTCAAAAAAGTTCTCCTGAGACAATTACCCTATGCCCCCCTAAATTCCTGACACTCTCCACTGTTAAGAAATCTAAAAAGCTAGACTCATGCAAAGTACAACTATGCTCAATCAAACAAGAGCTATGGAGAGAGAGACCAGGGGAAGACTTGAACCAAATGTTTTGTTAATGATGTTAAAAAAATGCTCTTAATAACCGCTACCACAGGATCTACTTGGCTAAAAATAGTCTAGTTTAGCATAAAATAGCCTAGCTTTGCATAAACACTGGAAGTGGGGGAAATGGTTATTCTAGCTCTGTTCAAAGTTTAAAAAATATATCAATTACCATATCAATTAACCTGTTGTATCTCATTTGTTAATTCGTACACAAATAGAAATGTAAAAAGATCAATTTGATGTTTTGTTGTTGCTGTAGCAGCAGTTCATCTGTCCATCCAGCAATTTTTTGAAAGAAATCGGTAACAACAGTGTCAATCACATCAACGCTTGCTGCCAAATTTTCTACTGGCATCAACTGAGAAAATTCTTCTTTTGCTTGACTTTCACAAACAATGTGAGAGAGTGAGTGTCCTCTGGCACTCTGTACTATAGGAACAAGGACTAAAAACAGGGCTAACCGTAACCAGACTGAAGGCCAACGCTCATAAAAAAGCTACGCTAACCACGAGTGCGGTCGGTTGGGAAATGCACTCATTTTTGTACGAATGACTACATGTGTGAACCAGTGAGAAGCTGTATGGGCACAAGTACAGAACTATAGTTCAACTCTGGCCTTGCAAACACTGAAGTCAGGAAAAAAGTCCCTGATTATAACAAAATCTTTGCAGCGTGTCTATATTTGTTCCTCTCAGGATTATACTTCTGTTAAACTACAGACAGCATTCATTGGGAGGGAACATTTCTTGTTGTGCTGTTTTTGCATTGAACTCCACATTAAAGGTCACCTGTCAATCAAAGGGCCCTGTTTCCATGCAAACACCCTGTACTATGATGTCTAGCTATAGACAGGCAGCATGCTGAGGAAAATTGGCAAGAACATTGTTTTTTCATCAATAGGGTGAATTAATATGAAAGCGATTCAAAGAATTTCCAAAAAGAGCTTCTGCCAGTGTGTTATGCGCGACAATACAGTTCACCACCGTCAAACTAGGGCTGGGCGATAAATCGATTTAATCGATTAATTCGAATGTGTGCTTTAAGGCGATGTGTTTTATTGAAAATCGAGAAAATCGCCCCCACTCCTCCCCCCCGTTGGGTTCCCGTAGTTGAGTGCGCGCGCATTGTTTACAAACGAAAACAATGGCGGCCAGCAGTGAAGCTCTCGTTCTTAAGAGAGGGAAGAATGTGTCTTCGGTGGTCTGGAAATGGTTCGGGTTCATGTCATCTGACACCGAACAAACAGCACCACGATGTAAGGTCTGTCTAAAAGCTATTGCTACAAAATCAAGCAGCACAACAAATTTAATGCAGCACCTCAAACAGAGGCATGCCGCCGAGTGGGAGAAGCGTTGCGCCCTGAGCAGGGAGCAGGACCGCGGGAGCACAAGCGATGCCGTCTTCCTGGCAAAAAATATTTAGAAAAAACATGCACTACTGTTTAATACTGTTGGTTATGTTGTGAATGCACTTGATTTTGTTTACATGCACTTATTTACTGTGCAAAATATGTTATGTTGATGTTAGATCAGATGTTGCACTTTTGAAAATGTGAATGTTAAAGGGTCACATACATTTTATTTCATGCTGTGTTTGTATCAGTGTATTCAGTTAGAAAAGCTTAGTGTAAAAAGTTACATTTGCACAGTTGTTTACAATGGAAGGCTACTATTTAATGCCATTTAATGTTATGTTTAATTTAATTTTATATTTAAATGATTCAGGGAAACAAAAGAGTGACCAAATACTTTTTGTATACTACAGGCACCTTTCTACAATGTTCAGGTTTTGTTTGCACTTTATTTTTATCAACCTACGAGGGAAAATCATCACAAAATAAAATAAAAAAATGTTTTCAACAGCTTCTGTCATCTGCAAAAATTTGTGGGGGAAAAAATCGATTTAAATCGTGAATCGGATTTTTTGTAAAAAAATCGGAGATTTTTTTTTTAGGCCATATCGCCCAGCCCTACGTCAAACTTTCACTTTCACAGCATGTGGACCATCATAATGCTGCATTGTATTCTTTGTTTTACTGACTACACAACAGGACGGGGCAAAGGCTTTTACAGGTTTCTTGAGCCAGGATATTTTGCAAACGTGCAAATGTATGACTATACTGCAGAAACCTCATCATGACTGGGATAATAGGGGACTTGTTAACACACTTATTATGAATTACTGCAGAGGCGTTGCACGGTGGGTGTAAGGTCAAAATTCTTACTGGAGGAGAGGAATGTCTTATTGATTGGAATATCTTGAATACCCAGTTAATACACAGTTAACTGCACACATGGTTAAAAAAGAAGCCTAAACTATCACAAGCTGCCCAAAACCATTTACCTGCCCAATCATATAAAAAATAGCCCAATTCATCTTTGACTAAGTCCCACCCTCAACTGGTACTCCATCAAGATGTCAGAGTTACCCAGGAGCCCACACTGTCACTAACTGTACTTCCTGCATAAATATCATCACATTTCTGTGTCTGATGCTACGCTATGATTGGCTAGTCTGCCTTTGAGGGATGGGACTTAGCAGGAAGGTCAGTTGGGAAGAATACCACCCAATCTGGTGTGACAACCTACAGCTTTACACACAAGCAAAAAATAACCTTAAGCAGCACTATTTATGCCTGTATGCAATAAAAAAATGCTAAATACTAAAATCTCTTGTGTGAAATAACCAAAACTTGGTTAGCAGGGAGTGCGTATTAAGAAATCGAGACATGTGTTTTCAGGGCCTCTAATCACTGCATTCTGACTCAGGTTCACCCCTGCAAACCACGGTTTGTGATTTGCCAAAAATCTTGTTTTCCATCTCGTCTTCAAGATTCTGTGTTAAATACCGTGTGTATATGGCAAACTGAATCCCTTGGCCATTCGGATAAAGTGGTGACCACAGTGATTGTGGTCTCAGTTTCAGGATGAAAGGCATGACAAAAAAAAAGCTAAAAAAGATACATCACCTGCACCAGCGACCAGGTCCTTTGCTCGGCTGTGGAGACAGAAAATAACTGTGTGAGACTAAAAATATGACACCGTTTCAAGAAGTTAGTAGTTTAGCTCAGTTCCTTTCATGGGAATGGAATTGTATTATTATTCATAGGGGCCATCAGTGTTCCAGCAAGTGTCTCTTTGATGAGATATGTGAGGCTGTAGCAGCCATAGGAAATAGTGAGCTGTGTGACTGTGTGGTGACAGCTGTGAGTGATGGCAGCGTGGCTCACTTCTCCAGGCTGGGGGAGCGGGCGAGGAGGTTGGCCGAGGATGCCGCCTTCTTGTCCAGACGTTTCCTCTGCCTCTCCGGGTTCCCCAGTTTCTCGCTGTTCCTACGAACCCTGGAACACCAGAGCGGACAGAAATCTGCTTCAGTTTCCAGCGGTAAACACTGTGTGACACTAAATCCCACGCAGATGCATGCAGTTACCCCACTAATTATGCATGCAAAATGGTAGTTGATGGATTTTGCATGTATAAATAGTACGTACACACAGAAACATGTTTGGAATTGTTTACCGACTTCATTCCCAACCTTCCAAAAGGATAAATCTGGTTAAATACAACCTATTTTTTGTTTTGCCAACCGTTACTCTATACAATAACATTGTACTCACCAAAGTAACTGATCTTTCTCAATAAAGCCCTGCACCCATTTGTTACTGTTGCCTATAAAGCTTTTCCAGTTTAGCAGTTTACAAAGATAATGGTGACAGATTTACCATCGGAATTTGGTTGATGATTTCAGACAGACGTGGATAAAAGCAGCCTCCTATTTCTAGCTGGCAACCGTTGATGTTTCTGGATAAAACTGCAATTGTCGTAGGCAGATTTGATCAACTGTAGTAGAGATGGTTCAGAAAGTAGACGGCACATTTTTGTGTTATTTCCGGTGTCAGTGTCACGTGGGTTTCGTCACTGCCCCCACCTCTTTAGGGGACTAGTGGCAGATCCTGAGTCTGTTAACTCCAATGGGAGAAGTGAACTTGAACACAGATTATGACCAATTATTTTGCTCTTGTGTGAAATGTACAGAGATTTACAGAGAAGTAAATATTGGACCCATTTTTCACAAGCCCTATATCTTCCGATCATTCTGACACTAAAATGGCATTTTTTAGACAGACGAATCAGGAAATGTACTTTGTTTGAGACCTTTCTCTGTCTCAGCAAATCAGTTTCGCGAGATCTGGCAACACAGATATCTCTTCTCTCTGTTGTTGCTAAACAGTCTGGTGATGTTACTAGTCTAGCGTAAGCCAAACTGTGTCCAGATTTCAAGCTAATGTCAACTAACGTTTGCAAACGCCCTGGCCAAATCATTTTCGTAATGCTAAATATGGCTGTCAGCTGTCGAAACATCTAATGTTAGCAAAAGTAAAATATAACTACATTTGTTCAGGCCTAATTAGGAGGCAAGAGGTGCATACCATTTCATTGGCTCTGCTTGCAATGGTTCATCTTTTGTTAGAGAGTATCTTTGGCTATAGCTAGTTCATTAACTTTAACTCCTGGAGTTAGTTTAAACACTAGAGAAGACTAACAGGTATACGGCAAAACGTTAACAGGATAAGCTAATGTGTTGGCAAACACAGTAATGGCAAATGTATCTGGGTAAACTTCCCCAAATCCATTACACAGCAGGACAGAGCAGCTAACGTTACCCTAAACTCCACACTGCCTCCCACGCAGTGGATGTTCCAGTCCTCCACTGGGCCTGATGCTGCGTTCACACCGGTCGGGTTGATTTTTTGACGCACTGCAAAATCGCGTCCAACGCGCCGCCGGTCGTGTTCACACCAAACGCCGCAAAATCGCGTAGCGCCGGAGAGGGGGCGTGGTTTATCGACTGGAAGCCGTTCACCTGGCCGCCGTTCACCTGGCCGCCATTTCTTTCCGCTTTCAACCGTGAAAGGAATAAGGACAATTGCTGCTTTGTACGTGTTGTGGAAGTCCCTCAAACGTCGGAATGCCAAACGCCGTCATGTCTGGTTCATAATATTGTTCAGAGGAGCTCCGTGGATTGTATCGAGCTGTATTCACTGCGTCTAGCAAGCCACACGTCGCTGTTTACTACAGCTGTAGGAACACAAAATAAACTGATTTGGCTGTGATTCAACGGCAATAAACCGACAAAAAGGGACTCCGAAATAACTACATAATGATGCCGATTTGTAGGCTACTTGTCTTCTCAATGGAGCTCTGATGGATCGGTGCTAGGCTATGCTAACATCGTAGCAGCTCCACCAGCACTCAATAACGTCATGTAGACGTAAATACGGCAGCGTCTATTCATTGTTTGTACCGTATGGTTTACACACACACATGCATACACATAGTTTGGTCCGGTCTCTGTTGATATGAGGTATCGTAGAGCTCTGGGTGAACATAGACGGCTACAGGATTTATTTCCTGATTCAACAACGGCAGGAAGTCACTGATAACAGGGGGAGCAACTCAACGCTGATAGGCTATCGCGCCACAGCATCACGCGATTATTTCGCAGAAGTTGAAAAATTTCAACTCGCGCGTTGCAGATTTTGCGGCGTCCAACGCAAAAACGCGTCCAACGCGCCGCGCCATCGCAAAATCGCGGCGCGCCAGTCTCATCGCGTCTGTGCATAGACTTTGTATGTAATCTCGACGCGCGTCAAAAAATCAACGCGACCGGTGTGAACGCAGCATTAGGTGTAGTTAGCGAATGAGATGCTAACTCTTGGCCTTGGAAATAAGCTTAGGTTACTACAGACTGACTTTGAAGCAGACAAACACATAACAAGAAGTGGAACAGGTCGTAAACAAGCCAAAAGGTCATCTTGAGCAGGAAGTAGGTCTGATAATAATTGGATAATTGTAGTTTGGGAATTGGGACTCTTGTTCCTCTTTCTTTCTCTTTCAAACAAGTTTGGCTAACACAGAGGTTTGTTTACAATCTGTCTGATCATGTTTCTTGCCCCGTCAAACTTCCTTGAAATTAAATCTTGTTCCCTGATCTCATAAAAAGAACTTGGGGAGTTCAGTGTCGTCATCATTACTGATAGAAATGTACCATGAATACTGGACCCAGTTGTAATAAACTGGAATTAACTTTTATCTCGTGGCTTATAACTAATTATCGGCCATCACCCAAACTCCCAATTCTAAACAGGCAACTTGTAGAAGAGAGGATTGGTGAGGGTCAAGACAAATTAATGTGATTACCCACAAACAAACTGTTCTGAACCATAATTAATCTCTGATTGTCTCTGAGGAATTCTTGCGACACACCCGGTTTCCTGATGCCATTGTAACAGCAGCATCACTAGAGGAAGTGTTGTGGGACTAAAATAAATCTTTGGTGTCGATCTACATCACTGGCCACGGATCGAGGAAGTAAAACTCAGCTCGCAACCACCCCCTCCTCCCAAATCGCTCTACGACTAATCTGAAGTAAAGTTGAATGGTGTAAGTAGGCTGAGCAGGGATGCACGGCGTTCCCAGTTCCTCAGAGGGGCATAGCAGAGCTGAGCGGAGGGACTAGAGCACATGTTACCCATCACCAATGAAACCCATTTCCAAGCCACAACAAGGAAGTCGGACAAAAGAACACATGCATGCACATGCACATTACACACACAAAGCAGCAGTGCTCTTGCACTGTGCTTTCTCATCACTTCAAAGGCAGTCGTTGGAGAACAAATCACATCATGCAAGAGATCCTTGATTCATTTGAGGAAGACAAAGTTAAAAGTGTGATTAAGAAAGCGCAGAGCTGCATTAAAAATCATCAAGATTTCAGGCAGTTTGTGTGTTTCTGCAAAACCCAGTTGAATGGCAGATCCTTAGTGGCACTGTGTCAACTCCTCACATCTGTATCGTCTTACAGAACCATCAACCTTAATTCTCTGTGGCTACAGTGAAGTTGTAACCTGGAGGACCACTCTGGAGGTTCGTTTGATGGGTATGATGTATGCTGTTTGCTGTTTGGACGGATATGCCATTTCAAAATATTTTGTTACATCTGTACAATCGTGCAAACCCCCTGACCCTTCTCGATCAGTCTAAGTGTATACATGCTGTAACCCGAGCCCCTTTTGTTCAGTATGCCGCGTTCAATTACCCTCACATCACATTTTCCATTGGGTTCCAATCTGTGTGCAGTGAAGCTAATCTTAGATATGTCACTCAGTGTGGACGAGTGCCGCCATTGTGTTCCACTAAGGCTTATTGTTTCCCTCGCCCCCTGCTCAAACATATGGGGAAGAAAGCACATGGAAGCTGGAGCGAACATGACGACAGACCATGTCGTCCCCGATCGGGCTGCCTGCTCTAACACACCATAATCACACCCTGGCAACCTGATCACCTCACAAGGGCGTTTGCAGCACAACTGGGGTTTGCAGTCACACAAGTCAGAATCAAGACATTTTTTTGATTAGTCCTTAAAAGCCATGCGATCAATCTCGAGAGAGAAGATGATTAAGGAGACGGCGGTGGTGAGGGTGGCGAGATCACCCACAGCGGTTTCTTCTCTCCTTCCTGGATGGGGGACAGGGGGCCGGAGCGGGAGCTGAGGTTGGAGTCTGCGGTTCTGACCGAGGCCGAGGCAGAGCCCAGCTCCTCTGGGGAGCAGCTTCCGTCCGGGAAGTCCTCCCTTTGGAGGCATCTGATCGTGGTGGGCTGAATGGGCTCCTCCACCGACGACGTCCAACTCAGCTCCTTTTCCTGCTCCCCTCCTCCTTCATCTTCCTCCTCATCCTCCTCTTCCAACCCGGGGGCGCGGTGGAGTTTGGCCCGTGTCCCGTCAACCAAAGGCTGCCCCGGAGGGAGGGCGTCCTCCAGTTGCAGGCTCTGGACGCGCATGGGGAGAGGGACCCTGTCCTTCCCAGTGTCCTGCCCTGGGAGGATGGGCTCTGTCTGGGTTGACCTGTCCAGGGTTGCTGATCTGGGTCTCGGCATCATGGACACTGGGCTTCCTATGTGGCCATTGGCATTGGTCACAATGCTGTCTGACAGTTGGCTAGAGATAGTTCAAAGGTTGAGGTCAACACGGAAGAGTCATACAAATTACACACATACACATCATACGGACTAGCATGCCTCTGATGTAGCAACAATGTGGCTATACATGAAGGGAAATAAATGATGGCCACTCATCATCCATGCTGTTTATCTGAGCCCTTAGCTGGTTGGTCCAGTACCTGGTAGCAGGGTGGTGGATCCCATCGACGGCTGAGCTGGAGGAAAGTCTTTTGCTGCCTGTGCAACCATCAGAGCAGCACACATGGTTCAGCACTCGAGCAGCACCTGGGTTCACTGGGTGGGACAAAAGTTGATTATTATTTGATTGACGTCTCTTGATTGTTATTTCTGGGTGAAACTGCACTGGCGCGCTCGTTATGTCCAGTCATTTTTCATGAACAGCGGTCAGAGATTTATAGTGTGGACCATATAGGACAGGGTTTTCATTTCGGAATTTGTTGATACTGTCACAGATACCCAAGATTAAAAACCAATACCATCACAATATTTTATTTGATACTTTAGCTTGTCAGTCACTTGTACAATTCCCAAAATGTATAGTTCATCAACTCGCTAAGAATTTTAAACGAAAATACATCAGGCACTTTATCTAGTTACGATGTTTAGTTAAGATTAAGCATCAGTGAGGGCCGCTTCCGACAATCTTTGAGAGAACGGACAATCTGAGTACTAAGTGCAATTCCCTCAAAGAGAGAAGGTATCAGAGTGTGCACCGTCATCCCCATTTATACAATTTAACATGCGTCGCCCCTCTCTATAATGCCTTTAGTAGCGGCCATTCACAGGTAAACACACTTTTGCATTTAAATGAGTTTGGACATCAAATAGTTTGATCTCGTTCAATTGAAGCGTACTGACACCTTTGGAGATGTCAAAGATAATGTTTCTCTGTACAAAATCAAAAATGGACTATTAAATCCAAGGTTAGATTCCTTTACTGACAATGTAAAATATTTTGCATATGTCTTTGCATATGCAATGGTAATGTGTGAAAAATACTGGGCGATGTTCTCCCACCCATTGTACCATGAGCATATTGATGATCACTCACCTGCAATGAGCTGCTGTTTCAGTAATGGTAAGAGCTGATCATGGAGGCGGATCCTGCGCAGGGCGTCAGCCAGCGAGGATTTCAGCAGCGTGATCTCATCTTCCTGCGCCTGCAGACGCACCTCCATCATGGAAGCTCGGTCTGGGAAGTCGGTGCTGCCGTCTGCCGACGCGTCGTCTGTAAAAGAGACCATAAAGGTGGATCAGGAAAGCTGGGCTAATTTGTGAGAAGCCTGGATGGAATGAGCCAGACAAACGAACAAGGATTTATCGGTTTCATCACATCAACAAAACCACTTCCATAAAAAGCCAAAGAGAAACTTTGAGAAGCATGTTGTCGACCAGCGATGAGCTCAAACACAAGTAGACATCATGTTTGTTCAGTTTGTTGGAGCGCTCTGTTTCTAATTATCTTGAGTGCAAATCAAGTGAGTTAAGTAAATTCAATGTTAAGTGCTGTGCAGAATGTATAAGACGCAACATGGCATTAAACAACATTGTTTAATGTAGTCGTAAATAGGACTCCAGCGTCAAGTCATTTCGTTTACTGCAAGAAATTATGATAATCACCAAACAATCAGAGGAACATCTGCACTTCGTCAATTGTACAATGTAGTTTTGCAGGCTGTTTTTTTATTTTAATCTGGGTCAAGCGAATAAAAACAACTTGCACTCTCTATTGATGGTAGCTTGGCTATTTCAAAATGGCGAGTTTGTGCAGTGTCGCACAACTAACGATTCTCTCTGACCAATCAGTGTTTTAACTCCACCCTCTACTATCCCTCTATGACCGAGGTGGTACCAAAACAAATTACACAATGTTTGCTCATGGAAAACTAAAAAAAGATGGTGTTGGTGCCAATGTTCCCTCTAAGCTGCGCGCTTGAGCAATCGCGCACTGCTCGCACATTCTCAGCGCACAAGAAAATCTATGCAGCGCATAAAATAAAATTCAACATAAACGTATTAATTAATATCTAATATTAGTCCTAATCTTATCTAATCAATTAAACCAATAATAATAATAATAATAATAATTTTGTTTTCTGTACTATTTTGCAACGTAACTCAGTGAGTGACAGGTGTCCAGCCAATGATACGATTCGGTTCACTTACGCTACGCAGCCAATCATAGCATTGACACTATTGCCCTGCCCATTCGCGCCGTGCAGGTTAGCTAGCTAACAACAGTGCGGCGGAGTTACGAGTTGCAAATGCTAACCCTTATCATGGCGAAACGAACGGGCAGCGACATAAAGTCAAAGCAAGAAGCAGACGAAGCCATCAACCTGGACAAAGTGTACAACCATTGGAGAAGTGAGAATGACAGACGTGAAAAATAAGGTAAAATTTAAGTCAGATTTGTGCATATTCTAGTGACATTTATTAAGATTTTTTACTTATGGATATTAATCATTAAATTATGTTAGTACTAGATAATTTATGGGTAGTAGAAATGATAATAAAAAACTGAGTAATTACATATTTTACAGACAGAGTTACAGGAATACATATATCGTTACAAACACAAGGAGGGCAGAGGATGCCACGGGGTTTCAGCGGGTTAAAGACGGTACGACCTGACACTCCCAGACTGCAGGGCCAGAGCTTATGTAGTGGCAGGATACTCATTAAGGGGCCCTGAGTCTGGTGTGTCAGGCTGCAGGAGGTGATCGGCTTGAGTGTCCTCAGCCGTGCACGATTAAGGGTGCGGCCATGGGAGGTGTCTGGAGGCAGACAGGGATCCTGGATCCTGACAGTAATTCCTGGATTCCAGACGTAAAACAAGACACAAAACAGGGCGGGTGGAGGGGGTCCGGAGGAGGGATGTCCCCACAGCTACAAGGCCGACTAGGGTGGGCGGCGGGGGTCCGGAGGAGGGGTGACAGGATCTGACCGGCCACGGGGCCGCCGAAGAGCGTCGGCCACCGGTGCTCCGGCGGACGGCCGGGAGGGCAGAAGGGCTCCGGACACGAGTGCTCCGGCGGACGGCCGGGCGGGCGGAAGGGCTCTGGAGAATAGGATGCTGGTGCAGCAGTGGCAGGTACTGGAGGTCTCTGCTGCTCCACGACGGCAGCGGGCACTGGAGGTCGCTGCTGCTCAGAGACGGCAGCGGGCACTGGAGGTCGCTGCCGCTCAGAGACGGCAACTGGAGGTCGTTGCGCCTCTGGGACGGCGGCCGGGTCTGGGAGAGGCTGCGACACGGAGGCGGCGGCGGCCAGGTCCGGGGATAGCTGCAGCACTGAGGCGGCGGCGGCCAGGTCCGGGGATAGCTGCGGCGCGGAGGCAGCAGGAACTGGAGTTGGCTGCGGCGCTGAGGCGGCAGAAACTGGAGCTGCCGCTGCGGCGGCAGGAACTGGAGCGGGCTGCGGCGTAGAGGCGGCAGCGGCAGGAACTGGAGCTGGCGCTGCGGCGGCAGGAACTGGAGCTGGCGCTGCGGCGGCAGGAACTGGAGCTGGCGTTGCAGCGGCAGGAACTGGAGCGGGCGCTGCGGCGGCAGGAACTGGAGCTGGCGCTGCGGCGGCAGGAACTGGAGCTGGCGCTGCGGCGGCAGGAACTGGAGCGGGCTGCGGCGTAGAGGCGGCAGCGGCAGGAACTGGCGTAGAGGCGGCAGCGGCAGGAACTGGAGCTGGCGCTGCGGCGGCAGGAACTGGAGCTGGCGCTGCAGCGGCAGGAACGGGAGCTGGCGCTGCGGCGGCAGGAACGGGAGCTGGCGCTGCGGCGGCAGGCACTGGAGCTGCGGCGGCAGGCACTGGAGCTGCGGCGGCAGGAACTGGAGCTGCGGCGGCAGGAACTGGGAGCGGCTCTGGGGCCGAGACGACAGCCGGGACTGGGGATAGCTGCGGCTCCGGGACGGCAGCGGCGGGACCTGGAGGTCGCTGCTGCTCCGGGACGGCAGCGGCGGGAACTGGAGGTCGCTGCTGCTCTGGGACGGCAGCGGCCGGGACTGGAGGTCGCCGCGGTACGGAGACGGCGACGGCCGGGACTGGAGGTCGCCGCGGTACGGAGACAGCGGCGGCCGGGACTGGAGGTCGCCGCGGTACGGAGACGGCGGCGGCCGGGACTGGAGGTCGCCGCGGTACGGAGACGGCGTTGGCCGGGACTGGAGGTCGCCGCGGTACGGAGACGGCGACGGCCGGGACTGGAGGTCGCCGCGGTACGGAGACGGCGGCGGCCGGGACTGGAGTTCGCTGCTGCTCTGGGACGGCAGCGGCGGGAACTGGAGAAAGCTGTGTCGCAGAGGCGGTAGGAACCGGAGCTGGCTGTGGCAAAGTGGTGGCAGGAACAGTAGCTGGCTGCAATGCCGTCCGACTACGGGGAGCCGGAGTCGACCGGGCCACTGAGTGTTCCGCTACACTTCCATGGCTCAGTCTCCGGCTGAGAAGGTGCTTGGCCAGATAATCCGAGTCCCTCAGAGGGTCAAAAACCCTCATCAGATCCGCCACAAAGTCCACATAACCCACCGTATTAGGCCGCTCACCTAGCGTTCTCTCGGCCCAGTCCAAAGCCCTTCCCCGCAGTAATGGACCCCTGCTCCTGTGGTTGCTGGGTCCATTTTGGGTCAGGTCGTTCTGTCACGGGAGTTCACAGATAGGACCCAAACGCAAGACCACAGGAGACAGAAGTGAATGTTAATCAGGCTTTATTTAGACAGGTGGGTTGCTGGTGTGGAGCCCGTGGTCCGACACCCGAGCGGCAGATCGACGGTGTGAGGCCCGTGGCTCGACACTGGAGGGCTGGTGAGTTGACGGCGTGAAGTCCCGTGGCTCGATACTGGAGTCGACAGATCGACGGTGTGAGTCCCGTGGCTCGACACTGGAGGGCTGGTGAGTTGACGGCGTGAAGTCCCGTGGCTCGATACTGGAGTCGACAGAGTGTAATCCGTAGACCACAAGGAGGGCAGAGCGGCGGAGTGTCTCCACAAACACAAGGAGGGCAGAGGATGCCACGGGGTTTCAGCGGGTTAAAGACGGTACGACCTGACACTCCCAGACTGCAGGGCCAGAGCTTATGTAGTGGCAGGATACTCATTAAGGGGCCCTGAGTCTGGTGTGTCAGGCTGCAGGAGGTGATCGGCTTGAGTGTCCTCAGCCGTGCACGATTAAGGGTGCGGCCATGGGAGGTGTCTGGAGGCAGACAGGGATCCTGGATCCTGACAGAATGTTTTAATGTGAACAAAATGTTATGTCTGAAAGGTGTATATGTATCATTTCTTCCAGAACAGGACCCTCACACAGGCCACAACAGGACCTCACACAGGCCAAAGCAGGACTCTTCTCATGGCCAAGCAGGACTCTCACATAAAACATACTACACATCTCATGAACAACAAGATTTTTGTCTTTTTCCTTTAAAGTTTGTCAAATCACTTATATTAAAAGTAAACTAGTGAAAATTGCTGCTGTAATTTGATTCTTTTAATAAGCCATGTAACTTGCTATGATCCAAGGTTTTGAACAGGTGTGATACTGGTGTGTGGCCACAGCGTGCACATCTGATGTTGCTCACAGTGGTCCTCAGTGTGCTCAGGGAGCTTGTGTGTATGCCCAGACACATGAAAAATTAGAGGGAACATTGGTTGGTGCCAACCCAACTGATGGAAACACTGATGGAAACACAATTACACTGCAGTTTTTCCCCTATATTTTTAAGGATTGTGTAAAATCCGCCTGACATTTGGTTGGAAATAGAAAAGGAAACAGGACATGAGAACATGCTAACAATTCTGTAATAGCGGACTAAAAGTACAGAAATGTTCCGCTTCTAAAGTCACTCGAGTGTCATTCCTGTGTGTGAGTATGTGTGTGTGAGAACCAATTTTTAAAATATCACCTTGATGGCATTTCTGCATTGTGAGGACACTTTGGCAGGTCCTCACTATTTCAAAGGAAAGTCTGAAGGTCATGATTTGGTTTTAAGGTTATGTTTATGTTTAGGTAGGAGTTGAGGCGAGGCTAGATGTGATGGTTTAGGTAACAGGTTAGCGAGTGCATTTTGTCAATGGTCCTCACAAGTACAGAAAAACAAACACGTGTGTGTTTTCTGGCGCGCTGTCCATTTGGAGAGGGGATCACAGCTGCTTGGAGCATTGTACTCAAACAGAGGAGTGTCTCTCAAAGACCTCATTGTGTGTTGAGTAGAGCTACAGTTCTGATGTGTGTTTGTGTGTGTGTATGAGAGGCACACAGCTGGTTCTGATCCAAAACGTGTGCGTGTACGCGTGTGTGTGGAACGCCTCCTTCTGTTCTTGTGTCACTGGATGGAACAAAGCTGTGCATAGTGAGCATCAGGAGGATATTTTCCTGGTCCAGTTCAACTCAGCTGTGTTGGTAGTTCTCATGATTACTCAGCCACTCGATTCTTGCTCAGCCATTTTAGGTTTTGTTTTTGCACTGCAGCCAATAAAGCACCAGCGTTAATTGACCGAGAAGTTCCAAGGAAACGTTCCCACTCAGTAATAATAAGTAGGTAAGAGGTCCTCAGACACCACTCCTCTCTGCACAAATCCTTTAAAGACCGCTCCACTCAATTTTAGCAGAAGGCTAACAGTTGAGATCAAGAACCTGGAATAAGACAGTGCTGGTAATCGTAGTCGGAAAGGCCAAGTCATACTTTCCCCTTCCGTTTGATCAGCGTGATGTAAATGTTGTCATCTGCCCATTTTTCGCACGGACCCTTTTAGAGTACGTCAGATTGCTGATCGGCTTCTAATGTGAAACATCTGCAGGAAGTGTATTTTGTTAAAACTTCATATGCAATCACCTAGATACTGAGGGTCGGGTCATGCTCCGTCAGTACCAGTTCATACAACGTCATACAACGTCATCAATTCAAAGCAGTGATTGTGACTTTGGCGAGTCTGAACTGACCCTTTAAAACACCAAAGTCACAAAATAACACGAACTAACTAACAGCAATAGACCACAAACTGCTGTTTTCTGCAAGGTAAAAGGAGGCAGGTGGCTTTGAAGAGAACATAGATAACGGCTTCAGTTCCTTGTTAGAGAGGTAAGATAAAGTGGTGAAAATATTCTGAAAATATTGCGTACATTGAAACTGATATTGATGTTTTTAGGTGTCTAAAATACATCTTCAACAGTACATTGCTTTGCTCACGTGCTGGTATTCCTGTGTGTTTCTACAATCTATTGTAGGTAACACACTGACTATGGAGAAGTACCTCATACAAGCCCACTTCAAAACATCCAAACTATCTCTTTAATTAAGACCATGTAGCTTAACTAAAACCAGTGCTGTTTCAAATTGCAATTCAGTGGACTAAGGACAGTTAGGTTTTGAATCAAGAATGGATCCTGAATGGAATCATGACGCCAAGAACTGCAATCACAGTCCAACTGTGCCATTTTGTTAAGATTGACACCTGTATCAAAGTTTGACCCAGACTAAAGGGTCAACCTAAAGTCCTATCGTCACACTGATGATGATCTGTCCTTGGTCAACACCAGAGCATATTTATTCAGTTCTCATCCATGAAGAGTTTACACCACCTTATAATAAAACACACTCAAAGAGTTAAACACAGTGTCATGAGGGGGAATCTAAACAAAGTTCATTCCGCTAACACAGAATGACGTGTCACTAAACAGCACTGGCAGGTTTTATGAGGCAGTCTGACCAGAAATGAGCTGACAAACAATAAAAGCCATCAGCTGTGACTGTGACTGGACCAGTGGAAGGAGAAGACCACACTACCACTACCATCACTTCAAACCACAACACATCCTGAAGTTAGCCTGTTCGGTTGTCACCACAGAGAGAAAGGCTGGTAATATTTGTAGACATGAGAATGAGCTCTCTGATCTCTGATGAATTCTCCACATTTCCTTTGTGCTCTAAAGATGTTTCATTACCGCAAAACAAAGGTCCTTGAACTCTTTTCTAAGAAACTAGTCAAACCCTGGTCTGCACTTGGCACGCAGCCAATCTTTACTGCTTCACTGGAAGATTTCATCAGCCTGCTATTAACATGTAAATGATCTGCCCATTTATCGGCGCTTTGTCTCGACCTGTCTTTTCGCTTAGCAATTTGTCATTTTCCCCAAGAACGCCAACTGAAAACACATGAAGAGTTAACCTTCAGATTCACCTGCTCAGCTCGCTGTAATACGGAGCCCCGGGAGGGACATGGAGGGGAAAATATAGAAAGATCTCACAGTCCTGGAAAACTTTCATCTAGGTCAGGGATTCCCAAAGTGGGGTGCGCGCACCCCTGGGGGTGCGCGAGCTGCCTCTAGGGGGTGCGCGAGAGGAAAAATGTAATGGCGGTGCAGTCCTGTCTCCTAAAAATTACGTTCCCCCAAAACTAAAATGCATTCTCAATTACGTTTTACCACGAACGTATTTGCTCCCTGTTTACGTTTGTGTTTGACGTACAAATACGTTTCTCATCAACATATATTTGCCATACTCTAGTCTTTATGTTTCTGTGATCTGCCTCGCCTCTGCCCCGCCACCCACGAGTTGTTGACCCGCGGCCTGTTCCGAGGGCTGACAGACCTGACGATCGGGTGCCTCGCAGCGGGGGCGGCTGGAGACCTCGCGTCCCGGCGCCAACGGGTGAGCGCCGGCCACTCGGAACCATAAAACCATGTCCCGGATTTCACCTGGGGGACATTCTGGAGGTATTGTGACCGGGTGATGTGCCTCGTTGCTGGGGAGGTATGAGCCGAGAGTGGCGGGGTGTTATGGAGGTATATATTACAACTCGGTGTTGTTCCCGTGCGTGGATGAGCGCATTTCTGCCGGAGACAGGCGGCGTGTTGTGGTAGTATTCTGACCGCGTAATAGGGAGAAGGAGAGGCGGTGGTGGAGAGGGAAAAATGTTAAAGAGATGGTGGAATGTATGATTGGAGAGAGAGAAGCGAAAAAGTTGTACGTGATCCCGCGTCCAACAACACTGTCGCGCGCATCGATGCTTTGTCCGAAGACATCCTGGCTACATTGGTCGGTCGCGAGAAGAAGAGTGAGTTTTACTCTCTGCAAGTAGACGAGCCTACAGATGTGGCCAATCTGGCCAATCGTCCGTTACCTTCGTAACGTTACGTCCGTTACCTTTTCGAAGGCACGGTGCAGGAAGAGTTTTTGTGTTTTTTATCTTGTAAACAAACGCCACGCGCAAGCAAACTGTTCTCTCATTCGTCCGATTTTTATGCGGCTCTGTTGTTTTGTTTTTTTTAAGGTGTGTGTGTGGGGGGGGGGGGGGTTGGGGGTGCGTGAACCCGGTCGGGATGTAGAAGGGGGTGCGTGGCCTAAAAAGTTTGGGAACCGCTGATCTAGGTCAATGTAAAAAAAATAAAAATGTAATAAATTGAGGTCCATGTACTTCCAGGTCGGTTCTGGATTGGCCTCAAATATAAAGACAAGACAAATGAGACAAGAATTAACGAGCTAGCGTTCCCCGCGGTCTCTCAGCCTTCGGTAAGCGGTTAGCTGTAGCTCAAATACAGGCAGACCACTGTGACCCCCGACTGGCTGAATTTGAGTTGCTACAGCTAACGGCTAACTGAAAGTACATCTCTGGAGCTGGCGTTCACTCTCTCTAGCTAATTCTTATCTCATATAAATTAGCTAAAGTTCTTTTAAATCTTTTTTTTTTTGCCCCTCCAAGTTTGTTACAGGGAATCAAACTACGGTAAAGTTGAATTATTTTTGGTTCAAAATGTTGCCTGAAGGACACCAAAATGGGACCTTTAAAGCCATAATGTAGGTTTTCACCATTTCCTGCTAACAAAGTACACTGTAGCTCGAAAAATCATACATTTTTATTCCTGATACAGAAATTAAAATCTTGATATATACTTGTACATCTATGAATCCTTCAGTAAATTACAACAGAAAGTAAACATTCCCTTTGATATCTGTACATGGAAGCCAGCCTGGATCCAGACAGCATGGTAACCTTCATCACCAGGAGATGTTTTTATTTTATGATAGTTTATTTTTTTTAACTGTGCTTTTTACTATGTTTTACTATGTACTGGCTCTGTGAGTTTTTTTTAAATGAAAAGTGCATTACAAATAAAATGCATTATTATTATTATTATTATTATTATTATTATTATTATTATTATGTCAGCCTCTTTGCCAACTGAGTGCTGTAAAAACAGCCAGAGGCCTCGTGGAAGTTTTGGCACACCAGGGTTGTGATTCACTGTGGCTCTTAAAGACATTTTCCTTTGGTGTAACCGTTTCACTGGAACAGGCATTTCATCATCAGCAGTGTTGCGAAATGCCTGGAGCTGATCCAGCTGGGCAGGGGAGGAACTGTTCCCTCCACAATAAAGGTCTACTTGAAAAACACTGCACGCTGATTATTCTTCAGAATAAAAAGTTCAGAGTGGAACACGGATGACTAAATGTAGGAGTAACATTTGAGACCAGCTTTCAAGTGATCACATGATTAGTCAAGTACGCTCTGAGAAAATAATTAACCCAGTTTGTTCTTTTTATCTATGTCAGGAATATGATTTTTTTGAAATTTCTTATTTTAAGTTTGAAAAAACATCAGCTTCAGTCTGACTTCAAATTAAATCATTTCTATATGGAAGATGGGTTTACAGACTCCAGTGGAGGTGGTGGGAGAAAGGAAAATGATGGCTAAGCTATCATTCCTGATGAAGAACATGCTCCCCCCATGTCTAGGGTTTTTATTGTGAAAGGTAAGAACAAAAATATGTGCTTCCTTTGCCAAGGTTGAAAGGCTTTGTTGTTTGTGAACTATAGTGTACGAAATATTGACCTTGCTCTGTAAAAGAAATTACATTGCATATTTGCCACGTGATATTTGCATTCTGTGTGAAAGTACTCATGTAAAAAAAAAAAAGAATATAAAAAATGTATTGATTTGCAAAGGCCTTTACACGCTTTAAGGTGAACAGGTGCTGATAAATACCAGCCTGTCTTCAGTCAGTGTAACATCAAAATCACAGAAATTTGATTTTAGAGTAAACAGAAAGAAAAAAACACCTGACTTTTCCTGCAGGATTTGCTCATCTTTCATTACAAAAAGCTGAATGTCAAAATAAACTCCATTGTGCAAATGTCTGGTAATCATGTGAGCAGAGTTCTTCCTCATCTTTGGTTGTTTGGGATGCCTCCTCCTCCATGCGAGAATCATGAGATCACGTGAGAATCTTTACGGTGGTGGAAACGGTATTCCCACATCTCTGCTGGTGGATACATTTCTGCCATGTCGTGGTGTATCCTTTATCATTACATGCTATGTTTTGTTTAATCGACTGACTCACTTACTTCTACAGCTGGAGCTGCATCAGCTGGGTGTATAGTTCACAATTAGCGTGTGTGCATTGGACATCATTGTTGCTTCACGTAATGAAGCAACGTAATGGGCGACTGTGGCTAAGTGGATAGCAGGGCCGTCTTTCAATCAGAGGGTCGGCGGTTCAAACCCCGGCTCCGGCTCTGCTCGTAGCATGTCGATGTGTCCTTGAGCAAGACACTTCACCCCTACATTGCTCCCGTAGTTGTGCCTACGGTGTAGAAATGTGACTCTGAATTATAAGTCGCTTTGGATGAAAGCGTCTGACAGTGACTGCAATGTAATGACCTCTCCTTCCTTCCTGCTGCTGTGACCTACATTCAGCTCGTATCAAAATGAGCTAAATGGAAAATTCCGCCAAGACAATAAGTTGACGTTACATCGCGGTTGAAGCAACAGGGGAAAGACTCAATGTGATCATCGTTAATCTGCTAAAATTTAGGTCCGACCGATGAGAAGAGCAGCTCTGACCTGACTGGCTTGAAGTCTCTACAGAGAGTTTGCACTTCTACCCCGACCTGTCAGAGTAAAGGCCTGCGTAGAGACGTCTTTGCACTTCCTCCCCGACCTGTCAGAATAAAAGCCTGCGTAGAGACGTCTGGCCTGCGGCCAGTGCACATAAGAGGAAGTGTTTGATGAAGTGACACAAACGGCTACTAAGGAACTTCAAGGGAGACCACACACACAATGCAGGCATGCTTGTATCAAAGCACAAGCTGCAGGTTTTAGAGAACATAACAGAAGATCAAATACTGTTGGGTTTCGGTTCAGGGTTAGGACTGTGTGGGGTTTGCTACATCCAGGGCCGCTCTAAACCAGTTAGTCCTTTATCAGTGTAAAAACATCCAGATAACAGAATCAGCTCAGTAGCTCACATGGTAAATTCAGCTGATTGTCCGTTTCAACAGCACTAATCCATCAGTATCATCAGTAACAGTGTCTGAGTCATGTGACGCTCACCACTCGGCTGCTGTCACTTTATCTTTTCATTCAGAAATTCATTCGAACTGCTTCACTGTCAATGAAACAATTTATTTTACAGTAAAGTCAATACAATACTGCTTTGGATATGTGTCCTGAATATATATTCTTATTATTATCTATATCATGCAAGACCAGGGTAGGAAATCTTTATTTTTTTGGGGGCAATTTTTGCCCCCACTGACTGAAATCCAGGGGCATTTTCAAAAAATTGGGGGCATTTTTTGAAACTTCTTAAATAACATTAAACCTTTGTTCAAAATAATACATATACTTATTTATGCTTACAATATATGAGCAATTGTTATCAAATGGCAATAATAAGACTATTAGGCAGTAGTCTACAGATTCAAAGTGTTTTGTGACAATCATATTTAATTTTATTCTTATTTCTTTGTGGTTATTTATTGTTATTATTAAATGTTTGAAACAACTATTAACAATTATTAAGTCAACGATGCCTTGATTACATATACATCAGTCATTGTATGGACTTATTGAGAAAGATATTTTTGTAGCACCTCAAATATTGTGATATTACCCATTTCTGTGCTGAACTTATGCATTAGTCATTGTGTGGAAGTTTTGAGAAAAACATTTTTATAGAACCTTAAAAATTAAAAAAATGTGCCATTTGACGGTCCAAATTCAGTTCAGAGTTTTTACTTGGTAAAATATATTAATTGACTGTCAGTCAGGTATTATTCATTTCCAGCAACCCTCAAATCAAAGAATAAAGACACTTTACACACAATTTAGGTATATTTTCCCTTTAACTCACGAGATGCAGGTAGCATGTTTTATACTTAATGTGAATATAATTCATTTAATCAAATTTCCATTATGCAATATGTATACTTTGTTGGCATCTTATTCTGAAAACCGGATGTTTGTCTGAAGAAACCGGATGTTGTCTCACGTTAATCTTTCCGTTAACTTTCGAAGTCCTTCACTCGCTCCCGATCTGTGCCGTTTAAATGCGTTGACCGTGAATGTCAGCATAGAGGTGCACTAACATGTAAGTGTCTGCTGAGTTGACCAAACGTCAACCATTGGTTTGTGGACTGCCGTTTTGAAGCCTTGAGTTTGGCATTTTGGCCGTCGCCATCTTGGTTTTTTGCAACCAATGAACAGAAGTTACCATTTGGACTGAGGAGGAGTGACGCAGAGATGCCGTATACGGCTCTGGTAGTGGTAGTCTTCTTGAAGAAGACCATGAACTCATGTTTACAATGTTTACTGAGGTAATTAATCAAGTGACAATTTGAGTAATTTTCTCATAGACTTCTATGTAATCAGACTTCCCGTACATTCAAAACGTGTGTTCTGAGAAGTCGAGAATAAAATAGTAATATTTTGAGCTGTGACATTACGAAAATAAAGTATATTAAGTATCATATTATTTCAAGAAAACGTGGGCGACTGTGGCTTAGTGGAGAGCAGGGCCGTCCTTCAATCAAAGGACCGGCGGTTCGATCCCTGGCTCTGCTAGTTCCATGTTGATGTGTCCTTGAGCAAGACACTTAACACCAAAATTGCTCCCGTAGCTGTGCCTATGGTGTAATAGAATCTGAATTAGTGCTGGGCGGTATGACCAAAACTTTGTATCACGGAGATGGTGTTGCCAACTTGGCGACTTTCTCGTTAAATCTGGCGACTTTCCGAACCCTCTTGGCGACTTTTTTGTCAAAAGCTACTAGAGAAAAATCGAGCGACTTTTTCTGGTGTTGTTGGAGACTTTTCTGGTGTTTTGACTCTGACGTGAAAGTATGTACCGTTCTGCACTGCCGTGAGCCCCTCCGCCACCCCAAAGCACACACAGACGGTCAGTCTCACAGCAGCCTCACGCAGCAGTCCCAGCTGCAGTCAGAGAAGAGAGGAGACACACTCTCACCAGCTGGCTCCAGTGCTATAGACCGATGGGATTCCACGACGAACACACGCTAGAGAGCATTAACCTTCTATCTGCCACACCCCGCCTAATAAAAGATACTGCATGCTGGAGACCGGCCAAGAACACAATTTACAGTCGCTCTGGGTGTTCACATGCAGCAAGGCAGTAGAATAACGCATGCAGGAACTAGAAGACGATACTAACATACAAAGTTGTGGAATCTATGATGTGCATTCTGCCAGTTGTATATTTATACACACGAGGTTTGAACTGTGCAAAACTCCAACTCCTTCTGTTTAGGGAAACTGTGAGATGTGATGAAAAACACTGGTAGGTGGACCCTGAGTTCAGATTTTTTATAATCAATTATAAAGAGACACTTCCTACATGTGGGGCTTTTTTGCTTCTTTCTCCCCAATCATACATTCCACCATCTCTCTGGCAGCTGGCGAGCTCACGTCTTCGGCGATTGTGTGCGGTCGCCCCTTTCTCGCTATTCTGTAACCAGATATGAAGCCCGTAGTGCGTCATTTATAGACCCAACACATGAATGAGACTCCAGTTGTTTTTGGCTGTTTTGTAACTCCTCCAATTTGGATATAAACAATGTAAGGGGCTTTTGACTTGCACTGGCATGCTTGGTGTTCAGGTGGCGACGTAAATAAGAGCTTCAGACTGTTAGCCAGAACCTCACTGCACACCACGCACTGTGGCTTTGGGGAATCTGCGTTGCCAATCCAAGTGAAGCCCAGACACTAGGGCTGGGCGATAAATCGATTTAATCGATTAATTCGAATGTGTGCTTTAAGGCGATGTGTTTTATTGAAAATCGAGAAAATCGCCCCCACCCCTTTTTCCCGTAGTAGAGTGCGCGCGCATTGTTTACAAACTAAAACAATGGCGGCCAGCAGCTTCACTGCTTTCCACACGGTGGAAAGCCATCACGGATGCAGTCGCGATGTATATCGCAAAAGATATGGTGCCCATATACACCGTGGAAAAGCCGGGGTTTATTCACCGTCTCAAAGCTTTGGACCCCAGGTACGTGCTACCAAGCCGTAAACATTTTTCTGACGTTGCCTTGCCTCGGCTGTACAATAGTACACGCCAAAGGATCTCTGCGGAGCTGGAGGGGATGTCATTCTACTCCGCAACAACTGACCTGTGGTCCAGCAGGTTGACCCAGACACCGATCCACTTGACTGGTGGAAGCGTCACCAACTTAACTTTCCAAGGCTAAGTACTTTAGCAAAGAAATACCTCTCTGTGCCAGCTACAAGTGCCCCCTCTGAGAGGCTTTTCAGTGTGTGGGGGGGCATTGTTACATGCCACCGTGCATGCCTGAAGCCAGAGGTAGTAGACAGGCTTGTCTTCCTGGCAAAAAATATTTAGAAAAAACATGCACTACTGTTTAATACTGTTGGTTATGTTGTGAATGCACTTGATTTTGTTTACATGCACTTATTTACTGTGCAAAATATGTTATGTTGATGTTAGATCAGATGTTGCACTTTTGAAAATGTGAATGTTAAAGGGTCACATACATTTTATTTCATGCTGTGTTTGTATCAGTGTATTCAGTTAGAAAAGCTTACTGTAAAAAGTTACATTTGCACAGTTGTTTACAATGGAAGGCTACTATTTAATGCCATTTAATGTTATGTTTAATTTAATTTTATATTTAAATGATTCAGGCAAACAAAAGAGTGACCAAATACTTTTTGTATACTACAGGCACCTTTCTACAATGTTCAGGTTTTGTTTGCACTTTATTTTTATCAACCTACTTGGGAAAATCATCACAAAATAAAAGAAAAAATTGTTTTCAACAGCTTCTGTCATCTGCAAAAAATTTTGGGGGAAAAAAATCGATTTAAATCGTGAATCGGATTTTTTGTAAAAAAATCGGAGATTTTTTTTTTAGGCCATATCGCCCAGCCCTACCAGACACAGATACTTTTCATCATATTTCCTCTTTTTTTTCCCAGTCTGATGCTCACCCTCATTTCCTCTTTTTTACCTTGACTCCGCGATGGGCCGATGTGCTCCCGATGTGTCTGTGCTATCCCTTCCTCCTTTTCGGTTTCCTCCGTCTCATCTTCCTCTGACTCTGGCTCGATTTCTTCTCCCGGTCTCTCCCCAACGCACCTCTCCGTTCCCCTCGCCTCCGATTCCTCTCTCTCTCTCTGTCCCTCTCCTCTTTTACCACTGATAGCTTCAGATGTCCCACCTGACAGTTTTTAAATTAAAATTACATTTTTTTTTATATTTAATATTATTACACCATCAGACCGCCATTACACTTTTCCTCTCGCGCACCCCCTAGAGGCAGCTCGCGCACCCCACTTTGGGAATCCCTGCTCTACAGGAAGGGACACCAAACAGGAAGTGGAAGCTTTCCCTCCAAAGGCGCACCGTTTATTACTGAATTTGCCCTCAGGGGAAAAAAAAATGAACCGTCCGCAACCAGCTCCAGCCCATCTGCAACTCCTGCTCACCACATATCAACACCGCACTGCTGATGAATACGCACCTTCAAGAATACAACAACACACAGCATATAAGAAATGCCTGTGAGTATCGTTTCCTTGCAGTCTATCTTGGGAGAAACTATTTTTTACAGAGTCCATGTTGTATTTATGGCGAGGCCATGGCTGGCAGTTTGGTGGCACCACACCCACTCCTGCTGTAAAAGAGCGTCTTCACAGGAACTCTACTTGGCAGTGGGATCCTATACTTAGCAGGCTGGTTTCATACATGATGAACAGTGTTTTATTGTCTGGTTTTACTGGTAGTAGCAGTGGTGATGGGACAGTTAAATACAATAATACAATAAATGTTTTTCGAAGGGCCAACACTCAAATGTCCAAATTAAAATAGCATGCGTCTCCTCACTATGTAGGATGTCTCATCTTTTGGAAGTGCATTCTAGGACAGTCACAGTGAGTGACAGACCTTTTAATATACAGCGGACTATAAATACGACTCTCTGGCTGATTACTGTCCTCATTTCAGACTGACTGTCAGACTGTGTTGCTATAGGTCTACTAACAACATAATGTAGCTGCATATTAATGAAGGAAAGAACAAACATCCACCCAACTCAAACCAAATACAGAATTTAGATGTCTGTAATTGGTAACAACATTTATAGAAAACAGATGTAACAGTTGGACAAACGATACTAAATGAATACAGCTGCAGAGTGTTCTTCAGAGAACAGGTCTTCCAATAAACAATCCGTCTATGGTTTTTCAATTATACTGTTCAAATGAATGAATGGCCATCCGATCAGAAGACAACACTGGTCTAAATCAAGTGGAACACACACATTAACAGACACCATAGGAGCACAGCAGCGTCTACACTCTAGTGTACACATGACTGCTTTCCCGCTCTACTTTGAGCTTCTGGTTTTCTTGTTTTCATTTTTTTAGTTACAAGCCAAGACTGCGGGTGACTCATCGCTGGTTGGCAGGGGAAGCAGGAATTTGATCCAGATTAAATTTACAGCAACAATTCTGATTAATATTCAGACTTCATGGTCGAACTACTGTATCAACTTTGACTGTGACGAAGGCACATGAAGCCACACTTTTCTGGTTTCTTTGCAGGTCCTCTAAATGCCTCTCTATGTGCTCGTTTCCACTGAAGGCGTCCGACATTCCTGCCCAGAAAGTACCAGCATGCAGAAGAAGTGACAGGAAATGATGCATGCAAGCAAATCAAACATGGTAGACAAGACACTCTTATTGCATCTCCTTTGCTCAAATATGCATTTCGGGTGTGGAATGACTTGGCCAATAAACAGGCCAAACGTCAAATTAAATAATTAATTCATGGTTCCGGTTATGAAGGGAAATGAATCAGATCAATTAACCAAAATACATATTTTGCTGGTGAATCACAACTCCTACAAGACTGTGTGAGGCCTCAGAGAGTTTGGTGTTATTCATGTGAGAAGCCACAAGTACCCAATGATCCTGAAAAAGAAAAACAGATTTGATTCCAAAGCTGGGAGTATAAAACCTCTATTTGATTTTCACTTTTCTGAAAGGTCATTCCAGGCCTTGTGGGAGGTTGGCTGCCTGACAGCTGCACAGCCACACACTCTGGGACTGATGAAGTCTTTTGTTCATTCTCTGTGCAAAGATACAGTCTTTGGCCAACGGGTTGATGCACGAGTTTTCAAAAACTTCCAAATCAACCAGTTTGTCATTTGGGTTCCTGCATCTTCTCCACATCAGAGTCCCAAAAATGAAAGATACAGCCTTTATTTGCATGCAACGTCAGCTAAAATATCAGCATGGGTCTTGAAATGTATCTCCTGCAGCAGTTGTGTGACACTCGCATGAAGCACATTCTCACAGTGTCCACCCACCCAGCCTCTCTACATAATGACCTCAACCACCTCCAGACGCCGCTCGCTGCTCCGCGCTCTCGTCTTTGATCGTGACACCGTGTCTCCGCTCAACATCCTGTACGCCCCTGCACTAAAATCTGAGGTTCCATCTGAGAAGTGAAACAGAGAGCAGCATCATATCTCTCTCTCTCTCTCCCCTACTTGCATGGCTGGTTTGTGCAGAATATATGAATTTATTGACTGTGTTAAGCATCAGTAAACATTTGAACACATCATGTGCAACGATCGCTTACGTCAGAGAAAGCAACCAAAACGAATCTTAATATTTTGATATTTCATCAAAAACATTATATATATAGATATATTTTATTTAAAATCTCGGCTGAATAAACCATTTGCTTAATCAGATCCTCAGCACAACAGGACCAACAGTCACCTGACAGACATTCAGTGAAGCTTTGACTGAACTGCAGGCTGCTGAGCGCAGAGAGGAGGTTCAAATGTAAACGGCTCAAGGTACACGGAACGAGGAGCCTCATTTTCCACAACATTGGTAACACTTGTGGACACACGGAAAAATGTTGAATATTCCATTGTTTTCCAATTTTTGTAAAGCATTTATTCAACTTTTTTTAATCATTTATGGCATTGTAACTGTATTATACTGCACAAAAGACATGTTTGAGGTGCAGGACTAAAATGTCCACAGAGAGTAAAATGTGACTGGAGCAAAAAAACGCCCGAAAACTGCGTGGAGTTCAGAGGACAAAAATGTCCCCATTGAAACTACTACTTTTGATCTACTACTGGTCTACTACGGCATCAAATCACATATTCTATTAGACCAGGCCTTCAATCTAAAGCCCTGGCTTCTATGTTGTAGTTTTGACTAATTCCCACCAGACGGTTCCTCCTGTTTGCCCTATGAGGCAAATACATGCTATTTACCAACAGAGGCATTAAGTAAACAAACTGGCATTTAAAGGGTTAACATTCTGAAAGTGAATGAATATTTAGTAGTTATGATCAGGACTGATGTTGGTTAAAAGAGTCCTTTTTCTGAAACTTCAAATGTGTCAAAATCAGTATTGTTGCTAATCATTGCCATATCCTGACCAGTGAAAAACAATCCTCCCAGCATTTAGTTTGCTGCACTAATTAACATTTTTACATTAATAATGGCTAAACGACGTAATGTGAAAGTGTTGCTCAAAGAGAGGAACCCACTGAGAACTATCGACTACAAAAACAGAGCTAGGAGAGAAAGTGAGTTGTATTTTTATTTAACTTCAACAGTTGTGGTGTTTCAGAGGTCAAAGGTCAGGCTCTCAAGTAACAGCTGCTGGAGCTTCCCACCCGCCCTGTGTCAAAATCTTTGCATTAGATTGAAGCGCTACAAAGTGGGCGGGCTTAGAGCGTAGCGGAGTTCCACGCACACCTCCCAGATTTAATGATGGCTGGATGTCATGACACTATTGGTTGGTGCTAGCTTACGTAAGCAGACATCATATTTTACTTTTACAGGAAGAGAAGATGGTTGGATTTGGATATCAAAATCCAAAGAAAATAGATGAATAAATATTCACCTGGACTTTAGCTTTCTGTGAAACGTAAAACCCTAAACATCGATTCCCATGTCTCGCCAAACCCCTTTTTTAACTGCACTAAACCTTTTCATCACTTGGAGCCGTCAAGCTTCTTAATGGAATCCTCCAGTAGAGAGAGAGTCAACGACGGCCTACAGTATGTGGTGAGCCTGCTACATCACTAACCACTGTCTCAGAGGATAAAAGCATCTAAAAATAACTGTCAGAGAGCCAGAGGAGACGGTACATGTGCTCACAGCGCTGGCCAACACACTGTCGCACATCTGACTGTCATATCTGGCTGAAGCAGAAACAAACATGATGCAAGACCACGCATGCTCTGCATGCAGATAACAAAAGAGCAAGCTCGTCTGTTGACTGCTGATGGAAGATAAATCTGTGCAGCGCCATGAGCTCACTGGGGTTCAGTTACTGAGTTAATAACCAGAGAGCATGTATCTTCAGGGACTGAGCTAAAATCCACGATGAGTTGTTTTTTTTGTTCTCTCTGATTTTTTGGTGGCAGCTCAAACGGAACGTTGTGCAAAGAGACGAGGGCTAGGAATCATTTTGAATTGTTTAGTCGTAGAAATCTTTTCAGTGAAAAGGGTCTAAAATTGGCAGAATTTTGTTTCAAATCAGGAATTTCATATCTAACTAATCAAAGAAACACGAACCAAAGCAAGTGTGAATCTAGCCGGAGAAATGCATTTGTGTCAGAACCAAGAAGACGTTTCTACCTCCAGACTGCAGAAAAGAGGCCGCATTACGACATCCTGGGAAAAACGAGCTGCCATCTGCTGATGCAACTTCCTGCTGATCTCTGCACAACTTGCTCTCGGTCCCAAATTCAGTTGTTATTGACGTAGAAAAAGGAAATCATGAAAGGATCAATCTGCTTCAATAAAACTTGGTTCTCATTTTCCTAAGTTTGTATCATCATTACTGCCAGTTACAACAAGGTGAGAAACTTGTTAAATCCAACTGCTTTTTGAGTGAGCAGCTGATGGACAGTGCTGTCCCACAATGCAATGCACGAAGAAGAGATACAGAGAAGCTACTCACTTTTTTTTACTTTTAAACATCTTATTCACTCTCAGTGAAGTCTGACTGGAAGTGGCATTCCAGAGCTGCTGTCTGATTGACATCTGGCACATACATTGCATAATTTCATCCAACCACAAACCAGCATCCACTGGTTTCTCACACTTACTGTAAAAGTTCTAACAACTACTAGATATAGAAGATACTGTAAACTCTGTATTGTGGAAGTGGGACGCTGCTCATCATGTTATGTATGGAGGAATTAGTTGACCGTTTGGAGAGAATATTATAGAAGTTGTGAGTTAGTAGTTTTGTTTGAAATATCCAAAAGTAGAGTTTAAATATTTGCTTCTTTTCGGGGTTTTGCAAGTAGTGTCTGTATTCTTCCATCCCCACCAACAATGTGTTATCCTTCATACTACTCACTCAGTCATACTGTACACGGTAAGAATTAGTACAGCACATGCATGCATATCAGTATGCAACTGGAACACTGCTTCAGGGTCTGGTACCTGGAGTTCGAAAAAAAGATTAGGCGACTAAACATTGCAACCATGTTTACCGTTTTGGCAACCAAAAACTTCAGAGTCCGAGGACGAATACGTCTTCGACCACACTTCTGAGTAAAGAAGAGTCACAGCGAGTGAGCCGTCAGTGTCACTCGGGTTGCTATGCGGTCAGGCAGTGAGCTAATAAACTGCATTTACAGTGAATGCACAGCGGATGACGGGTGCACCTGTTCAAGGTCACGGTTAATTCAGATGAACTTTGCCTTCTGCGCCACCTGTTATCCCCTCACGCTCTATCTATACTATATCTACGTCCAGTACAGGCCACCACGGACCGTCCAGAGATCTGAAGATGCTGACACACATTTCTCAGTCATCATAATTGGTGAATAATAGTTTTATCTAAATTACTAAAATATGTATGGACTATTAGTAGTAACTGCACCAGCATACAAACATAGTATGAGTATGAGCTGATATTAGCTTCACAAAGCATGTACGCTGAAAATCATTTTCACTGCAGATATTGATTGATCTATCAATCAGAGTATTCTATATGTAATTCTGCATACCTTTACAATATTGTGATACTGCTTCTGTATTGATAAAGATATTTGTATTAACATTGTGCCATTGATTTCAGCCGGATCACCCAGCCCTACGTAAATGCTTTTGTTTTGAAAAGCCTGCATGTCATCATACAAGCTTTGGGTGAAGAAGCGTATTGTATATTGGTATCTTCTCGTTATCAAAGCATCACAGACTACAGCAATGAGTCGTCATCTGACCCGTGATAAGGTGAGAGCCGGTCAGCTGACGGTGAGAGACAGGAAGGAGCAGCTGTACAGCAGGGCTGCATGTTACTGTATCACAGCTTGTCAGTTACTAAAACACCTTCATTATGACGCGTCAGTGCAAGATAATCACTATTAATGGCAGACATCTTCATCGAGCAGAGTGACAGCCTCGACACTGGCTTTTACTGGTCAGCTCCCTCCAGCAGCGTTGGCCACAGACGCTGGCGAACGGCTCCATCTGATAGTTACTGTTCCCCTGGGCCTCGCCGCCCCACCGATTTACAAGACAAGCAAACACATCGGCACATAAGGTGGGACAGCAGGGCCCACAGATGTGCAACAAAAATCAGCATTGTGCAACAGTGTGAGAGCTCCTTAGAAACAGACGGCATTGTGGGGGATCAGAGCAGGTGGAGCTTCTGAAACACCCTGAGGTTTGTGGCTTCCTTGCAAAAAGCAAACGACTTTGAGAAAGAATTTTTCATTCAAATGTAGAACTGCTTGTGCATAAAGAAGGACAGCCTGATACAATATCATATACAGTGCTAAACATTGTATCTACACACGTGTGTATATACAGCAGAGTTTCCTTTGATCCCCTGACAGCTCTGCTGGTGGCCTGTTGATGTGGCTGCTGGAAACACAGCCAGGACCTCATTCAGCTATTAGCAGTGCACAACTTCATTTAATAAAACGTTCATTTTAACAAAGCTAAATGTTTCATAAAGTTAACTAATTCTTCTGACATTTCACATTAGTCACCAGAAAGCAAGGCAGATGATAAACAGAAAACTTTAAAAAAAAAGTTACAGTCAATTCTCACATTCATCTTGACCCCGCGTGCCAAAATAAAGACAGCTGTTTGAATAGAATGCTTATCCATCACGCGCTAAAACTGAAACTAGCGAGCAGCAGGACATGTAACTACTGCAGCCGTTTCCCAAACACTTCAGCTCCCACACACCTACACACTTAACGTTACACAAGTGCTGCTGTCATTTTGCAACACAGCTTGCATCGAGAAATTAAGTGCCTACATCACTATTTGAAAAATGAACATTTTACATGGCTTTTGCTTGACGGTATAATTATAGCTGAATAAAAAAAAGACCTTAGAATGTCAACCTTTTGGAGCAGCGTGCCTGTTTTTCCCACTTATCCTCCTCTCCCACCGAAATATATCAAGGAATGCGGCAGGAAGCACTGCGAGAGAGCTGTGCAACTTTATTGATTAAATTAAAAGCTTATTCAAGTAAAATGCACAGCCGAACGAGCCTGAAAGCGTTACAGTACTGTAAAATGCTACAAGCCATGTCTACCGACGTGCGTACGTCTGCCGAACAGCAACACAACAATTATGGCCAATTTTGTATTATTTTGGCAAAGTGTTGCCTCCATAACCATGTGAGCGATATCCGAACTCTCAGTCAGTCAAGTTTTCACAACGCTGTTGTCAGTAAAAACCGCTAAACAGAAACACACGACACGTTTTTCTTTGCTTCACTCACCCAAGCTGTTTGTAGAGGAATCCATAATACGAAGCGTAACTTGTGTGAAGTTTATTCAGAGGTAAAGCCTGACCTGCGGTGGGTTTTCCATGCTGAGAGGACTGTCAGAAGTCATACTCTGGGGACCTGTGTCACAGTGTCAGGTTGAGCAACAAGAACACCGGAAACGTGGGCAGTTTTCCTGCAAATAAAGCGCTATTGTTTAGTAAAGAATACGACAATCACTAAAACACATTCCTAAATCCAGTTAATATTACGTAAGAGTATATAATTACGCGTATAAAAGCAAATACGATAACGAATTAAAACAACAAACACCTCGCTAACTGAGATATCGAACGTGTCCACCGGAAGTTACTTACCTCATTATGGCTAGCTTAATACTAGTCGCGGGAAGGCACGGATGAAGAGATGCGTTGTGAAGTGTCATCTATGAACTACCTCCAATATTATTGTCTCCACTCACAGTAGATGTGGAGTACCAGAAGAACACAGGATAAAACTTGCAACACAACATTTTCAGGCTACACATCAGCGTCTGTCAAATAAAAGCTGGGAGACTATATTTGTTTGGTAGACATTTGTCGCCATCTATCGGTGGTGTTGTGTAGTGCAAAACCATGTAACGCATTAGTTACGACCCAAAATACGGGAATAAATATGCATTTTTTATTGAACGTTAGCGTTTACTTGTAACGCCTTTGTTTAAATACATTTAGTTTTGAAAGCCGAGCGTACATTGTTGGGTGCCACTCAACATAATTTGCCAAAATAGGCGCGCAAATACCTTTATGACTGTCTATCTTAGAGGAATGTTTAACACAATTCAATACCCCAAAACGTGTGTCTACTGTACAAAATCATACAGTCTATGCGCAGAACAGGGGTGGCGGAACAATTGTTTGCGCTAATGTGTCTGTTGTTTGGGGGGAAGCGAATATATGTAGGACCAGGAAGTTCAGCTGGCTTTGCATCATGGAGGCGTCCATGGGAGGTTGATTTCTGAAGGAGACTTCATTTCTTCGTACGTTCGTCAGTTTAAATGGTGAGTATTGAGCATGGGATGAAGAGCTAGCCTAAATATGTTCGTGTAAAATGTACACCAGTCATGTATTACAGAATAGCAGGTCATAAGGATAATTTGGGTGACACTTTGCCCCAATCACCCCCTCTTTTATGCCAAAGTTATTACAAAAATATGTCCGCTTAATGTTTTCTTGGTCAATATTTATACGCAATAGAAGCTGACTGAAGAACGTTTATGAATAAAGCAGAGTCTCTAAAAACAATAAATAATGTATTATAGTAAACATTAAACTGCTCTTCAGTCAGAATCACAACAAAAGCCATGATTCTGGGTGTTGTCACTATTGTAGTAGAATAGAATATCTTGAGAGCAGATTTGTGAATGTTAAGCTGTTCACCGTGTTATGTGCATCGTCCCTCTGCAGTTCTGTTCCCGAAACGTCGGCGTGATGGCTCTACCATGAAGTGTGCCCGCTGCCTGCTCCAGCTGCAGTGCCTGAGACTGGTTGGCCAGTCAGCCAGGTCTGCGACTCAGTATGGCGCTCTGCTCCAGTCAGTGTCCTCCAGTCAGCCCAACACGCTACGCAGCACCCCGCACCAGGTAAACTTTAATCTCCACTGTGGGGGCCAGATGCAAAAATATTGGTAATTTCAGGATGTTTGCATTATAATCAAAGGCAGAAAAAGCATGTAAGAATGACGGCGACCTTTCCTCAACGATGAGTTTTCAATTCTGGATGCATTCAACCCACCAAGCAGCACTAATCGCAATAAAATCCCAGCCTTTTTTCTTCTTGCCAACCAATTGTAGGCATTGAGAGGTTTCCACGGCAGCCCAGGGCATGCCAAGGGTCGACCTGTACCCGCGGAGTTCATCAACGAGGACGACAAGAAAAGGGACAAGTCCTTGGTCGCCCACGACGACCTGTTTGAGCGGGTAGCCAAAGAGGTCAAAACCAAGGCCACGTTCAATAAAGTGGTGGACGTCTTCATCAAGCGGGACGTGAGGCGGCGGGGTCACGTGGAGTTCATCTACGCCGCTCTGAAGAAGATGCCGGAGTTTGGCGTGGAGAGAGACCTGGTGGTCTACAACAGGCTGCTGGATGTTTTCCCCAAAGAAGTGTTTGTGCCCAGGAACTATATCCAGCGGATGTTCAACCACTACCCCCGGCAGCAGGAGTGTGGAGTGCAGTTACTGGAGCAGATGGAGAACTATGGTGGGTGTCTGTAAACAGCCTGCTCATGGAATCCCTGGAATGGATTTGGAATACGTTTGACATTAATATAGCATCATCTGTCAGTCTAAATGATTGTGTTTTCAGGTATCATGCCCAACATGGAGACCAAAGTCCTGCTGGTCCAGATCTTTGGAGAGAAGGGCCACCCCATGAGGAAGTACCAGCGCATCATGTACTGGTTCCCCAAATTCAAGCATGTAAACCCCTTCCCCGTACCCCAGCAGCTGCCTGAAGACCCAGTGGACCTGGCTTGCTTCAGCCTGACCCGCATCGCAAATGACCGCGACGCTAAAGTCACCGTCCACCAGGTACAACTGTACGCGTCGGATTGCTGAAATAAGCCGTTTACTTTCTCTCAGAGAGCGAGATGGTCAGATGGGTATCGATCTCATGTCTGTGTAACGTACAGAGCTGGAGTTAGCTTAGCTTAAAGCTAGGCGTGACTCCAGCTATAGCGTGATTTGCTAGATACAGTTGGTGGGCACAGGTTTTGGTCTCTGTACAGACACGATGGTATCAAACCTAACAACTTCACTGTGGCGACACGATTCAAGAAATGGTTGCAGTTTACAACTCTCCTTATTTTAACATTTGTTATCATTATAAATGTTGACTTACAGATTAAACCAACAATATACGGTGCTGGTAGATGGATTGAAACTTGATCAGGTTAAGCTAAGCTAACTACATCCTGATTCCAGCTCTACAGGGACTGAAATACACACACAGGAGGTTGATATCCATCCATTCATCTCCTTTCAATTCACAAATAACAGAGAGCTACGTGTTAGCCTGTGCTAAACTAGCTCATGTAACTGAATGCAGTCTCTCATTGAGGATGTCTTTATTGTTAGTTCTGAAAAAAGTTCCTTTGAGGTTAACTCTCTAATTTTCGAACCCATTATTTTTAATGACCAGTAATTTAAACAATTAATTTGTTAGCATACAAAAACTACAGCTGCCATGAACAACTTAATGGGAGCTGTAGCTTTTCATTCTATATTCTTCTGTAATTTTTCAAACGCTGTAATCTTTTCTGTCCAGCCTTTTGTTGTTCCCTGTCCATTTTTATAGTTCACTACTCAACTGGTCTCAGTCCGTCAAGCTAGTGACCTTTTAATCAATGACTGTCTGGGGCTTATGGGAAATGGTGTTCATTTATATAATAGAAGAAGAAAAAAACATTTTACAAAGGCGTTGCCCAGTTTCAGCAAATGCAACCTTAGCTAAAGGTCCACTTACTAGCTTTTTTTCTGGAGCTTTCAGCTGCAACCGTAACTCAAGGTCCACTTACTGAGTTTTTCCAGAGCTTTTAACCATAACTCACTGTTCCAAATTGCATGGAAAGATTATAAGATTGTCATGTAAAGGTTGGTCTTTTTTTTGCTTTTTTGGTTAAACTTCAATTTTTGAAAACGTATCATCCCTTTCTAGAACCTCCCACATAATGTTGAGTAACGTTATGTTCAGCTCTCTGCAGTCCAAAAGCGAAACAAGCAGCAGAACATAACCAACTGCTCTACTTTGTTGTAAACACTTTTTCTTTCTGTCTTTGTCAACCAAAAATGTTTTTTTGCTCTTCCCTTTAGCTGCCCTGTACAGACGTTACAGAGAGTGGGGACCAGATCACACAGCCACATATAGTAGGTACGGAAACTGTTTGTTTGTCTCACATTAAATGTGTACCAGCGTGGTTTAGCAAGTGGATATAAGAAGAAGTCTGGGATTCAAATCATGACATGACAGAAATATGTCAGATATTGTCTTCTTTGAGTAATAATTGCAGTAAGTGTTTTTTTAGCCTGACTGAAAAGGAAACCAGAGAAACGACAGTAACAAACCAGGAAACTGGATTATTTAGAAATGTTGTGTTAGTACAATGGTGGGGTCAGACCTATAAATATATATCCAGACTTTTGCTCATTGTCTTTGTTTTCTTTCCTTCCTGTGTTGACACCAGGTATCCAGAGCCCCAGCCAGGTGGAGCTGCTGGCGGAGCACAACCCGAGCAGGCCGGTGTTTGTCGAGGGCCCCTTCCCTCTGTGGCTGAGGAAGAAGTGTGTGTACTACTACGTCCTCAGGGCTGACCCCACACCGCCCGACGAGAAGGTAGGAAAATCCTCCCCTCCTCCGATGGAAACAGATTGGGTGTCATCTAGGAATCCTGTGCTCCTGATCTTACTGAAGCTGTGTCCCCCCCCCCAAACAGGTCGAGGAGCCCTTTGATCCAGAGAGGTGTTTGGACTATCCTCTGCAGCTTGAACTGGATTTGGACCGTGACCTCGGGGACGAGGAGAGCTTCGACGTGGAAGACGGTAAGACACCGAAGCAGTCAAATAGATCTCCGTGATTATTCCTGGTGAGAATGAAAGCACGGGAAACCTCCCACTGAGTGTGTAATGCAGCTGTTGTGTGTCTTGTATCCAGTGGACGAGGGTCCAGTCTTCGCCATGTGTATGACCAGCCGGGGCGAACAGGCCGTCCTCAACCAGTGGATCTCCGGCCTCCAGGAGAACAATCCCATCCTGGGTCGGGTCCCCACTCTGTTCCGCCTGGACGCTGGGCCCCGGGAGCTGCAGGGGGCGGCTGACACAGAGTCAGCCCACCACCACGGCCCAGAACCTGAGACCCAGAAAGAGGAGAGACAGCCTCAAGAAGAACCTGAGGTCAAAGTGGAGGAAGAGCCGAGGACAAGCCAGAGGATGAAACGGTGAACAGCAGTCAGACTGTGCGGTTAAGACTGAAAAATCCTAACATACTGTACTATGATGGGTAGGGGCTGGACTAGTGTGAGCTGGTTCACTGAACTAAGCAGAACCTGAGGAGTCCGTCTCTAATTATGGTAAGCTTCTGTAATCAAATAAATGACATTTTAAAAAACTGCGCTTCCTCATTTTAGTCTGTCAAAAGTTGCTGAGTCAACATTAGGCCGGTCAACATAACTACTTTTGTTGGACGATATATTGTTCCAGAAATGATCGTGATAATGATGTCAATTTATGCATCTAATATATTGATAGTGTAATAGCATAATAATGCAAGTAAACCCTGACAAACTGCAATGAACTTTGAATTCTTCTCACATATTGGAATTGGAAAGAGAGTCACTAAATAGTGTGTAAGAAACAGCACATGGTTTATTATACTCTTGTGTGAGTTACATTCATGACAAATGAAAAGTATTGTGTATTTTCTCATTTAATTTAATTTACTTAAGTGCAGAGTTAGTATGTGCTAGACAACTTAATTGTGTATCACGACATCTGGATTCAGGATTTCATCACAATATGATTTATCCAACGATAAATGATCTAACTTGAGGCATCAACTCGGTAACAAACCACCATTTTCTGACAGAGAACCGAAGCCTCAGACTTGGAGGTGTTGCCATTCTCACCTCATACTCAGCTGCAAACCAACCCAGTGTGCACTGGAAACCAACAGAACCATATCAACAAAAATGTAAACAACCAACCCAGCACTGAACAAGTAGCCCAACACACTCTAATTTCACTAAAAAGAAAGTGAAGCACCATGTCCGGTAGGCCGAACCAGACCCAAACCTGAACATCATTTCTAAATATTGGTGTGAAACCGGGTCAAGACAGGTACCATCCGGTTTGGGTCTGGTATCTACACTCGGGACTAGATGGCTTATAGAAAGGACACAATATTCCACAGTACCTCCAATAGGACTCCCTGAGGGACACAATGACAAGTCCACAAAGCACGTACAGTGTAAGAGAATTCTGATAACTCGACCCAGCAGAAAGAATGGTAAATACACGGATCCGCCCTTTTTGTTACCTTCTCCAGTGTGTCTTCATGAAGTTCATTAAGGTTCAGTGTGTAGATGCCCTCCTCTGCCCCAAGAAGCAGGTACTGATCTAAGAAGGGAAAGTGTTTGTTAAAGGGAAAATATTGTTTCTTGGATCACAACTCATGTTCAGCTGACCTGTGTACTAATTAATGATTTAGTACGTTTCCCCAGCAAATAGATTAAGTCCTTGTAAATAATTCATTGAAATGTCCAATTTAACATGGTCAGCGGTTTAAATCATGTGAGTTGGTTAGTTATCAAATCAAAATGACCTTTCCAGCAAACGTCTCAGGAAATCGTTTAAAAACTAGAAACGTGTAAAAGCTGACTGCAAAGACAACAATGGTAGTGAAGACAACTCCCACGATCCCGCACTACTTCACTACCGAACCAAACTCTTTCTTTGGTTGTTGTTTTGATTGAGAGACCCCTAGTGGCAGAAAATAACACATTGTGCCTTTTAATGCTAAATTTCACTCATTAAACATGTTAACATGCATACACAGCAGGCTAACATGATACATGGCACATGCTTAACATTAAGATATTGACATCCAAAGCTGGTAACTTTACTGTTAACATGCTACTCTAGTGTGCTAAATTACATACAGCAAAACATAATTGTAATCACAAAGAATATTATTATATTCTGCTGCTTTAACTGTTTTCTGTAGATTTCTTTTCGAAGTGAAAACTTCCAGTTTTCCTGTGTTAGATGTCTTTGGAATGTGCTGCAATCAGAGAGCTCTGAGCTACTTTAGCTTTGCTTGTTTACCACGGTGTTTCCACCGAGGAATAAGTCTAGTTTGAAGCACCCTTAAATCCTAATGACACAATCGTCAAACTGGGAGAATTTAGGACGTCAGTAAACCCTCTACCACTGGATCACAGCATACATCCACTATCAAAACATGCACGAAAAATGCTACTGGCAGAGAGACTGGCTGTGGCCAGACTGGGAACGACAGAGTCAACATGATGCATGTTGCCTTCTTCTTTATGGGGTTTTAATGTACACGATGAGAGGGGTGTACCACAAGGATCTATTTTAGGGCCATTGCTTTTCCTATTTTTTTTATTTTATTTTTAAGCTTTGTTTATTGTCATTTTACATAACTTATAAATCCTCAAACACATCCACACGCACTTCCATACATAGGCATGAAAACCAGGAACACAAACAATACCTCAGCAAAACATCATGGAGGGGGAGATTAAAATAAAATATAAAATAAAATAAATAGAAAAATACATTCTAAACATGTACATGTCCAAGTATATCCAATATAAACTTGATAAACATAAAATGTGACACCTTTATCAAGCCTCTGTGACTTTTTGTGACCTACTAAGTTGCTTGTAACCATCCAATATTCTCAAAATGCATAAACATACATCGATATATCCCTCCATAGAAGTGGAGAAAGGACAGAGTGGGAGAGAAGAAAAATATAAATTAAATTAAAATTAATAAATACAAAAGGGAGGGGGGGGGGTGGGGGACTCAGGACTCCGTTTCTTGCTGTACATACTTGAGAATTTCTTTATTTACTGTTTAGGTCTAAAGGATCCTCGCAACTCTGGTCAGGAAGTTTTATACTGTTAATATAGTCTATAAAATGTTGCCAAATATTGTTAAATTGCTCTTCTTGTTTTTTCAGAGACAATTTAATTTTCTCTAGCTCCAAGTGATTCATAACATGCCTCATTAGATTTAATTGTGTTGGTGCAGTTCTCCATTTCCAATTGATTAAAATCAATCTTGGTGCCAGCAGGCTAACAAATGAAATCATATTGTGTTTCACATCATTTTTTACTCTGTTATAGTCTGTAATTCCTAGAACTGCCGAAGCGATCCAAGTCTATGGGTCTATGCAAAGATTTTGACAAGGTCCAAAAGATATTGCTCCAATAGTTTGATATCCTCGGGGAACTCCAGAACAATGTGTTGCCGGTGCCAGCCCACAACGTTCACATGAGGGATCTATACCTGGGAATATTCTACTGAGCTTTCATTTAGACCAATGTAAACAGTGTATGATCTTAAACTGCAGAAGGCCATGTCTTGCACACACTGAGGTGTTATAAATCTGTTCTAAGGCTGTTTCCCACTGCTCTGAAATCTCTGTATAGGTCGTCCTTCCAAACTGATTTCAAGTGTTCCATAGTTTTTTTCGTTATTTTTGTGGTGTATGGAGGGCAGTAGAGTATGGAGGACAGTGGTGTATGGAGGGTAGTAGTGTATGGAGACAGTGGTGTATGGAGGGCAGTGGTGTATGGAGGGCAGTAGTGTATGGAGACAGTGGTGTATGGAGGGCAGTTGTGTATGGAGGGCAGTTGTGTATGGAGACAGTGGTGTATGGAGGACAGTGGTGTATGGAGGGCAGTGGTGTATGGAGACAGTGGTGTATGGAGGGCAGTTGTGTATGGAGACAGTTGTGTATGGAGACAGTGGTGTATGGAGGGCAGTTGTGTATGGAGACAGTTGTGTATGGAGGGCAGTGGTGTATGGAGGGCAGTGGTGTATGGAGGACAGTGGTGTATGGAGGGCAGTGGTGTATGGAGACAGTGGTGTATGGAGGGCAGTAGTGTATGGAGGGCAGTGGTGTATGGAGGGCAGTGGTGTATGGAGGGCAGTTGTGTATGGAGACAGTGGTGTATGGAGGGCAGTTGTGTATGGAGACAGTGGTGTATGGAGGGCAGTTGTGTATGGAGGGCAGTTGTGTATGGAGACAGTGGTGTATGGAGACAGTGGTGTATGGAGGGCAGTGGTGTATGGAGACAGTGGTGTATGGAGGGCAGTTGTGTATGGAGACAGTGGTGTATGGAGGGCAGTTGTGTATGGAGGGCAGTTGTGTATGGAGACAGTGGTGTATGGAGACAGTGGTGTATGGAGACAGTGGTGTATGGAGGGCAGTGGTGTATGGAGGGCAGTTGTGTATGGAGGGCAGTTGTGTATGGAGACAGTGGTGTATGGAGACAGTGGTGTATGGAGACAGTGGTGTATGGAGGGCAGTTGTGTATGGAGACAGTGGTGTATGGAGGACAGTGGTGTATGGAGGGCAGTTGTGTATGGAGACAGTGGTGTATGGAGGGCAGTGGTGTATGGAGGACAGTGGTGTATGGAGGGCAGTGGTGTATGGAGGGCAGTGGTGTATGGAGGGCAGTGGTGTATGGAGGACAGTGGTGTATGGAGGGCAGTGGTGTATGGAGACAGTGGTGTATGGAGGGCAGTAGTGTATGGAGGGCAGTGGTGTATGGAGGGCAGTGGTGTATGGAGGACAGTGGTGTATGGAGGGCAGTGGTGTATGGAGACAGTGGTGTATGGAGGACAGTGGTGTATGGAGGGCAGTTGAGTATGGAGACAGTGGTGTATGGAGGGCAGTGGTGTATGGAGGACAGTGGTGTATGGAGGGCAGTGGTGTATGGAGACAGTAGTGTATGGAGGGCAGTGGTGTATGGAGGACAGTAGTGTATGGAGGGCAGTGGTGTATGGAGGGCAGTAGCGTATGGAGACAGTGGTGTATGGAGGGCAGTAGTGTATGGAGACAGTGGTGTATGGAGGGCAGTAGTGTATGGAGACAGTGGTGTATGGAGACAGTGGTGTATGGAGGGCAGTGGTGTATGGAGGACAGTGGTGTATGGAGGGCAGTGGTGTATGGAGACAGTAGTGTATGGAGGGCAGTGGTGTATGGAGGACAGTAGTGTATGGAGGGCAGTGGTGTATGGAGGGCAGTAGTGTATGGAGACAGTGGTGTATGGAGGGCAGTAGTGTATGGAGACAGTGGTGTATGGAGGGCAGTAGTGTATGGAGACAGTGGTGTATGGAGGGCAGTAGTGTATGGAGGACAGTGGTGTATGGAGGGCAGTGGTGTATGGAGACAGTGGTGTATGGAGGGCAGTGGTGTATGGAGGACAGTGGTGTATGGAGGGCAGTGGTGTATGGAGGGCAGTAGTGTATGGAGACAGTGGTGTATGGAGGGCAGTAGTGTATGGAGGGCAGTAGTGTATGGAGGACAGTGGTGTATGGAGGGCAGTGGTGTATGGAGACAGTGGTGTATGGAGGGCAGTTGTGTATGGAGGGCAGTTGTGTATGGAGACAGTAGTGTATGGAGGACAGTGGTGTATGGAGGGCAGTGGTGTATGGAGACAGTGGTGTATGGAGGACAGTGGTGTATGGAGGGCAGTAGTGTATGGAGACAGTGGTGTATGGAGGGCAGTTGTGTATGGAGGGCAGTAGTGTATGGAGACAGTGGTGTATGGAGACAGTGGTGTATGGAGGGCAGTAGTGTATGGAGGGCAGTTGTTTATGGAGGGCAGTTGTGTATGGAGACAGTGGTGTATGGAGGGCAGTAGTGTATGGAGGGCAATAGTGTATGGAGGGCAGTAGGGTATGGAGGGCAGTTGTGTATGGAGACAGTAGTGTATGGAGGACAGTTGTGTATGGAGGGCAGTTGTGTATGGAGGGCAGTTGTGTATGGAGGGCAGTTGTGTATGGAGGGCAGTTGTGTATGGAGGGCAGTTGTGTATGGAGACAGTAGTGTATGGAGGACAGTGGTGTATGGAGGGCAGTAGTGTATGGAGGGCAGTTGTGTATGGAGGGCAGTTGTGTATGGAGACAGTAGTGTATGGAGGACAGTGGTGTATGGAGGGCAGTTGTGTATGGAGACAGTAGTGTATGGAGGACAGTGGTGTATGGAGGGCAGTGGTGTATGGAGGGCAGTTGTGTATGGAGACAGTAGTGTATGGAGGGCAGTAGTGTATGGAGGGCAGTTGTGTATGGAGGGCAGTTGTGTATGGAGACAGTAGTGTATGGAGGACAGTGGTGTATGGAGGGCAGTTGTGTATGGAGACAGTAGTGTATGGAGGACAGTGGTGTATGGAGGGCAGTTGTGTATGGAGGACAGTTGTGTATGGAGGGCAGTTGTGTATGGAGACAGTGGTGTATGGAGGGCAGTAGTGTATGGAGACAGTGGTGTATGGAGGGCAGTGGGGTATGGAGGGCAGTAGTGTATGGAGGGCAGTAGTGTATGGAGACAGTGGTGTATGGAGGGCAGTGGGGTATGGAGGGCAGTAGTGTATGGAGACAGTAGTGTATGGAGGGCAGTAGTGTATGGAGACAGTGGTGTATGGAGGGCAGTGGGGTATGGAGGGCAGTAGTGTATGGAGACAGTAGTGTATGGAGGGAAGTTGTGTATGGAGACAGTAGTGTATGGAGACAGTGGTGTATGGAGACAGTGGTGTATGGAGGGCAGTAGTGTATGGAAACAGTGGTGTATTGAGGACAGTGGGGTATGGAGGGCAGTAGTGTATGGAGGACAGTAGTGTATGGAGGGAAGTTGTGTATGGAGACAGTAGTGTATGGAGACAGTGTTGTATGGAGACAGTGGTGTATGGAGGGCAGTACTGTATGGAGACAGTGGTGTATGGAGGACAGTGGTGTATGGAGGACAGTAGCGTATGGAGGGCAGTGGTGTATGGAGGGCAGTGGAGTATGGAGGACAGTAGTGTATGGAGGGAAGTTGTGTATGGAGACAGTAGTGTATGGAGACAGTGGTGTATGGAGGGCAGTAGTGTATGGAGACAGTGGTGTATGGAGGACAGTGGTGTATGGAGGACAGTAGTGTATGGAGGGCAGTAGTGTATGGAGGGCAGTGGTGTATGGAGGGCAGTGGAGTATGGAGGGCAGTGGTGTATGGAGGACAGTAGTGTATGGAGGGAAGTTGTGTATGGAGACAGTAGTGTATGGAGGGCAGTAGTGTATGGAGGGCAGTGGTGTATGGAGACAGTGGTGTATGGAGGGCAGTAGCGTATGGAGACAGTAGTGTATGGAGGGCAGTGGTGTATGGAGGGCAGTGGTGTATGGAGGGCAGTAGTGTATGGAGGACAGTAGTGTATGGAGGGCAGTGGTGTATGGAGGGCAGTGGTGTATGGAGGGCAGTGGTGTATGGAGGGCAGTGGTGTATGGGGGACAGTAGTGTATGGGGGGCAGTGGTGTATGGAGGGCAGTGGTGTATGGAGGACAGTAGTGTATGGAGGACAGTAGTGTATGGAGGGCAGTGGTGTATGGAGGACAGTAGTGTATGGAGGGCAGTGGTGTATGGAGGACAGTAGTGTATGGAGGACAGTAGTGTATGGAGGACAGTAGTGTATGGAGGGCAGTAGTGTATGGAGGACAGTAGTGTATGGAGGGCAGTGGTGTATGGAGGACAGTAGTGTATGGAGGGCAGTGGTGTATGGAGGACAGTGGTTGTTAGATTGACTGGGAGGGACTGTGTCATTTTACTGGTTCATTAAAAGTTGTGGCCACCAGGGGGCATCTATCAGAATGCACTCCAGACAAGAGGACAAGAGAAGACCCTTTGAGAGGTTTATAGACAGTATTCAACCGAGTGTTACGAGTCTGGGTACGACTCCATGCTCTACGATGACCTGCCGGAAGATGATGATGAGGAGGAAGATGATCATGAACAGGACCGAGTTTGTTTCGCTCGACGTTTTGTTGTGGAACGTCCTCAAGATGCTCCGCCCCCAGTCCCCCAGAGGTCAGAAGAGTCCACCAAGAGGAACAGGGAAGAGGACCACACGGAGCAGGCGAGTGTGAAGAGGCAGAGGACCGGTGAGGACGACCGGTGAGGACGACCACGAGGACGCGACGCCCTCCACTTCAGGCCTCGGATCCTCCATGAAGAGGACCAGAGAAGAGGACGAGAGGGAGTCGGCGCCCTCCACTTCAGACCTTGGTCCCTCCACAAAGAAGAGCCGGGCAGATGACTACAGATGGTTTCCACCCTCCACTTCAGGCCTCAGCTTCCCCCCACAGAGAAGATACTGGCAGCCGGCTGAAGACAGCGACTCGGATTGAGACCGACAGCATTTTTGCTGCAGGATTGTAAAACCTTTGCGTCTGGCAGGAATGTTAAAGCACCAGACAACCTTCCCTTGCGTCTGGTGGGGTTGGCGATAGGCAGCATCCTGCAGCAGAGCTTTTAAATATCTCTTCTTTGTTGATTTTCCATTTGAAAAATGGTTGATGCTAGATGCAGAAACCAGAGGTAAGTTAGCAGTGAATCATTGTTATTCTGTTGTGTATTTTTCTTGATAAAGTCTAGATGTCGTTACCAGACAAAGGTAACTCAACACAAGTTGCCTCAAAGTCTCACTTAACAGTTATTCAAAGATTCTGTCATGGGAGTTCAAGATCAGGACCCAATAGCAAGACCACAGGAGACAGATCTGGTAAAACAGATTTTATTTTACCAACATAAAGGACAGGAATGTGTGGAGAGGAGATCAGGGGAAACACAGGTCCTGACATATTGTTCATTTTACTCTCTGTCCATTTTTCATAGTTAGGTGTAGGTGACAGGAATCAGACATCATCATTTCCCTTTATGCCTCTTGGCATTTAGGGCAGCAACAAAAGTCTTCCACTCCTGTCTGTCCTGGGCTAGTCGCTGGATGGTGCCCCATGAGTGGTTTAGGCTCTGCATCTCCTTCTCCACAGTTCTTCTCCGTGTGTTTCTTGGTCGGTCTCTTTTTCTTTTCCCTTCTGGTGTCCAATGTAAGGCTGTTCTTGTAATATCAGCAGGATCTTTTCTCAACACATGTCCTATCCATCCCCATCTTCTGCTCATTAGGATGGTCTCCATGCATTCTTGTTGGCATTTGTCATACAGTTCTTCATTTGAAATGGTGTTTGGTCAGAAAATGTGCAGTATTCGTCTTAAACTCTTGGTGTGGAAGGTTGATAGTCTGTTGAGGTCTTCTTGTGTCATTCTCCAGCATTCAGAACCGTAAAATAGGGTGGATAAAACACAGCTCTGATACAATTTAAGTTTGGTCTTGATGGCGTACTGCTGTGACCTCCATATATTGGCTTGTATCAGACAGAGGTATGGTAAAAATTACTAACGTTAAGAAAAGTTTTCCAAGTCTCTTTTACTCAGGTATCGATGGCTGTAACAGGAAGCAACATCCTGGATCTGCTAGACAACAGAGACCACAGGACCAGATGAGAAGGATGGAGGACCACAGGACAAGATGAGAAGGATGGAGGACTACAGGACCAGATGGAGAGCGGCGGTCGCCTTTCTTTCAGTGGGCTGAGTAAGTAATCCCTCACTAAGACTACAGAAGTATCAGTAATAAGATTCCATCATTGAACAATGTAAAGGTTGTATAGTTGAGTTAAAAGTATACATCTCTTGTGTTTGTGTCTCACAGGGCAGGACTCCTCCGTGCTTTTTTCTCACTCCTGGGGCAACTGAGAGTGGACGTCAACCAAATCCATCATCCCAGGAAGGACCAGACCCACCACAGACCACTGAACCACTCTCAGCACCCCAGTGAGTCTGAGACCCAGTTAGTACGGTGACGTCCTCCCTGCCCCTCCCCCCTCCGACACCCCACGCTCCACCCACCAGCCGAGAGGACGAGGAGGGTCCCGTCCCCACCGGCACAGAGGACGTAGTTTATCTCCGTCTGCTTCTTCTGTGCTGGTGGGTTTGGGAAGTTCCTCACACACACACAGGAAGCCGTCAGCAGCTCTTTGCATCTGCTCACAAGTCAAGAAGGAGACAGATGCATTTGTCACATAGAACACAGCATGTTCATGTAAACTGTATGTATACTGTTTACAGAGTAGCATAATACAAATACATGTGTGACAAACGTTCTAAATATGTCTTTGTATTGGAAACAATATCATATTTCTGATATAATTCAAAAATTTGACAATGTACGACAATTAATATACAACAAATATTGTGCAAGTGATCATTTTATATCTTTTTGATTTTCATTTGACTCAAAGGCTGTTAGTACTTTTAAGTATTGATAAATATAATATTACATGTTGATATAAATAAAATAGGGAAAGCTTTAGATTACTGCCCCAACGTGCAGCTTGTCAATTTAATTATAACTAAATCATAAATAATTGAAATCTTTACTGATTGTTAACTAGTACAGAACTGATGACACATACATGTAGGTGCAAGGGAACAAGATGTGACGTTAATGAATGAGGGGGAAACAATGTGGGAACTTAATTAATTCATATCATTATTATAATTTATACATACATTTATGAATATATATATGTATGTATATGTGTGTGAATGAAATAAAAAAGTTATTGATGAATACATTTTATTTACAAGAACTATAAATTATTGAAAATTAGTTATTTAACAAAGCAACTGATTGAATTATTAACTGATTATTAATTTAGAAAAACTATATTATGAAAAAGAACTATGAATGAATTGTTGAATATATGATTGAAAAACTGATTAAAACTAAAACCTTTATATTAATATCTGTATACAGTAATCCTTCTGAGCAGGCATTCTAGGCAGGAAACAGGAAGTCCTCTGTAGCGTAGGCCATCTCATTTCGGAGACCGCATGGTCCAGCCTTCACGGTCCTCAAAGGACGCTGGGTCCTCCGAAGGATGCAGCCCCTGAATTGAGACACAGCTACTGACTCCAATACAGTGGCTCAGATCAAATGGTTCATCATCTGTATAGAGAGTGTAATGAACCCAGCTTCTACTACTCTGGAGTTCAGGAATTAAATGAAACACCGTGCAACATTTTAATTGAAACTAACTGGTGGTCAAAATCATAGCTACTTAACATCAGTATCCGTTATTACAAAATGGAAAGAATATGACAACAAAACAAAGCTTAAAGAGAGGGCCAAACCCCAAGGACCAGACAAGGAGGACATTCATCAGAGAGGCAATGAAGAGTCCAAAGGTGACCGTTAAAGAGCTGGAAGAGTCCACAGGGAGGATTTGAGTTTCTGTCCACAGGACCACTTTAAGCTGTTCGGTTCATTTGGTTGTTGTAAAAAGATAGAAAAGCTCCAGAACGCTTTAATTAGCAATGCCAGCTAGTGACATACAACACAGTGCAGAAGGGTCGGTGGACTGTCACTACACAAGTCCTGTTTCATGAATGGAGCATTTCTTCTTCTTTGTGTTGTTGAACAGCAGTTAGCACCAGCTGATGCGCTATACCACCCCCTTTGCAGAACAGTATTATGTCGGTCAAATTGGTCAAATTCTGCATCGTATTCCCCAAAACTAGTCTTGTTGAGCGGCAACGTTTGGAAATAATATGACAAGTCTTGTCTTTAATTTGAATTCCCCCGATAATAAATAGTATAAATGGACCATGTTTACCCATATTTCTGTTCCATAAAACCATATATGTAACAAAATGCTTATTGTATTGGTAAGTGTTGTTCACCTGCATCGGAAATGCTGACTTAAAGTCCCTCTCTTTGTTGTCCGGTTGCAGTCTTTCTCTCCATGAGCACAGCTTTTCTCACTAACCGCACACTAACAGGTGGCACGTGAAATACGTTGAAGGCAATGTTGCTGTAGCCTTCAACGAAGGCCAGAGGCCGATGCGTGTCCTGGAGCAGTTGTATCTTGGTGACCTTCGCCTCCATCAGCAGGTGTGTGTACATTTTCATGTCGAGATTCTTGAGACTCAGGTCCTCACGCTTGTCATATCTGTTTAAAAAAAAATAAAAAATAGAAAAATGACTGCGATAGTAGTGTTGGGTGCATTATTTTTGGACAGATTTTCGTTCAAAACGAAAACACTAACCTCCAGTTTCTGTTCTGCTCTAAGAAGCGAGATACTCCGGTTTCAGCAGCATAGGTGTCGATATGGACAAAGACATCTGAGGGGTCAGAGGCATGGTGTAACAATGTGAGAAGCATGCATTCAATGACTGATGTCAGTATACAGTCTTATCCCTTAAGATGCTCTACAGCAGCATGGTGAAGGGTTTTTCGAAGTGCACAGGCAGCGTGACTTTCAAACAGCATTGTTCCCACTGTGCCAGATTCTGGCCTGACTGGTTTTAATAGGCAAATAAAACAGCAGTGCCTCTTACCAAACATGACTGTGGCAAACAATACACACATAGTTTCACACCAGGTACGATATATACAGGACCACATTACATTACACACAATTTCTGCAGCGTACAGTATAGTTGCTGGGGAGGAGGTCGCCTTCATTCATCTGTTTAAGACATGCACATATGGATTGTGTGAGAACCACATTACACACACAATGAGACTGCAGTATAAGTGAGAGTTCACCTACAAAGTGTAGGTTGTTTCATCACATCATCACAGTTTTCTTGAAGAATATCTAACTTTCAATATGATAAATATTGAAAATGGAGCAGCAGCACATGCTTTCTGTTCATAAACGCATCTTCATGTTGTACCTTGAAGTTGTCACACACTTGAGGGAGAAACAAACAGACTTACAAAGGATTTGTAAGTGCACTTGTCTTGGTTGTGAGCTTTGGGTCATTGTCCTGTTGGAAGGTAAACCTTCGGCCCAGTGTAAAGTCCTGAGTTTTCTGGACCAGATTTTCAGAGGAGATGTCTGTGCGGACTGTTCAGCTTTCCCTCAACCCTGACCAGGCCCTCAGTCCCTGCAGCTGAAAAACAGCCCATCATATTGCCCAGATGAGGATAGGTTTTGTCTGGCCACTCTGCCATGAAGCCTTGATCGGTGGAGTGTCACAGTGATGGTTGACCTTCTGTAAAACTACTCCCATCACTACTCAGGATTTCATGTGCTCAGCCAGAGACCATCAGCACCAGACTTCTTCCATTTAAGAATCACGGTCACTACTGTGCTTTTGGGAACCTTAAACTCAGCAGAATTGTTGTAGCATTTCTCGTATCGTGCCTCGACGCGGTCTCTGAGCTCTGCAAGTAGTTTCTTCCCCCTCACAGCTTGTTTTTTCTCTGATATGCATCGTCAGCCGTGAGGCCTGATATAGACGGACAGATGTGTGCCTTTCCAAATCATGTCCACTCAATTGGAATTAGGTCAGAGGTGATCAAGAACAAGTGGAGGCACCTGATCTAATTTAGGGTTTCAGTTATTTAAGTTGTTTCATTGTGCTGGGCAATCATTTCGACACACTGGAAGGGGCGGTTCACACATTTCACACATGAAGGCCAGTTTACTGGTCATGGTGAGCACTACACAGCTTGTGAAAAGTTCCAAGTCTCAGAAAATATACCCGTTAGCGTCATAACGATCGGGGTTAAAGGGAAACGTATTGCTGATACATCAAAATCGAAATAATGTGGGAGAAAATACGATTCCCTTTAAAACGTAATTAGCAATGCAGTTTAGTTGTATGGGAACGTCATTTGTAGGAGGCTGTTGCCTGGCAAGCAGGGTTGAATAAAATTAGATTTGTTGCATTATGGGCCATGTAGTAGTCATGGCCGATAATGGAACAAATCATGATAACCCTCAATTTACAGAACTCTTGCAAGATGGTTGAGGTTCAGCATTAACATCGAATGGTTAAGGTTAGAGCCCCCAACAACAGGTTTATCCAGTCATACTGGACATTTTGATCCGAGGTAAAATTACATCATCAATGTGTGAAAAAAGATCTAAGGAAATAAGCCCAAAGGTAGAAAAGGTTTATTACTGAAAAGGCATTGAAACATTCCTTTGAACTGGTAAACAAGTCAAGATTACATTCTCAGAAGGTAGAATAGCTTGGTCGCTTCCAGCTATTTACACCGTGTTGCAGCTGTGCAGGCAGTCTTCTACACAGCTTTGTGCTCAAACAGAACAGAACTTTATCATTTTACTCTGAATGAAAATGGTACAAAAACGTGGGAATGTATATCATAAGTGATACACAACTGTTCATCCTTTTACTAACTCATGCAGGAAAGCCTTGGACTCTCAATACTCACAAATGAGAAACTTCTCTAACATGGAGCTCTCTACAGATATGAATAATGCATCATCAATATTATCACTATAAAAGAGGAGATTCAATAAATAATGAATACCATTGCTCCAAATATTGTGAAACCGCCCGGTCTCATACATCTCACACCCACTTTAGTATGTTGTGTATTTACAGTGAAGCGGGTTGGTTAGATGTTTTATGTCACATGGTGAAGCTGATATGAACTGCAGGAGGTTTGTATACATTTGAGAAAGATGTAAAAAAGTTGTCTGAATACAAAATGTTGTCATGGAGGAACATATGTAAGCGTTGGGGTTTGAAGAACAGTTCTGGACACCCATGCAACAATCCAACAACTAACGAGGGTCTAGAATAGCCTTGGACCTGAACTCAAGCCTGCCAGTGTAGCAGAGGAAACCTTCATACAAAACACAGCAACGGTTTAGCTCTTGTGCTGCGTGTGTCACACCGTTTCTTTTCTTATAGCTATAATCTAAATTGACTGTTTAATAAATTGTAACTATTTCATATTAATGTGTCAGTGTTGTTCAGCTCTGATGTGATGTCTTTTTAACCCATTGTATAAATGAGTTGATTTGTTCAACAATGTTTGATGTGCATTTGTCCCAGTTTGCTCCTCACTGAATAATGTCAGTTGGGTCTCTGTGGCTCCAGAAGTTAATGGTGGTTTATCGGTCTGGTTTTAAAGCGAGACTGTAACTTTTGAACGAAGGTATAACAGAATCCTGTTCGAAAATGAAAGCTGGACTCATAAGCAAATCAACACACTTTTGCTCAATTTCAGTACACCGCTTTGTCTTGTATAGACAAATGTGGCCTATGGTGGCTAATGCATGTGTACAGATGCTAAAGCCCTCTGAGGCAAATTTGTGATTCATGATTTTGGGCTATACTAAATCAATTTAATTAAATATTTCCCAAACTGCACTGGCCACTGCTTCATCCTACAGTAAGTAGCGTAGCGAGGAAGAGGAGTTGAGCAGAGTGGCATAGTCAGGGGAAATATAGGATCTAATTATAAGTTCAGCAATGAGAAACATTTCAACTAGTGTGGGTAGATATTACATGTGGGGTCACAAACACTGAAACACGGACTGCTTGTAGTTGTTGAGGATTAAAATGGTTTCAAGGTAAAATTGAAGATTTTAGAAAGTAGAGCAGTAATATAAAATTATTTCAATATAGGTTTTTCTCTGTGTTCATAGGTCCAGGATGATTTTAGCCGAGCTTAGTACAAAGACTATTTACCAGAATCTTGTAGTTCTTTAAATATTTTAAATATCAAAAGAATCTTAGTTATCATAGCTTCGATATAAAAAATGTCCATACTGACTGTCATAAACCCACATTACAAACCTGGTAGGAAATGAGGTAAAGCTGCTCGTTGGGATGAATGTTCCCAATACAGCATTTTCTTTCAAGGTGAGTCTCTATGAAGGTAAACACATTGATACAATTATAATAAATAAATAAGACAAAGTGTGGGCGTTCTCTCCTGGTCTGTGGTCCTCAGTTGTCTCCTGCAGTCCTCTCCTCTGCTCTTCAGTTCCTGTGTGCTTCTGCAAAACAAGTCCAATAGGTTTGGCAAATGACAAAACAGCAGCATACTGGTATTCTGCTCCACAGACTGAAGCCAAGTTCACCCGACACAACTTGCTGTCCTGTAATCGGGAATCTTGAAGTCGTTGTGGTTTTCACAGTACATGACTGACTGGAGGAGGTAGGGGGTCACACACTACAACGTCTTTCATATGGAAGAATCTGTAAGGAGTATGTCTGGTCTCCAAACTACGTATTATCCTAATCACACATGCGATAAGTGACACGGGAAATTACGTCATACCATGCAGATTTTTCGGTTCCAAAAATAGAAACAAATGCTCCAAGTTGTTTGTGCTTCTCTTCTAGTCATGCTTGTTGATGTTGCGTTCTGACTCAATTGCAATCCGGACCCTTCACCCTAAATACAGCGGCAAGCTTCGAGCCGCGTATCTTGTCTGCAGTCATACTGTACCTTCCAGGGCCCCGCTGTGCTGCTGGAGCTGGCTGGTGAAGAAGCGTTCCCTCTGGGACACCTGCTCGTCCCAGGCCTCCAGTATTTGCCGTTGCTCCCTGGGCTCCAGGGCCAGGGTGTCCGGGTGGGCCTCGTCGATGTGGGCCATCACTCCCTCCAGGCTGTGGGAGTATTGCAGCTCCCCACACACCATGCACACCAGAAGCTGGTTGAGCGGATCGTAGTCCATGAGGTAGCGGTTCCTCCACACGGCGTCTGAGACGGGACCTTCCTCACCGTTATTATTCTCATAGTCGGTGAACAGAAGCTCTGGAAGAGACAGTTGAAAGAGAAAAAGTTTTGTGCCAATTTGTCCGTTTTGAACCATTTAGGCGGTTCCAAGTGACATAGCTGATACTTCACCTTCGACTGGTGCTGTGTAACCTGAGAATGAAAACGATCCCGGGTCGGTGTCCTCTGAATTGCTGAAAAAGAGAGCAGTAGTTACATTCATTATTATCCCACATTGAGCCTACAGCAAATCTGATTTGATGTCAGTAATACTAATTTCCCACCTCACTTGATGTTCGGACTCCTCAGAGGAACTCACCCACTGACCAGAATCCTACAGTCAGAGAGAAAAAGGTTGTGGTTTGAGAAAACATAAAGACTGCGACAGACAAACTTCATGCTTGAATCAAAACGTACATGATTTGTGAACAGACATCTCATCCCGCAAACCTACAATTATCTTCCACTTCAGCACGAATGTAACCTGAGTGGTGTTTTGTTTTGACTAATGTCTGTTCTTCATCATTTAATACAACCATAATAAATAGAGTTTTTATATACACTATACCTGTGTTTGTGGGTCCTGGGCAGGAAGAATGGGCTTCAAGTTGTTGGAGGTTCTCCTTGGGCTGACTCCCTTGTCCCGAATGGCCTTCCTGGCTCTCTGTTCCTTCTTTTTTATCCTCCAGTACTCCCTCTTCCTCCTCAGAAAGTCCTCCTCAGACTCCCCTGGGATGGGCTTTGGTGGAACCATGGAGGTTATAGATGCCAACTTGGTAGGAGTATGTATCATATGTGTGGGACTCTGCAGCTGAGAACAAGGGATCTTTATTGGACTGAGGGTGGAATTTAGAGTTAGAGGGGGTTCAATGGGTTGAAAGTTGATGCTGGACAGTGGGTTGTCTGGGGGCTTCAGAGTAGGGAGTGAGGGGGCCAAATCCAGGTCTGTGCTTCTGGACATCCACTTTCGTGAACTTGGCATGGCTTGTTGCAGATTCTCATGAGCTCCTTGACAGTCGGACACGATCTGTGAAGGTCCAATGTTCACATGGCTCTGCTCACTTATGGGTGAACAGGAGACACTGGTGACGGGCAATTTGAACTGGAGTGTGTCAGGTGACTGTTCAGCATTGCATGCTGTTGGGCTAACGAGCAGGACAGAGGGCATAGTGGTCACTGCAGTCAGAGGAGCTAAGGAGGGCTTGGGCTGGAGGGCTGGTTTCCCTGGATGATTTACACCCTTAACAGTGTTCATAGTAACAACACCTGAAGCCTAAAAGACAACAATATGAACAGGAAAAAAATTATTTCTCTCAGTTTTTCACAGGTAAGCACAATTAAATACAGCAACCAGACAATACTCTTTCTGAAACATGCACATATGTGTTTGCCCCTAGCTAAACTAGACCTCTCTCCATCACACTCTATTTTTGCTGTTCAAGTCTCAAATGCCAGACAGAGGTTTGTGGTGTAATGACTCAGGTTTCAGCTGGAGAGGGCACGGGCCATGTCGGCAAACCTTGCACGCTTTGTGTTCACCAACAAGCCTCAAGGCAGGCACTGGTATCTGCAAATTCAGTATAATCAGGGTTCATCATCTATTAAGGGTTGCATCTGACAGTGCTGCCCAGCAAATAGCTTCTTGGTGCTCCTGAGCTATTTGCACAAATTTAAATTTGGTGATATGAAGACATGTAGCGTAAAATTGTGGATATGCAAATTAGCCTAATTGCAAAAACAAAGCTAATAGTCACATGCACTTTCGAGAGTTGGTGGTAACTGAAGCGCATTGATAAGGTGTGTCACACACAGACTTTCCAGTGATCATGGCTGAACTTAATGTTCTTGCTCGTATGAATTTATAGTGAGCCAAAATTGCCGTTAGCCGCTGTTTCACCAATTTCTATAAATCAATAGTTTCTCATTGCTAAAACAAATCCACTGCCTGGGTAACAACTACTGTAGCGGTTCACAATTGAATACCGTGGTATTTCAACAAAGGCTGATTAGCATACTGTTAGCTTTCAACAACAACTAAATATCCTTAGCCATTGGCCCATCGTGAAAGTCTCATTATTTCAGCTGCTGTCAAATGGAACTCGTGACTCTCGACTCGACATTATATTAACAAGTTCTCAATATGTTTGGTGTTCCAGTGGATTAAGCATGGAGATTACTGTTGCTAGGTGACTGACAAGAACGCCGACATTGCCCTGTTTCCTGTTTGAGAAAACAATCATTTTGTGGTGTTTTGAAAACACCACAATTCTGTGGTCCTCAGAGATCAGAGCTTGTGGAAAAAGTCAACCTGTAAGTTGTGAATGTCAAATCAGTGGGTCTGGTAGAATGAAACAGTATGAAAACTTCACATTGTGATTGTGTACCCAAAATGATTGGGGTAGTATTATCAGGATACTGCTAAAATGTGCTGAAAATGTTCAAAAAGTACAGTTATACAAATACTGAATCACCCTTTGAGGCTTATCAAAATGTAACTGTTGAAGTACTTCAATTTGGTAAAAAAAAAGCCTCAGTGTCATGTTTCAGCTTTTTAGAAAGAAGGGGTGACAGAAACGCACATGCTATTGTAACAGAAGCCAGCTAGCAAATGGAGCAGGACTCCAGCTCTGTAAAGTGATTGATTGTTGCTTCTTATAAACTTTGCCCCCCCTGACTCCTTCGCTCCATCTCAGTTCAATATCAGCTACTTGTTACAACATTGACACAATGTTTGAACGTGTTGCGGATTGTACAAAATGATCATTATTCCCATGTGTCACATCACCTGAATGTTTTTCTGGGAGAGACGACTGCTGCATTCTCCCTGTCTGTCCCTCTGCCTGGCCCTTAACCTGGCCCTTTGCTGCCTCTTCATCAGCTTCCAGTACTCCCTCTTCCTCTGCAGGCTGAACAAACCGCCGCGCTCGGTCACCACACTGAGATATCCTTGTTCTGGTCGTGAGTTGCTGTTTCGGCATTCTTCCTGTGCCTGACACTGTTGTTCACAGTGTTGTTGCTGTGGTTGATCCATGGGTAGGTGATGTAGCTTTGGCGGCTCTGGGGAACAGCAGCTTTGATGGTCTGCTTTTTTGGTGCAAAGCCTCTGGGTTCTGCGTGGCAAAGAGGCTTCCACGTTGGGGTTTACTATAAAGTTCGAATGGGTTTGGGATGAGTGCTCGCAGGTGGGAGGCAGGACTACCTCGCTAGAGGTGGCAAGAGGTGAGAGTGTCTCGCTACTGTGGGATGAGTCCTTGAGATGAGGGCTTGGTGAACATGCCGCCTGTACCAAGGCATCAGAATCCGGCGGCCAGCTTTTTATCTCCAAAGTCAAGTCAGCAGCAATAGGAGCCAACTCATTCTGAGGTAAATTTGGCTCCATCTCTTGCTCTGAGGCCTCTTCTGCTGACTCTGTTTTAATGGCAGTCTGCTCACTGCTACACTCTGTCACTGTACTAAGTGATTCTTCCAGGAGTTTCTTCATAGAGGCTACGGCTAGCAGAGTGGTAGCTTGGCTGTCTGCATTTAGAGCTGGGTCAGGCTCCGCATGAGGCGCTGGAGGTGGTGGTGGGGAGGTTGGGGCTTTGATATCTGGACAGATGGCTTGTTCTTGTTGAGAATTTAGGTCAACTTCTGGCATAGACTCACTCTCTTGTTTTATCTCATTTGCATGTGGCGTTACTGGCACACTGTTGTTGGGGAGAGCTTGTGCATTTCCTGTCTGGTTAGGAAGACTTCTGCCTGGTGGTGTGGTGGTTATTGCTACTTGCTTCTGGGCCCTCCTCCTCTGTAAGGTTGCACTGGCCCTGGCCTGTAAGACGCCCTGCTTCAATCGAGCAGCACGAGCTGCTCGCTGCTCTCGCTTCTTTATCCTCCAGTACTCCCTTTTCTTTGCCATCCTCTCCTCCTCTGTCAACTCTGGATCCAGAGAGAGCTCCAACAGTGATGTCGCATTACTTGAGATGGCCATCTTCATGACACAACCCCCGATGTTGGACCCCGCTGTTGATCCTCCAGAAACGGCATTTTGAGGGGTTTGAGGATGAGTGAGTGTGAGCTGACTAACAGTTTGGATTGCTAACTTGTGTGGATTAGGAACCGCTGTGCTTTCAAATTGAGTCCTTTGTCTGATTGGGAATAGTTTTGGAGGCTTGTTGACTGACTGCCCAGCAAGAGGAAAAGAGACTTTCACCTGAGCTGGGCAGAGGGGAGGAGGGGGCTGGTTTACACGAATGGGTGTTATAACTCTTCGCTTCGTATTAGGTTGGTGCTGAGGTTTTGTGATGGCGGTGTTATTAGGAACTACATGACACTCTGTGTTGTGATCTGAAGGAACCTGGGGAATGTTAATGGTCACTGTCCCGTCCTCCTTGATGAACCCTCCAATGGTCTCAGAGGCGTGGGTAAGGCTGCCTCCTGCTGACTGGGCCAGTGCTCTGGCCCTCCTCATCTCCTCCAGGATTGACTGGTAACGTTTCACTCTTCGCATCAGAGAGTCCCTGTCCTTCAACCGAGACTTCACTTCCATCGACAGCTTAGCTCGCTGTTCGCGCTTTTTAATCCGCCAGTACTCTCGCCGTTTGGCTATTATCTGCTCAGGCGTGTCGTTGGGGTCGATTTGGGGGAAATTTCTGGTACCAAAGACTGAAGCAAGTAATGGGGATTTACATCTTATGTTTCTTTGAATCATGAAATTCTTCTGGGCATCGATGAACCTCTGCCTAGGTGTTTTACATCGTGTTATCCCTCGAGCAACATTAGAAAGATGTATATAACCTGGAAACTTTCTCATCGACTCTCCTGGCTTTCTTAAAGAAATAGAGTCATATGTGATGGCTGTCTGTGTTGTCCTGTTCCCATGTGGATTTTGTACCTTAATCCGATCTGCTTGCAGGTTAACTGTAGCTAAACTTCCTGCCCCACTTTGCCGTTTATCATTTTCCCTTTTGGCAGATGTAAATGAAGTTTTGACCTGAGTAGGACACTGTATCAGGGCAGCTCCTCTCAAAAACGACTGAGATGGAAGATGCTGAAGAATCTTGCCTCCCACAAGTCCTGTTTTTTGTCCTGTTTGCCTCCGAAATGTCACCTGCGTGCTCTGTGTCCTTTCTCTGGCTTTAGCTATCTGAGCTGCCAGCTTTGCCCTCTGCTCTCGCTTTTTGATCCGCCATTGCTCTCTGCGCCTGGCTGCTCTCTCCTCCTCTGGCTCTGGGGAAGAATGGGAGTTGCTAACACCTTTGACCCTCTGCAAGGTGACCAAGGCACTCTTTGTTCCACTTTGAGGTGTTGCGTTCGCTGTTCTGCGCTCTGTCTTAATAGAGTCTGGGACACATGGTGAAGACATAAGAATCACGCCTGTGGTCACATTGGTGGGTAAGAGTTTGGGCTGAATGTGTAACCCAACTTGTGCCTTATGTTGTGTTTTGGGGACTGAAGCGTCCTGCATAGACACACATGACTGAGGCGTTGTTTCAGCGGAGCTGCCATTGGTAGTTCTGGTCACTATGAATGGAGGCACTGAGGAACGGGTATTCAACTGGGTTCCACTGGGTGTGGGTGAGGTAACGGCTCTGCTCACAGCACGCCTCGCTGTGGCTGTGTTGCCCCTAGTAGCTTTGGCTGAGATGGAACATGATGCTGGCAACTGAGACGAGACCCTGTCAAGTTTCATTGTATGGAGCCACTTCTCCTTTTGGTTTTCAGTGGCTTTAACTGAGCGGCCTCCGACTGTATTTCCACTCTGTGATGCAGAAGAGACAGCAACTGTTTTGCATGAGTCATTACTCTGCAAAGCAGAAGAGAAAGCAACAAAAGGGTCGGATGAAGTCAAATTCACCACTGCAGGGGCATGCAGGTGTAGGAGCTTTCCGCCTTGCGTTCCCTTTCCTCTGCGCTCCGTCAGTCGGGCCCTCTGCTCTCGTTTCTTGGTTCTCCAGTATTGTCTCTTTTGGGTGAGGGTGGCATCATCGTATTCTGAGGCCGGCCGGTAGCGGTGGGACATTGAACCACCTTTATCTTTTGCAGTTGGCATCGCCAGCTTGGACGGCCCATCAGTTCTCATCCAACAGTGGTGGTTGGCTCTTCCCTTGTCGCGCTGATTCAATTCATCCTGTCAGTCTAGAATCCTCGCTGGCATCAACTTACATGGTGTCCTTCTACATGATGTTTTGCTCTGCTGAGTGGCTGCCAAATCTCGCGGACATCACATCGGTATGCGGGTGTCCTGACGAACAGAAAGAAAGTGTTAATTGCATGTTACTTTGTAATAAACTTGGTAACAGTGGAGCGACCTGAAGCAAGAATCTATCAAACAGGTGTTGATGTCATGTGTCTTAAAAGGAGATCCCGGCCTTCTGAGGACAAACTGGACACACTGATAAGATGTAATAAACCCAGTGGCCATTTTATTAGCAACACCTGTTCAATCAATTCAATCCAACAACTCAGCCCGAAATTCAATCCTAATATTATAATGCTTAGGATATTGTTTACCATTTGAATATAATGCTGTCCAGTACAACAGCAACACCAGCTACGACCTCAATAATAAACATATAGTTGAATTAGCACTTCTCGGAACATTACTGTCTTTGTAGGGAGAATATGGGGCAGAGCTGTGTTACTGGATCACATTGGATATCTCGTTAACTGAAGATCATCAAACCATTAATATGCAAAAATACATTACTTTTTCACATGTAACATTTACATGTTAAAGGCACAAGTGACAACTATTTGATATGTAAAATATACAAACATCAATCTAACATGTAATATCACATGTGAATATTTCAGATGTGATGAAGTCATACTTAAGCACATGGGGTTGTGAAGAATTCACATAACGCTACATGATGTCACAGTTGAAATGTAAGACAGCATATGAAAACACCAAGTTATGATTTTATGTCATATGCAAATCACATTTCAGATGTGACGAATTCTCATTTCAGCCCACTGTGGTTTTCACGTGAAACATTGTAATTGTTCAAGCCATCTGTGATAACACTCAGTTCACTTTGTAACTTTACTCTTAATTTTTCTTCTACTCTTTTACTAAAACAATATCACATTTGAGCTCATGCAAGTGTTCCTATTCAGAGACCCTTGTTCAAATGGATTACATGCTAATCAAAAGACAATGCTACTAAGACCAAGACACCCATATCCTCTCTCACAACACGATTTCCACGTGAGGCAGAGTACAGCTTATAGTTGGCTAAATCTTATGTCACATTTTAACATATGAATATTAAATACCCCGTCCAACGGCATCTTTGGTGATATAAACACGTCGCGTATATGTAGAAATGTGTAGCCTCACGTTGAGCTACAGGAACCAGGAAGGAAGCAGAGTGACACTGTCCCTTTAAACCTGTCCCTTTCTATCACAAATTATATCTGTCGAGAGCCATTTTTATTCTTTATTCTGCGACTATTTGATTGAAACGCGGCGAAGCGACCGCGCTAAAGCGCAAATAGCACAACACACCGAAACGCTGTGGACAAATTGCGACATTTAGGGCGTAAATCGTGCCTAAACCGCTGTCTCTCTCAACGGCACAATGGACAAGCTCTTCCCCCTGTTGTCCACACGGACGGGCGCCTGTCTGAGTCTGCTGCCTGCCTGAAAAGAAGCGAGAAGCCCCGCACATTGTTGTCGTAAAAGCACGACGGTCGGAAACGTGTGGAAGAAAAACATGCATACCCGATACCTTTTAGTTACACCTAACTTTCCGGGACAGTTTTTGTGAACGTTTTTTTTGGACAGATTCGTTGCCAGGACACTGCAGCTACTTTCCGCCAGCCAGCCAGCCGTGCTCTCTGAGGCTGCCTTGACAACGCTGTAAAGTACCAGGATGTGGGACCTCTCTGCGTGCGTGTGTGTGTGTGTGTTCACTCCGTGGCGTGGACACGCAGAAACAGTACAGCACAACGCCCCCCTCCGTTTCAAAACCATTAAGTGGCGTTTATGAGAAATAATTTCACTAAATTGTGGCTACGACCTAATAGGCTACACGTCCACCTGGTCTGCTGCTAATTAGGCCTCACCTCACTTGTCCTTTCAAGATTTTGTGAAACCTGAATTTGGGACAGGACACACATTCAATAACCAACCAAGAGAACGTTCGGTGACAATGCACAGAGATTACATAAAGCTCGTAATAACATATTGCCTTTTACCAATTTGGCGCAGCTGGACAAAGGTCGATTGATTTATTGGCTCTTTCTAGAGATGACCTCATTTCATGTGCAGAACCACCACAGATTGGCCCCGGTGCGATTTGTGGTTTTGAATAATAAGCAACGATCAAATGGGTACCATTAATTAATAGGCACGTTTGATGAAATAAATGTGTTGTAGTGGCGGGAGTTGGCGTGTAATACAATAAGTAACCTATAGTAGGCTGATGAATGTCTCTTCAGAAATCGTTTTAAAATTATATTTCAAAGTGCGTGAGAGGGGCTCCAATGTCTCTTCGAATTATTTTTTTTAAATTTGAGGAAATAACATCAAATAAGCAAACGTATAATTAAAGCTGGTCCATTAATCTCTACCAACACAAGTACATTGGGGACACGTTTGTCTCCATAAATCATTTCTAGAGGGGAACACCCCAACAAAGTAATGATATTTTTGATTCCTACAATCCAATAACACCTGATAAGAGAATGTATGATTAGAGCGTAAGTGCTTAAACGTTGTTGTAAAAACAATATTTATACGCAAAAGGGCCACAAATATTGACTGTCCCAGCTTCTTGCAGGCATATTTAAAGGTTTTCCTGTGGTGGTCAACTGAATATGGGGGGGGGGGGGGGGGGTCCATTGTTCAGACAAAGCAAGCATTTTGAATATGTCAATTGGGCTCTTGACCAAAAAGTGGAATGTTTATCAAAGCAAATACTGGGGAGATCAATCAATAATGAAGTTCCCTATGTATAATATCGCAGGTTGTTGTCTGAATATAGCGTGTTAAAAAAGACTACACAGGATGTGTTTTTAGAATAAAGTAGCCTCCGACCCCCCCTGGATCCCCAGCACAAAATATTATGAGCTCGAGCTCATGGGGCCCTGATTTCCAATGGACCCGCCTCGTTTTTTTAACCGATGCTTTGTCGAACCAACCAGCCTCTACCCTCGCATGATTTTGTGAGAACAACAGCATTAGTATTAGCGGCTTATCAGTGTTAGCGCCCGCTGCTCTGTTTGCTCCCCCACGGGGTGGGTGTGCATTGTCGACGCTGCTACTGTCTCTTTAAATTTACCCAGGAGCCCCTTAAGGAGCCCCAGGGGCCCCTAGTCGGCTCCCCACCCTGAAGACAAGCAAGAGCCTTAAAATACATTACTGGAGGCCTGCGCCGAGGCGCTTCTGCTCAGCGCCGGACGGAGGAACAGGCACTAATCGCCGGCGGAATACATGATAGTGTGATTGTATGAAAAGTTAACTTGGCTCCCGTGCGGGGCGCGCGTGGGGGGGGGGGGGGGGGGACATCGTAGAGGGCTCCTCAGCGATGGGCTCGCGATAGAGCGCCTGCCAGATGCGTGTCGAACGGCGCCCGAGCGGTGCGAAACATGTCACTGTTGTAACGTGTTGTCGTTAGTGTGACATGTCCCGCTTCAGCACCGCGGTACGGTGAAGGAAGGAGGACCACTACCCACGAGTAGAGCAGCGGCCGGGCCAGTGATGGAAGAGAAAGAACCGGGGGGAAGCGAGCCCGTGGACCTCCGGTGTGCCGAGCAGGCTGAGCTGCTCTCATTAATAATAAGCGGAGAGGAGGAAGCGACGCAAGAGGAGAGTGACTTGATAGGTAAAAAAAAAAAGAGTGTTATTATTATTTATTGTGTTTCTCACCCCAAAGTGGGACTCCGTGGCTGTCAGAGCCACGGCCATTGTCAGATAGCCAGTTAATCCGTGTCGGGGACAATGCCATGGAGCAGCATGGCCCCTCCGTCTCTGTGGCTCCTATAAACAAAGGCTCAACAGCACGCAGGCAGGCGGACCCGAGAGACACGCAGCTGCCACCTAGTGGACAGCGGCGGCACAGGCCAACGAATAAACAATAATAATGACTTATTGGAATAAATAACCCGTATTAAATAACACGTAACGTGATATGAACGAAGAATACTTGTAACAGTATGCCAGGTACGTTTAATAAGGAGTAATAGTGCAAACAGGGGGAATATGTGAGCCAACAATGACAGCTTACAATATTATATTTTGAGAAAACATCATCCATCCAGAACATGTTACTTTCTGTGATTCTCATGATGCATTTTATATCAAGGGAGACTCACATGTGTACAACCCGTGTGTGAAAGAATAGACAGTACATTTATGGAAACAACACTTAGTCAGCACACAGAGATTGTAGTCCGACCAATACTCACAACAAAGTTACATATAAAATACAATATATACTAACAAGGACATTTTTACGGTGTAGTAAACAGGGTTGATCTGGTTCGTCTCTTGTTTCAGATGAGGACAGTCTTGCCAATGGCCACGGTGAGGAGGAATCAGAGGCCGGCATGGCCACACCGGTCACATCTCCAGGCACCAGCTACTGGAACATCACAGACGGACCGGACCAACCGTTCCTCCTCTCCCCGGTCCCCGGGCCCTCTGGACGTAAACCCAGGGTCCAGAGGGCCTCGCGTCCGGGCCTGAGCCGGATCCCGGGACGGGACCACCGCCGCTACTACCACGAGTACTGGCGCTGCGAGTACCTGATGGACTTCGACCCCCAGCGGCACGGGATGATCTGCATGGTGTGCGGCAGCTCACTGGCCACACTGAAACTCAGCACCATCAAGAGGCACATCCGGCAGAAGCACCCCGACTCCCTGCTGTGGAGCGCCGCCGACAAGGAGGTCATCCGCTCGGGGTGGGAGAGCCACCTGAGCCTGGGGGGAGTTCAGAGGTTGTACAGCTCTGCCGCCACGCCATCGCCTCAGGAGAAAGAGGAGCAGCCGCACTCGGACAAACACGCTGCCGGTGGGTAGGACCTTCGGCTTTAGTTCTCTAAAGCTCACACTTGGGGGCAGTATGGGTTTAGGTCTTGGTATGGTGGAGGAGAGGATGATGTAATGATTCAGTGATGTTGGGGCTGGAGAGGAAAGGACTGTGCCAGGACATGAATGTGCTCAGGTGGCTTATGTTTACATATATATATATATATATATATATATATATGTATATATATATATATGTATATATATATATATGTATATATATATATATATATATATGTATATATATATATATATATATATATATATATGTATATATGTATATATATATATATATGTATATATATATATGTATATATATATATATATATATATATATGTATATATATATATATATATGTATATATATATATATATATATATATATATATGTATATATATATATATGTACATCAGACATCGAATGAGATGTTTCACAACGGAGCTTGTCACAGGTCAACCTACCATGAAAACAGCTTGCTTCAGACTTGTTCATGAAAGCTGGGCGCACCACTAGAGTCTGCAAGCAGCCAGCAGAGGGCGCTGTTACACACAACCCACTTGTCTCCATGGGGAACTAATGATACGTTGTAAATGATATTTAAACAAGGAAATAATATGAAAATGATAAGGATTAGCAATAACTTAAATAATATAGTAATACTCGCAACCAATGGCCAGGATGGCAAGTGGAATCATTAACTCTGTTACATTCCCCCCTACTGATCTCCACTTGCTCATCCAACAAACAAAACAAAAAAAATACAATTAATGAAAAGAAACTCAACAAAAATGCTTGACCAGCGCCATGAGAATACCACCAAACAGGAACATACCAGGTAAGATTGACTATTTAAAAACAAAACTTGAAAAATAATGTACAGTACTGTTCAGAATATGGATACCAAGTAGTCCAGTCAATGACTATTCCCGAAGAATTAGAATGGGAAAGGGTAGCAAGTCCTTTCAACACTCATAGGAAAACATGCCGATCTACATGTTAAAGTCACTAGATATCACATAATAAATACAGTAATTACAGTACAATCACAACCTATCCAGAGATATGAGAACCTGTGAGACCACTAGTAGTCTCACAGGTTCTCATATCTTCAGGAAAAAAAAATCAAATACAACAAAACAAAATAACCCCACAGTTCAAAAGAGGCGTTGAAAATGACATCTCCACAGAGTACATTAAACCTCAGAACAGAAAACACTATAACCCTGCAAGAACCTTCTGGTGCATTTGCTGAATAAGCCCCAAAACAGGTCTAACAGCCCTGCCACACCTAGTTCCTACTCCTAGTGTCTCCTCACTACAAGCAGTGTCAGGTCGAGTACACTCTGCACCGGATCCGACAAGAGAACCGACATCAGAAGGCTGCATGTCAAGTGAAGGCACAGAAGTAACAGGTCGAGAGTCAGTCAGGTCAGCAGGACAGTCCATGTCAACAGGCAGGTCACAATAACCAGTTTGGCCTGGTCTCTCATCAGTCTCTTCCAAGTCCTCAACAGCAGGAACATCCACGGAAGCAATCAGCTGATCACCAGTGGAGGTTGGAAGTCTGGAGACCCATGACACAGTCCTGTCCTCAGGTGCACAGGAAGGCAGTGCAACAGAGTCCACCTCATCACCCTGCAGGGAGTCGTCCGTAGCCCCAGTGGCCAGATCACTGCCACAAGAACCACCATCTTCAGACTCAGTCGGCAGAGGCAGGAAGTTCACAGGCATGATAAGATTCCTGTGGACCACTTTCTCCTGGCCTGTGGCACAGTTCCTGATCCTAAAGGTATGCGTGTTCTCTTGTTTTGCCACAACAGTGTAGAGGTGTCTCTCCCAACGATCAGCTAGTTTCCTCCTTCCTCGTTCGCCTTTGTTAGCTAACAGGACTCTGTCGCCAACATCCACAGGGGCACCTTTAAGCTTCCTGTTGTAAAGGTCAGTCTGCCTCTGCTGCTGCTTTGTGGTGGAGGACTGAGCAACCCTCATAGCCTCTGCCAAATCCCGCTGGAGACACTGCACATAGGCATCATAATCCACCACCTGATCATCCAAAAGGACAGAGTCAAACATCAAGTCAACAGGCAGCCTAGGGGTCCTGCCAAACATCAGTTGGAATGGGGCAAAGCCTGTGGTCTCATGCACTGTAGAGTTGTAGGAGAAGGTGAGAGATTTCAGCTGCTGGGGCCATCGGTGCTTGGCCTTTGGTGGTAGTGCTCTGATCATATTTCCAAGCGTGCGATTGAACCTCTCAACAGCTCCGTTGCCCATGGGGTGGTAAGGTGTTGTATGAGATTTTTCAACACCAGCAACTAGAAGCATCTCCTCAATCAGACTGCTCTCAAAGTTAGCTCCTTGATCAGAGTGTACACGTTCAGGAAAACCGTACACACAGAAGAAGTTGTTCCAGAGTTGTTGAGCGACAACCTTAGCTGACTGATTGGGACAGAGGTAGGCTTGGGCCAGTTTAGTGAAATGGTCAGTAACCACAAGCACATCAAGGGACTTGTTGGAAGAGTCCTCAGCTGACCAAAAGTCCACACAAACCAACTCAAGGGGTCTGGAAGTTGTAACACTCAAGCGGTGCTCTGGCCTCAGGCTCGGGAGACTTGCTGAACACACAGCGGCGACAGCATCGCACATACTGTACCACGTCTTTCTCCATTCCTTGCCAGTAGAACCTTTGCCTCGTCAGATAGAATGTTCATCTCTGACCTTGGTGACCTGCCTCATCATGCACACCTTTGAGAACCTTCTCCTTCAGCGCAGAGGGCACAACATATTGATAGGTTTTTCTCTTTGTAACAGCGTCTTTGGAAACACGATACAGGAGACCTGTGTTCATGGTGAGTTTTTCCCAATTTATGAGGAGCCGCAGAGCCTCAACCGGCTCACCTGCACGTTCTCGTCTCGATGGGCGCCTCTGACGTTCCACAAAGTGAAGCACTCGACTCAAACAGGGGTCTGCTCGCTGGATAGCCATCATCTTATCTCTAGGCAGAGGCCGGACATCAGACAGCTCACCTGGCTGAATAGACTGAACAAGTTGCGGCAAGAGGAAGGCTTGGTGTGGTAAGCGCTCTTGGTCCAAAGACTGCTCCAGCACAGCAGACACTGCCTGTGGGGAGATGCAGGTATCCTGGGATAGTCCCTCTGGATCCTTGGAGTCCACAGTGGGTGGATAATGCATCTGCAACATGGCTGAAGGGTCACAGGACTGACGAAAAGCATCCTGCACCCGGTCACAATTCAACGCACTTGCTCCTCCAGTAGTGCGCCATAAGGGACTCTTGTCAGGCGATGCAGCAAACTCGGCTGTACAAAAGGCTCGCGGCTGAGGGCAGCAGCGACCACATTCTTAGGTCCAGGAATGTACTTGATCTGAAAGTCATATGGAGCAAGCTTAGATACCCATCTCTGCTCGCAGGCATCAAGCTTTGGCATAGTGAGAATGTAGGTCAGTGGGTTGTTGTCAGTCCATGCAGTGAATGTGTGACCTTTCAACCAGTGGCTGAACTTATCACAAACAGCCCATTTGAGCGCTAGAAACTCTAGCCTGTGAGCTGGATAGCGTGACTGGGCGTAGTTGAGAGATTTGCTGGCGAATGCCTCTGGTCGTGCAACGTCATCGCCCTCAGCCAGTTGAGACAACACAGCGCCAAGGCCATTGGATGAGGCATCAACAGACAGCAGGAAAGGCATACTGAAGTCAGGATGAGCTAAGGTAGCATTATCCAGCAGAGCCTGTTTCAGCTTATTGAAAGCGTCACTGCATTCGGGGGTCCAGTCATCCAAAGCTAGCTTCCTAGCCACAGGTGATTTCTTTTTACCCGTGGCATATCGTGGCTTCTTCACACCAGATGTCAAGGCAAAGAGAGGCTTGCTGATACTCGAGTATCCTTCGAAGAACTTCTGGTAAAAACCAACCATACCAAGGAACAATCTTATTTTGGATGGAGAGGGAATGTTGGTGCTCTCATCCATCAAATCCTTCTCACTCAGATCCACGATGGCCTTGACCTTCTCTGGGTCAGTGGAGATCCCATCCTTACTCACAATATGCCCCAGGAACTTAACAGATGGTCGCATGAAGTGGCACTTCTTTGGAGCTAGCTTCAGGTTGTGCGCCTTCAGTTTCTCAAACACCATTTCCAGCCTCTGCAAAGCTAATTGTTCGTTGGGAGCAAAGACAAGGATGTCATCAAGGTAACACAATAGGCTCAAGAAGTTTTGATCACCGAAGATGGCCATCATCATCCTCATGAACGTGGCTGGGCTGTTGCATAGTCCCTGCAGAAGCCTGTTGTACTCGTACAGTCCAAAAGGAGATATGACTGCGGTGAACTTCTTATCCTCCTCATGGACTTCCACATTGTAGTAGCCAGAGGTCAAGTCCATGGTTGAGAAGAAAGCGTTCCCCCCCAAGCGCAGCCAAAGCATCTGCCTGGTGTGGCAAGGGATGCGCATCCTTCACAGTGCATGCGTTCAGCCAGCGAAAGTCTGTGCAAAGCCGCAGATCTCCGTTCTTTTTCCAAACAAGAACAAGCGGTGACGCGTACTCACTTGAATACTTCCTTATGATCTCTTGTTCCTCCATTTCATTCAAAGCCATTCTCAATTTCTCATAGTGTGAAGGAGACAGACGACGATAAGGCAGTCTGAAGGGTTTGCTATCACTCAGTTGAATCCGATGGACAAAGTCTTTGGCCTTTCCACAGTCCAAGCTGTGGCGGGAAAAGATGGACTCATACTTGGTCAACAGATCAACCAGCTTCACCTTCCAGAATGGGGACAGGTCACTTGAGTCAACGTCAATGTCCTGCAGTCCTAAGTCGTGGAGCACAGAGCTGCCAGGTCTGTGTGTAGAATGCTCTGAGTCAAGAGTCAGACTCTTCTCACTGCCGGTGTCAGCTTGGTCAACAGTCTTAGTCACATTGCATTTCACGTTGTCAGTTTGGTCTTTTTCATACAGGTAGTCAGTGTCAAAGTCCTCAAGCGCCACACAGGGGAACACATCAGCAATCTTGCAGTTGCGTCTCAAAGTCACTGGCGTTTTGGAAGGTTTAATGACTCTCACTGGAATCCATCCATCTCCCCACAATGGCATCACAATGCGTCCCACCATAACTGTCTTTGGCACTGTACGTGAATCACTTGGCTCCACAATGACTGTGCTGCCAGCCGAGAGGCACTTATGGCTAGGCAGACGACCCCACACCAAATGTTCTTTAAAGGGCTCCAGGGTCACAGCATGTTTAAGTTTAACTGTGCCCACCTTGTCAGGAATCTCATCGCCCCTCCATTTCTCCACAGTGGCCAACATCTGCATCAGGGCCTCCTCATCACTTGACGCTTGATCTGAAAGTGAAACTTTCTCCCAGAAATCTCCAGAAGTCTTCAGCGCCCGAATGAGATGTTTTATGACGTTGCTTCCAAGAATCAAGTCATTGCTTTGACCATCCACAATGAGTGTGGGAACCGAGATGAGACAGTCAAACACTTTCATCTGAAGCTCACACACTCCGACGGGGAAGTCCTCAACCCTCCACATCCAATCAGAACAACCGATGCGGGAGAGATAGAATCAGGAGAAACAATGTTGGCCTTTTCCAGTAAAGGAAGCACACGTGAACTCAGAGAACAGGCCATCGAGCTGCTGTCTAGCATGGCACGCAGCTCCAGAGCATCTTGGATGGTCACACCAGTGTAGAAAAGGTCATCTGTTGCAGCCAGTCTCTGTGTGTTTTGAAATACCACTGTGGATTTGCAATCTGTTGAGGCACAGAACTGAGAGTAAACAGATTCACGGTCAACATCATCAATTGGGGACTTTTTGTCTGGCCCTCCCCAAGTCCCCTCCTTGCATGGGCCAGCTAGTTTTCCTGCTGTGTAGGGGCGCCAGATCGAACAGCAGGTGAGTCAGGACCAGGGGTAACAGAACAAGTCACTGCTTGATGTCCAGGAGCATGACAGCGAAAGCACAGACGTTCAGTCCGACAGTGGGACACAGTGTCATGGTCGTTGCTGCCACAAATGACACACGGACCCCTAAACCTGGTGCGATTGTCATTTCTGGGTCTCGGCGGCCTGGAACGCTGAGAGGACTCTTGCTTTAACAAGCGCTCCAGGAGAGTGATAACATGCTCAAGAGACTGACCATCACTTGGAAAGGGCCTACCAGCTGCAGTTGGTTGAGGAGCAGGACGGCTCTCTGCTGTTTGAACATGGCTGTGCAGAACATCCGCTGCCTGGGCGGATTGTAAGCCACTGACTGGGCGTGTTGACTGACGCTGCTGGAGACGCTTCTTACGGTGATGTTCATCCAGCCGGACTTGAACATCAGTGGTTGTCCAGTCCTCAAGCGGCTTGCAGCTGAAGACTAGCAACAGTTCAGGATCAGGACAGTGAGTGATGAACATGACCGTTACTTCACGGGAGGGGTTGTCAAGTGTCTTGTCTTGTCTTCTCAGTCCCTCAACAGCAGTGGCAATGGCTATGTTAAGCCGAATCCAGTAGTCGACAGCAGTCTCAGTGGGGAATGGCTTGGTGTCATAAAAGTCAGCTAGGGGCATAAAAGAAGTCACACTATCACTAAAGTGTTGTTTAAGTATGTCAAAAATGGGTCGAGGGCCTGACTGTAAGTTTAAAGATGGTTTGCTACGTAGCCCAACTTTCACAACATCACTCGCCCTCCCTCGCAGCTCGTTCAATACTTCCTCTGCCTGTTCAGATACCTCAATGCCCCTCCTAACCAGATACACTTTGACGGATTCCTCCCACTCAGAAATGAAATTTTGTCAGTACCGTCCCCCCTGAAAGGATGTGGTTCATAACTGTGGCTGCTCACTGTTAGGTTAACCTTGGAGAGATCAGCAATGGTGGAACGAGCCACACTGACATCATTAGCTGAAATTGACTTCAGACATGAGACAATATTCTCTCCAATGCTGGTCCCTATCTGCTTCACTAAGTCACTGAGAACATCCACTAGGACATGCTCCACATCTTGAGCCACAGATGGTGCAGACTGCTCATTCGATCCGACATCAGCAGCCTCATATGTGTCATCACATGTACTCTGAATCACCATCGGATGATGAGGTGTAGTCAAGTTAATGGTGAGTCAAACCACAAACCCCGACCCCTACCAATACCAAACAAATCAGGCCTGTCCATTGGTAGTGAAAAGCATAAAACTCAAAATCAAAGAATGTGTAAATTGAAAAAGAGGAGAAAGAAAAATATGCACTCTTGGCTCACAAACACAAATAAATATTTCTTTAAGATTTTAAAACTTCTAAACATGTCCAGGAAAAACAAACGAGTGGAAAAATAAAATAAATTCACACACTCACTAGCAGCAAGCAAAAGCCGCATCCATTTTACACCTCGTTTTGGAAAAAAAAAGTTTTAATTTTTTTTTTCTTTTTTTTTTCAGTCCAACTCAAGCCAAAATGGCGACTCACGGCACAGTGGACAAAACGCCGATTGATCGGTGCATCGGCGTTGCTCTCCCACGATGAGTCGGCAGAAATCCCCCGGCGGAGAAGAAGGGTCACGGCACCATTGTAGCAGTTGTGTACTCTCCGTTGCGTTGTGTTTAATTCAGGACACGATATCTTTTGATGGCTCCAACCAGACGTTTATTCATCGGACAGAATATAGCTGGTAAAAGACAGAACAGCTTCAGTGACTCTCATAGACAACGTTGTGGTCACAAGCTCCGGAACACATGAAAACAGCTTGCTTCAGACTAGTTATACATGTAAATAAAATGACATTTCAGTGCAATATAGCTGGTAAAAGACAGAACAGCTTCAGTGACTCTCATAGACAACGTTGTGGTCACAAGCTCCGGAACACATGAATCAAAAGGGACAAATACTTAAGCTAACTGTTGTTAGCATGTTACTCATGCTAAATGCTAAATCAGTTAAAACCATTTGCTCTAGAAATTATAAATTAAAACAATTCTACGACCAAAAAGGGACTTCTAGATATCTCTATATATATCTCTCTCTCTCTCTCTCTCTCTCTCTCTCTCTCTCTCTCTATATATATATATATATATATATATATATATATATATATATATAATATCGTAATACTAGCAACCAATGGCCAGGATGGCAAGTGGAATCATTAACTATGTTACAATAGCATTCTGCCATATTTACTTTCCATACAGTCGGCCTGGAAGTTAAAAGTATCCTGTGGATCGTTAGACCGTTAGTAGTGCTACGGACCAATGTGCGCGCAAAGGCAGTGAAGAAGAAGACGGCCAGCTAGCAAACATTAAAAATGGCCTCTTGTAAGACAGGAAATGCTTCTGCACATTTAGGCTCTAAGGATACTCACATTGTGGTTTGCTGAGTAATGCTGAATGTAAACATGAATTTGTTTACAAGACAATTCCACCTTAAATCTTGTTAACTTATCTGAGCTGTAAACAGAAGAAGTGCTTCAGGTATGACACATGGTTGATTTTTGAGTTTTATTGATATTAATATCATTCAGCAGCTACATGCAGTGACAAAATGTCTGTTATATACACTGATATCTGTAAACGTTTGCTGATATTTGCTGACATTAGCCACGATAAACTGCTGGTCAAACCAGACCAAGTAAGACCGCAAAAAAATAACGAGTTCAAGAGAACGAGTGTGCTCTCTCCTCTTTGACGGGTCACATCGTTTCACCAACTACATGCAAATTCAGCCTCATCAAAGACCTATTCATGATAACTTTGTGTATTAAAATGTGGCCATTCAAATTATGAGTTTGATAACAAAACTCAAAGTTATTATTGCATTCAAGTTGAGTTCTGATATCTTTAAACAGAAGCACTGTTTTATTGGAGATACTTCCCTACACATCTGTCTCATCATAAAGCAAAGACACCATGCATCATATACCCGCTCACAAAGGACGTTATTCATCATTGTTTTATTTCCTCAGTGCTAAAACAGACGCTCGTACACTCAGGCCCGTAGATAATCATTTAAAAAAGATAGTTTTAAAGCCGTATGTCAGCAGAATCTGAAAACTTCCCCCTGCAGTGGAAGTATCAACAAACGGACACAGTGGCCAACAGCCGTGATAAAAACACTCTATATTTTCTAAATACAGCCGAACCCCCGGAGCCGGTGACACCTCAGGAGCAGCCACAACAGCCCCCCAGTTTGCCCCCCTGCTCCGAGGAGGGTGAAGGCCCCCAGCCCCAGGAGGAGGAGGAGCAGGACCTCGCGGGGCCGTCGGCCCGTACCCTGGAGCGCTACCTGAACGACTCGCTGCACGCCTGGTTCCGCCAGGAGTTCCTGATGGAGTACGAGGCGGAGGCCGGCCGGCTGCTGTGCATGGTGTGCGGGGGGGAGCTGCCCTCGCTTCACCTGGACCACATCAAGAGCCACGTGCTGGACACCCACCCCAACTCCTTGGTCTACAGCTCCGTGGAGAAGCACTGCATCCTGCAGGCCTGGGCTCAGGCTCACGGTAGGAACAGGAGACGCAGCAGCGTGTGCACTCAGAAGAGAACAGAAAGTAGATTTGATCCAGAGCAGCTCTAATAATGGGTAGTTTAGTCCCATCAGGTCTGTCATCTGATATGTCCACAACTCACTCTCTATCACTGCTTATCTGAGTCAGCATTGTCTCTTGGCTCCTGATCACAGTCCGTCAGCGTCCAACAATACCATCAATACTGATGATTTGTTTTTTTTATCATTGAACAACCTGTAGCTGTTAAATGCCAAAGAAGTAATCTCAGTTTATTGTCTAATCTTTCATATGTAATTTGTCGTGTGATTCTCTGCCCCATAACAGATCAGCCAGAAAACTCAATCAAATCAGAGCCCGAAACCAAAGAAGGCGGGTTGGACCGCTTTGCTCAGGAAGTGAAGGCCACGCAGATCAATGCAGACTTGTACCCGGAAGGCGGCAGCACTTTAACTCAGGATGCTTACTTCATCGCTGAGAACGGAGGCGTCGGAGCTCCACAGCGGGGACCCGGGCCCCTCCGGCAGCCCAGGAAGAGGCGGCTGCACGAGGGCGACCCGTGGCGGCTCCGCCTCGACTACCTGGTGGCCCACGGGCCTCAGGGCCGTGGCGCCTTCTGCATGGTGTGTTCTCAGGTCCTGCACGAGATCAAGGTCAGCAGCTTCCGCCGCCACATCCAGGAGTGTCACCCCGAGACGACGACCCTGAGCCGGCAAGAAAGAGAAGCCATGGCTGCTGCCTGGACCAAAGATTATTCTAGTGAAGGGACGCAAGTTCAAGATGGTGAGAAGCATTTATCACTGTTACGGTTATGGTTACGGTTACGGTTACGGCTACTGCGGTGTAGAAATAGGTTTGTTTATTGAGGTAAGCAGCAGATGACAGGGCTTTATTCCGTATTCTCCTTGATTTATAAGTATAGCTTATGCTGTTTTTATTCACCTATTATTCTCAATAGAAATAGAACTTTGCCTTTTATTTTACCGATGTTAAGCCACTGTCAATACAACTCACCACTTCCTGCACAAATATTTCATATTAAAAGCTTTTGACTTACATTTCCACTTAAATTAATTTGGCAGACATTTTTGTCCCAAAAAAAAAATCTGTGCTTTTCAGACAGTTAGAAGTTCACACAGTACTGGTTTTTAAAGACTTTTATAGTGAAACAGTTGCAGTTAGTATTGCATTACATTTGCAGTAAAATGGTTATTGGAATTAATGAGTGAATAAAACTTTTCAAATTTTCATTAAAAACCAAACAAATTTACAGCCTATAATAATTGAATTCCTTGAGGAAGTGTAGCGAGTGTTTGATTTGATAAAACAGGATGAATGTCCTGATGGGGATATTATGTTCTTTCTTTTAGACTCATTTGGTGATTTAGCTTAATGAGACACATTTTCTTACATCCCAATCTTGACACATTGCACTTTTAAGATTTAAATTATGACATAACAGCTTGTGACGAGCGCAAGGCTTTTTTGTTTGTTAGCAGTCAAAGTCAAATGTTTCATTCAGTCTAACTACAGCAGCACCGTCCCTGCTGTGTTCAGCAGAAATCAACCGGGGCGAAGCCGATGTCCTAAATACCACGGCAGAGATGAACGAGGACGCCTCCCCTGATGTGACGGCGCACGGCAAAGCTGTGAAGAAGGAAGAGGGTGTGAGCGGCGGGAAGGGCAAAGCGAGGGACGACGGCATCGCGGCCTCCCGTCACGGCCATTACCCTGGGAAGGACCAGCGGAGGAACTACCAGGTGCGCTGGCGGATGGAGTACCTGATGGATTACGACTGTCGTCGACACGGACTTATCTGCATGGTGTGCGGCGCCACTCTGGCGACGCTGAAGGTCAGCACCATCAAGAGGCACGTCCAGCAGGTGCACCCCCACTCTCTGGACTACAGCCCGGAGGAGAAGCAGCAGGCACTGCTGAGCTACAACCAGGCCGCCCTGCACTTCATCCACTCCGACGACTGCTTCTCCTCCCAGGACCACGGACACACGGAGCTGGCTCCCGCTCCAGCACACTTTGGCACTTAGAAAGGGCTCCCCCCCCTTTCAGAGCAGCCCTCCACCTTCTCTCTTAAAGGGAAATTCAAGTATTTGCCAAACAGGGTCTCATTCTCGCTCCTTTGCCCCTCTCTGACTTTGTTCCAAATTTCCCAAAGTCTCTACATTGCATCTGCAGAGGAAAACGTTGACATGACGGACAAACATCAGAGAATTTTGTTGGCAAATACTGGAATTTCCCCCTTAAATCCGAATCTGAGAGTAAGCAGGTAGCAACTATTACAAAGGAAATGCCACAACCGGAAAAAATGTCATGGTAGAAAAAATGAAAGTCCAGCCTGCTCATTTGAAACTAAAGAAAACAGTTGACCTCTGAAGCTATTACAAATCACGAGGTCCTCAGATGAGGTTCGGATCATACCAGCATTGTGGCTGGCTAACGCTAGCATGTCCATGGGGGGGTCATCCCTATGTCTGTTCAAATGGCTAAATAATGGAATGAATAATGCCGTTTGAATGACAGAAATTCAACCACTGTGGAGATATTGACATCTCAAGTCAAGAACTTTGATTCAAAGAGTCGAACATCAGTACACTATAAGCTGTAGCTAGCTAATTCTGACACATTGACCCAGGGAAACATCCGCTGAACATTTGACCTCAGAAGAAAAGCTTCCTCTAATGGTTCATTGAGAGGATATTGAGCAGGGGATCATGGGAACCCATGGACATGGATACACCTGTCTCTGGCTAGCTAGCATGTTAGCAGTTAACGCCAACTAGCCCTACGAGCAGTCACTACCCAACCAATCAATCCATCAATCAATAGTCCCTGATACCGAAACAGGGCTTTAGATTTTAAAACTCCTGCATGAGTGTCTGGGCTTTTATTTTTTCAACTCCAAATAGGAGGGGTCCTAGAAGGGGTCCAGGGCTCGTTTCTGGTCAGGACCTGAATCTTCTGCTCTCAGGAAGTTAGAGTCTTCGTTGAGGCCGAGGTGAATTAGTTTTACGATAATGTGTCTGAAGACAACACAGCACTTTGTCCCCAAAAAAAGTACTGGACCCGAGCTTTCCTTCTGTACAGCCAATTGAATGAGACTGTGTTTGATGTAATTGCTGAAGACAATGAATGCCAGAGTGCAGTCCCCTTTCTCTCGTCTATTTAATTCCTTGTTTACAGTGGAGGAGAAGGTCACCCATTATAATGAGATATGTTATCTCTCTGTCAGTCTGCTTCCTTTCCATCATCTACATCCTAGCTAAAACTGCACAAAAAATCGAAAATGTAAATATATGAAAATATATAATTATTTTTCCTTTATACAAGCACTTTTATGCACCCGAGTTTCTACGTGTTTGTATTTATGTCCAGTTTTTCTACTTCTTTCAAAATGACATTGTTCTTTAACGGCGGGACGAATGCTCGTTGGACTTTTGCTTTGAAGAGTTTGCTCCAGCTTCGGTTGTTTTCATTCACTGTACAAAATGTGTGCAACAGGAGACGTTGAAGAAAAGCTTTCAGCTGTCAGAGAAAGAAACATCTGCCATGAAATGTCACGTCTTCACCTGGAAAATGTAACTCAGGGATTCTGTTCTCATCCACAACCGGCTCATCAGTGGTCTTTAAGTCCCATCTGAAGATACTGGATACTAGTGTCAGTGTTAGTTGTATGAATACTGTGTGGCGGCGACCGCAAAACAAAAACAAATAAACTGGTGATTTCAGTGTATTTTGAGAAAAAAATAATTCCAGAATAAATCTCACGAATGTGAGAAAAAGTCATATTTTGAAAATAATCTAACATAAGAAAAAATATATTTGGAGTCGGAATAAAGTGGAAATTTTGAGGGAAAAAAGTTATGATTAAAAAAAAACACGTTTGAAGAAAACAGTCGGTGTAAGATAATGACATTTTAAACAAATGTCATACTACGCAAAAAAAGTTGAATATTAATATTTTGAGGGCAAAGTCGGAACGTTTGCAAAATAAAGCCGCAAAACAACCAAAAAAAGTCTGTAATAATTTAAGAATAAAGTCCTAATATTTCATGTTGTAATTTTCCAAAATATGCATCGGACCGTCAGGTTCAAATCCCTCCCAGTGCCCCTGTTACTCTGTTGTACATTGACAAAATTTACTCAGGTGAAGCTTTTGATGCAAAGTGTAAAAATGAAGGACTCCACTCTGACAGCAGAGAAACGCTCATATTCCCATTTCAGTGGCCCCCACGCCACTCTACAAGACTTCTGAGATAGACAGCACTTAATGATTCAAAATGAAGTAAGTTACAGTGAAATGAATGATGGAGCATGTGTGTGTGTTTATACTGTGTATGCTGGTGTGGAGAGACCTCATTTTTCTTCACTCTCACCTCGTCTGCTCACCTTTCATTTGTTCATGGCCGACGTGTGACACATGAATTCTCTCCTCTATGATGTTTGAATAAATACTCAACACTGCAAGGCTTCCTGCTGTGGACAGTTACTTCTCGTTTTGTTTCCTCTGAATGCTACATATATATATATATATATACACATACAAAATATTGTTCCCATTATCTTATTTTCTCATTGCACAGCTACTGTCTTCCTCAGTTGCTCTGCTTCCAGTGCAGCTTGTTTTAAGTAGAGCTTTTATCAGATCCGATTTCACCTCTGTGTTTCTAGGTAAGAGGAGAGGCCCGAGGCCTGCAGACTTATGCTGCGTTCACACCAAACGCGGCGCAAATTATTCGCGTGAGTAGATTACATACAAAGTCTATGCACAGACGCGATGAGACTGGTGCAGCACGAATTTGCGATGGCGCGATGGACGCAAATTTGTGGCGAAATCGCCCCAAACGCGTGAGTTGAAATTTTTCAACTTCTGCGAAATAATCGCATGACGCTGTGGCGCGATAGCCTATCAGCGTTGAGTTGCTCCCCCCGTCATCACTGACGTCCTGCCGTTGTTGGATCAGGAAATAAATACTGTAGCCATCTGTGTTGAGCCAGAGCTCTACGATACCTCATATCAATAGAGACCGGACCAAACTATGTGTATACATGTGTGTGTGTAAACCATATGGTACAAACAATGAATAGACGCTGCCGTATTTACGTCTAGATTACGTTAGTCTGAGTGTTGGTGGAGCTGCTACAATGTTAGCATAGCCTAGCACCGATCCATCAGAGCTCCATTGAGAAGATGAGATTGAGAAGATTACAGCAGTAATAATATGCTATCTATATCAGTGGTGGGTCAGCAAAGCCTTCTCTGCTGGCCTAGACAGAATCACAAAGTTATAGCTATTTTATAATTGAATTATTTTTCATAAATACAGTATTCTAAATATTTTTCCCATTAGCTTTCCCATTCCCATTCCTCAGTTGCTCTTCCAGTGCAGCTTGTTTTAAGTAGAGCTTTTATCCAATCAGATTTCACCCCGGTGCTGTCTCCAAGTAAAAAAATCTGCCCGGAGGCTTTCAGAATTATAAGTGAATCCCTTTGCAGTTTAAGTGAATGGGGACGATATTGTGGATTGTCATAGTCTCCAACCAATCAGATCTTTAGTTTGACATGTTGGGCGTATTCTTTGACATGTCAGAGCTTCTAGCTGGTTTACAAGTACGTGATCATGAACGTGCGGCTTGATTGGTCAGTGGGCTAGCATGACTGTTGTGAAACTAGCTAGCATAACTTTGTAGTAGTAAGAGTTAAAGTTTAAAGATATGTAAGAAGTTTTTACGTGACATTACATTTTTAGCATTTTGCCATGTTTGGCGGTGACAATCCCAATATCTGCTGCCTCTGTCGAGCGGACATTTTCAGCCCTCAAACGCATTAAAACGTATTCAAGAAATACAACTGGGGAGGCTCGACTGTCATCACTGGCTTCCATGAATCGAGAAGGACCTCTGGCTGGAACTGAACCGCAACGATGTTCTGTACAACCGTGTTGTTGAACTCTTTGTAATCAAAGAAAGGAGGATGGACTTTGTCTTAAAGTGAACAGCAGCGTCGGCAAGTTAACTGCTTTTGTTTTTACATCTGCAGTAGCGTTAATACTGTGTTCATATATGGTGTCGTTTTCATGATATGGTTAATAATGTTCCCTCTGATGTGAATAATATTTAAATGGTGCCCTTGAGTGTGTGAAGGAATGCGTGTTTTAGCGCCACAGTGTTGCTGGATTGTGCGAGGCCTGTTGAATCGTGTGATTTGGGTTTTATGTTATTCTACCTGCTTTGTTGTCATATAAATATATGTGACTGGTTCTTGTGAGTTTGTTGTCATTGTGTTAATTACATTGATTTTGACGATATGTATTGTCCGTTAATGATGAAGCATCCCGTCATGCTGGCGTCATGAGGTTATTAGGAGGTTCAACTGTAGTAGGACAGCACTGAAGGCCCAGGTATAAAACAGATTTATTTATTGGTTTATTTGAACGGGACAGTGCACAGTAATAAAAACATTTCTGCAAATGTGCCAGAGTTAGCCAAAAGGCTATTTTTCATCCAAGTCCCAGATCTTTACTAACCTAACTTTTTTAACCTAACTTTTTGATGCCATTTGAATTATGCCAGGAATTATACATCTTCTGTGACAAGAAAGTTAGTGTCATGATTTTAGCTAAAATTGTCCATCTTCAGACAACTACACGTTTGCAAGGATTTTGTCGCCTTGACAACAGCTCTGAGTAAATTTCAAGCCAAATTTTTCTCATCAAATCACCCAAACTCGAATCAGTTTTTATCCACTGCACCAGACTGCCATCCTGTTCATCTGTAACATAGCTGTAACTTTGTAACGCTTCATTCACTATTTAGGACTTTGACTCTATTGTGTAATACCACATAGGCTTTAAATGGGACGTTGAGTCTGCGTGTGACTGTTAACATTAATGGTTTTAGTATGCTGGTCTGGTCTAAAATTAGAAACCATAATCCTCTCTCCGCCCAAACACCATAACAGACAGCAGCTTCAAGTCAAAGCTTCTTATTTTAGATATTTCATCTGGGTGTTTTTTTTCATATTTGTAGGCATGCTGGGAAAATATCTCTTGTTTCTTCACGTCAGAGCCTTTACCCAGTCAGAAGAAAACACATCAACCAAGCCTCAGTCCTTTGACGTGTTTTTATTAATTTCACTTTGACATCAGTACAGAGACCACAAACTTTTTTATTTTTTTTGACATTTTCTACTTTTTTTCTTCCAACATCTTTCCCAAAGCTTAAAAAATCTGAACCAAAGTCATAGCTAATACAAAACAGAGCTGATGTTAGTGAACAACGTCTAGACACCAGTAAAGAGTCCAAAGCTAAACAAGACTCTCCAGAGACAAAAAAAAGAAAGGAAAAATAAGTCAAACGCGCGCGCGCACACACACACACACACACACACGCACACACACACAATGAAAACACAGGGACAAACAGGAAAAGGAGAAAAGCAACATGCTGGGAGGGAACAGGTTTAATTCATTTTATGTGAAATAAGCTAGCTATAAATCTGAGGAATAGTGATCCGTTTAGCCGTGGTGCTATAGCAAGCTAACGCGGCCTCTCCTGAACTACAGTTAAAGGTGCTGCATATGGGGAAGCTAGTTCACGTTCATAGCGTCACGCTAGTTCAGCCTGAGGGTAGCTGGGTGAACATTAATGGGTCAGTTCAACCAAAAATATATTTGCAGATTGAATCAGCGACTCAGATTCCCACCTCCACCACAACACAATGGAATGCTCATTGCTCAACAGTTGTCCTCGGAACTACGTTTTAAAGAATAAATAGTCCCCGACTTATAATTCAATGCTGTGAGCACCACAAATGACACCCCATTAGAAATCTTAAAATAAAGAAATTAGTGCTGGGCAAGTTAACGCGTTAACGCATTCATTAATTAACGCCGACAAATATTGTATAACATATAGCATCTCGTGAGTTAAAGGGAAAATACACCTAAATTGTGGGTAAAGTGTCTTTATTCTTTGATCGCTGGGTCACCATCATTACCTCGGAGTTACAGCATTATAGTGATGAACAGTAGAGCTGCATTCACATGCTCTGACTGTCATGAAGACAGACATTTTTGCTGAAACGTGCAGAAACATTTTATTCCTGTTGCACAGCAGTGGAACGTTTCACATAGTCAGCATACTGAGCACAGATAGTGAAGAGATAGAACTGCTACTGTGTAAAGGGAACACTGCTGTTAAAAATAACATTATTTGTTTAAAGTGTTTACAAACCAAATGTTATTGACCTTTTGTTTATAGAGCAGTACTTTAAAATAAAAGTGCGCAATACACTACTTTTGAATTCATTATTGAACTTTGCCATAACAATGCGATTAATCCCGATTAAAAATTTTAAAAGTTGTCCAGCACTTGCACACAACTTGTACACAAGCACTAAAAAAAATAAAACTACAGTTCTAAATGCAACATTATTTCTCCGAATTCTGGATGACGGGCAGAGACAAGTCGTATGTTCTTTTGTAATTTGGTTGAACTGGCCCTTTAAATCGGAACAAACGTAAACCAATACAAATGTGCTCCATTAGCTTGCGTGAAGTTTAGCTTTTAGAGGACAACGTAAAGCTACAATATGCAACTTCTCCACATTCAAATAAACAGGATGCATAATACATTAGCAATGTCAATATTCAGGCCTCACCCCCCCCCCCCCCTTCCTCACAGTTGAAGTCTGCTTCTTTAGTGCTTTTACAGATGCTGCTAACCTCAGGTTAGCCGACAGCTCATCACCACCTGCCCATTTGAGGGGGCGGCTAACAACTAGCCTCTCTAACCGAAATGTTGCATATTTTGGCTTTAACGCCAGAGTCTGAATGAGACGGCATGCTAGAGGGGTCAACCGAGACACGAGTGAGGCGACCACACAGCGGAGGGCATGCATGGGGAGGAATGTTCCAGAGAAAACATCCAGTACACAGGCAGACGTAGTAGTACGAGTAGTAGTAATGGGTAGTTGCTGTATTTAGAACAGGGGTCTCAAACTCATTTTGACTCCGGGCCACATCAGCATCATGGTCGCCCACAAAGGGCCGGTTGTAAATGTAACTACTCGTAACATATTGTTAAATAACTCTCTGCATTCACAGTTTGTAGTCTTCAATGTACTCACAATACATTTCCATGTTAAATGTACAGTAACCAGCCAAAGAGCTGCTTCTATGACTGTGTTTAAGTATCTCATAATTTAGACTTTCAATCCCATCATTTTGACTTTCAATCATAGTTATGACTTTCTATCTCATAACGTCGACTTTCTCTCTCATAATTTCGACTATGGGAATATTTTTATTATCAAGTCTAACTTTAAATTTTTATTTTTGAAACTTTTTTTCTTTCTTTGCTGGCGGATTCGCGGGCCACATAAAATGACGTGGCGGGCCGGGAGTTTGAGCCCCTGATTTATAGGCTGTTCAGTATTCAGGTCACTCCGTGCAAACTTAATTTGGGGCGCAGCGAACTGGACAGCAACACAAATACTCATTTCCTTCTATATATTCATCCCTTAAAACAATATGGACACGTAGCAGTGGCTAACATATGACACTGGTTTACCGAGTTCAAAAACACCATTGAAACAGTCACAAGTAATAATCATATTCAACAAAAGTCAGGGTAGAGAATATGATACAGCCTATATAAAGGGTGGGATTCTGTTTCCATCTTACACTATGACATGCGCTTCATGGCAGTCAAAGAAAAGGAACAAAGTGACAGAGCTCTATAATAACCACTTTAAACCAAAACCGCTTCCATATCCCCAGCTACACTCTTTATTGAACATCGCACCCTCCTAATCTTATTTTACTTCCTCAGGTCACTGCTGAGGTTTGTAGTCTAAAAAGTGGCAAAAGAATAGCTAGACTTCGAATTCAAAAAACATTGTAAAAAGCAATTACAAAATCTTAATCTTTTTTAATTTATCCATTTCGTTTAGTTTAATTGATTATACTTTAATTGGTAGTGAAAGTTCATTCTTCACCCAAAAACAAAAACAACAAAAAAGGACTAACACATTTGAACTTTATTATTATTATTTTCCAGAGCTGTCAGCCATATCTCTCTGTCGTCAAAGCTCCAGAGAATGTTAGAAAGTAGCCTTTTTAATGAATCACGGTGAAAGTCGATATTTATTCTGGTGGCACATTCTATACTCCACAGCTTTGGAACTCAAAACCGCTCAGCAGTAGATTTTCTAACTCGCCAATTGTGAGCTGGGAAGCAGTTTTGAGATTTAAGGGCGTGACAAAACTTAACGAACAATCGGGAATTATTTCTGAAGAGGCCTCTGAAACACCTCCAGTTTAAAACGAAGCTCAATGACACTTAACAGAACTCTTACAATGCCGTCGTCAAGCTACTAGGGAGTCAAAGCAGCAATCCTATAATTAATATCAATAATAGTAATAAGCAGTGAGAAGAAGAATAAAAATGTACAAGTGAATGTGATACCTCAACACTGTGGTTTGAACAGGTGCGACAAAAGCAGTGCTGCTGTGAGGGAACTTTTCCTTTGATATAAAAAGCGAGTCTAACGTGTTCCGTACAGCAGAGAGAGCCTGTAGTCGTCTTCAGGTGGATATTTACATACAGAGAACTGTTCAAAAAAATGCATCTGATCAAGAGGGTGAACTAGACCAAATTATCACAGCTGGCTCAGTGTTCCTACGCTTCTATTTCAACTTGCTCGTGGATTTGAAAAAATAAAAGTTCAGTGCATTGCAGAAACATACAGAAGTGCATGTGAGGCTAATGGAGGCTAACTCACTAACAGGCCGATCAGCAACAGCAAACCCGTTACCAGCCTCTGAAATTAACTCATATTAACAGCTGTAGAGCAAGAGAGCAGGATAAGACTAGCCACAATTACACCCAAAACGTTTGTTTTATTACGCTTTTTTAATTTATTTTTGGACACTTTTCCATCTCATAAGATCCGTTTGCCTTCAGGCAAATGTGTGGTTTTAAGTACAGACATCTGCTTTTTTTGTGACGTAGACAGCCATCATCCACCCCCTGCTCGCTCTACACGACAAAACCAGGTCATAGATTCAGTCTAGTTCACTCGACCCTGCGCCCGCAGACAAGTCAGGGTCCGCCCCGGCGCTACATCACTTCCTCGCTAGCGACACGCTTCCTGCCTGCACAGGCACAGTTATTTTTAATGCTTGCAATTTAAGCTGCGCAGTAGTTTTACATTGAATATCGAGTGGCTCAAGAGATTTTCTACCTAGCAAGGTTCAGTGTAGTAGGATGGTGATGGTTGATGGAGTAGGAGGGAGGAGTTAGACTGGGGCAGGGTGTTATCTGGAGAGAGGTAGGAGAAGGTAAGGGGGCTCTAAGATGGAAATGGAGATGAGGATGATGGTGACATGGAAGCTTCTAATTGGGGAGGTTGATCATTCAGTTTTGCTGCGCTTCACAGCTCCAGGAAGTTTCTCTTGCAACCTGTGAGAGAAAAACAAGACTGGTGTGAAAAAAACAAATGGGTGGATGAAAGCTACGTCTAGAACACACTCATTACTTGATTCACTTACTTGGCCATTGTGGTGTTGACTTGAGTGCGTATCACGTCGATGTACTGATCGATCTGGCTCTGGAAGGAGACGAGATGAGAGAGAAGGTAAGCATCAGTGTCGGAAAATAACTTTTGACCTAAAGAAGGCAAAGGATCACTTTGAAATCCGATAATCATTTTTGGTAACGAGTGAGAGCCACTCCGTCAACGAAGAACGGAAACAAGTGGTAGCATTTTCTTTCGTACTGAGCACTGGACTTGGATGTTGGATAGGAGTTCAACATCAGTTCTGTTTTCGTGAGACGAAGAGTGTCGGGACCTTGTTCAGGTCAACTGGCAGATCAGAGACTCGTCAGCAGTAATGTGGACATTTTGAATGGTGAAGAGAGAGCAGAGCTGTGGTCACGAGGTCTTGTCAAATAATTCAGGACAGATGCTAATTAGATGTAAACACTGGATCAGATGACATGTTCTATGAACCGTGTTGTTTCAAGCCCACAATAACACACTCTTAACCCTCTGAACCCCAAAACCCACCGGCAGGATGGAAAGCATGTTTTTGTTGAATTGTTTAATCTGTCATTATAGTCAGATTGTCATCTTTCCGACGGTCCTTGAACACATGTGCGACGAACGGTTCCGTCAGGCAACACACCCGAAGCTAAGCTTAAAATTGTAATATTTCATCAAAAACATTTTATTTTACGTCTCATTAAAAATCGGGCCACAAATCAACCGTTTGGCCAAACCAGATGCCGTAAAGAACATTCAATTCTGCACTACTCAGCCCAACTAGGAAGAGACCAGCAGTCACGTGACGAAAATTCGGTGAACCTGTGAGTAGGATTTCCCTTTAAAAAAAAACGAGTAGACTCATAGAAAATCACCACTTCTAACCCAGTAGAAGTGTTTATGTGTCTCTATCCACACATTCCCTGTCCTCTACCAGGATTTGATTATTTTGCAGTGTTTAGGACGTTTCTCTATAAGGTAGCGACCAGGTGCCCGATTGTAAGCAAGCATCCGAGAACAAGACACGGAAATGGTGGACACCGCTGAAAAAAACCATAGCAAGAATAATGTCGAGATATGTCGAGAAACGCCAAGCGGACAAAGGGTCTGGGGGTTGGTTTTCACCTGCTGGGAGGAGGGGCCAACTTTGAATGTTGTGTTTATATGTCAAATACCGATACCAAAAGAGTACTTCATTCTACACCCATCGTGTGAATAGAAGCTGTGCCCCACTGGCTAGCTAACCGCCGCTACACCGCACATACACAGTTCCCGCTAAGAACGCCTCCCAACCCGAGTTGTTGTGCCCCCCCCCCCCCACTCTACCCCCTCCTAGGTTAAATGGTTAAAACTGTTAGCTCTGTCAGAACTGTTGCCAGTGTTAGCTCTGTTCACCACATTAGCATCATTAGCTACTAGCCGCCAGCTCAGATATCTGTGTTAACAGCCGTGTGCAGGCAGGCAATCCCGGCTGTATGAGTTGTAGCTGTTGCGGTAGTAGGCCAATCACACGTCGCATTACATTTAAGAATGCTTATGGTGATTGGCTGTGAGCAAAAGCATACAGTTAAGTCATTTTTGTCTACTTCTCGGCACAGAAAGGATCGATTGCAGGCAACGCTTGCCTGGACAAGTTTAGATGCTACTTAGCATTGGTCCGATACTTAGCCCTCATCACAATGAGTATTAAAACATTCAAACAATCACCACGAGTACATGAGTCTCAGCATCCACTCTGTGCCAAAATCCAGTGAAAAGTAACTACGAGAAACTGTGACCAGCAAAAAAGACTGCGTCAAACAGTTGATGAGTACATTGCCCTAAACACATAAAGTTCTCCTTTGGCATGATGTGCATGGACGTGACGCTGACCACTCCTTATTTGAGCCGGCAGTAGAATGACTTCACATTCTCAGCAGCTGGACACTGGACAGCAACAAGCCTTCAGTGTCTGATGAAGACTGCAGTCATCCAGTGAGCTCACTGCTGACGGGAATGTTCGCTAACAGCTGAAGTCATCCGATATATTCACGGTGACCGAGGACACAGGGTCGCACTCTCACCTTGTTCTTCTCGTAGACGGGAGGCACGGCGAAGAGCAGGATGTCAGCTGGAGAAGAGAGAGAGAGAGCAGACACATGAGGAACACGACAACATACTGAACACACATCGGTGGACTTTGACTGTTAAAGCAGACAGCACGGTTTATATTCTCAGCCTGCACTCATTCTGTTGAGGGACAGTTCTTAGAGGACAAAAATAAGGCTTTTTCATCAATAAATCAATCATGAGATGATTCATTGAATTGGTAAATATGTAACGGCTGGTAAATAATCAAGAAATACAACATTACATGTGTTATTTGCACATTTATTTTCTGCATTTACATATTTGGAATGTGTGCCTTTCAATGTGTAAAAACAGTAACGTCTACTTTTTTTCTTAAATACGATGAATGTGAATGAGCTTTTTGGTTCCCTCAGTGCTTACCCAGGATGAGAATGGTGATTCCATTGAAGACGGCTCCTACGTAGGTGAACAGCCACATGACCACAGCCAGCTGTGAGTGAACAAAATGAAGTTAGAGAGAAGCATTCTAGGACACAATACCACACTTCAAATAGACCTCGTTCACTCCTCGAGAGCTGCACTCCTCGGTCATAGTGTCAATTCTTAAATCATGTCTCAATAGTGGCCAACAAAAACTAATAAAGGCTAGAACAACATTGACGGCAGGAATTCATTTTACTATAATGCAGTGGTGAGTACATTTTAAGTCTTGAATCTTTTAAGATTTATGCTTAATATGTGTTTTGTGAATTAGCGCTATGTGTCTGCTTTCACAACTTGAACAGCAAACGCTGTGAATTTAATTAAGAACTAAACACAATCACAAAGCTATTTCTATTTTATAATTTATTATAATTCATAAATTTTCCCATTGTCTTATTTTCTCATTGCACAGCTACTGTCTTCCTCAGTTGCTCTGCTTCCAGTGCAGCTTGTTTTAAGTAGAGCTTTTATCCAATCAGATCTCACCTCTGTGTCTCTAGGTAAGAACAGAGCCAGAGGCCTGCAGACTCTCACCTGCAGCCAGTGCAGTTTAAGTGAATGGGGACGTTATTGTTGATCGTCATCGTGTTCAACCAATCAGATCTTTAGTTTGACATGTTGGGCGTATTCTTTGACGTGCCAGAGCCTGCTAGCCGGCCTATAATGACGTCAGCATTACATGCCGCTCAGTGTCCATGTGTAGCTCTGCCGCGAAAGTTAACAGCAGAGGCTGATGGGTAGTGAATCACATCACGTGATGCAGCTCAGCCAATCAAATATGGGCATTCTGACCCGAGTAAGATGTACCACACACCATGACACAGCTGGTTGGAGCCCATTGAGTCCCTGGTAGGCTTTTAATGTGAAACACTGTTTTTCATTTTTGTTTAGAATACAGCAGAATGAGAATTGCGCGACATGACTGATTGAAGTAGTAAGGAAAACCATTTACACATATTTTTAAGACTATATTGCAAAGTGCATTATAAAATGAATATGTGTGATTCATGACCATGAGTGTATTGTTGCGGGCTTTCCAGCTAATTAGAGAGTGGAGGAGAAGTGAAGACTTCTGGAGCTTTGTGCTGCTGATCCAACTCTCCTGTCAAGCTCAGAATCTCTGATACTGCTCGCAGTAGGAACGGAGGAAGTTTTTCATCGTTCTAAGAGCCCGCATTTTTATTTTATTTGCCTCCCAAGAACTAGGAACGATCATAGTTCTTAGAACACCGTTTTCAGGGACTTTTGTGCTCCTATTTCAGAGTAGCTACTCTCCCAACACAAGAGGAACAGCGAGTGACCCAAGTGTACGGTGATTGGTCGGACACGTCAGCCAATGCATTATCGCCTTTAGCACAAAGGCTAACCCAGTAACTTTAGCACAAAGACTAGCCCAGTAACTTTAGCACAAAGGCCAACCCAGTAACTTTAGCCTTAGCACAAAAGCTAATAATAATATGTGAGTATTATTGCTGCTTGGCTGACAGTGATGGCTGGTTGCTATAACCTGACGTTCGAGTATAACAGAAGCAAGACTTATTTTCAACAACAAAAGTGTTCTTCAGTTCGGTCCTGGGATAAAATCATTGTTACATAAGCAAGACCTGTTCAATCATTTATATCAGTGAAACACAAGCAGCTGTCAAACCTGTGATCCACCCATATAGGTATTTCATGTAGCTTGATGGGTGTGGACTGAGCTGTTTCTCCGGTCAGTTTTGTTTACCTTTCTTGCTTGTACATTGTTTGGAGAATGCCTGCACATCTCTGCCAACATCACCCTGAGCACAGTTTTAATTATTCACAATGGGCAGAAACACCTGAGGGAGGGTGTGAAGGACAGGCTTTGACTTCATCAAGTTAACCTCCAGCTCGGAGCTTTTCAGAGCGATGTGAGGCTTTGGTCAGAGCTTCTTCCTTGTTGTTTCCAATGTGTTTTGGAAACCGGGATGTTTGTCATTAAAAAGGCCACGGTGGACCAATTGACAGATTTTTACAAGTTGTTTGGTAGGCCAGTGAAGTAAGCAGACAACAGGAGAGACAGATTTTCTGTCATGTTTGTATTAAAATGTATACCTTCATATGCCAGTGGTGAATCACTTCATAGTTTCAGTTTGCTCCCCCTGTTGTGATTTAGAAACAATTAAATATTGTAGTATTTCTTTCCCTCCGAATGTCATATTTTCATTAAATTTGCGGTCCAACGGGGTTACATTCTCAAATATTTTACAATAAGATTAGAGAAATGTCCAAAATATGAATTATTTGGGTCCAGAATTTGTTTTGATTCTTTGTACCTGTTTAGGTTGTATTATCTAAATAATTAGCATCCAACAATACAATGATAACTACTGGGGTATATCTTAACAGTACAGATCAGATTGAGACTATAATTAGAGAGGCGTTACTATGGTCTTTATGGAACAGAGTGGGTAAAGGTTTCCATAAGCAGATAAAATGACCAGAACTCAGGGTGACAGTGGCTGAAGGTCGGAGCTGCTCACCTTCAGGGAATCCACGAGGTCCTCGACCAGGAAGAGGCGGCTCATTTGCTTCAGGGCTCGGTTGATGTGGGTCAGACTGGAGTCCACATGCTTGCGGAAAGTCTCTGGTGGGATGCTGACATCCTTATCTATCAGTGTTCTGCAGAGAGGGAGGAGGGGAGGGTGAGCACAGAATGAGGCCAAGTATGTGGGCCCAGAGTGCTGCAGGAAAACCGACGGAATTCGCCTTTGGTGAGCAGCTTTAACAAGGAAATTAATGGGAGACTTTCGTTTGTTTCTTTGTGGCTTAAAAAGACGTTTCCATGTATAAACATATCTTTAGCTACGTTTACACTGAGCGTCCACACTACTCCGGAGTTTTAGAGCACCGAAAACGAATGAGTTTAGAAACGCTATCGAAGCTGGGTACGTTTTAAAACTCCGGGGTTACCTCAGTGTGGACAGGCCGAACCGCAAAAGTTTAGAAATGATGACATAGACACCTGACTTCGCTATTTGATTGGGTCTTCGACGTGTCCTTCCCTGATTCGTCATGCCCCTATCAAGTGACCCTTTCCCGGAAGAAAAACAAACAGCCAGGTCTACCAGTGATCATTACAAAATGGATAACAGATTACAGGCGTTGCTGACCTTGTTGTCTTTGCTAGTACCCGTTGTGCATTTTATAAATCTACCACTGCCGACATGCAGAGGAAGCAGCTGTTATTGGAGCGATTAGCAGCGTTGTCTGAAGCCACGGTTTGAGGCTTTGAGGACGACAACGGACACAAAATGGAAGACTTTCCTTTTCTTATTAATGCTTATTTAGTTCTGCCCAACCAGTGAAGTCCACACATAAACTGTAAAGAAACAAAAGCATAAATGCTCTCCAGTGCGACAGGGACTTCAGGCACCAGCAGAGCTACGAGTGAGAACAGACAACGAAACTGAGAAAACAAGTGAGAGACGTGTGTTGACCTAATTTATGGACCCATCATTTTAAAAGAAGTGTTTATTTTAAAGTAAATTTGATGAGAGAGAAAGATCAAGACCTGAAGCATTGTGACCAAGTTTGAAAAATAAAACTTCTAAAACTTTCCAAGAAATGTGTGTTTGAGTTGATAGAGGAAGACTTTAGAGAAGATCTTAAGTATCAAACACGACCTTTCATTATTAAAGACCACTATTACTCGTTTGTTTTGTAACTAAGCAACCAATCTACCTTCTGTTTACACCTGAATATATTCGTTTTCAGGCGTGCTAGTATGGATGTAAATTATTTTGCAAACGATGCTGTGTGTAAATTCACATTCCTGACCATTTCCACATCATCTTATATTAACTTGAATAGGTAAACCAGACATTTCAAAGAGATACAAGTTAAATTACAACAATGTTTCATGCATGTGTTATTGAAACCGGAAACATTTAGGTGAAGTTAATAGATCCACGTTCTTTTTCCTGTCGTCAGTAAAACAAACATAATGTTCGCTAGCTTCATGTTAGATTCAATGTTATAATTAGTCTATGATACAAACATTCAGGCTCCCCGTGTGGCTCAAAGTGAACTGCAGATATAAATGTTCAATAAAACACTTTGGACGAAGTTCTGCAAATGTATTTGGTAACCCTAACACAATCTCCTGTGACACAGTTGTGGAACCTGACCGTGTCTTTGGGACCGATTTAGAATACCCCCCCACTCCCGTTGTATAAGAATAGCTTTTAATGAATAAATATTTAGTAAAAGGCCTCCTAGTTTTCTGATCTGCTCTTGTGTTAATCTGCTGTTGATGTTATACTTAAAACAAGTTGCGGCCACGCTGTCGCTGGCACTGAGCAATAAAAAAAACTTCTACTTTCATACTCTTTTCGGTCGCTGTTAAATTGCCATAAATTGGATTAAATCCCAAGAGGCAGAAATGACTCAACTCGAATAAGACAAATTTTTTTCGTACAGTTGATAACTTGATCTATAGAAACACTATACTTTGCCAATTTGAGCATCAAACTAATAACATGTTTTGGCCTTGTTTTAAAACACAGGTCAATCAAATCTCCCAGACAACAAGAAGGCGAAGGTAAAGTAGCATTGACGTTCTAGAGGCTTGGTCTTACTTGAAGGGGTGTCCATCGCTGGACTTCTGCACTGCCTGGACGACGCACTTGTAGATGCGGAAGGTGATGGTGACACAGAGCAGGGCCAGCAGGAGGTAGGAGGCCACGCTGATGAAGCTGAAGGCTGCCAGCGACAGCAGCAGCAGCAGGGACAGTCCGAACACCAAGCCAGACTTCTTGGGGTCCCGCCAGTAGATCAGATCCTTAACTGCAGAGAGGAAGTTGGGGGGGGGCGTTAGACTGATATCAGAATAAAATGAAATATCATACCAAGTTGTAAAATAAGTTTGTCTGAAGAAAAAACTGAAAACTTTTAATTTTTTCAATTAAAAAAACGACACTGAATTTTCAGGATGAAATCTAAATTGTTTAAGGCAGCTCTCTATTTGAAACAGTTGAAAAAAAGCATGGTTCTCTTTGCAGCTGAGGTAAATAAAGGCCCTATGGTAGATTTATATGGAAAATATTTGTATTGTCCTAGTGGTCAGGCGAGCGTGGAGAAAAGCTCCAAATAAAACATGAACATGCAAACATTAATCTTCTTCGGCACCTGCAGCAGAGAATAACCGAGGCGGGCCCATTGCTGTGGATGCCCGCTTCGTGTTTGTATGCATGTCCTGTGGGGAGTCACGCATGCAGAAGGGATGGCCTCTATACAAGGCAGTTATGTAAGGCTGGAATAGGCTGGCGCTCTCAGACTGCCACGCCTTCCCTCTGCGTAGGGGAAACGGCTGCATTTAAAAAAGCCTTTTGTAAGTGGGGGAGAAAGCACGTGGGCCGATGCCTCAGGGACGGTTCAGGCTTCAGTGCTCCAGCTAGTTTAATGGGAACACACGTTATATGGGACCTTCACACACACACACGCATCATAGAAACTGCTAACTGTTGGCTTTTTCAAAGGACAAAGACGACAATTAACCTAACAGAGTTAGTTCATCACTTTTGGGAAGAAATAAGTGAGTCACTGTCTGTCTTGCTGGGCTGCCTCGTCCCTTTATCCCCTTCACTGTGCTTACTAGGAGACATCTCAACAATACATCTGAGTAAAACAAACCGCAAATTACTCCTTGTGGCCCTAACTATCGCCAAGAAAACTATCCTCATGAACTGGAAATCAAGGAATAACACACACATCACACACTGGAGAAACTTAATGATGGAATATATTTCAATGGAAAATCTAACCTCATCCATCATATACAATACAACAGAACACCATTCCACCTGGTCATCCCTCACTATGTTTCTGCAAACGTGACACCACCCATCCTATTAATATTGAAATATGTATAGTAAATATACCGGTATATATATATATATATTTTTTTGTGTATTTTTTTACTATTGTTTTCTGTTTTGTTTTTCTTGCCGGACAACCAATTGAAACCCACGTACATGCACACATGAACATCCATATGCACACATACTTACCTGTTTTTCATTTTTGGTTTGGTTTTTTTAAATTATTATTATATATATTTTTTTTTTCCTCCATCTCGAAAGGCTCAAGGACACACACACACACACACACACACACACACACACACACACACACACACACACACACACACACACACACACACACACACACACACACACACACACACACACACACACACACACACACACACACACACACACACACACACACACACACACACACACACACACGATATTTGCTGGCTTTTATCCCACTGTTCTTGTCATCCTCTTGTTGTTATGTCTATGTATTGTCTTAATATTGTCTCGTGTCTTTCAATAAACAATTTAAAAGAAAAAAAAAGAAAAAAAGGGACAGTTTCCTCAGTCGGCCAAAATTCTGACCAAGACCAGCCTCAATTTGTTCCTCAGGGACATTCAACTACAACGCTATGATGCATGCAAATGTCTGCTGCTGACCAAGTGCAGTGTTAACAGAGCTGACCTTTGATGGAACAGAGAGCCGGAAAAACTAAAAGTTATCGTGTCGATGGTATAAATATTTGTCTATGATAAACTGTTAACTCAATGCCTAGTTGGTGACAGAGCCAGCTATTGTGACTGGCTATGTGGTGTGTTATGAGCAGCTAGTCTACTATATTATTATTGCTGTCAGTCATCTTTTGCCAATTAATATGGGTAGTTATCCGACTCAGACATCCTTCTGTCAGTCCCACGCACACGATGTAAGAGCCGTGGTGACAGAGCCTTTGAGGCAGTGGCCCCGAGGCTCTGGAATGCTCTGCCTGCAACTCTGCGCCTCACAGATACTGTGGATACTTTTAAAAGCCAGCTCAAAACCCCACCTGTTTAGGCTGGCGTTTGTGTAAAAGTAAACCCACGTCCTAGACCTGCTCTTAAAATATGTTTTACATTTATATTTAATTTTTTAATTTTCTCTGTGTAGATAATTGATTGACCCTAGGGTCACATTGTGTTTTTTATGCTTTTAAATGTCTGCTCTGTTAAGCACTTTGTGATACTACTGTCTGTGAAAAGCGCTATATCAATAAAATTCATTCATTCATTCATTCATAAAATAGTTTAACATGCATGTTTTGCAAACACTATAGAAGCTAAATATGTGGCTGAACGGAGAAAAATGAACTGATATTTCTCAAACTATGACGAGACTATTAGATGGACTATCATTCCTTACAAAGCAGTCCTTTATCAGTACCTTATTAGATATTGAACTGATGCTGTACAAAAAGTTCTCTTTGCATTAGGTTTAACACCACCACATGGCTCATCTGACTCCTTTACAAAATAAGCTCAGCATGCCAAGAGCTGGACCTGTGTGTAAGAATGTGAGAGAAAAGCAACAGCACTGCTGTGGGGATCACACACAAACAGAAAGAGCTCTATTGTTCCTCATTCCGTCAGAGCCTACAATGAGACTGCATGAAAACCTCATAACTCCAGTAAACAATGCAATTTTCATCTATCAAATCAGACGATTTTATATGTCGGGGACATGTGATATGACAGATTCAAACAGATATGAAAACATTAAACTAGATGATGGTCAAGCTGGAAACAAAGTTGACTTTTCTGGGATGTAATGTTTTCATCTCACAGTAACAATGAGGGGGGTTTCCTCACCCTGCACTGCAGGGGTGAGTGTGTGTGCTGCCAGCACACAAAGGGAGGCAACGAGAAACATCCTCCCACCAGGCTCACTTTTTAACACACATGCACAACTTTAAACAAACTCAGATGAAAATAATCTGTGTAAAATACAATGTAAATACACAATTTATAAACAGCGTTATTTTGAAATACAGTGCTCTAAAATGACATTTTTAGCATTACAGCTACCATTTGTCAGGGACTTCGTTATACAAGACCTCGGCTAATTTGAGTTTTAACGTTTTGATAACCCTAAATAGTGGTTCAATTAATGTTATTAAGCTAACCTTCAATGAATAATGGCAGTGTGCAGTGTGTCTTTGGCCTACATTCAGTCAATCAATAAATGTATATATTGATTTGAAAAAAGTCCCTCATTGAAAACAATATACACATTTTATTTAATAAAAAGAAAGGTGTAGCATTATTTTGATACTGTCGGCAGCCTGCGGGGGCTCTGCAGGTCGATGATGTTGGAGGCAGCCGGAGTTTGACGTCCCTTGTTCATTAGCTCTCTCCATGTCTCTTGCCCTGACTCTAATCTGCTGGGGTCCCAGTGGCTGCTGAGGCGCAGTGGCCTGCTTTCACTGTGCTGCTCTTAAAGCGGCACACACACAACCACAGGCCGAAGCAGAAACAGGCTGGACCAGCACACATGAACTGGAACAATGTTCTGCACCTGTCTGCTGCCATTATAAGTGATAAATCAAGTATGTTAACTCTACTGGTTACTACTTTAAAAACCTGCATCAGAACTTTGCTCATGCAGGTAAACACACTGCACCAATTCAGACCACTGGCACACTTTACCTGCATGACATCATAAATTCTGCTTTATTTGAGTTTCAGGTCTCTGTCATGATTTAATTCCACACACAATGTACAGCAAATGATAAACTATGTGGCAGCAGGGGATTGTTGTCACTACTGAATGAATCCATAGGCATGCTGGTCAATGTCATCTGAGTCCAAGCCATCTGCTATTTAGTCTCAAAGTGGACGGACTAGCAGACAGACAACTGGGCACAATAATATTGTAGATAATCATGCCTAATCCAAACAGTGAACATTCAGGACAGATGTTCTTCTAAACTGGTAGTTGACCTACAGCACATGACCCTTTGTCACACTGAGCAAATATTCTGTCAGTTACTGTCCAGTGAAATAAGGATGATAAAAGCAGTGCCTAACATTACAAATCACACTCCTTTTAGCTCTGGTTTGGTCTCCACCACTTGATATATGAGAAATATGGCTCTTCACTAGGGTCTGGTATCGGTTCTGGATTCCTTTTTAAAAAAAGGGTGCGATTTAACCCCAATACATATCCTGACTGAAGTTATTACATCTGACTAAAAACAAGATGGTAACCTGAACAAACATGACATTACAGGTCCATGTCAGACACCTTAGTGGAGAGTCAAATACCAAACACTGCTACAGGTTCAGTTCAAGTATTCACATGTGCCTTTACTCCACTTTACAAATCTTCACACAGAGGATTAACACAAATCTGAGCACTAATGGAATGTTGGATTTGAACAAATCTTTGTCGGCCTGACAACAAGTCTGGAATTAAAACTAGCCCACAAATAAATTTAGAGGATCACATTTGCCAACACCGTGTGGATTTCACTAACGGATGGCTGGATGGAATTTCTGACACGGGTGACCAAAAACTTGAAAGGAAATGCAGAAATTGTCGAGCATATCCCACATGACAAGAGGCACACCAACTGAAACAAACTCCCCCCCCCCGCCTAATAACCAGAGTTGTGGAGCAGCACTGCAGAGGAGCACTAAAATAGCTCGAGCTCATGGCTGGAGGGGGAGGATTTAACAACACAGGCTCCTCTACAGAACACGACACAAAAACAGAGCTTCCTCTTTAACGCCAAGTCATTAATATCTCAAACCATGACATTATGTGCACAGCTAACAAGCTTGTTCAAGCACAGAGCAATGAACATGATGGCATGTACATGCTACGGCTAGTAGCTCCCATACATTTTGCTCCAATTGTTTTATTTTGCAGTTTCTTTTCTCGTTTATAACTGGAGAATTTATGGCATATGACAGAATACGCTAATGAAGCCTGGGGATTGGATTAAGTGCAGCGGTCCTTGAGATGATCACCACCCACGGCCGACCAACCAGCCAGACCTGCTGGTCCAAACACCACTGAAAGCAGAGTCAACTGCCCCAGGAGGAAGAGAAAGGAGAGCCAAAATGGAGCTAAGCTAACCCAGCAAAGAACTAAGGCTACTCCACTGTCCGGTCGCAGAAAAAGGCTTACCCAGCAACAGGAGATCGGTGACTGTTGTGCACACATCTTTGTGGGGACTCCGGTGGGACGAGAGGAGGTGGACTCTGTTGACATCAATGATACTTGATGCTAAAACATAGTCTAAGGATTCAAGGATCCTTGAATATGAAGCTAAACTTATGCCTCTTCTGCACACTTTCCCTTAGTTTCTGGTTGCTAGAGCACCAGCACTCTGTTCTCTGGTGTGCCAGCTCAGGCTAAAATATTCAACACATGTAGACGTAGCACTGACTGTCAGGATTACTGTCTGCATACCAGCTTCTGTGCATGGGTGTGTGGAATGGAGATTGGGTTTGCAGAGAAGGGGAGGGTACTGCAGAACTGGCTAATGTAACTCTTGAAAAGTAATACCCACCAGAACTTTTGCACTTGCTCTGGTCAACTTTAAATAGAGAGTAATAACTATCACTGTAGGCTGTGATGCTTGAAAACAGGGTGGTTTATAGAAGCTCACATATTCTAAACAACTTTCATTGGGAAAAGGACAGCTGGACATAGATGAAGAGGAGGATTGGACAAGCGAGTACTGAAAGACCTGACAGCAAACCAATTTCCCAAGATGGCATCTTGCCTAAACTCAAGTGTGAATTTGCAATGAATACGCAAGTATTTTTGCATGATTTTGTTTTGTTGTACCATGCCCTGTCATGGTCTTCACTAAGTGGGCTGTGGAAACTTTCATCGAGACAGAAACCCAACACTGGGGATTGACTGTACCCCGTGACTTCAAAGGTTCTTGCAAGCCAACACTTGGGCGCCATATCTAAACCCCCACCCACTCGGTCAATGGACCACTGCCCAGCTGTAAAGGACAGAGGGCAGGAGAGGGTCAAATGCTGAAATGAAGTGGGGATCACTGGACCATATGCAGCCTTATGCTGCGTTCACACCGGTCGCGTTGATTTTGTGACGCACTGCAAAATCGCGTCCAACGCACTGCACAATCGCGTCCAACGCGCCGCCGGTCGTGTTCACACCAAACGCCGCAAAATCTCGTAGCGCCGGAGAGGGGGCGTGGTTTATCGTCCTGGAAGCCGTTCACCTGGCCGCCATTTCTTTCCGCTGTCAACCGTGAAAGGAATAAGGACAATTGCTGCTTTGTACGTGTTGTGGAAGTCCCTCAAACATCGGAATGCCAAACGCCGTCATGTCTGGTTCATAATATTGTTCAGAGGAGCTCCGTGGATTGTATCGAGCTGTATTCACTGTCTAGCAAGCCACCAGTCGCTGTTTACTACAGCTGTAGGAACACAAAATAAACTGATTTGGCTGTGATTCAACGGCAATAAACCGACAAAAAGGGACTCCGAAATAACTACATAATGATGCCGATTTGTACTTGTCTTCTCCGACAAAAAGGGACTCCGAAATAACAACGTAATGATACCGATTTGTAGGTTACTGGTCTTCTCAAAATCGCGGCGCGCCAGTCTCATCGCGTCTGTGCATAGACTTTGTATGTAATCTCGACGCGCGTCAAAAAATCAACGCGACCGGTGTGAACGCAGCTTTAGCGTCTATATAGCACAATACACTGTGGATTGGCTCCTATAATCTGTGACAACTGCCTGTAGTCTGTACAGCTTTAGTATGCTGCCGATGACTTTCAAGACAAAGATATGTCTGTATTGTAGCTTTATATATGCATATGTAACTAGCTACTTGACATCATAACTTTGAAATGCCAATGTTCATTACATGAAAGCCAAAAGGTGGTTTTCACTGGACATTTAGAAGTTTATCGGTAGTCCATATTGAATCAGGCATTTAAACATACTGACATGAGAACACCTGCTTCAATTATCAGACTCCTTTTGGGATCATGCAATGATTTGCACTAGTCAGTATGGGTTGTAGACTGGCTCATGATTGACTAAATATACAAAATTAACAGAATTCTCAAACAAAGCTAAACTTTGTTCAACTAAAAGTAGTTTGGATTTAAAAAAGACAACAAGTGACATAACAGTAAACTGTTGGCCGTTGTTAATCTTTAGTAGTAGTACAATTTGGTACAGCGGCCCCGTGTATGGCTTAATATCAAATTGGTTTGACATTTTTTACACTAGCCCAACCATTGCAACTACAGTTATTTTTAGAGACTGAAATATTGCCGGCAGATGTTGGCCAATAAATAGCAAGAGGAAGCACTTTTTTCATTCTCCACAATAACTTCATCACTCTTCATGTGATTAAACAAGTACAAGACCATGAATACCTAACTGTTCATTTGAAGCATACTAAGGCCTTTATGCTCTCCTAGTATAAGTGTATAGTATACTATGAATCAATCTGCAATAACAAAATGGGTGTTTTTCTAGTTGCCATAAAGCCTGTTCTTACATGAATGCAACATGTAAAAATAGACACTTTCTGGAAAGGAGCAGGCCGTTACAAGGTGCAAGTGAGAAAATAGGTCTTGTTGAGGGGACTGCATGAGGTCAGCAGGCCTACTGCCCATAAGAAACAAGTGTTACCTGATAAGTGGGTTAGTATTGCTGTCAAGACATGCTCAGCAAGATGATAGGCTTCAGCCACCCATTCGTCGATGGCTTCTACCTCTTTGGAATACGTGCTGTCAAACACACGGTTGCTTTGGGAACATGGAGGATTGGGAACTGCGGCAAATGAAGACTGCTTTGTAGATGTCACGCTGGGGTTAGCTTTGCTCTGGTCAGGAACAATCGACTGGAGCAGCTCCACCTCTTCTTGACTGCTGCCTAACTCGTTGAGAGCGTTGATAGTAAGCCGTTCTTGTTCAAGATCCATCACCATGGTTGGAGGGGACTGGGAAGGAGGCATACCGGTTTTGCACAACTTGTCATTGGAAGAGACAGCTTGGTGTGTGTCGTCAGGTTCTTCATCCTGCCTTGATTTCAGGCACTCTCGCATGAACTCCACAAAGCTATCTGTAGGCTCAGACATTGAGCTGCCAGGGGCAATGCTGTCTGTGTTGCTTGTTGAGTTAGATGTATGGTAACCTGGTTTAGTGTCCTGCTGGATCTTTGAGGCGGTTTTCTGTGCTGGTAAGGAGTTGCTATTTGCCATGTTATCCGTAACATCATTGGTCATTTTCTGAATGAAATCTTGCTCATTGACACCGCTTAGTGTCTCACTTTGGAAAGAGGAATATGGATCTTGGGGATATTCTCTAAGAGATGGCTGACCAACTGGCTTGGGGAAGGCTTCATCATCATTCACTGAAGTGAAATCATCCAGATTTTGACTCCTTGCATTCAGTGGTTCACTGAGGATTTGAGAAGGATCAGAAAGAAACCGCTGCTTAGCATTGTCTAACCCTTTGTCATCAATGTCATCCAAGGGAGAGGATGCATCATAATCATATGACTGTCTGTCATATATATCATCTTGCATGAAGCTAGTTTTAGAACGGGAAGTCGTCTCCATGTAAGCATCTTTTGCAGTGGTGTCACTTTTTTCATCCACCTTGGATTGAGTAGAAGGAGTTGTTTCCATGAACGCAAGACCAGTTTTGCAAGGTTTGACCAGGATCTCTTGTGCTTCATTCGACCACTCGTCATCATTATCTGGGAAGTCCAGTTCTTCATTTGTGAGTATGAAAGGGGAAACTTCATCCTTTACTTTACTAGAGGTGGTCTGTGATTTTTCATATTTTGCTTGATTGGATTGGGCCTCAGGATTTGATGCAGATTCCTGATGTACTATTTCAGGAAGAGATTTGAGTATGTTGTGTTTAGGAGAGTATTCAGCATCAGAGTCCACAGGTGAGGATGGAGGAGAGTAGCCTTCCATGAATTCTGTTTCTAAGGGGCGTGTTTTGGGTGGTTCTTTTTTACCGTCATCTGGCGCTGGGGTTTTTGGAGCTCCTCTAGCAAGGTCTTTTACAGCTTCATAATCCTCATCTTCAAGCTCCATTTCCATCTCCTCTTCACTGTAATTTGGCTCGTCTGTCTCAATTACATTTATTGTAGGAACCTGCATTAGCTTCCTCTCAGACTTTGGTGGAGGAGGCTCATTTTCCTCAGTGGTAAGACTGGGATTTGCAGGAGCAGGGATAGGCTCATTTGAAACTGCTGGGTCAGAAGACGCAGGAAGAACAGATGCAGGAACAGTGACACTATCTTCAATGACAGTGTCGTCCGACTCTCCTGAACTGTCAGCTTCGCTTGCCTCTGGGGGCTCCAGATCTCTGGTCCACATGGTCTTCTTGTCATCTGACACATTGTGTTTAACATCCGTGCCAACTGGTGGACTGACGGGAGGAGATGGGGAGTCAAAGCCGGAAGGAGGTGCAGGCGAAGCTGGAAGCATCGAATTAAGATTTGATGTAGCCTGGGCACCTGACTTTTCCTGCTGATCCCACGTGTAGGCTGTTGGCAAAAAGCTTAGGTCAAACCCAGACTCTTCCTCAACACTTGACTGCTTGTGTGCATCAATGAATTCATCCTTCAGTTTTGGAGCTTCAGCAGGAGAATCCATGAAAGCAGCAGGGACACCAGCAAAGGCAGCAGGAGCATCAGGTATAACTATGCAAGTCCCCTTCTCCTTTGATGCAACATTCTCAGAAGTCAGCATGCCTTTAATTAAATCTACAGCATCAAAGTCTGGCACAGGAGGTAAATGAGTCTTCATCCACTCTTCGGTTTCTTCAAATTCATTCACTTGCCTTAAATCTCCAAGCACTTCAAAGGGGGATTCTGGTGACTCCTGATCAACTGAACCTTCTCTTTTCTGGACAGTTGGTGTCATTTTATCAGTGGAAGATTTGGGGGTCTCCGCATGAGATTTGGGGATGTCAGTGGAACATTTGGGGGCATCAGTGGAACATTTGGGGGCGTCAGTGGAAAATTTGGGGGCGTCAGTGGAATATTTGGGGGCGTCAGTGGAATATTTGGGGGCGTCAGTGGAATATTTGGGGGCGTCAGTGGAATATTTGGGGGCGTCAGTGGAAAATTTGGGGGCGTCAGTGGAAAATTTGGGGGCGTCAGTGGAAAATTTGGGGGCGTCAGTGGGAGTTTTTTCATGGTGGCGGTCTCTAAAGTGAGAGAACCCTCCATCACTTCTAAAATCAGGTTCCTTCTTTTTGGCGGCAAGAGCTTCCAGTGCCTTTATTCGCTCTGATACAGGAGATATTATCGGCGAATCCAGCTGTCCATCCGGCGGCCCCGCTTCACTCCCATAATTATCAGGGGTGAATGAGCCAGGTTGAGAAGGAAAGCGGAGGGATGTCGTAACGCCTTCGCAGGGCTTGTCGGAGCCTAGGACGCCTACATCGGCGTGTATGAAGAACGACAGTGAAGAGGAAAAAGGAGGGGAGGTCATATAAATCACAGTAGTACCCCAACACTAAACTCCCATGCACTTCTATTATTTAGCGAGGCCTTAATGTTGCAGCCCAAGCATTCATGCATTGCACCATGAACATATAAGATTCATATAATGGCTCTTCACCTTTTGCATGCCGCTTTTACCTACTCCACAAAGTTCAGGCAGCACTCAGTATGGCAGCTTAAATTATTTGAATGATCGGATAAAGCAGCAAAATAAATAAAATCTCACCACGTGTGACGATGGTGACTGCATGTCAGTTGCAATTTGTATAGCAAATGCATACTTGCTATACACTTGCAGGATTGAAAGCAATTTCTTTTTGCTATGGTTTATCTTATTGCTTGTTTGTGAACAGTATACAACATTTCATTAATACAATTGTCAGTCACTATTACACTTGAAAAGATTTTGTCCTGTAAACTGCTCTCAGATAAAATAAATATGGTGATAGTGTGTGATATTGTTTAATGTTGATATTTCCAAAACCCAGAATTGCCGAGGCAATACAACATAAACATATAATTGGTATCAACTAGTTTCCTTAGTTCCATGTAATCTGAGCGGTTACTTAAGCCCCTAGTGTGTAAAATTGTATTTTTTCAATTTTCTAGGAAAACTCACAGCGGCTGCTACCCTCAATGTAAAAAGCCAATGTCAGTTTAACAGAAAGCATAACATAATGCCACAATAAAACTGAAAAGCTTGTAACTGCTGACTGAATTGTATAAATAACAGTAACTTCATGAGTTCTGCTAATGGTGACTGCGTTAAGATAGTGAAGTAACAAACAGGTATGAGATATAAAAGGCTTCTCTAAAAACAAGCCAAAAGGTCAGAAAGATAAACTGCCTGTACTTACAACCCAAAGACTTTTTGTACTGTAGCATATATATATATTCTAATTAGGGATGTTACAATAGCAGAAATGTAGTAGTCAAGACCAACACCAGTTAAAGTATCCAATTCGATACCACAGTAAAAAAACTAAAACAAAACACTTAGAGCTTGTGTTAAGATAGTTGAATAAGTCTTAATTCACTCTGTAATATCTATTTTATATTGCTGTGGAAATTACCTTCTGAGCCGCCGATTCAACACACTTGGTCTAGAGTTCTGCTACCAACCTGAAGGTTCCCAACAAAGCACTTCTTGTTGCATAAAGCTTCGGGTTCGGATGACTTTGAGCTTCTTTATTTTCAAACTATTTTTTCAGACATTTCTTTTTCTCTTCCTGACTGTGCCAATCTTTATGTGCACAGTCTAAGTAGATGTCCAGTCGGTAAAGGGAAGGAGACAGAGCTAAGACAATGCATTACATTAACCTGGTAAACGGTTACAAACACTCTGAAGAGTTGCATTCATACGTTGTGGTTGGTTACTTGCTACATAATTAGTATTTGTTAACTGCCTCAATATTATGTAATGTTCTGATACTAGAATGATGAAAATATACCAAAAAGTAAAATACTGCTGTCCCAGTGCAGTTAATCAGGTCATTTGAACACCACACAGCTGAGGAGGCGTTTATGGTCACCATGATGGCAGGGCCAACCTCCCAAGCCATGTGGCCCCTTAGCTATCCTGGAGGCCACCGAGATCTAAAGATGTTCTAAGCAACTGTTCCAACAATCACATGATCCGTCTCTGCGCCAATGATCTATGTCACCCAACATCGAGGCATTATGACGGGGAATTGGCAGCTATATTAGGCCATGAACGTCAGCTGCCCAGCTTAACCTGAAGGCCAACCCCAACCTCTGACCAACTAGTTTGACCTTTACCCATTACACAATCTGAAAAACGTATTTCCAGATCCACCAGTACTGCAAGGTCCAGGTTTTTCCTTCTTCAACTTTGCAATGTTTGCCGTGTTGTCAACATGATCCCATGACCCCACCCCTATCGCTGCATAGACACTTTTCCTCTGATGGCCAACTGACTGGTCCACTTTGTCTTGGACTGCCACCTCCCCTGTCCCCACAATACAATGCCTTGTTCAAACTAGGCCACATGAACGGACTTTCCATCTCGCCAACAGCGTTGTAGTCCTTTTGGCTCTGTACTGATAACAAAATCCCAAACCGCTCGTGCTCCGAGAATAAATCCACAGATTTTACCTTGGGTTCCAGAGGGACTATGAACTATAATTCATGAGTGGCTTTATGACCATGGTTCAGATAAAGCTGTCAACAACTTTGCTTTGTAATATGCCACTGTTCATGTGCCATCTGCCAAATTAAGCCTCAGACGCCTTCCATGTCTGATTTATATAATCTGCTCTGTACAGTAACTGGGGATGAGTGATCATGTATGGTCTTTTAATACTTGTCACTCAAACTAAATAAAGTGGGATGAATAACTAAAGTTCAACAATATAAGCATTTACACTGAAATCCCAGGCATTGATTTACTGATAAACTATAGTGATGCAAAAGCCAAGTCAGATATCGTTGCTGAGAAGCAGTGAGTCGGTAAGAGTTCCACAGGGAGCAGTCACGTACTGTCATTCCTCACTTACGAGTGACTAGGTTGGATGTTTTTGATATAAGTATATAATGGTTATGTGACTAAGAATACTTTGTAGTTCCTGTTATCATCTACCCTACTCTACTTAGATCCTAATAGAGAACCATTAACAAATCGCTTTTACTTTTATTTGTTCACACAAGTATAAACCTCTAACACTGATGAGAATCAAAGCACAAAAATAAAAAAATAGGAAAATAAAGAAGCAAAACTGATCAAAGAAGACCTACTACTTAATGCTTAAGCGGGGATGCGAGGCATGCACAAAGCCTACAAAGCCAGAAGCAGATAGGGGGTGGAGGGCGAGTGAGCAGCCACAGGCGATGGCGGACCCAGGCCGCTGGGCGGTGGATGATACCTCCAGTGCCACTCATCCTCTGGGGCCCGGCTGCTACTGGGGCTGAGCGGAGCTTGAATACTAGGGCAGCAGGAAGCTGGTGCCCTCCCCAGAGACACCAACCTGATCCATTTTTAGGTTTCTGCTCTTGTGCGCACAATGTGAACTTGAACTTCTCTGCTTTCTTAAAATAAGGTGGCAATCTTGGGATTATCTTAAACCTACAGCGAGTGCTGCTGACCTAATTAATGCTCGCTAGCAGGCGGTAAAAAGTGAATTGGATCATATTGCTAGCAGCTGCAGAGGGGTGGTTTTACTGGACTGATTCTTGGTGTGTGTGTGAAGATTCTGGAGATAGGTGAGTAGCAGTGAACGGACCAAGACTTGTTTTGATTGATGCTAGTGACTACTGCTGATTTATGCCAATTGTATCAATCACCACCAAGGCAACTGAGGCACGTTATCCAAAGTGTACCACATGTGCTAATGTCTGTACGAGCATCAGCTGGTCAGACTATGGCTATGCCTGCAGCCCTTACAATAAATTAACAATGTAACCTGTCAATAGGTCAAGATGGCTATTTACAGCATGAGCTAGAAAGGCTTCATCTCAAGTTACAGCAGGGGTTGGGGGAGGTGACGAGAAGCACCAATACCATATGTCATTGAGGGCAGCAGGAGTTGTGCTGCCTGGCTAACTTACAATTAGTGCAGCAACTGAGGGTTAGCAGTGTTGGAAACAGATGGAATAGCATGACAAGGTTTATAGGATAAGGGGTGGGTAAAGACCGGTCGAGCTGGGAGAGGAGCTGGGGTTAGAACCGGAGTTCACCACGTTGCTGGTTTCTTTGCTGGTTCGTGTTTTGACTGGACTCTGGTGAGCAGGAGAGGGGCACTAGAAAGAGGGATGAAGTAGAGCGGTACAGCAGCAGGCTGGCGAGAGAGTACAGGACAGAGGGTGAGAGATGGCGAGCAGTGTAAGCGAACCATACACTTGCCTTGAGGAGACTGAATGAGAGATACAGGCGAAGAGGAAAGAAAGGAATCTGAAAAAGTAAGGACAGAAGAATGATCATCCTAGAAGAGGAAGAAAATAAGTCCTATCCACTGAACCCATTCAAAGGAAGAGAAGACAATAGTTAACTTATCCAGCCTTAACAACTCTACAAAAGAAGAACTTTAGATAAAGACCAGAAAATGAAAACAGAGTAGCCCTATTTATATGCCATTTGTTTACTTCAGTAAACCTACAATGACTTTAACACATGCACTTATATTTGCTATACAGGAAAGAGACCAAGACAGTTTAATTAAGAAGCAGACAAAAGCACTTCCCACTTTGCTTTAGTGTTGCTATGAGCAAACAGAAAGGCTTCCCACAAATGAACTACAGTCAAAAGACCATTTCTTCTTAAGTACTTCTCCCAAGGCTTATGTTGCTACCATGGAAACTAAAGACAAAAATATTTCATGTGCACTAAATAAACAAAATAGGGATGCTAATTTTCTTTTCCCCTGACAGATAGGAGACCCTCATTAACTCAACTGACAAGATGAGTGCCTTGCTGTGGTTGAAGTGCAACAATAACCGATGCACAAACGGGTTGAATCCATCATTTATCAGCAGCTTCAGTGTATGAGCTAAACAGGCAACCGAGTCCTCGGTTCATCCGTCAGGAAGAGTTAGCAACCGCGATGTTGCGTGTATCTTCGTGGACTCATGCAGCCACTTTCCCAGTAAGTCTCCACCGCCTCAATTAGTTTAGCTGAGAGGTTGTCAGCTGTGTATCGTGTCAGTGTACTGCACGCCCGACGTAACGTATCGTCTGAGCGAGCGAGAGGGAGAGGAGCGTGTGATGCGGAGTATGAAGTTTGCATTAACGTTAGAGCTGTGAACGCAGTAGTGCAAGTGTGTATACGGTTTATTTGTCGATGAATAAATGCTACAACACTTGAAGACTGAAGCAAAGTTCAAGTGTCTTATTTGCCTGCTGATAATTAAAGTGAAGGGGGTTAGCGACAAGTTTGGCCCAGGCTCAATTAAGGTGGGTTAACCTTTAAGGTGGACTAGCTATTCACATTTTAGTGACAAGTCTCTCCTCAAAGTTTTGCACAGTTTTAAAAAATATTTTTTGCAGTTTAACAGATTTTTCAACACACTAACTGCTTAATTGTTATCACCATTCAACGGTTAACTATTAACATTGCTGGTCAAAAGCGGGCGACTGTGGCTAAATGGAGAGCAGGGCCCTCTTTCAATCCCCGGCTCCGCTAGTTGCATGTCAAGGTGTCCTTGAGCAAGACACTTAACCCCAAAATTGCTCCCGTAGCCGTGCCTATGGTGTATGAATGTGATAGAATCTGAAATGTAAGTCGCTTTGAATAAAAGCGTCTGCTAAATGCCTAATGTAATGTAAAAAGCATGACCCGGTCCTTTTGTCTGTGGTTTGGTCTAGGCCCTTTAGTTAAGGAAAATCGTACAGCTTCAAATCATACGTTCTTCCATTTTTGGCATTAACAGTTTGTGTTTGTCCTTTTCCTGTCTCAAAATGATGATGTCCCTGTGCACAAAAGCAAGCTCCATAAATAAATGGTCTTTTCCAGTTTATGTTGAAGAACTTGACTGCTCTGGTTTCGAGGAGAAGAGGAAGTCATTAGGGAGCTCACACCTCATTCGGTTGAGAATGCCAGGAGAGAAATATCTTGAGTCATGGGTACGGACTGAAGATGTGTGAGAGTTTAAGGTTTACTAAGGGAGGGGCTTAAGGTTCAGCTCAGTTGGAGTTTCTACATGCTGCGTAGGTTGGTGTGCCCTTGCAGTGCAGCATTCCTTCTCTCACATTCATGGGGCTGTTACCGTCTGAACGCACCACACCTTCACTTTTTAAGCACAGTGCCAGCTCTAAGTCTTACTTACACATTTGTGAAATTATTGGATGTTGAATTAAAGAGGGATGAGAAAAGATACGGGCCGCTAAAAATTATATAGACCTAAAGATGAAAATAAATTCACAAGAATTAACAACCCTGTGCACATTAAAAATGTGCATAAATAGCATAATAAAAAATGAAATTTAAGAATCACAAACACTGTCACTGTCGACAAATCTGCACATGCATATGAAGTTAAGCGACTATAATAACAAAACACATATGGTATGTTGTTATGGAAGAAGGCATTTTCTATAAAATACTGAAAAACACACTAATATATGTATGTGATGGTGTTTTGAACACAGCAGAGAATAGAAAGCTGAATACATGAATGAGACTAAACATATTAGAAGTTAGTATAGATGTCCAACTGGGTCTGTCCCACTGGCTAATTTAAGGTGTCCATTGATAATATACAAAAGCTGGATTAATGCAGCTTTAAACTATGTTGTAGAAATGTTTTGTTTTTTGTGACAAGAGTTAGACTGCCTTCAGTCACAGTGTAGATTCCTATTAGTACAGTTCTTTATTAACCCTGACAATAAAAAAAAAAAACTGTTGGAAGCTTTCCACTGAGGCCTTGGCTTGTCCGGCTCATCTGCTTGTGGAAGTGATGGTGCAGGGCGGGTCTACTGCCATTCCTGCCCTTGCTGCTCTCGCTACCCTGTACAGTCTACCCCTGAGGGCTATCTCATAGCCTTTGTGACCTCAGTGATGTGGTCTGCTCCAGCAGGGAGCAGGGGGGAGAACTCTGTTCCTTGAAGCTTCGCTTGTGCGCTTCACTTTTAGGTGCTTTACACTGAACACCTTTCTTGATGGATGAGTCAAAAGTATTTTCGGTTCATTGATATACGAGTTAATTTCACAATATTGATAAGAATAAATTAAATAGAAGTAAACCAGCATGGAAGCTATATTTCCAGTCAGATTGCAAGTTTAGGAAGGTAGGGTGTGTTTATTATAGCTGTGCATCGATGCGCTTGGGATGCTACCAACGACAGTAATTGGAGTTACGCTAACTCATCTAAATGGTAGATTGTGATTTCGACAATGCCAAAGCAGGGGAAAATAATCAGTTTTTCCTCAGTTCAGCTCAGCTCACTAAAAGGTAATAGATCAAACTGAAAGGTGGGATTTGATGCCTCCAGCAATATAAAAGGTTAGACTGCTCATATGAGAACATTCCTATGAGGGAATATGAGCCCAGAGACAGCTGACCAGGCAACTACAGTTATCAAACTGTGAGCTAATGATCACTGTTTAAGTCTCTGTAACAATCAATGACACGATAATGATCTTTGATAAGCATTTTTCATTCAAAAAAACAAAAAAAAACTGTTTCCGATTGTGAGATTACAACCAACGCAGCAATACATGGATTGATTCAATGGCGAACTTCCTCTGTAAATCTGATGCAATGTAGTTTGAGAAATGAGGTCCTCATTTTTAAGTGTGCCACTTCCTTTGTGACTAGTGTCACTCATCAGTGTGCGAGTCAAGTGAAACGGGCTCAGCTACAGACAGGAGAGGCAGGCCGGGCCATCTGGTAACAGTGACGTCCACCGACTGAAAGATAATACTCGTGTAGTTTACCACTGAAAATACTCGGCAGTACCAGGCCTGGGCCATGTGGACTAAATGTCATCTTTGACAGAATACCTCGATATCCTTTATGTGGCAATATTTTAGGACAATTCAGTATTTAATAATAGTAGTTCCAGTATCATGGAAATGAACAGAACCGTGCCGTACCCAACACTCCACTGAAAACTCTTTTAGAGAGAAATAATGTATTATTGACTTATTATTTCCAATTGTTCCGACTTAGCTGTTTTTTTTATTGTTAAACTAGAGGCGGCTAAGACAAGACAGTTTTACTTGTCTAACGTTCGTCAAACTGTGTCAATATTTTAAGCTAACTTCAACGTACGTTTCGTGATGCTAACTATGGAGGTTAGCTGAGTAAATATCTAATGCCAGGAAAAGAAAAAATAAATACATGAGGCCCCGCTTCCAAGACAGGAAAGCTGATCTTTGATTAAGTTATCATTTCAAATCCACACTTCCTGTAGATGTTTCACATTAAAAGACAGTAGCAGGTTTTAATGTGAAACATATGTTCAAGAAGTGTTCAGTTTTATTGAGTAGCTTAACTGAAAAAAAGCTGAGTGAAAGAAAGTGCTGTGAAACTAGTGAATGAAAAACATTTCTGTCATTGCACTGGTGGAATTCATACCAATTTTTAATTAATAACAAATTTAAAACAGGTTCAGAGAAGAGGGAAGATTCTTCTAAAATGTCATCAAATATACCTATAAATAAGGGAATTAGGCTGAACATGTCTCTGATTTGAGCCTGAGAAACAACGAATCTTATCAAACCTGTCTGCCTGAAAACACTCCAATCCATAAATAATCATCTGTGGTCGATGATTTCACAATAAAATAAATAAATAATAAATCTTCATTTTTGGGGTTTCATGTCAATACACTAAAATACATAGATGTCTTAAAATACAAAAGTTGACAAAAGTGTCAACACTTCCAAGCTTCAAAGTATGTCTGAGTGGGAAGATCCAAACACTGTTCCCATTTGACATGGAGGCAGAGTAGGGCCCAAAGCCCATATTTTGTGGTGACTCAGCAGTGCTGTAATGACTCAGATTGGCAGAGGGCAAGGTCTGTTATCCGTCATGGAATGTCTAGAAAAAACAAAAAATAATTAATTCCGGGCTATAAAAAAACTATCCTGCATGAGATATCGTCAAGCAAAACAATTTCCAAACTCGCTCATGGCTGCTAATTTTGTGGGACTAATAAATTATTATTCAGTCAATTTTTTAATCATACATTACATGACATGATTGAAAGCATGGAAAATAATGGTCTTGAGTGCTTTCTGATGTGAATGTGTGTGCACTTCCTCTTGTGTCCCAGTAGCTTTCTATTACTCTTATTTTATTTCTGCATTCCTCTCCTTATTGATATCAATTTCCAAGACCAAATCGAAATTCAGTGAGGCATCACGAGCCACACCCATGACCACACGTGGCATCATTCTTCAAGGCCTACAATCCCTTTGATTAACAGAACATTGCTTTTGAAGGATTTAAAAATGGCTCACATGAGGTGGCTGACTGAGCCATGGAGTTCAAATCAGAAAGCTTAACACAGCCACAAAACACGCTGTGCGCACACACACGCGCGCGCTGAAGCTGCCACTCCCTCTAACACAGTAAGCTGTCAATTAGCCCATGGGAAACAAACGTGTTCCTTTGTTTTTAATTAGGCTCGTCTGGGCTGTGAAACCTGAAAATCTAAAAACCACTGAAAACTGGAGGTGGTGACAGGTAGTAGACATACAGGAATGATGGTAGTGCGGCTCTTCAGGCTGGATGGTTCTGGGCCTGTTTTCATGATCAAGACACAAAAGGGCAGTGCGCCTTTAAGAGGTCCTGCCTTCACAGTAGCCCAGTAACAATGCATCTGCAGTGCACCGCATCGCAACATTTAGCACCGATAACGCTTTGTCACCCCACACGTTATTGTCAAAACTGTCATGTAACGGGCATTTACTCATCAACAAACATATCCACCAAGTAGAACATGACGCAAGGCAGTAGTAACAGTCATTAGGATAACGTTTCAATTCGGCTAAGACCAAATGCCCTTAGAAGAAAGTATTTTAATTCCTTTGTTTTATTTTTCCCCAAAATGAGCCCAGTTGCTAATCACGCAGTCTCCTCGTGGATGAATTAGTCTCCTTTGGATAAATTGACGCTGCTCAGTAATGAGCAATGTTGCCCCATAATTCTGAGTTGCGTTGCTTGACTGATCAAATATATGGTTTAGTTCACTGTCTTGCCTCATGCTCTACAACATTGGCTGTAACATTCGACTGCGGCTCCGCTTATAACATAACAAAAAAACGTTTAGCAAGACATTATCGAGGTAAAAACACGTATACCGTACCCAGAGGCAGGCCAAAGCAATAGGGCATGTAAGTAGCAGTGTGTCCGGATAAGTTCACTACCACAGGTGTTTCCAATTATAGCTTAAACAGGCTTAATCAGCTACACACAGGCCAACAACACAAAATAAAAGAGAAGCGTTTCTACATTACAGCTTAAATATTCAAAGTTGAATTATTACATTATGGTATTGACGCAACTTAAACCTGTGAAATCCTTAATGCCTGCAATTAAAAATAGTAAGTAATGTTAAAATAATTGGTTAAAAGTGACATTTGGCTCGCTGACTTAACGTTAGTGTGTTTCTTACCGGATAGCTTTGATTCTTTAGCAGAATTCTGTCCATCGGCGAGCCCTTGCGACGAAGATATCTGGGCGGATTGAGTCGTTGGATCCATTTTACTGTAGTTACACTGCACACAGGCGATAAAATGTCTGGCGTCTCAATGTAAATGGTCGGTTACTGTCCTTTGAAGACGTATATGTCGTCTGACTTTGCTCAAATTTCCCCAAGAGCAAGACTCGGATCCGCACCTTAACGCAACGTCCGAGCACTGACAGAGCAGCATAGATGGCAGGAAACAAGGCGGACTAGGGAGGCGGAAACCAAACATGTCGGGATGGGACACGTTCAATGTCTTCGCTCAGGCTCCTACATCTGAGGACCAACTTTAATGAATACGACTTGTATCTGAGATCAAGTACAATAACATAAAATAATAACAAAAAATGACTACCAATTGTCATTTGTTTATTGATCTGCCATCCTCTCTGTAGTTTGAAAATATATTCCAGAGACCTTTGTATTCGTAAAATTCAACTGTTTGTCTTTTTTGTGGTGAAGTTCATACGCGATATAGTAAAATTCGACAGCATTTGAATGCAGCATAAGGAATATTCTTGAACACAGACACCATGTTATCGTCTATGTTCATAGCTGCTCTCAACAACAGTGGGGGTTTGTGTTTCGGACATTAACTGTTACAGGCTGCATTACACACATTTCGAGTAAATTATATCAAAATATTTATACCGAAACATTATGAGATACATCTGGATAAATATTTGTTGAATGCATAAACTGGTGTGTGTTTGAGTTGTGTAACAAAGTCAGCCATGGCCATATTGATAAAACTGTTTTTTAACAATGATGACGATGCAGTGACTTCACGGCTACACACATGTCGAAACTGTGTGTTTTTAATGTAGCTTGTTTTCCATTATGTAATGGTTGCCTTTGTTCCATTTTGTAGCACTATATCATAGATCAGCATCATACTGCCCTCTACTGGTGGAGTTTACAAATACGATTATATCGACTACATTTCCCAGCATACATGAGACGGTCCCGTGTGCGCAGGGCTTCATAGCTGTAACCATGGGGATGGGCCTATCCCCGTTCAACACCGACGTATCGATGTGAGATCTGCTCCGTTACGCAAACGTGGAGCTTGGGAGCACACTGCAGGTGACGATCGGGCAGACTGAACTGCGCGGCAAAAGAAGGGAGACACAAACAAAAACATGTGGCTGAGGCTGTGAGAAAACGGGTAAGTTATCTCTTACACATTGCTCCGATTGTATGCTGATAAGAGTTCAGAGTTATTCAGCGGCATATTGTGGCGATATATTTTGCTGGAGTAGTAGGTTGATGAGCGTTATCCAAAAGTGGGTTTAGCTAACTAGCAGCTCGTTAGCTTGTTAGCTGCTTCTGACAAACAGCCGTCATTCAGCCGGCTACTACGGAGCTGTGTTGGTCACAGTGTGTGGCTCACTCTGGTTCAGGATATGTCTCTACTTTATCTCACTTAATAAACAGCGTAACGTTAGTATTCATTCAACAAACCAAAGCCAGCCTAAATGGGTAGCTAGCTAACGGTAACTTAACTTAGTAAAGTTAGCTAGTTAGCCTACATCGGCTAACCGGGCTTTCAAATAAATGAATCAAACAATATTGCGGTCTGTATTGAAATACGGAAAGTATTTGTGATGTTGCGGAGACATATCAACGTATTGAACGACATCCCGAACCCAGATGTTTTCATCTTTTGAATTGAATGTGGCTGACGTTAACGCTACTTCTGTAGCGGTAGGAGTGCCCCGCCCACCAAAGCGCCATATAGCCCATGTTAGCGGCATTGATGTAACCAGCATGATGCAACGAGTCAAGCTGCTCAGCTGCGGGTCAGTGTCTACTAGGTTTATGTTGTATGTGTTAAGCGTGTGTCAGTTATAGTAATATGGGCAACATTATTATCGTTGAGATTATCAACGGGACGTTTAATAATGCCGACTCGTCTCCAGACTAGCTCGATAAAACCTATGACAAGAAATGTTGCTTTTCTTTCAATAAAGCGTGACACAAGTCTGGCTTCTCTGTAAACTTGTTCACCACCTCATGGGGAGACCCAAACCTACAATGAATGTATCTACTAGTATTAGAAGTATTGTGCATGTGTCAAAGCCGGACCTATCTTCTTCCTCTGGGTCCTAGAGAGATAACATTCAATGAGCCTCACTGTTCCTTCATTACCATGAACACACACATTGTATCTTATTTTGACTCAATCCCACATACGACCTGCAGCCACACCAACGACCTGCAGCCACACCAAATACACCTAATGTTGCTGAAAATCCCTCAGAAATGTTCCATAACCTCCCGTGAGAGTAACGTTGGCTATAAAACTACAGTGGCCAGCTCTGAGCTGTTTTTATAGTTTTATGTCCTCAATGGCTTGGAGAAAGCAAATCAGTCTTCCTTATCACGAAGGATTCTTCAGAACCTTTTTCTTTTTTTTAACTCTGCCTACTTTCTACAGTGTGTGATATTGATTTGGAGTTGAACTGACTGCTGTGTAACATTTAGTACTGCAGGTACTGAGGAGAGCATCGGAGTTGACCGACCGTGGATCATGGGTTTGCAGTCAGTTCAGAAGAAGCACTTCCCCCTGCGGGGGATCGACGGCGTGGTTCAGCTGTTTGACGCCGAGCTCCGCAAGTCTGAGCCGGACCTGGCCCTCCTCTCCCTGGTCCTGGGTTTTGTCGAGCATTTCCTAGCCGTAAACCGGGTCATCCCCATAAACGTTCCGGGGGTCCGGTTTGAGCCTCTGGAGCCGGACTGTCCCAACTCCTGCTTCCCCACGGTGGAGCTGGGCATGATTTCTGCACTGTACGAGCGCTTCACAGCCCAGATCCGCGGCGCGGTGGACCTGTCCCAGTTCCGGAGGACGGCTGCAGGTTCCAGCAGGGAGCTGGTGAAGAAAGTGTCCGATGTGATCTGGAACAGCCTAAGCCGCTCTTACTTCAAGGACCGGGCCCACATCCAGTCCCTCTTCAGTCTCATCACTGGTACCACATCACGAGGATTACCGTGTTTGTTACCGTGATCAACTTAAAGTGAGTGCTGTCAAATTTATGGAAATAATTCTGAATTACATCTGAACCAGGTACCAAACTGGACAGCTCCGGTGTGGCATTCGCAGTGGTGGCAGCCTGCCAGGTTCTGGGTCTGAAGGACGTCCACCTGGGACTGTCTGAGGACCACGCCTGGGTGATTTTCAGCAAAAACGGGGAAGAGACGGCCGAGGTCACCTGGCACGGAAAGGGCAACGAGGACCGGAGAGGGCAAACAGTGGCAGCGGGAGTCAACGAGAAGGTGAGGCCCACCTCCACTCAATAAGGACGAGAAGAAACCCTCAAGCACCGTTCAAATACAAAATATAACTAAAAAGAGGGCATCAGTTATTTTTATAGTGGGTACAGACCAGTATGTTTTTACCCATAACGTTATGAGTAAATGTCCCATTTGTAATATTTTGTGCTTCTTTATTTCTGCAACCTCTCCAAATGAAGGAAACGATTAATAATGCATTGTATTTGATATCCACATTCCTGCAAACCTCTCCTGTCTGTGTGTCCCTCAGAGCTGGCTGTACCTGAAGGGCTCCTACATGAAGTGTGACAGAAACATGGAGGTGGCCTTCATGGTCTGTGCCATCAACCCCTCGCTGGACCTGCACACCGACAGCTCCGAGCTCCTGCAGCTGCAACAGGTGAGCTCTGCAATTTGTAGCGAGCAGCGGGTCGTCTCATATCTGTTTTTGTTAATCTCCCGGAACACTCCACAGCTGTCAGTTTCACAGTAGAGGCTGGAGGAAGCGGTGACCTAAATGTCTCAGAGACGGTCTAAAACGGAACCATTTGATTTTCTCTTTTGTCGTGCACTTTAATTACTCACAATTCATTTTGCACATTTGTGTTTCTTATTTACAGCTTACATTGTTGTTAATGTTTATAATCTGACACTTAGTGTTTGTGAGATGAATTTTCATGAGCTGCCTGTGTTACTCCTCCTGCTCTCTTTATCGAACAGAAACTCCTGTGGTTGCTGTATGATCGAGGCGACCTGGACAGGTGAGTTTGCGTTGATGAAGTTGATAAGAAATTAAACGTGACTTGTAAGCCTGCTAAACTCCACAACCTCCTCCTCCTCTCCTGTACTGTGTTCCAGGTATCCTATGGCCATGGGCACTCTGGCAGACCTTGAAGATCAGGATCCAATCCCAGGCAAGGAGAACCCCATGAAAATCCACCTCAAGGTTAGTCTGTAGAGAGGAATCCACCAGGTCACACAGCAGTGAGACTGGTAGGATGTGAGGAAATGTTTCTTTAAGCTCCAGTATTGAACTATTCCAACCAGAACGGGTTGATGATTTAATAGGAATTCTTCATGTGTCTCTCTCTCTCTCAGGCTGTGAGCTCTGCTCAGAAGCACTACAACAACGAGCACATCTACCCCTACATGTACCTGGCTGGTTTCCATTACAGACACAGGGCTGTGCGGGAGGCGTTGAGGGCCTGGGCCGAGGCCGCTCAGGTCATGCAGGAGTGAGTTCACGCTGCTTTAACACACTGGTGTGACGCAGGTTAAAGTTTAGAAGGAATGAGTTCCACGCTCAAATGGGAACTGTGGCGTTCAAAGGCAACAAGACAATACGCGTAATTAACAGTAGAGAGTTGAGTCCACGATCAGTGTTAATATGATTGGCTGGTTGCATGATGTAAGTGTGTTGGGTACCCTCCCAGCATGCACTGGGGCAATCAATTCCTGGACCGAAGTCTCGTTTTATGTGTTTCTGCGCTGTTACTGGTGTCATGGTGTTTTCCATGGCCCTCCACAATGTTTCCTCACTGTCACCACTGTCTGACGGTCAGATAGTAGCAGTCAATGTGTGATGGTGGCTGTATGATTGGTGGAGATTGTGTTTAACATACCTGCAAACTTGTCGCTTTTCGGCGAAATTCGCCGTTTTGAATCAAAATATATCATCCACGATTCGTGTAGATCCGTAGACTTTTTTTCGGGGGGGGGGGGGGGGGGGGTCAACTGGCCAGCCAGCGTTTCTCAGATTGGAGTGAGTGTTTTCTTGGCATTATAACATCTTTGATGTGATGTGTCTCGTCTTGGCCAATTAGCGTTAAGCTGTCTACACATGCTTTCCCTCCGTTACAGTTTACGCTACGTTATGTTCCGTTACCGTTCACACTTGCCGGGTTAAGTTAACATCCACTGCATGCGGAACTTTGTCGACTGTTAACGTTTGTCATAATCGCGATTTAGGAGGTAAAAACGTAACGTGATGAAACATGCAGCCCCCCCGTGTTCCGGTTCAGTTCACCCGGTCACTCATTAACGTTAAACCCGAACATTTAAACCCGGCGCATCTGGTTGCAGGTTGTTTTTTAACTCAAAGTAGAATGAGGATTATTTCGTGGTCAGAATAACTTTCATGATGATGAGGCCCAGATATGCGATGATGAGCTCAAAGAGCTTCAGGGAGAGGATGCTGTTTGTGTAGCGTAGCTTGACACAGGGCTGAGCTGTGAGTGGAGCTGGGCCTGGATAGAGGTGGAGGTCTAAACAGACGTGAGTACAGCTTCCTGCTGTCAGTGTTTTAAATACATTGATATTCAGGGTATGCTAAATGCAGCCTCTGCTCCACGGAGATGAACTACAGCAACAAGGGCTCATGTGCCCTCTCATCACACTGTACACACTGTTCACTGTAATGACCACAGCCAGTGGACCAACAGTCCCACGTTGCTCCCAAGAACCCTGAAGTAATGAGGGTTACGGTGCCTGTACCTTCAATTCAGCAGGTTGCTAATGCAGAGGAGTGTGTATAGATCACAGCTATTATTTTACTCTTGATAAGCTCCCTTAGCCAGAGTAGATTATCATTTTCTTTTCAATAATTGAACTGTATTGAATGCATATTAATTGCAAATGGAAGATAGGCCACAATTCTAACAGCTTTACAGTAACAGTGGAAGTTAATATTAATATTATCAATGAAAACGAATCACTTTATTTGTACAGGCGATGGTTCTCGCTACTCTTGCTATCTTTGTTAGCCCCCCCCCCCCCCCCCCCCCCCCCGCTGACAGGGTTTCGGGCTTGTCACCTTTTGCAGGGCTGGTTTAATTATGGGTCTCTCTTCATTAAAAATAATAATTGGCATAAATAGATTGAGGACTTGCTGCTCTAAAAACAGTTCCAGGTGAATTTTAAGACTGATTAAAAAGATCCAGACTTTTCTGTCAGTACACTGCTGTTTTGATGCCATTTCTTGTTAATTTATTTTTTGAGTGGCATTCTAGAGGAATTCAATTTATAAACAAATAACTTCTGAAGACCAGCAGGGCTAACAGAGAGCGCAGAGACGTAATGATGCTCGGATGCTTACTTTTTCATTTAGTTCTCATCTCACTTTTATTGTCATCAAGCAATATTTTTGACATAGTTGTTTTTAAAATGAATCGAAGAAATAATTTGTTTTCAAAATGGCCCGTGTGTCGCATCAACCGGTGCCCTCAGTTGTTATTTCGCCAGGCGACCACAAGATGGCAGTAAATGCAAAGCTATTTTCCCTGACTTGTGTTGTGACCACAAAAAAAGAAAGAAATTAAAACAGAATGCATTTCTCAGCCTTCTAATCTAAAAGATAGGTATTAAAGTCAAGTGATGTGACGGCTGAGTTTGAGTTCTGGTTGAGATTGTCCTCTGGTGGCTTTCCAGTCCCAGTGAGTGAGAGGGTGTGGCTCCTGAGCCAGGAAGTGTCCAGCATCCTCGCGCTCTCTCCTCCCGTTAAACACACAGCTCAAAATACCAGCTCGGACACACCAGGCCACATTCCCTCCCCATCCATCAGCTTCCTTTTCCTGCTTCCCCCATTGTTCTTCAACTTCAGCTCGCCCTCTGTGCGCCGTCCATAAGAGGGAGTGTGTGTGTGTGTGTGTGTGTGTGTGTGTGTGTGTGTGTGTATTCCTAACAGTGGATTCTTAGTAGATTATGCAGCACAGTTCACATGTCTGGACTGTTGCAATGACTTCAGTAATCAGCATGTTGCCTCCACCCTGCAGGACATCTAACAGCCCTTTCTTAATTTAAGAACTTGATGTAATGATGTATTTTGTAAAGCAGAAGTAGATGAAAATCCATTTGATTTGTAAAATGACATTCTCAGTCCGATCTTGCAGAACATATTCTGACTCCCTCACCACTGTTATTAATAGTCCTTCTCCTCTCACCTGCTCTTGCAGGTATAACTATTTCCGTGAGGACGAGGAGATCTACAAGGAGTTCTTTGACATTGCCAACGATGTTATCCCCACTCTGCTGAAGGAGACGACCGCTGCTGCAGAGAGTCCTGGGGAGGAGGGAGAAGGGGGGGAAGGAGCTGACCAGGCAAGTATCCCCAGCCAGAGAAGAGCTGCAACCCAGCACAATATATCTTCAGATCTGGTCCGCTCATTTGTTTTACAGCGTTTGCTTTTTGGATATTAAAGGGAGAGTTCAGTTGTTTTGAAGTGTGGCTGTATGAGGTACTTCTAAATAGTCTGTGTGTTACCTCCTGTAGACTTTGAAGAAACAGACAGGAGTATCAGCATGGGAGCAAAGCGATGCACTGCTGTAGACGGGGGCAGCAGCAAAATGTGTTTAAGACACCTAAAATAATCCGTATCCGTTTAAATGTATGCTATATTTACAATATTTTCATCCTTTATCTTGCTGTCAGACAGCCCTTCCCAACAAGGAGCTGAAGCTGTTATCTATGCTCTATTCAAAGCCACAAGACTCCTTTCACAAAATCACTCATTTTACCTGACAACACGGGAGCTTCCGGGCTACCGCTGCTATCGGTTAATTTGTTTGTGTGATCGTGTCTTTTTGGTGTTTTATAAGGTTAGTTCCGATTCACCAAAGTCACACAAATACAAACTAACTAGCTGCTGGAGACAGCTGACTAGACCAGCAAGTCCTGTGTTGGGCGAGATAAAATTCAAAATGTTGTCAATGGAGGCTCGTGACTGTGAAAGAGCATCAGTCAGAGAGGGCTGTCTGACAGCAAGGTAGAGGGGTGAACATCTGATGATATCAGCAGCCTAGTTCTAATGTAAGTGTTTGCTGTGCGGAGATTCATGCATGACTGAATTAAAACAGGTTGCACCACACAGAGCAGTTATCCTGTAGAGTTACATTGTTACTGCAGGGTAGAACTGCTGTTTAGCTGAACCAAATGAGAAACCCCCGTTGCTAATGAATGACTTGTTCAGAGAGCTATACATTATTACACCCGCCGTTCATACCGGGTGAAACTAACTAACAGTCAGTACTCTGATTTCAGGAGCACCCCAAGCAGGCAGCAGCCCTCTCAGCACTCCAGGACCCAGAATGCTTTGCCCACCTGCTGTGTTTCTATGATGGCATCTGCAAATGGGAGGAGGGCAGTCCCACGCCGGTCCTTCATGTGGGCTGGGCCACCTACCTGGTCCAGTCTCTGAGCCGCTTTGATGCTCAGGTGAGAAACCCAGAACAGCTCCGCCTTTGAACTTGAAAATGACCGCAGCCATTACAAACTGTCAGTAGAAAGATGTGGCCGACATGTGGATCGATGCTTTGTAGCTAAAATTGGGTTTGTGGTCTGATTCCAAAGGTGCGCCAGAAGGTGTCGATCATCATCAAGGAGCCAGAGTCCCAGGATGATGACGACATGTCCAGCGACGACCCCCGGGAGGGCCGCAGACGAGCCCCCAGGAGAGAGTCCAAGCTGGATGAGCAGGGCTCTCCTCCTGGTGCTCCCTCCTCCCCCTCCACTCAGCCCCCAGCTGCTGCAGCAGTAGCAGCCCAGCCCAAGAAGATAGGGGAGGGAGGGGGCCGTCGACGCTCCTCCCAGGGCCTGCGGGCCGGGGATGCTGAAGGAAAACCAAAGTCCCCCAGCCTGGATTCTTCGCCCTCATCCCAGCAACAGGCATCCCCGTCCCCGGCCGGCCCCGTGGTCGCCTTCCAGAGCGAGAAGATGAAGGGGATGAAGGGGCTGCTGTGTGCAGCCAAGGTGAACTCCAGCGCCATCAAGCTGCAGCTCACCGCCCAGTCACAGGTCCAGATGAAGAGGCAGAAGAGCACGCCGGCCGGGGACTACTCCATGTCCTTCATGAAGCGGCAGCGCAAGTCCCTCTAGACGTGCTGGTTGTTGCAGGAGTTGGTGAGAAATGGGAGGAGATACTGTGAACAGCAACGCGGTGACCCGATTAACCTCGCTTTTGTTTGTGAAACGTTTTTGTTTTGTTTTGTTACCAGTGTTTTCATCCAGACGCCCGCTTGAGTCAACATCCTCTTCATTCCAGCAATATATTTGACTTGCAACACTCGAGTTAAACGTCACGTATCAGGTTTAAAAAGGAAGGAGTGAAACATTTCATTCTGTTTTTATTTACGACTTTCTGGAGGAACTGTCTGGTTTTCTAGAGTTGTAAACACTCATTCGTCATTAGTTTGTGTTTTAATTGGCAGCCAATTGCACACTGACTACTAGCTTGTCATTGACTTACATGTGGATGTTTTGAAGCCAAAGTAACGAGGATGACCAGAATGCTGCATACAGATGTGTAAATATCAACTTGTACCGTTAGGACCCTGTCCATGACTGAAGCCTTGGAAGTGATTCATTTAGGACAGTTACTGTGTAACATTGTCCACTTCTGTTCTATCGACAGCTTATTTCTTGCCAGCTCTATGTTGCCTTACTTTGCCTTTGTTCTTATCTAAAGTAGACGGCCTTTAGTTCGGAGAATAGCTACGCCGGGCCTATTTCTAATGATTAGAGAAGACCAGGAAGACCATGCACTGTTGAGACTGTGGAGCCACATTAGGTGGCCCCTGTTACATCCTATTTGCTTGATGACTTGTGGTTATTGTTCTTGTTTTTTTTGTATCTGCAAGTAATAAAGACCTGATAAAAACTGAATTTGGGGATGTGTGTTAGATATAGAAGTTATTATTAGGGCATTATTTCACAAGTGAGTGAGCTGTAAGAGGCTGCAGAGCAGGGGAAGACAATGGTGCACATACACCCTAGTTTGTAACAAGCTTTAGGAAAATAAGAGCATAAATGAGGACTGTTGAGGCAGACAAATGAGGAGCAGGAAGAGAGCTGCACTGAAAGTAAAAGTCTGGTGCTTGTCATGTAGCTGTGGTTTAGCAGAGGTGTCTGAGATACTACAGTTGCAGACTGATCAGTGATTACTGGCGACTGCAGGCTCATGGTAATCAAACTTCAATGGGACTGCAGGTGGCATAGTTCCATTCTGTCATGAATCACTACCACACTACAAAATATGTAAACCACGACGTGGAACAGATTCAAGAGAACGTGGATGTGATACAAGACAGTCAACGACTAATAGTATTCAGCCCTTTCCCACCACAAGAGAAACAAATATGAAATGTTTTTAAATGAGACAAGGTCCATATTTTTGAATCAATAATTCTGACTTTTTAACATCAGAAATGTGAGATATTTGATCTATTTTGAATTATGTGTCAAATGTTTGACTTTAGTCAAAGATATGAAATGACAGGTCAGGATTCTGATACTTCTGACAAAATGATGAGACGATGATGTGCACAGCACCAAACACAAAGTAACTCACAGCTGAGGCTGTTTTCCAGTCAGGTATTCATTTTACCAAAGTATTGGACATTTCTTAAGTTGTAAGTTTAAATGATGACACACTGAGTCGATATTACACAATGAGAGCCGTCCTCGACTAAAGAAGTTCTCAGTCAACTCACACTCGTACAATTTTGTCAACTACTTAATGAGTTGATTTTGACACAACAGCGCCATTTTAATGTTGTGTTTACCAGAGATGTACTCATACGTTTCTTAGACAGAAGACATGATCAAAGGAGTGATCGACAAAAGAGGTCTTCGTTGACTGACGATGAGCACAGATTAGTCACTAATCGAGGAAGAGCGGCAGCCCCAGTCAAAACTGACATTTGTATAAATTGTAAGTAAATCCAAATAAGACTTTTCTTTCTTTGTAAAATGAAGTTTGGCTTTTCAAGTCAAAGTCAAAATGAATAGACTTTGATATGTAATAGTTTTCACTCCTACATTTCTGTCTTAAAATGGAAGTTTGACAGAGTCTTGCATTTATTTTACTTCATTTATAAAAATTTCTAAATATTTAACAGTTTCTCAAAATAAGTTTGTCGTTATTTTGTCAATATTTAGGTATTTATTTTGTCATCATGTCTAAATGTTGAGCTATATTTGTCTTGTTCTGGCACAAGCAGGCTTCCATAGCTCACAGAGTAAACGACTTGTCTTGAATTTTTCTTCTTTCTTTTTTTTTTACAGTGTGCAGTGACTTCGCTCATGCGTGATTTGACTTCAGCGCCACTCGAGACTATTTGCACGCAGACGCCTCTAGTGTGTCAACCCAAGCGGAGTTGCGCGCGTCTGCCAGCCGGATCGATACACCAGCAATTAGTCAGCGACAATTAGTTCATATTAACTAGTCAGTCAGTCAGTCAGTGAGCGCGCGCTCATCTGCTGCTGCTTTCTCCCCGAACAACTACAGCCGGGATGTGTGAGTAGAGAGCCAGGCTCACCCACCACAGAGGAGTCCCCGATCATGGATAGGATAGGGGTGTCATTCCTGGATCCTTTGGACGACTACGAGCTGGTCCACCGGATTGGGTGCGGTACCTACGGAGATGTGTTCAAGGTGAGTGAGAATAACGTTTCCTCGTGTTTTCACCGCAGCGGAGAGAAAAACCCCTCCACCAGAGATTCTGTCTCTGCTCACACACATCGGGGTTATCTCACTTCCTCATCAAGGTGACGGTGTTTGTGGAGAAGTGCGATATGTTTTCAAATGTAGTGCTGCATTTGGGAGGTTTTCATAGCCTGAGATATAATATCAAGAGATGTGTCGTATTGCCTCTGTCAGGGTTAAACTGCCTTTTCACCTGCAGATCACTCAATCAGATACATATCATATATGTCAAAATAATGTTCACATTATAAGAAAAAGATACTTTAGAGCTCAACATTATTTAAGAGGATCTTTGGGAAATAGTCAGTGGAAAGGAGACACAAAACACTGTGCGCGTGTGCCATTATGTCATTACAATAAAGTCATTTAACCATTTGAACCCTGAATGAAATAGACGTATCCCTTTTAAACAGGCAGGCATTGCATCAGCCTGTTGCATCAGTTGTGCTACAGGTTCATATAGTTTTCATACAGGTGGGCAAAATTGATAAAATATCCTATCATGATGTGATTTCATATTATGACATTGATATATCATAGTATTTCTAATTACATGGATACTGTAAGTACCCAGACAGGATAGTCTGTTTTCTGCTGATTCCAGAATAAAAATACCAGACTAGAGCTGCAGCGATTAGTCGATCAATTGTTCGACGGGAATTTATCTGCAACAATTTTAATAGACCGATTAATCTGATGAATCACTTTGACAGCAGAAATGTCAAATATTCCTTCTTCTTAAGATGTCGAATTCATCATATATAATAGAGGTCGCAGTAGGCTTTAAACAAATGTGATTTTGTCATACTTTTCTAAATACAGGCGTTTTATGATAAACAAAATAATTGAAATAAGTTATTTTCAGAATAACTAAGGAAATAATCATACTTGTGGCCCTGTATCTAACTAATCAACGCACTTGATGTTAAAATGTTAGATATCACAAAATATAAACAGTCTGGCAACAGTCTGACTGTGTTTATATAATCAGAGATTCTATTGTAATATCAGCTCACCTACGTATCGAGTAGGAAACTGGCTCACGTCACGATTGGAGCGTCAGGATGCAAACATCCTGTGCCGTTAAACCGCCCCGGTGCCTTGCGCATCATGCAGAAGCAACACAATAATTAGTATTGTTTCTTTCTTTTACGTCCCATACCAGAAACATGGAGGGCCTTTATGATAAAGACCAATGTTTCATCTGCCTGCGATAGAAGTCTTCACAGATTCAACCCGTTTTACTGCCGTTTTGTTTTTCTCATGGGAACTCTTCTAGCGTGTCTCCAGTTTTTTTTTTTTTTTTTTTTTAAAGTGGTGTGTGCATGATGAGCGTGCCAAACTGTGCACGTTATGTTCTGGGCTGAGCATTCAATCAGTGCGACAGCGGCTCCGGAAACTATGCTTCCTTCGTACAGCTGGATGAGAAGTGCAGTGCAAAGCCCCGTAGTGTGTCAGTAAGGCCTCCAGCACAGCTCAGTGCTCCTCCTCACAGATTCTTCCACTGTGAGCTCTGCTGGAGGGCTGAGCCACAGACTGAACAGCTTCATAGCAGGAGCATGGCAGAGGCGCTTGTCCTGTATGTTGCATTCTCCACTGTGGCTTGTCCTGTTATTTGCCAGTGTCTGGAAGTGAAGCTGTTGGGTGAGATAATTGAGTTGTGTTTTTCAAAATAAACTTTAATTTGGCAAGTTTTATTTTGACTTCTTGTTTCCTGTCTTCAGTCGTTATCTCTTAAATCCAAATCCCAGATTATGTTTGTTCATAATGTACCCATGACTCTTACTTTGGTGAGTAGCGCTGATTGTAACACCTTCGAGACCTTTTTCCCCACATGTCGGCACCGATTCACAGTCAACTGGACACAATGAGTCTCAAGACTACAAGTCTGTAGAGTAAATAAATCTGTTAGAAAAGAAGTGTACTCTATTTTAGCTCTGCTTTGGTCTCCACCACCTCCTGAGAATAATATCAGTCTCTTTAGCTGCTGAATGCTTCACTGTGCAGTGGCTTTTCAGAGCGGTTCCACTGATAACAACTACTAATATGAGGGTTTAGTTCTGTCCCACTGTCAAATTGCAGAGTGTTTGACGACTCTCTCGCAGACATTTTGAGCTCTTAATGAACCCTTTCCGTAGGGAATTACCCACAATTCATTGCAATGTAACACAGGAGTTTCCATTGGAAGCATGGAGGCGTAAACAAAGGGGACGGCACAGGTGTGTTCAGCCTGAAATATTACACTTACTCAGAATTACGGATTAAAGATGGAACATAAAAACACATGCCATCAGAAGAATGGAAGCAGAGATTATATGTCACAGATTTATTATTTCATCAAACTTTTCATTTTGTCATTGAAGGTGTTTTGACAAAATCGAGTAAATAGATTATCTGAAATTACCTCATCTTGTGAGGAAAGAGCCTGGAAGACGTTCAAATTAAGGAGTCAAAAGTTCAAATAAATACCCACAATTGTACACAATTTTTTGACGTTGTCATGGAAACGTGATATGTTGCAGCAAAGTGTTGTCCCATTCGTATTTACCAACATTTACCAGATGATGCCAGTTACAGTAAAGCAAGCGATCCCTTACACATCACACATACTCCTTCATCTTTTGTTGCAGCTATGATTTACTTGCAGTACACACAGAGCTCCATAAGAACTCAAAACGCTGTTCGAACTTCAATCCCAACATTCTGACGTGAGCAATGTTCAGCTGACTTTACCACAGCCGTCTCTGCACTTGTGTAACATGTGGACATATTGCAGCCTGTGCGTCTGCTGTGAACGGCACCAGCACTGCATACAGTGTACACAATAGCACATTATCACTCCCACTGCTGCCGCTGGTGGGTTTGGTGGAACTGGAACTGCGGTAGTCGAGGGTGAAACCTCTGGACATGTGACTGTGTGGGCTTTCAATGGACTCTCATTCCACTGCTATTATTCAGAGGAAAGTCAGCTTGATCTTGATCCATGTTGTCCTGTGGCTTCGACCAGATACAGGCTATTCAATTCAAAGGAATTCAGAAGTTGTTGGTTTTTTTGTCATACCTACACCAACTTTTAAAAGTGTTTGCCAGGCTGGCAACCAGGCATCAGCTTTTGGTTGCCGAAACTGAAAATATACGGTTGCCGTTTTTTAGTTGCCTTATATTTGGGGTAATCAAGATACCAAGCAGTTGTACCTCAGCTTAATAATGAAAATTGAACATAAAAGACTAAAAACTTAACAGTACCTTTGCAAAACTCTTCGTAATTTCTTTCTGATACTCTGGTGTATATGCTAGCAGTTGTCCAGCTGTTGTCATGTTCTTCACAGATCCCAACATCCGCTTGTCCATCGGCTCTACTTTGAGAATGTGAATCCTCTCTCACATACAGCTGAAGAGACTCGGGGGCACTTGCTGTCCATATTTTATATGATGAAAAGTGGTTGCCCGTTTCTCATAATGGCAACCCTTAGTGTCGAGCCCTAAGCTGTCATTTTAGCATGAAAAGTAATTGGAAATACCAGGAATTCAACCCTCGATTGTCATGAACTTGGTTACATTCATCCATGGTTTTTACTGTAAATGCAGATGGTGAGATCAGTGGCAGTATTCCATTTCGTTTTTTTTCCCAGGAAGAAAGCATATATGTTTCACACATTTAGATTCCTCATCTGGGTTTTTAGCTGTGAGACATGGAGGCTGAGTGTATGAAGAGCAGCTCCTATCGCTTATTGTGGAGGTTAGTTATAAAGCACTGTCACAATAGCTTGTTAGACTGTGTACTCATACTTCAAGTTCTGACACTGCAGCGGTGTTGCAGTTTTTGTGCTGAGGAAGTGAACTGTTCTCAGAGAGAAGCACTCCAGACATTGAAACATGTCTATATTGACACCACTTTATCACAAATATGTAAGCTGTTATGCACAATGACATTTACAGATGTAAAAAAAGATAACGAACGAGCTGGAAGTGAAACCGAGTTCCAATATGTCTGAAGGTATTATCATGCTCATGTCATGACCTCTTACCAAGGGCCCGCAGTGTCCGTCGGTATATGTGAAGGAATAGTTCAACATTTTGGGAAATACCTTTCTGAAAGTTAGATGTTCAGATATCATTTTGGTTGCCACATTGCTCAACCCAAGATAGGTAGGCTATTGCATAGATGTGTGAATTTAAATACACACGGTGCAGCTAAATACAGTGATGGTTAGCCAGTCAACCCAAAGAAAAGCATCGTCAACAGAGAAACGTCTCAATGCAAGACTCTGTAGTCCTGCTGTGTTTACAGTGTTATCGGTTTCGCCTGCAGTCGGTTTAACCCATGGTTGGCTTAACTTCACCACTGGTAATGTGGTGAGGCCTGAAGCATCAGTATCATTGTTGTCTCCTGTAACGGTGGTTAAACTGTTGGAGAACTGCTCATGCAAAACAATTTCAAACTGGACACTGCGCTTTGTTGACTCCTCAGCAAGCCACACTACTCACAATGTCACAAACATCACGAAAAATTCTCGTTTGTTCAGAAAAAAACCACCAGAGGCAGAATTTACCATTAGGTAAGGTACACAGCTGCTCCGGTGCCCCAACTAAAAGAGCGCCAAACAGCTAGAAATGTATTTTGATGTTTGGATATGAATATTATTGAATTATATTGTCATTGTTCCCTTAAATAACTTACAAAAAGGCCCCTAAAGCACTTCAAAATAGGCAACTCATCTGTAGGGCTATACTACTCACTCTGTACTTCTACTTCAAAGGAAAACATTGTAGTACTACATTTACCTGGTTACGTTGCAGATTCAGATTTGGCTCTTAAAATATATCAATTCAAATATGATGCGTTATTATTCCTGAAACTATCCAGCATCATATTAGAATGGAAAGCTTCGCCTTGAACGCACATTAAGTAGATTTAAGTGCATTGTGCTGATAACGCTTCTTTCTTTCTTCACTTGAAGTAAACATTTGGATGCAGCACTTTCACTATGCACTATTCATAGTTTTACTGCTGCCAATACCAACATTCCCAGTTAGAGAAAGGATGAAAAATACATCAGTGAAATACACTTTGCGGAGGTCATTTCCAAATATGCATATTAGTCGCTTGCTTTGACATAACCACAGAGTGCTGTGTGCTCACAGTATAGTTGAATTCATACTACTTCTAATGATGGTATCAGAAAATAGTGCACACTGGAGGATTGACAATGTTGTCATAGATACCAGCATTGGCTGTAGTGTGAATGTGTACTGTTGTTGTCCGCCGATGCAAACAGACATAAAGGTGCTGCTCATAGCTGCAAAGTGCACTTCCAATATTAGTACACAGTGTGTGCTTTATGGTTCCTGTACGTGGAACAGCATTAGGACCCAGTTTTTGTCTCGGACCATAACTGTGCATGCAATCTTCATGCTCTCATCAGTATTTTTAGCCATGCTAGCAGCGTGACTCTCTGGATGGCAGTGTTGGTCCACCACCTTGGTCCAGAGTGAAATATGTCCTGAGCTTTTGGATGTACGTCCATCAAACTTGGTACACACATTTAAGTTCCCAAGAGGGTGAACAACTTGATTCTCTCATATTTCCTCTAGCACTACCACGAGGTTGACATTTCTATTGGATGGATTTCAAGGACATTGTTACAGACGTTAATGTTCCCCTCAGAATGAATTGTTGTGTTTATCTCTAGCTGCATCATCAGGTCCATGTTAGTTCGTCCAATACTTTATGACCAAATACAATCCCACCAACCTCTGATGTACTTTGTGATAAGTGCTAGTAAGCTAATTATGATTACAATTTAGCGTGTTATCATGGGAACACACTAGGCTAATGTTTAACATGGTAAACGTTACCTGCTAATATCAGCATGTTAGCATTGTTCCTGTGAGCATGCTAATATGATGCATTTAGCTCAAAACACTGCTGTGCAAAAGTAACAGCACATAGCTGCTAGCATGGCTGTAGACTTTGTCTTGTTATGTTAACAGTGGATTAAATGACTGTGTGTAATAGCAATGGTGTCCCTCATAGTGACTTTCTCAAGAAATGATCACCTGACTTTGTCAGGTCCTTTCAGCTCTGTGCTTATTAGCATCTTTTTGTAACACGCTCATTGTTCTTTACTGTTCTGGTTCAGTCTCAGCAGACCGACTGCTAGCATTTAGCTGGTGAAGAACAAAGCCAAAAGCAGAGTACATATTGAGCTTGTTTTATCAGGTGGACACAAATACGACTCCAGATGTATTGTAGCAGTTAATATTAGCCAGCATAAGTTACTTGGCACATAAGACCAAGTAAGTCTTTAGAAACAACCTTAAGCGTGTTTTATTGCTTATGAATTTAATAATAATACATTCTATTTATATAGCACTTTTCATCATAAAGTTGATTGATTTGTTCATTGATTTGAGATTTGAATATGGAAAGGTCAGTGCAATCTCGGATGTTTTTGGGGAGAGAGTTCCAGAGGGAGGGGGCAGATATGGAGAAGGATCTGTCGCCCCATGTCCGGTGCTTGGTCCTGAGTGGAAGGGACAGGAGGTTGGCATCAGAGGAGCGGAGCCGGCGGGATGGAGTGTGGTGGTGAAGCAGGTCGGTGAGGTAGGAGGGGACCTGATTGTGGAGGGCTTTGTGAGTGAGGAGAAGGATTTTGTATTGGATCCGTTGTGGGACGGGGCCAGTGGAGGTTCTGGAGAACAGGGGTGATGTGGTCACGGGAGCGGGTGTGGGTGAGCAGGCGAGCAGCAGAGTTCTGGATGTACTGGAGTTTATTTCGGATTTTGGATGATGTGCCGTAAAGAATGCTGTTGCAGTAGTCAATTCTGGAGGTGATGAAGGCGTGGATCAGAGTTTCAGCAGCAGATGAGGAGAGTGATGGGCAGAGACGGGCAATGTTTTTTAAGTGGAAAAAGGCAGTTCTGGTGATTTGAATTTAGCTTTTTTTTATTTTTAACATATGAATCATTTGCTATTTCTCACTTCAAAATTCACATATTCCTACTTTAGTGAAAAATGAAATGAACCAGACTACATGTGTCACCTGTTATCTGGCCTGTTTCAGTTTGAACTGGCTATGTTCAGCTCAACATTGTGTTTGTTTCAGAGGCCATTCATGCCCCATGCTTTCCTTCTGTATTCAACAGGAAATGAGGACGTCTCATTATGAAGAAATTACAGTTTGGCCAAAGAAGAGTACAGTGAAGCTTCCGCTCCAAATTCATACGTTACTGCTGTTATTTCAGGCTTGTCTGTGTAAAAATTATGTCAGAGATGCTGCTATCACTGCAGTCGCAGGAAGCCCTGCGGTAGAACAGGAAAGAAAACAGGAAGTGACTGCAGCCGGGCCACAGGTTGCATTGAGGCGACCTGCTCATCCCATTGGTGACTGCCTCGTTTTGTTGTGGATTCCCAGAGTCGAAAAGCAGTCCATCTGACGTCAGTGCAGTCGCTGAATGGGGATGACTGATGTTTCCAGGAACAATTGAGGAAGTTGAAAACACAGCATAGCTGCTTAGAACCAACATCCACCGTCATCTCTTACATAGGACTGTGAAAACTAATTATGGTCACCGATTTCACCTGACTGGGTGACCCAGTCAGGTGAAATCGGTGACTGGTTAGGGTCGCTTTGCTACTGGACTACTTTGACCTTCAGTTATGTTTTGACTTCAGTATAACACCTTGACTTGACTAAGACTGGCCATTTAACTCTTGTCCAGCGCGAAACAACAAAATACATGTCAGATTGCCTGCTGTGAATCTTCAGGGATCTGATGAATTCAAAGATATTTGGTGAATCTCTTACAATAAGCTAGTTTTATCACTAAGCAAAGCACAAGTCTGTCGTAAGTGGTACTGCTCTATCTCATTCTTTGACTCACCTGGGCTTGTGTAGAACAACCAGTAGGAAAGAGCCGTCTCGCCAGTGCTCTTTGTATTGATTCCCATGCTATGGAATCAATGGAAGGTTAAAGCCAAGGCGGCAGACTCAACCAATTCAGAAACTATGTTCTTCATCATCAAGATTCATACTGATCGGTTGCGTATACGCCCAGGTTTTCTTATCTCGATGGATTAGGCAGAGCTTCAACCACGAGATCACGTTCTTCATTTGGAAAATGTTGCACGTGATAGATCAAACAACAATGGGCTTCATGCAAGGTATTTGTGTATCCTAAATCTCTTTTCTCGTACTCTTTTGAGATTTGGTCACACAAGCATCTGATTTTCAAGTCCTCATAACTGCTCAGACTTGCTGCTTTCGACTTGAGGAATACCATCTGAAAATGTACATTCACGCGTAAGTACGTGTTCATGTATCTTTCAAGTAAGTGTTTGTAAGAGTGTGTTTGTGAAACATTCATGACTGACAGCTTTGAAAGCTTTGCTTTCGTACGAGTACTTTTGTGACTCTGAGCGCGTTCGTAAGTAAAGGTACGTTCATATTCGGGGATCGGCTGTTCGATTCCCGGATCCACTAGTCGTCTATGTCGATGTGTCTTGGACAAGACACTTAACTCCAAATTGCTCCAATAGATGTGCTTACAGTGTATGGGTGTGTATGAATGGTTAGTTATAGAGTCCTGATGGGCAGGTGACCCCTTACATGATAGCCCCAGTCATCAGTGTAAGAATGTGTGTGAATGATGACATGTCATGTTAAAGTGCTTTGAGTGGTCGGAAGACTGGAAAAGAGAAATACAAGTACAGTCCATTTAAGACTCTGTTTTTTGTCATTATTCCAAAAATATCACTCATAAGTAAAAAGAAGAATTTAAGGTCTCTACAAGTAGCTTCTAACTTCAAATCTGCAGAATATATGACAGTGTGTTGGACTGTTGAACTCAATAAATGTGCTCATCATTTCTGGCTGAAAGTCTTGTACGACTGATGCATCGTAGTTTTGGTTTGTGCAGGGTGTTATCTGGCATGTCCTTTGAGGGTAACGGTATGTTAAGAAGAAGAAACATTCCTTTATTAGTCCCACAGTGGGGAAATTATTCTCTGCATGCAGTGGGCTGCCAATAACAGGCGCCCAGGGAGCAGTTAGGGGTACAGTGTCTTGCTCAGGGAGACTCCGACACGGTGCAGCCGATGATCGAACCGGTGAGCTTTCGGTTGGCGGATAACCCTCTCTACCCAGTAAGCCACGGTCACCCCCAAAGTAATGCAAAGCCAGTTTGCGTTGCTGTGCAAAACTCAGTCTGCGTCTGCTGGGGCATAGAGCAGCTTGATACCAGCTGTGTGGAGGCACAACATCCAGGCTTTCTAAACCACAATAGTGCGCTCTACCACTGCAGGGGTACGCATGTGACGCACATTACCCTCTGATCTGCTCTGTGGGTCGACTGCAGTTACCGTGAGCCAAGGAGCAAAAGTGTTACCTCAACTGACTTGAGAAAGGAGGTGATTTTTCGAGAAATGACAAGTTATGCACTGTGGCCTTGATTTTCACTGCAGTATAAAAGTCCTGCTACTCTATGGAAACGGCACCATCAAGGCTCGAAGTAGAGAGAACCCAAACATGTATTTTTGCTGTATAACAGTTACCATGCCATATATCATAAAAAAGAAAAAATAATTTAATGTATGTTGAATTTCATTGATTTATTTTACAAAAATTGAGAAACATTGGAATCTATATTTCCAATATGTTTACAAGTGTTCACTCGGATATTCACAGAATATTTGTCACCTGACTGTTGGTCTCAGCCGAGTGGATCGTGGCTTTTTAGTTGCGCTGAGAAGCTCAGAATTTAATGTTTTTTACAGTAACTGGTTTCTTCCAATGGCTTATCTGGGGCAATATTTCAAATGTGGAATATAATGTATGTATGTATGTATACATACTGTATGTACTTTCATCTCATTTTTGTGGACATGATATCTCAGGAACACGTGGAGGCAAATTCTGCATAAATATACATGTACAACACCCTGTTCTGCTGACAAATAAAGTATGTTCCTAGCTTGCCTTCCACCCTGTGAGTAATAATAAAAAAGCAGGTAATAATGCATATGGTTATATTCATATATATTTTCTGTCCCTTTCAGGCTCGTAACATCAGGACGTCTGAACTGGCAGCTATCAAGATTGTCAAGCTGGACCCTGGTATGTCTCACATGACACATTCTCTCAAAGGCTTATTTGTAAAACACCAGATAGGAAGATTTAGTTTCTAATTATTTGATTTAAATTGTGTATGAACAGTGACCTTTGGGGAATTATGCTTTTGTTAGTCAGCTAGAAGAGAAGATAATTATCAGTCTCATAAGATAGCTCAAGACAAGGTTAGATTTGATTCCATTTTAGATATGAACCTTATTATCATTTACTTGACCCATTTTGCGCAGTGGCATACAATAAACCACAAGAGTGTTGATATTACACAGTGCGTTGATTATTTTCATATTATTCCAGAAGTTTAAGACTTATTTAACATTTAAGAATGGGAGAATTTAAGTCTTTGTGTGTATTGTTTTCACACAGACTTGAAAAACCTATCCTTCAATAAATTGTTGATTGTTTGAAGTGAACAATCGGAACCAGGACACTGGAAGCATTGCTTAATGCTCAACATCTGTAGTATCATACTGGTACAGGTTCTCAGTAGCAGCAATGTGTCATAACACTTAGATAAACTGAATATTAAAGGCCACATATGCTCATTTTCAGGCTCATGCTTGTATTTTGGGTTTCTACTCAAACATGTTTACATGCTTTAATGTACCAAAAACCACATAATTGTTCTCATACTGTCTGTCTGAATATGTCGATATTCACCCTCTGTCTAAAAACGTTCTGTTTCAGCACCGGTCTCTTTAAGACCAGTCTGCTCTGATTGGCTTGCGGAGAACAATATGAGCAAAAGCACTGACAGTTTTTGATGATACGTCCCCTTTAAGTGAATGATATTTCAGCCTCGTATACCAGGTCTCCCACTAGTCTGATGTTTACTGGGCTGTAATTGTCCCTCTAGTAGGAGCTCAGTGCACCGACACCAGACTGTTGTGTGAGAGAAGACATTGACTAAACTGTCTGTCTGTCCAGGTGATGACATCACGTCCATCCAGCAGGAGATCACCATGATGAAGGAGTGCAAGCACAAAAACATCGTGGCCTACTTCGGCAGCTACCACAGGTGCTGTGTGTTTTCAGCCTGTCTGCTCCTGGGATTCCTGGGATTGTCGGTTGACTTAAATGTGGAATTTGACTTAATTTCCCCACACTGTTGGTGCTGGATTCCGCTCCCACTCTTTCTAGTGCTCAGTTAGATTGTTGGCACAACAGCTCGTGAATGACGCAGTATGTATTTGTGGGCTAAGTTTAGTTTCAGAATCTTAGGGAGTGTTTCTGAATGCTTCAATGTCTTCTTTCACAATCCCTGCTAAACTGAAGAATAAGCACAGCTCATGTCAAACACAGTGATAAAAGTTGTGTGTGTGTCTCTTCCAGGAACACCAAGCTGTGGATCTGCATGGAGTACTGTGGTGGAGGCTCACTTCAGGATATTTACCATGGTATAGATACAAAAAATAATTAAGTTCTGCATATAGGCCTTGTATTACATCCAGTTTTAGTATTATCCGCAGTACTTAAAATGTGCAGCATTACCATTGAAAGAAAAAGTGGAAATGTTATTTCTTACCCAGAGCATTCAATACAGAGATAATGTGGCATTCATGCCATGTGGCACAGTGGGAAGAATGGAAACTCTGACGCTCCAATCTCGTTTCAGTTTTGGATGTATCGGGGACGTCATGACAGTTTCCACATTTTACATTACATGTATAGTCTCTTTTCAAAAATAAACTTTGTTTACATAGTTTTTAGGTTTAGGTTGTTGGGTTTAGGCAACAAAAGTATTTGGTTAGGTTTGGGTTAAATCGGTACATTTGTTGTGTAAAATACATTTGTTGCGTGAAATACATTTGTTATGTAACTGGCGTGAGTAAAGAAAGTAAGTTACAAAACTAAGATAAAACGAGTAAACGTTGACTTGGTTTCCCACAGGACATGAACAACGGTGTCCTGAGTGAAAGTCCTGTGTGGTTTGAAAAAAAAATAGAAGCACATTACTAATTATTATTATGCAGAATGACGCAATTATGTTTTTCCTTCTAGGGTGAAGGCATAAACCGCCCCACTCTACCTCTGATTGGCCTAACACTACCCGATCTCACTCCTTAATGTCTAACCAACCAACGAAGACACAAGTACTAGCCAATCAGAGGCAGAGTAGGGCGGGTCATGCCTTTGCTTTAGTGGCATTGACATTTGTGGCAACCCATGGGACGTGGAGACAAGATTCAGGAATAAAACAGGAGACTCAGAGACAGTAACAAAAAGTGTCCTTTAATAAACAGGTTAGGGTAAAGGGGGATGGGGTCAAACTTAACAAAAGATTCCTCCCGGTCAGGGTCTTTGGCCTTCGGTCTACACCCAGTGTGAGACGATTCCTCCGTCCTGTTTGGGCAGAACAGAGGAGAGAGGTGAGTCTGCTGAATTGCCTCCCGTCTGATGCAGCGCTTCTCAAGCGGTTCAGGAGATCCTCATAGTCTTTTGCCCAGTCTGTCTGCCACTGCTGCTTCCCAGCTCAGTGAACATATGCTCACTCTAGTTACCTGATGGGCTGCAGGTGTGACCAATGCCACGTGCCTAGTGGCTGCAGCACCTGCACTGGATAGTAGACTCTCTCTATCACCTCCCCCAACCTGAGCTTGGGGATCCGCCACCTGTTGAGTCAACTTGGCTTTTCCCCCTGGCTTGCCACACATTATTCTGCAATATAATTAGCCATGTGCTCACACAACTACACAACCCAACAACTACGCCCTGCTACAGAACCCGTCACACATGCACTCGCTAGAACCCGACACACAGCCCTTGGCTCGGCTTCTTCTTATTGCCGTCCGAGTATCGAAGAAGAGGAGAGACGATGTCCTGCTTCAATCCAGGTTTTCACGAAAGGCACTGGATCAAATTTATCCAAAGGGGGTCCAATTAGGTCCACAAAGAGACGTGAAGACAGGCAGTTTGTAAAAGAAAAACTTCTGAGCATTAGTAAGCTTTTAAAATACATTTAGTGAGAATTGCAAATGACAAATAATTGTCCTTTTTGATTTTAAAGACCCCTTTTAGGGGGTCTGAAGTCTCAATCAAAGTCCGAGACCCCCCGTGTTTCACACACTGGGTAACGGGCTTACACACAAATAGGCTTTTAGTCCAATGGGACATTTTCAGAACTATTGGGGTTTCAGAATAAGGGGCCGCTGGAGTCCCCCCCAACACAGAAGGGAGATGTGTCCCTGAGCTTTGTCAAATAGAAAATACTCCTTCAATGTGTTACTACATTTCTATTTGTAAACCTTCTAAGTAAATTAAGATATGTAAATGAGACCGCTTTGGAGTTGGTTCCACAAAGCTGTTAGCATTGCTTCCACTGATCTAATCTTTATGCTATGTTAATCTGAACATGTACTGGACACATCTCTAGATGCAAATTGATCCTCATCTAAATCTGGGTTTGACAGCAGTCATGTTTCCCGAAACTGTCAGACTGTAATCACCAGGTTCATTTTGAGACATTAGTGTAATTACTGTAAAACAGATGTGGAAGCACAAGGAGCTCTGGAAAGCCAGTTCTCTATTTTTAGAAATGTACCTGCAGGCTCGTTCTTTTTCTCCCTTCACTATGAGCCATTAATCAAGCTGTCCTCCTCAGTGACGGGCCCATTAAAGGAGAAGCAGATAGCGTATGTGTGCAGAGAAACCCTCCAGGTAAGAATCTTTTTGTGTGAGAGGCAGCTTGGTGCTGTCTCATCGTGAACTCTCTAAAGATACTCTGCTGACAGAGTGACTCATGTGTTTTTTCCCAACCACAGGAGAGCTAAATAGTATTTAACCTCGCCAGACCGCTTAAATATACTGTAGAGGTAAACAGAGGGCGAGACGGTCTGTAGTTTGTTAGTGAGTGACTTTCTGCTCACAGCACGCTTCTATATGATAATCAGGTTTGTAGACAACAAAAAGATCTGAATTTAAAAAAGAACTTGCTTAACAACTTACAAAAATATTTTTCTTAAGCACTCTTAGTATATCCATCTTATCTGAATAATCTGATTATGAGTGATGACAGCGCTACACTGCCTCTGCAATCTACCTATATATATATATACAAGCATTCTTGTGTAACTTCGCCCTGTTTTACTTTTCATTCAAGATGTTATTTTATTTTACAGTGTTCATTATTTCAACTAAGAGTAGGTTTTTTGGGTTACTCTTGGTTAAACCGAATTGATATAAAGTTTTGGTGTATTATTTAATTTGTAAAAGAAGACGCGCACCTGATTTTCATTCTTCGCTTTCCCCAGGGTTTGTATCACCTCCACGAAACTGGGAAAATGCACAGAGACATAAAGGTACAGCAGCTTTTTTTCAGAAATAAATCTTTGTCAAGTTGTTACAGTACAGTTGTGATCATATCTTCTTATACTGGGGGGGTCATGATGTGAACACGAGCTTAGATCAGTGTGTGTGTGTTCTCTCTGCAGGGAGCCAACATCCTTTTGACAGAGAGAGGAGATGTGAAACTGGGTCAGTGGTGATGGGCACACACACACACACACGTGCACATCTGCGTTACCTCTTTAACTACTCATGAAGTGTGCTTAACTAGGCCGGCCATGATGGATGATAGCCGCTCAGCTCCAGTGTGACCCTGCCTGTGTCTTCTCTTCTAGCTGACTTTGGAGTGGCAGCAGAGATCAGTGCCTCCGTAGCCAAAAGGAAGTCTTTTATAGGAACTCCCTACTGGTAAGACGGACAAAGCCACCTGTCCTCACCTGTCTGTAACAACAAAGTCATTACAAGAGTACTCACCCATTTAATAACGCACTTTCCTCTTTTTATTCTCTGCCAATAACAAAAACAAGATTTTCAAAAATGTAAGCAATAGATGGAAACACTTTTATCATTACACTTGTTTCATTATAAAACCATGGTTACTACACTACCCACAATGCAAAATGTTTTGCCACGTTCACATAATGTGGTACGGAACATGGTGATGGTGGTTTTCAGACACCGTCCGTTTTATTTAGTGCTGTTTATTTCAGCTTTTTAGATGATTATGAGACTCCCTGCAGTAAGTGCCACTGTGATGTTGACCTGAACTATATATAGTCAGAAAAGTTGAAACAAGTAAATGTGGACGATTTAAATAGATGTGAATGTGGTATTATGACCTCCGTGGTTGACAAAGGTGTTGATTGATCATGTTCTTACCCAGTAAAAGTAACGAGTACCACAAATATGTTCCTGGGCTTGTTGTGTGGTCATCTCCCCATTCATCTGCTCCTTAGTTAAAGCTTAGTCTGAAGTATTGCAAAATAAAAACCAAAGTGGCCTTTTGAGGCTGCCTTGAGGACTTCCACAATTTAGATTATATTTCCATTTCCATTGTTTAAAAACACATCAATGAGCCACACTGGGTGACATGTTCCTTCATTAGTATGAAGACACACACTGTAGTTCATTTTGAGTCAATCATACACAGTCCTGCTGCCAAAAATACTCACCAAGCACCAAATGTGGATTAATCGGCTGTTGAAAATAGCCCATCAAAAAAAATGCATATTTCTTTCAGTTTGTTTCACGTTTGAAAAAAAGTTTTTTTACAGTAGCCAGCTGTTTTAGGAAGTTACTGAGGCTTTAAAACCTGTTGCCACTCTGATGGCCCGCGGGCGGGCCATCAGAGTGGCAACGGCTAGTTATGTCTGGTACACAACTGCTCCCTTCAAGACAGGTACTGATGCGATATCTCATTAGAAAGCTACGGTTCGTGTGATTCGATTTATGCAAACCATTTCAAGATACAATCACAACAGCAGGTACAGTTAACGTCTCTGTCAACCATACACTGCAAAAATAGCCGAAAAAATATCGCTGTGACTCACCGATTTATGATTCATAACGGCTCCCTCGTGGATCCTACTCTTCCAAAAACGGTCTGGCTTGGTCGCTAAGGGTCCACTCGATCGATTCCAGTAAAAGATTTAGTCCAAAACACATTAGTACGTCCATAAACAGCCACGGGGGGCTGTTGCATCATTTAAAATTAGCCAGAAGATTTTGATAATCTTTGCTGCATTTCTCGTCATATCACTCGTTAAAATGTAAACACTGCGTCTCTGTGTCTCAAGATGGGACGCCTGCAAGTCTGCTGGTTAGATTGACACCTCATTTGACCCAATAGGAGCTTCTATAACCTGGTCACATTCTGGAACAGCCAACGAGAGTCCGCTTTGAAAGACAATGCCCGCCTCTCTTCTTTGGGTATATTCGAGCCAATTGGAAACAGATCCTGTTCAAACTCAGCTTCGTTATAGCGAATGAAATTACGAAGAGAACGCTATAATTTGCATATGGGGGGCTGCTGGGAAAATATCTGCAAAGTCAAATCTCACACCGCGAGTAAGCTTCTGGTCACGGATCTTGAAGTGCAGAGTGTAGTTGGTGAGAATCTGTGAAAGTTGACTGGTTAAATATGTTGTGTGTGTGTATATCACCATAAATCGACATAAACAAACTATAGTTCGAGTTTCGGACACGTATTGTATTCTTTGATTTTGACGTGGCGTCTACAAGCCTCCAAATGTGCATTTATATTTATTTCCTGTAGTATTGTCAAATTTCAACGTGTTCCAGGTCCTATGACGTCCTGCAGTCTTTTCGCTGTGTATCTAAGCTCCTAAGTGCCAGCCATAGATAACTGCTTCCATCTGTTGGCCAAAAGAAATCCAGGCAGAAAAAAAAGCCTTCTGTTTCAGTGTGTGGTAAACTATATAGCTCAATGCCAGTAGCACTTACAGTGATTCTGACGGTTTGAGAAGAAACTACAAAGTTAAAGTTAACATGTAACCAAAATGTGTCATATCAGAGGTGGACAACAATGGTAAGTTAATTTTGAAGTATCAATTAAAATGCCAATGTCCTTTTCAGTGTTTTATCTGATATTCCTCTCCTCTTCTTCTGTCCCCTTTGTGCAGGATGGCTCCGGAGGTGGCTGCAGTCGAAAAGAAGGGTGGCTACAACCACCTGTGTGACATCTGGGCCGTCGGCATCACCGCCATCGAGCTGGCGGAGCTCCAGCCTCCCATGTTTGACCTCCACCCAATGAGGTCAGTCAGCAGCAGGGACTTCAGCTCCAACTGGAAACAGACAGTTGTATCATAACTCTTGTGTTATGTAACAGCTTGGCTGCCTGCTGTGTATTGTGTTCCTGGACAGTCACTGCATGTAAATATTGAAGACATTTTTCCAGCCCGGTGACATTTCAAACAATGTTTCAGAGCGCTGATGTTGATGTCCAAGAGCAGCTTCCAGCCTCCAAGACTAAAGGATAAAACCAAATGGTGAGTTTAACTGTCTGTGTTCAGCATGTATTGAGACCAATTGTTTTCCAATCTCATCAATATCTTCTTGAGGTACAATATGTTCACTCTCTGTTGCTCTCTGCAGGTCGGCAGGTTTCCAAAGCTTTGTGAAGATGTCTCTCATTAAAAGCCCTCGTAAACGGCCCTCAGCTGAGATGCTACTGCAGGTTAGTTGCTCTTTTAAGCTTTCCATTAACAAGTCACCTGTCTCCATACATGCACCATACATAAATGGCATTTTAACCCGTACATATTCAGAGAAGATTGATTCTCTTTATGATGACACACGATAAAGCTGGGTGATGTTGCGCAGGTGTTATTTTTACCTCATGATCCCATATTTAAAGGAGCAATATACGATTTTTAGAGCATTAACATAGCAGCAAAGAAAGTGTGTGGCTCAGACGTCGCCATTTTGATAGGCAATTATAATGCTCCAAATCTTGTATTATGCATATTTTGCATGACTTTACAGACAAGAAAAAGATGTTAAGAAAAGCTTTTAAAAATGTTGGCGATAGTTTTCTCTTTTCCCTTTGGAGACACTTCAAAACAACTTGATTTGTGTCTGGATTTCCTCCCATAATTACATTTATGTTCAATACATGTATGCAATATGGCCCAGCAAGATTTTTTGTCAACAGCTTTGTTATTTCTTAATTATAAACAACCTTTATTTTGATCTGGGCCTCTCTCCAATACAACCTCAGTTTAGACTATTTTTTTTTAGAGATGGGATTCAGATATAGTTCATTCAAACTAATGTTAAGTATAAATTTAACACAGGCAGTCAAATGTATTGAATTTAACAGTAACCGATAGAAGCTCTGTGTCTTATCCTTAAACTGCAGTCTGTCTGATCAATGATCACGTCAGTGTTTTGTGAAGACATACGTTTGCCTGGGGTTACAGCTGATGGCATTCCTGTTCATCTTTTCAGTAACTTTTGGTTGTACAACTGTTTGTTGCACAAAACAAGACGTCAGCTTGGACTCTGGGAAACTGTGATGGGCATTTTTCCCTTTTTCTCTGATGTTCGGTAGACAAAACAATGACTCAAGTAATCATAAAAGAGGTCTGGAACCAGCCTAACAATGTCCTTCCGAAGACTGAAATTCTGACGATTAGGAGGCTAGTCAGTGTGGATCTGACATAATCGTGCATGATTCTTTGTAACTGTTCAAGGTCATGATCTGTAACTTGTTCCTCCAGCATCCGTTCGTGACACAGCTCCTGACCCGCAACCTGGTCATTGAGCTGCTGGACATGGCCAACAACCCTGAGCTCCACACAGGCCACACGCACAGCATGGATGACAACGAGCTGGAGGTCAGTACTGCGAGGAGGGGGAAAGGACTTTAAAGCAGTGTAACTATACCGTGACTCCTGAACCAAATGTCTGTTCTGTGTGCTCACAACAAACAAGCTGCAGGATGGAGACAGTCCCATTCAGTGTGTCATCTAATTGATCTGTTGACAGGTTGGGGAAGTGGCTCCTGACAAGATTCAGTCAGCAGGGAAACACCTGCCTATAGAGAGGACCCTGTCTGAAGAACAATGTGAGGACACACACACACACTTTAAAGGAACGCTCTGACATTTTGAGTTGTTTAGTTAGTGTAAATGAGACGAAAAAAAGTTCCACCAAGTGGTTCGACACTTAGCCACACTATACTTTGTATTCAGAGCCGATAAGCTAATGTCCTGTTAGCATGCTAACATACTAAACTAAGATGGTAAACATTATACCTACTGAACATCAAGCATGCTAGCCTTATCACTGTGTGGTGTTTGCATGTAACTCAAAGCATCGCTGTGCCAGCTACAACCTTACAGAGCCGCTAGCATGGCTTAAGACTCTCCCTACTTCCAGTCTTTATGCTAAGCTAAGCTAATAACATTGTGACTCCAACTTTTTAGTCGCACAGTCATAAAGCTGGAAACCAGGAAAGAAACTGAATACGCATATTTCCCAAAATGCTGAACTACTCATCTCAAACTACTTCATGTACAGCATAATAATTTGTTTTTATGAACTTATTATAATTATTGTAATGTCAACAACACCCACAAGAGAACACCAACATTATCACTGTAAACACCGTGACATCTAAATGACAAACATTATATATTATGGGCAGCCAGTCTTCACGGAGCTCTGCATCTTTGCGTGTGAATATATATAATCCATATATATCTTAAATATTGCACAGTAATACTTTGTTTCTGACTCACTGTATGCACGCATGTCTAAATATACTGTGTGTCTGTTGTACTGGCTGAAGAGTGGCTTCATTGTACTCCATGACCCCCAGTATTCAGTGCTGTAATCTCCATAATATGAATGAGGACAAAAGCCTCTCAGTCAGCCTGCTGACGGCTGCCCTGGTCCTGTAAACCGTCCATACATGTGGGACGAAGGCTGCGTCAGAGAGGCACTGAGAACATGCCATTGGTGTGTGACAGACAGTGGTACTTCTATGCACTGGCTGCAGTGACTTCATACCGCTGCTGCTACCAATAGTCTTCTTGTGGCGTAAGGGCTTCTGGTGCGACAGTCTGGCTTCACACTCTGCCCAGTACCAAATCATAGATCAACCTGACCTCAACTTCCCCTATACACAGTGTGCTATTCATAGATACCCAAGCCACAAGCACTTTCAAACCGTGCACCTCAGTTTGACCAATATCACACTGCTAGTGCTGTTACTACTGCTAATGCTAGCGCAGTGTTGGGAACGTAGAGGAGCGTGTTTGGGTTATCAGCATCTAAGAAACTGAATTCTTGACATCAATAGAATTATTAATGTAAGTAACAATTATTAATGATTATTAATAACAACGGGGCACCACCCTGCGAACAGGGACCAATAACTAAACGATAAAACTAAGTCTCATAATTAGTGTTCACTCATAATGTCAGTAGTCTGAGCACGATTGCACATTCAGAGTGAAAGTGAAGGTTTAAGTTCGAGCACAGGCTACTACATCCAGTTATCATTACACACATACACAAGTAATCACAGACAACTGCTCTTTAAAATATAACAGTTTATTAAATCAAAATAATAAATGATCAAATCAAGTAATATTGCAACCAACAAACACGATCATACACTTTTATGTGTCTAATACCTAAAGTCAAATGAATAAAATGGGGTAAGGAGATATATACACAAATGTGTGGGTGTATATGTATGTATGTGTGTGTGTGTGTGAGAGAGAATCTGTGTGTGACACGAGGGGGTGTAACCTATTCCATCAGTGATGAAAAGGGGAGGGCCAATCTAGAACTACAGCCTAGAACTACAAACCAAGATGGCGGACTTTAGTGACCTAGACCAAAATGGCTGAGAGGTGGCTGTGTTTGTGACCACGTGTGACGGCGCAGCACGTGTGTCGGGACAATAGATAGGTTCACCCAATATCAGAGGCTCTAACTAAGTGTGTGCAGGTTAAGAGGGAGAGGGAGAAAAAGAGAGAGAGAGAAATCAACTCTGCTGCGATGTCGTAAATGAGTGAGAACAGCTGGTCTTATCCTGCACAAGTCTGCCGTCGTCTGTCTGAACTGATGGCAGCTAATGCAGTGATAGCCACGGCTCTACACCTACTCACAGAGTCGATTTAAGGAAGAGAGAATAAACCAAAATAAAATAAATCCCCAAAACAAAACTGATCTTTACCACTGCGGTGAGGTGAGCGTATTGCTGTCTTATCACCCTGAAACTCGGTCGGCGAGACGAGGGTCCAGCCACCGTGGGTTTCAGTCTTTAAAGTGATAGACTCACAAACTCCACATTCACTAGCAGCGACGGATCTAATGCAAACAGTTACAGCAGGAAATACACAATATAGCGGGGCTCCGTGGTCCGCGATGGTTGCGCAATAACACGATATAACACGACAGTGACTTAACACAACAAGATATGGGAATAACAATGCATAAATGAATAACTTAGATTAAACTAAGGTTAAATTAAGCTAAGCTAAGCCCAGACACCTTGACTCTTACTTTGAGAAGCGTCGTTGAAAGGGGTCAGTTTCCGTGGAGGAATCGTTCGTTCCTCCAGGGATGAGGGCTGGTGTCGGCACGGCTTCGGAGCTGACTCGGTCTCCTCGCTGCAGAGAGGGACCGGTGTTTCAACTTCGGCTGAGGCACGTTGTCGTTTCGTTCCTCTTCGGCAATCTTCGGAGAGGAAATAGGTTTACTCGTCCTTCTGCCGGTGGTGTGCACACAAAGATCGCGGAGAACTGATCACGGAAGTTATTTGTTCTTGCGGGATAGGGTCCTTAAACTCAGAATAAACACAGTCTGTTTCGACCAGCGAATGTCACGTGTGACCTGAGTTGAGGGTTGAGGCCGGCGGTCCTCATGAATCTTCTTGTAGCTAGCGTGGTGCTGGAGGAAGAGGCGTGGGTCTTCTTATCCCAGGACGAAGTCCAGAGGGAAGAGGGCGATTCTCGCCGTGAGAGCGCTTATAACCAGGTCGACACAAACAGCGGGGGGCACTTTCTTGGCCAATGAAGGGCCAGCGTCAGGTTTTGGCCGGAGCTGGGGGTGTGGTCATCCTAGGTGGAGTCTCTGGCAGATCTCAGGTCAGGCGTTTGTTGAGGAAGGAAAAACATGGCTGCTCCTGTTTGGAAAACGCATGTGAGGGACTCAGCCAGCCAGGAGGTGTCGCCAGACCCCAACAGCGGTTACCACTGCTGATTATTATTACAGATTTGTAATCTTCATTAATCGGTTTGCATTTCAGATAGGTGAACTCCTTGTACAGCTGTTTGTGCTAGACTTAAGAGTCTACAGCGATGCTAGCGGCTGTGTGTGGCTGTATCTAACGCTGGCATGGTGTCATGACATGTCAGTTTTTAGCCTCAGCTGCACTTTGTGTGGGAATGTTTTTAGTTTAGTAGGTATTACGTGATCAACCAAAGTTTTGCGCAAATTTAAATTTTGCCGTCACCAAGGTTGTTAAAATTCAGCCTGAGAGGAACATGAATGGACCAAATGTCTTGGCAATCCATCAAACAGTTGTTGAGACATTTCCCTTAAAACCACCAATGTCAACCTGCAGTTTGCGCTAGAGGAAAACTAGGGTGATCACCAAAGTCAATAGGTTTCATCCTCAGGGAACCACAATTGTCTTCATGCCAAATGTTGTTCCAATACATCGAGCAGATGTTAAGATATTTTCAAAGAGAACTTTGAATTGCTGGTAATGAGGAGAATTCAGAGGATCACCAAAGTCATTAAGCTTCATCCGCTGGGTACCATGAATATATGTACCAAAGTTCATAGAAATCCATCGAAAAGCTGTTAAAAGCTGATATTTCTCTCTGGACCAAAGTGGTGGACGGACCAACAGACAAAGACACAGCCATGCTGCAAAGGCAACAAGACACACAAAATAGCAGTGCAACAACAAGGCATCACCATGGTGCGAATAACATAAAGCACCAGTGAAGGTTGGGGAGGCTGCTGGCAGCTCTGCTGTGTAATACAGCACAGAGCTTTCGAATCAGCCCCCCCCCCCCAAAGTACGTTGCCAAGCAGCAACAGTGGATCTTTGACCAAAAAAGGACACATTATGTTCACCGGGATGGAATTTATATTGCAAGGATGTTTCAAGTTCTTGCAAGTTGATCTTCACACTGTAGTGACGCCACTGACTGCTAGGAAGGTGGAAAATAATTAAAAACATTCAAAATAAATAGTGTTTTTGTTTGTTCATGACAAACATTCTCCATTCCTTTAGTGGGTAGTGTATTTTTGACATACATGTTGAATAAATCAAGACATTTTGCAATCAGTTTCTAATCAGCAAAGAAAATAACTAAGGCAATAACTAATAAGGCAAGTTTATTTGTATAGCACATTTCAACAACAAGGTAATTCAAAGTGCTTCACATAAAAGCATCAAAACATAAGGCAAAAGAAAAGGAGATTTAAGAACATTCATTAAAACATTAAAAAACAGTGTAAGAAATAAAATGCAGTCGTAAAATGCAGAAATGCAGGAAATTGATTAATATATTAATTGAATGTGGTTCAATTAAAGGCAGCAGCAAACAGAAAAGTCTTCAATCTTGATTTAAATGAGCTGAGGGTCTCAGCAGACCTGCAGCTTTCTGGGACTTTGTTCCAGATATGTGGCCCAGAAAAACTGAACGCTGCTTCTCCATGTTTAGTTCTGACTCTGGGAACAGAAAGTAGACCGGTCCCAGACGACCTGAGGGGTCTGGATGGTTCATAAGGTAGCAGCAGATCAGAGATGTATTTTGGCCCTAAACCATTCAGTGTTTTGTAAACCAACAGCAGGATTTTAAAGTCAATTCTTTGTTGGACAGGAAGCCAGTGCAAAGACACTAGAACTGGGGTGATGTGATCCACCCTCCTGGTCTTAGTGAGGACTCGAGCTGCAGCGTTCTGAATCAGCTGCAGCTTTCTGACGGACTTTTTACAGAGACCTGTAAACACACCGTTACAGTAGTCCAGTCTGCTGAAGATAAATGCGTGGTCAAGTTTTTCCAAATCCTGTTGAGACATAAGTCCTCTAATCCTTGATATATTCTTCAGGTGATAGTAGGCTGATTTTGTAATTGTCTTGATATGGCTGTTCAGGTTGAGGTCTGAATCCATAACTACACCTAGATTTCTGGCTTGGTTTGTGGGTTTTAACATCAGTGATTGAAGCTGAGCGGTGATTCTCAATTGTTCGTCCTTGGTACCAAAAACAATTACTTCTGTTTTATCTTTGTTTAATTGAAGACAATTCTGGCATATCCAGTTGTTGATTTGTTCAATGCAGTTACCCAGCCCTTGTATGGGATTATAGTCCCCTGGTGACATAGTTATGTAGATTTGTGTATCGTCTGCATAATTATGATAACACACTTTGTTGTTTTCCATAATCTGAGCTAGTGGAAGCATGTAGATGTTGAACAGAAGAGGCCCCAGTATTGAACCTTGGGGAACACCACGTCATTTTAGTCAGCTCTGATGTGTAATCAGCTACAGACACAAAGTATTCTCAGTCCTTCAAGTAGGATTCAAACCAGTTAAGACCTTCTGGTATCGAGTTCTAAACTTTAAAATTATGATAGAAGTTTCATCTATTAATGCAGGCATTCAGAAATGTACACCGTGGAAGATAACTGAGCAGAGACGAGACAGCTACTTCCTCTTTCTGGTTCACTAGTTCCCCCATCAGGTTCAGGTTACTTTTATTTGTACCCGTAGGTAGACTTGGTTTGCAATAGAAGGCGAGGCATCCATCTCGACACACATTACAATAAACACAGACAACAAGACAAACATGATAAAAGTACACATCCTCTGCTTCATGGTTCTCTGCGCTTACATGGCGATCTGCTTCTTCCTGTTAACCACGTCTCAGTCAAGTCATCAGAGAAACCAAAGTATGATACTTAAGCTATAAGCTAGTCTTCCGAATAAATGTGAAAATGGATATGTATGTTGGTGTGTTTTTTCAAAAAACATCTGAGATGCAAAATATTATGAAATGCCCCGTAAAATTGTATACACACCTTGAAGCAATCAACCATGAATACATGATATAAGCAAATACTTGTATTGTAATGAAATACTATTCATTACAGTACATTTCTTTAAAGGAAATTTGGATGATTAAAATCCAAAGTTAAGGCTTTAATGACAGTCGCTCGTCAACTTATGTCCCAAGTTCATATTTTGACCTGATGGTGTCGCTAGAGGAAAGTTCATGGAGGGTTCAGTCCTCTGGAAAGCGTACGTGTACTAAATCAGACCATTGGAATGTAATATTTTGTGCATGCATTCTGGTGACATTTAATAAACGTTCAGGTGGTCTCGAACAATGATGGACTCCCAGTCTTGACTGCCCATGACAAATTAGATCGAAATCTGTTCAGTAGTTTCTGAAGATTATTGTGTAATGTGTTTAATCAAGAAGAAATGTGTCTAAACAAAATAACTTCCAAGAGACACAAAACTACAGAGATGTGTTATGACTACAAAGAGACACAACATACAAAAAGAGACTCAACAACTATGACGTACTGTATGTGCATCTTGGTCCTGTGTAGAAGAGGTGGTTGGGCCTTTTGTATGTCTTTGCCCAGGGGTCCATTGTCTCATAATCCCCCCCATGCAACCAAACCCTGACAAAGTAAATTTCAATGTTTTTAAGTTAGCTGGCATATCAGGCAAAATGTGCAATTTATCTAGCTTTTAATTAGCTTAAGTAAATACTGTATGTTGTGAGCTGTTAAATGTGAATAGTATCATGGACATTTAAAAACGTTTCTGTGTGAAAATTGCTCAACACTCTTCATTCTCATCACGTTTTCTTTGCAGTCGACCAAGTGAAGTTTGGGCCTCCGCTGAGGAAAGTCACTGAGCCTTATCCCGATTTGGTGAGGTTCTTTTCCTGCAAGGTATTTTTGTGACAGAGATGTATACTGATGATATACATTAATATGACCATGGACTGTGTGTCTCCCCCCCCCCCCTTCAGCAGGGCTCCTATGATGATGACTGGAGTCTGTCTGGAGGCGAAGACAACTCACCGTGAGCCTTCTCTCTGTTTTCTTCTTCACGACTCTACTTTCGTTCTGTTCTGGGAATGTTATGCTTTTAAGCTGTCGAGATGTCACATCTGTAAAGGATGCCTTCTTCGAAGCTATCAGTAATTCATCCTATGACAACATTGGACTAATTACCCAAATTCCTCTCCTGTCAACGATACACTCTGATCATGTTTTTCAAGTGGCCAGTAGTGGCCCCGAATCCAAAGACTTCCTCCCAGCTTTAGAACTGTGTTAAATTCTAAATGAGATCCCAACAGTGAACAGAGCATGGATGTTTCAAAGGGGACCTCCACTGATTTTACAACCTTGAGTTGGGAAATACTACTGCTTATATGAAAAAAGTAGTATGAAGCCTTAAGTGTCTCCAGAGGGAGCTGTGTGAAGTCTGATAAATGTCCTCAAGTGATGTCACACTTTCCATTCATTGAATATCCAAACAACTATTTTCGCCATTTGCTGCTATTAGTTGCCTACGTCCAAAAAGTTCTTTAGGCTTCTGTGTTTTACCAGTAAAAGTCATCAATTCTGTTTAAGACTTTTTAAAACCTTTATCACAACCTGAAATGATGTGAAATTAGTTTGTCTTCGTCATTTTACAATTATTTTCTTTGTGTGTGCGTGTAGTGAAAATCTCTTCCTGGGAAAAAGAGTGTCATGTGACCTGCAATTTAAAGTGTGGCCGCGACATCAAAATTGCCAAATTGCTTTTCGGGGATTTGGTAGCACTAATGTGCACTATAGCAAGATCAGGGTGTATCTTTAATGACAGAATATGGGATAGAATAGTGTAGTCCTATGGACTGATGTAGTGGGCTGATGTAATATGTTTTGTTTTTGAAAGCAGCAGGAGAAGCTATGGTAGAATCATTTCTAATGTTAGATCAGATATTTAGCAATACTATTATTGGTAATATTTGTAGTATTCTATCAGTTATATTAACATTGTACTCACCAAAGTAGTCACTGAGATCTGGGAACACTTGTTGGTTGTAAACAAAGCAACAATTTATCAAGATAATCCAAACCACTGATGCCGTTCAGGGCTATGTGTAGCCCAGTGAGCCCTTCTGTAGTGACCGAAAGTACGACACTTCAATCAACCATGTTTCCCCTCGTCACTGTTGTAGTGACACCTGAATCACTAGGTTAGGGAAAATGGCTCCGCTAAATAAAAAAATTGAAATTAAGATTTAATGAATGAGATATCTACATGTATTATTTGTGGTGGGCACAAAATTTAATGTGTGTAATGCAATTCCTTATTGCTTTTGGGGGCTGTCCATCTTTGCTTCCATTGCACACATTTTTTGGGAACATTTACTTTAAAATATAACACCTTTAGTCACGTTCGAAGAAATGTGTCTGGGAACAGATCCATTAGTGGAACCCTTAACCCACTGATGAGTAATTTTATAACCAGTAAATCACTTCTTATTCAAAATGCTCCACGTAGGACTCCTAAACATAGTACTTCTAAAATGTTGTAAAAAGTTAGCAATTACCTAGGTGAGTACATTGTTATCATTACTGATGGAAATTATTGTGAAAACTAAGAAGAATAAAATCTGAGTTGTAATAAAGTGGAATTATCCTTTAGTTTGGCACAGAACATCAGCAGTCCTAATATCCTCGGACTAGTAGTGGACCCCCCTTTGTTGTGGGCCATTCAGGCCCGTAGTCAGATAAACACCAGGTGTTCCTGTTGCAGGAGCCTGTTGGAATGTGTGGAGCAAGCTCTGCAGCTGAGGTAGGCAACGTCCATCAACTCCAGCCTCTCCTAACAGCAGTGCGCCACTCCCCCTGTCCCACATGAATTCACCTGAAATCAACTTGTTGTTGTGATCGTTTTTATGATTTGAGTAGAAGCTAATGCCAAACATCTTTGACATAATCAGTGGGTTTGTGTTCCCGCTCCACTAATCCCATCATCAAAAGTCCTGAACTGGATGTGGATGTGATTCAGCACAAACTCACTGCTCCTCTGCTTTTTGGGCCTTTTGTCTGTTTGTTTTTTTGGTGTTTCGTCAAGATGTTTTTGCCTGTGCTGCTGTTGCCCCACCCTCAGCATCTTCTGCATTTGTTGTCCAGTTCGTCGCCATGACGCTTGAATTGGAAACTTGATTGGGATTCTTTTTTTTTTTTGGAGCCTGATCAGGACATTGCTCTTCCTTTGTCTTTCAGGAGTTTAACCATTAGAAGGGCGCCATCTACTGATGTGAGTGGTAATTACACAACCATAAACTGAAGCTGTGATCCAATTGCATACTACATACTGGTTCGATCCATAAGTTTGTGTTTACACCTTAAAAAAACACAAATTATACTTGACTGCACCAGCGAGAAGACTTGACAGAACAGATACAATGTATTTTAGCTATAAATCTGACAACAGAACACTTAACGTATAGGAAACTCAAAATTGTAAATTTGTGGCCTTTTAACTTTAAAATCTTTCTTCCCTGCTTCAAACGTTGTGAATTCTAATGACAGATTAAAAATATGAATCCTGCTACAAACGGTTCAGTCACAGACTCGATACAAAACCACTAGGGTCTGTATGACAAATTGTTTCTCATGCACAAGGATATGTGACATGTAACAAAGGACGCTGAGAGGAGCCAAACCACAGATGTGTGGTATGTCAGGGCGCCCAAATCAAGTGTTAAAATGAGTTTAGCACTGAAAGCGAAGCTGCATTTGAAACTTAAAGAGACAAACTGACCATTTAGTTACTGGTTGGGTTCAATCTGGACATACTATTTTCATTTTACACCAGTATAATCTTCTCCTAAAACACCAGAAAACCTACTTGGTGCGGCATTACATTGCTGTGTTGGTCATTTTGTTGGACCCCCATCAAGGCACTCCCAAGAGACCGGCTGTGGGTCTGTGCATTCCTCACATCTGGGTCATGTCAGCAGAGGAACTGAACTGGGAACTGGGAAGGAACTGGGAACAACCACAGAGTAACTCTTTGTGTTTCTGTTTCTTCACATTTTGGACAAGTCTAGATGGAACAACAGCTCATTGCTGCAAGTTACACCAACAGCCAGCTGAGACTGACAGTTTAGTGTGCTGAAGACAGAGTGTTAACACTTTGGTACTGAACTATATAAATTCATTTACCAAATTACCACAGTTGCACCCTGTGCCCAACTTAGCTAGCTAGTTAGCTAGCTGACTTGCTAGCTACGCACGGCTAGCTAAAAACACCTTGCTAGGGATTTAGCGTCTTGTTTCTCTCGTCAGTCACTGTCAATCCACCTACTTTGTGCATATTTCCCACTTCTACTAAAGCGAAAAAACTTACTATTACTTCATGTAATGCTTCACTCAATCATATTTAATGTCTTATTGTGTGTGGCTAATGACTGATGTGCTGAAGGGTTAAGTACTCATAGTGATGAAGGTTAGCATTTTGGTTTCATAGCTGAAAACCTTGTATTTGTGTTTAGTGACACATCGGTTTCTTCCTTTTTGAATGTAAAAATGTTCACTTCATTCTCGAATAAGATTCTCTTTTTAGCTATGAACACACATAATATTCAACATGCACCTGCAGGTTGAAGACATTGAAACTGTCACAAAGCAGAAATTATTTGTGATTACCGTACTCTAAACCAAGAATGTTTTGATAAACATAAAATAAATCAAAATGTACTTGTACCTCATTTGCATATGAAGAACCATGTTTATTGGCACGCAGACAGAACACATCACATCATCCTGATGTGCTAGAACTGATGTCATACAAGTTCTGCTGCTGCTTTGTCATTTTATTGCTAACAAGTGGGCAGAGAAGACATATTGATCTCCTAGCGAAACCAAACTCGACAAATCGAACCAACTCGACAAAGCCTTCGTGATGCTGGTAAGTCACTGTTTGTTTCTCCCTCATGTAAAAAAAGTGTGAAAACTTCACGGTACAACATGAAGATGCGTTTATGAACAGAAAGCATGTGCTGATGCTCCTTTTTTCAATAGTTCTCATATTGAAAGTTAGATATTATTCAAGAAAACTGTTAAAGATGTGATGAAACAACCAAAGTGTAGGTGAACTCTCACTTATACTGCAGTCTCATTGTGTGTGTGTAATGTGGTTCTCGCACAATCCATATGTGCATGTCCTAAACAGATGAATAAAGGCGACCTGCTCCCCAGCAACTATACGCTGCAGAAATTAATGGGACGGTGAGCCTTCGGAGAAGTGCTCAAATGTGTCAAAGAGGACACCAACGAGACTGTTGCTGTAAAGATCCCTCAATTCGGCGAGAGCCTCGACGATTAAGTAATTACACATCAGCATGTTTATACAGCTTTTTATCTAAATATCAAAAATCTTTCTCCTGAGATTAAAGCTTGTGTCAACAACTACTCGTCACACTTGTGTTCGCCAGTTGTCTGTCCTGAACGAGTCCTGGTCGACAGTAAAGCTGTTGAGAATAAAACTCATGTTGAGGAGAAAACTCAGGTGAACAGACTTAGGTCGAGGCGTTTAGCTCAATTCAAGCAATAAGGTTTATTTGTAACAGAAGTATTATGTCCAGCAGTTAAACGTGCACGGACCTAGAAAAGTTCACTCTGTAGGAGCGAATGAAAAGCTAAAAGGCGCTTAGACAGAGTGCGCATGCGTGTTAAAGGTTCTTCTGATGGAAGCCTATTGGTTAAAGCAAAGTTGGAGGCGGATCTGTTTCTATCTTTCAGACAGCCTGTTGGAGCTCTGGGCATCTCCGCCCACACTGGCTCACGTCCGGGACCGCCTTCTCTGGAACGTCAGTGTGTCTGCATATTGTTAACACTTAAGGTGCCGGAAAAGGGTGCAGTTCTAAGCTATTTCGAAGTCTCTGTGTGAATAGATAAAGAGAACTCTTCTCCGACTCTAAGATGGCAGTTTCCGCCCTAATCTGGTGGTTTAAGCAAGTGTTTCTTTCAGAGCCACTGTATCTGTTTCTATCGTGCGAACAGGCGACGGAATGCCCTGCTCGGAGTTTTTGACCTACTTACAGTGACCTCACAACTCCGCAATATAAGCTTACAAGTATAGCGCATATTATTTAACATTGAATGAATATATTTTTATTTACGAAGCGCAGCCACTCAGGGTGAAGCTCATCGACTTCGGACTGGCTGTTCCGTCCTGTAGTGTGACGCAGGGCAAACGACGAGTCGCTGACTCTGTGCTGCTGTTTTCCCTCCAATTTGCCTGTCACCTGATCCAGCTCACTTGTGCGTCGTGTCTGTTTCTCCGCACACCCCTTTTTTTTTTTTTTCTTTTTTTTTTTTTTCTAGTTTCAATTGATCTACTAATAGTACGATGTCAGCCAACACGTACTAGAACTTTTAGGTTTTTGCGTCCCCCAGATCAGTTAGCCTGCTGGGATACTACTGGCTCGTTTGTTAGCCCTGGGCTCTGAAGCTAACTAACGCCATGGAGATTACAGATATAGAGTGTCATACTGTACGTCAAACTGAAAACCACCGTCTGTGAATTCAGCTTCCACCTTTAATACCTGGACAAGGCTGTGGACTATGGACTGGAGCCCAATTGTCCACCAGATCTGCTATGGCTTCACTCACCTCTCCATCCGACTGTGTCAGCTGCGCCCGCCTGGTGGATAAAATCACAGAGTTTGAGGGAAGAATATCCACGCTCTACAGGATCCAGTATGCCGAGAACCTCATGGACACATCATCTTCGGTCCATCACTAACTGACACAGCCAGCGACCGCGTGCATGATTCCATCGCTTCCAGTCCTGCTGCCGCGGCCCCTCCTCCGGTCGCAGCTCCTGAGGCTTCCTGGCTACGGCTCGGAGCTAAGCCTAAAGCCCTGGTCAGCTCTACTCCATCACATCACGAGCCCTGGTCCCTGGTCTGTGCTCGCGGCAGCCGGAGAGGGAGACCCTCATCTCCTACACCCCATGGCTTCGATGTCCAGCTGAAGAATGGATTTAACGCCCTTGCCCTGCGCGACTTCCCTCCTCTGACTACGGACTCCCCTTCCTACATCATCCCAGCTGCCGCCTCGGGGGACCCACAGCCACGGGTCCACCGACATCCCTACGGCAGTCATTCCTGAGCCCTCCTCTCGTTCGAGGTGCTGCACGAGTGATCCGTCCTATTGCACATACCCCCAAAGCTTCCTGTGCTGATGACGACACAGTGTCTTCCCCCATCAAAATGTGCCTGATTAATGCACGCTCTATAATAAACAAGGCTCACATTTTAAATGACTTGTTCACAAGTCATAATTTGGCTCTTTTATTTCTGACCGAGACCTGGCAACGGAGTATGGAATGCATCCATTTTAATGAACTCTGCCCTGTGGACTGCTCTTATGTTGGGACACCGCGTTTGACAGTCCGCGGTGGAGGCCTCGCCATGGTCTGGAAGAATCAGCTTTCCTGCCAATTGGGGAGCACAGAATCCTATGCTACTTTTGAGCTGCAGCTCACTAAAGTGGGCCGACTAAAGCCTTTTTTCTGTTTTTTTATTTACCAACCTCCAGGTCCAGGAGTTCACAGACTTTCTGACCTCTATTATCAAGCTAGACAAAGTGCTTCTGGTTGGTGATTTTAATCTGCATATCAATGACACCACAGACTGTATTGCTGCAGAGTTTCTCAATATTACTGAATCTTTTAATTTCACGCAACATATTTCTGGCACCACTCACAGGGGTGGTCACACCTTAGACCTTGTGTTCTCGCTGGGTCTTGATATTGATAATACCCGTTGTGAGGACCTATTGATCAGTGACCATAAATGTATTTTCTTTGATCTTTCTGTCAATGCTGACCCCTTGTGTCTGAAACAAACATTCCACTCCCGCATTATTACTCAGAGTACAGCTGATCAGTTCTCTATGCACTTCTGCTGTGATATTAACACAAATCTCAATGATGTTGAACTCTTGATACAGTCATTTAATGAACATTGCACCACTTTGCTGGATAAAGTGGCACCTCTTAAGGAAAGGACCAGGGCAGCCTATAACACTTCTCCGTGGATGACAGACGCTGTGTGCAGCCTGAGACAGAAGTGTCGCAGGACAGAGCGGCTCTGGAAAGCTACTGGGCTAGAAGTGCATCGTTCATATCTCAAAGACCTCAGAGTTTCTTTTAATACTGGAGTAAAGGAAGCTAGAACTGCTTATTTTGCCAACCTAATCTCTTCTTCAAAGAGAAATCCCAAGATTCTGTTTGACACAATTAAGAGAATTGTTTCACCGTCTGTCTCTACATTACCATGCTGTTCTGTTGACGATTGCAACAAATTCCTTATCTATTTTATTGATAAGGTAATGGGTATTAGGTCTGGCATTCAGCCTGGGATCTGTTCATCTACATGTAGCTCCTCACAATCTCCTGCTGTTCTGGACTCTTTCCAGCCTATCAGCCTTCAAGACCTGATGAACTTAATGAACAAAACAAAGCCGTCATCTTGCCCTCTGGATATAATACCATCCTCTCTATTTAAGAAAGTTCTGCTAACTATTGGCCCTGCAGTAACATCTATTGTCAATTCCTCATTGTCTACAGGAATTGTCCCTTCCTATTTCAAACATGCCACTATCCAGCCCATATTAAAGAAACCTAACTTAGATCCAGCTTTGCCCATGAACTACAGGCCCATATCAAAACTGCCTTTCTTGTCAAATTTTAGAGAAAGTGGTGGCTAAACAACTTACTGCTGCACTGGAGAGGCACAACATGTACGACAAGTTCCAGTCTGGGTTTCGTAAGCAACACTCTACTGAAACCGCTCTCCTGAGGGTTTCAAATGACATTCTCATGTGTGCTGATGCAGGTGACTGCTCTGTGTTAGTTCTTCTGGACCTCAGTTCTGCATTTGACACTGTAGACCATAACATCCTGATCAAGAGGCTACGTGATTGGGTGGGCATATCTGGCATAGCGTTAGCCTGGTTTACATCTTACCTCAATGACAGAAGTTTCAATGTCTCTGTGGGTGATTTTGTGTCCGTTACCTCTCCACTGTCTTGTGGTGTACCGCAGGGCTCGGTTCTGGGGCCTCTGTTATTTTCCCTTTATCTGTTACCTTTGGGGCAGATTTCTAAAAAGCTATAATGTTGTTAGATCCTGGGATACTTCTGGCCCGATACGGGGCTACTTACTGACTCAGCTCTCTATTAAAAGATTGTCGAGCTGGTGTTCTTGCGAGGGAACTCGCCTGGCTCCGCTAACTGCCGTTACTCCCGACGTCTACCCTGCTTCCTCCGGTCTGAGCGCACTCGGCCGAGAGACCAGTCCTGGCCCCGGGCGCTCTCACCAGTCGCGTCGGTTATGGCAGCTTCCCTCTTATGGATCCGTGCTCTTGGTAAATGCCAGGTTAGGTTTTAACGGCTAGGATTACTTCTTTCTAAAACCGTAAGGGGTTGTTAAGTGGATTCGGTCTCTAGGATAACCTTTCAGAACTCAGTTGTTAGACATACTTTAACCTTTTACTGCCACGAGGAACTTTTTACTACTTGAGCAAATGAATGCACTTGAGAAATTTACTTTAAATGCAGATTAGATATTTATTGCAGGTTATATTTAGTTAGTTTGCAAGGGTTAAAGCTACAGCTCACATAAAATATCACTACACTTGATTCGTTATGTTAATTTTCTTCTCAGGTTATACTCATTAGTTTTAGTGGCCGAGATGGCTCGGTTGGAGCTGGATGTTCAATGGTGCGATGAAAAGGTTCTTTTGGAGTTGTTAGGAGCGAAGGTCCGGCCGGACCCTCAGTCCTCCAGCTCTCGCAGCGAAGTCCGTTCAACAGTCCTCAAAACTCAGTACAAAGTCTTTCTAGGGCTGCTGCGTCTTCTCCGTTGTCCAGTTGTTAAGAATCGAGCAGTGGGGAGAGGAAACCTCCGTCTTTAAATCTTATTGTCCACGAACAGCGGTCTTCTTTCCGTGAACAGAGACGAAGTCCTCAATACATCAGTTACGATTGTCCGTATCTCCTCATCGGTGCACTTGGACGGCACCCGTGTTGAAATCCCAGTTTGCCGTTTGCAAGTCACTTCTTTTATAACACTTTTGGGCTGTCAGCCCCCTCCTGTTCAATACATGATCTCATCCCCCCACCCTCTGGAGAGGGCGTTGGGTTCGAACATGTCCGGACATGTCCAGGCTTCATCCTGTATCATGCCTCTATGACTCATCTCTTGCAACAGTCTGTTCCTATTTTCTGCAAGTCATCCTGACTAGCACTTTTATCGCAGCTCCGGTTACACAAGACATTTGTTAAACACTTATTACAATTGTTAAATCACTCTATGCATTTACACATTCGTTACATATTGATTAAACATTTCCTGCGCAATCTTGGGATTTTCTTTGATCTATCCATGTCATTTGACCCTCATGTTAAGCAGCTGTCCAGGTCATGTTTCTTCCATCTAAGAAATATCAGTAAACTGAGATCTGTAGTAGCAACACCTGAATTAGAGATGATCATACACACAGTTATCTCTTCACGCTTTGACTACTGCAACTCACTTTTTACATCACTCAGTGTATCTGCTCTCAACCGTCTGCAGGTCATCCAAAACGCTGCCGCCAGATTACTCACCAGGACAAATCGACGGTCTCCCGTCACCCCCGTATTCTGATCTCTCCACTGGCTCCCTGTAGCATCTAGGATACCCTTCAAAATTCTCACCATCACTTACAGAGCACTTCATGGTCAGGCTCCGACTTATGTAGCTGATCTACTTCGCCCCTATTCACCCGCCCGCACTCTCAGGTCAAACGCTCTAGGTCTTCTGTCAGTCCCACGCACACGATGTAAGACCCGTGGTGACCGAGCCTTTGAGGCAGTGGCCCCGAAGCTCTGGAATGCTCTGCCTGCAACTCTGCGCCTCGCAGATACTGTGGATACTTTTAAAAGCCAGCTCAAAACCCACCTGTTTAGGCTGGCGTTTGTGTAAAAGTAAACCCATGTCCTAGACCTGCTCTTAAAATATGTTTTACATTTTTATTTTTTATTTTATTTTATTTTTTACTTTTCTCGTGTATATAATTTATTGACCCTAGGGTCACATTGTGTTTTTTATGCTTTTAAATGTCTGCTCTGTTAAGCACTGTGTGATATTATTGTCTGTGAAAAGCGCAATATAAATAAAATTCATTCATTCATTCAAACGTCACCAAACAATATACTACAGGTGAGCTACAGAGAGACTCCAATCACATTCTTCTATGTTCCCAGGAGATGTCTACCATCCGCTCAAATACGATGGTGTTCCTCATTCTGTGTTGGACATTTGTTTCATTTTCAGGGCTCCAGAAATAATTTTGGGACTTCCATTTTCAGAGGCCATTGACATGTGTCTCTTGGTGTTGTGATGGCGATCATGGTGCTCGGTGAAACGCTCTTCCCAGGCTGCAGTGACTACGATACGGTAAGTCATTAGTTGCGTTTCCATCCACCTGTTTTTATGCGCATTACCAATTTGCATTTAAAGAAACCTGAGTGGAAACGTCGACATTTGGAAATGAAAAAGCTGATGTGTCAATAAAAGCAAAATGCGAAGTGCAATGGAAACAGATTGAGCGAATAAATGATGACGTACATGAAGCATGTGACTTCAACGTCCACTGAAGCTTCTGCTCCATTGAAGAGAGGAAAAAACGCTCCACACAGATTTGATGTAATCTTTCATTAACACGTTTTCACCTTTTGAGGTTTGACTGCTGCGTTTTTAATTATGTTGCGCCCTTTTCTTTTGCAATGTTTCACGACAGAGAAATGGAGCCGTGTACTGCTTATTGCAAAAATTGCATAACGCTAGTGTATGGGAAAAAGCATTCATTAATTTTCTTTTCCAGATTTTCTCAGAATTTGGTTCAAATTTGTGGTACATTTTGATGGAAACGGCTACTGACTGCTTCCTTTTTCCTCTCTTCTTATGAGATTTGATACTGCGGCATCCACACATTCTTTGCTTTATCTTAAGAACGATTGACTCTAAGCCCAGGTGCCACCATTGGAATCGGGACTGAAAAAGTCAGATCAGTGCGCTCCTAGATCGTTTTTACAGTTAAGTTTAATTCAGTGTTTCTCACCAAATTGGTGAGGCCTAGCAAATTTGTTGACTTCATTTCCGTCATAAGAAAGCAAGGCTGACCTTTAATAATGGCTCATGACACATTTCAGTTGGTACCAAAAAGTATTGAGGTTTGATACCCAGCCAGAGCTTAATAGTGGGCCTTTTAAAAATACTTAAAATATCTCTGAGTTTGAAATTTTCCCGGTTGAAATTTCTAACTTCCGACCTCCAAGCAAACACAAATAATGGCGGAATGTGACAAACTTATGTTTCACAATGGTCACACAATTGAATTCTCAGCAGTGCAGCCTCGACATTTTTTGACATTTCTAACATTTTAGCAAATAACTTTTATGCAGAGAAGATAACTTTCAGAGATTGTTTACCGTAACCAGCTACCCAATAACCTTAGCAACATATTTTCACATCAATTTAAAGCAGGACAGGTTTAACTATATGATTGTAAGTATTATTCTAATTCAGGTTAGTTGATGACATCAGACAACTTCTTCTTAATGAAGTCTGGGTAGATGGATTTCCCCCCGGGTTCAAACGTAGGAACTGCGACTTTGAGTGGTGGAGGTCGGAAATATTTAAGTTCGGAGATGTCTGCAATACAGCAGTAAATCTAACCAATCATGAACTTTTAGGTAATGCGATTGCATGACGCAGCATTCGGCCCGCTGTCTGATTTGGCAGCATTTCTGGGGCAGATGTTATGTGATAGATACAATACATCATTCCAAATTATATACATTATTTTGACTGTGGGCGATGAATGGAATCCTGTTGTTATCTTGGTGTGATGCTGTGTTTTTGTCCACAGATGTGGTGCATAGTGGAACTCCTGGGTGTCCCTCCAGACTATCTTCTGAGTGCTGGGATGCACTCCAAAATCCATTTTGTAAAATGTTTTGTCGGTCACTGGAGACTGAAGTTACGACGAGATCAAAAGTTGTGTGTGTCTCCCTTAGCATTCTCTCCTCTGGTTGAGATTTATATTATCAGTTAACGTCATTAAGAGCTATCTGAAATGCCTTCTTTTAGACACTTCAGGAGCACCACGAAACCGGTCATTTCTGCGACTACACAGCCTACAAATTCCGCAACCTGGACGATTTGGAAACGGTAGGTGTTTAGATGGATTGTTCTGTCACTGCTACAGATTACTTTTTAATTGATTCTGAATCGGAAAGTAAAAACTCTGCTGGATTTTCCCTTTCATTTCCCGCATTAGTTGCCCCTGACGAACCTTACTGAGGTGGAAGCTGATGAAAAGATGGAGTGCATCGACCTGCTGAAGGCAATGTTTCAAATGGATCCTGACGACAGGATCACCCCCAGTGAAGTCCTTGCCCATCCATCATAAGAGAACCCTGCCAACATAGTGCCAAGATTGATTACACTAACACATTTAAATCTAATGAGGGATGTTATGAAACATGAAAACAGAAATTTAACAATATTTGGCAACATTTTATAGACTATATTAATCGTATAAAACTTCCTGACCAGAGTTGAGAGGATCCTTTAGACCTCAACAGTAAATAAAGAAATTCACAGGTATGTACAGCAAGAAACAGAGTCCTGAGTCCCCCCCCCCTTTTGTATTTATTAATTAGGGCCCGAGCCACCGACAACGTCGGGCCGCGAAGGCCCTATTGAAATTGTAAGAGTTATTATTATTATTATTATTATTAGGGCCCGAGCGGCCGACAACGTCGGCCTGGCGAAGGCCCTAATGAAATTGTAGGAATCCGTTATTATTAGGGCCCGAGCCACCGACAACGTCGGGCCGCGAAGGCCCTATTGAAATTGTAAGGATTATTAGGGCCCGAGCCACCGACAACGTCGGGCCTGCGAAGGCCCTATTGAAATTGCTGTGGATCATTCATGGATCTACCGCATCAAAAGTTATTAAAAGCTTTCTGATACCTCTTAGCGTTTACAAGATATGGACCAATAAACTTCTTAGGGGCGTGGCTTAATATCAATACACAACTTCTCAACCGTTGGTCCTAAAATTCCAAAATTTGCAGCATATGTGCACATCGCATGCTGGAACATACTCTGGGAATTGTTTTGCATTCAACAACTAGGGGGCGCCACAATAAACCCGCGAAGTTGTGCTTTTTGTCACTTTTTGCCGATTTCAGCCTTCGCATTTTAACGAACTCCTCCTAGAGAATTTATGCGACCAACTTCTCCTTTGGTCAGGATGTTCTTAAGACCTTTGTGATTAAAAGTTATTAAAATCGCGCGCTTTCATCGAAGAACCTTGACGTGGCGTGGCGGCCATTTTGCCTCACTGTTTTTGAAAAAACAAATTCGTATAAGTTGTTATAACTCCAAGGTACATTATCCAATCCGCACAAAACTTCTCATGCATGATAATCATTCAAGCTTGAACATATTTCAATTGAAAAAAATTCAATAACTCATAGCGCCACCTACTGGCTAAAGGAAATGTCATATTTTATACCTTTCTTAATTCCTCCTAGCCTGATGACCTGATGAGTCTCAAATTTGGTACGGATAGCCTTAAGACATTGATCATGCATCATCATGAATATTGTGCGCTTTCGTTGCACGGTGTTGCCGTGGCAATGCATCGTTCGCCATGATACAGGAAGCTGATGGTTTAGTGTCTTGGGATGCTCAGAAACTCATGAAACTTTGTACATGTGTCGTAGGTCACAGGAAGACAGTGTATATGTTTTTTTGGCTTGTCCGTTTTAAATTGCCTCTATAGCGCCCCCTACAATATTTCAAAAGTGCAGCCCCAGCACTACGTTTGAGCTACATGTATGAAAGTTGGTACGCACATGTATTCTATGGAGACTTAAAAATAAGTCTCTTGGGACCATGCTCTAAACCCGACCGGAAGTCGGGAATCTTGATTTGTGTCATTTTTCCATCGATTTTAGCCTATTTCTTGTCGCTATAGTTTAACGAAATCCTCCTAGGAACTTCATCAGATCCACTTTAAATTTTGCTAGTACCATGTCAAGACCGTTGTGATTAAAAGTTATTTAAAGCTTTACGTTTGACCTCATCGTTTAGCCATAGCGGGCGGCTACTTTATGTGATTCCCCATGAAAAAAGCTGACGTAACTCAGCTGCACTTGTTCCAAACAGTCTCAAACTTCACATGCTTGATAAAACTCACGGCCTGAGGATGTCTACAAGATTATTTTCACTAGTACTCACAGCGCCACCTGCTGGCGAAAGGAAATCTGCATTTTCTGACAAACTGCATCCGATTCACGTGACTTTTACACTACGTGGTTGACACTTGACACAGAGCAACACGACGCATGCGTTCTGTAGCACCAGGCAGCGGACACAGGAAGCATCAGACTATTTGCAAAGCGTCATTTCCGGCACCAGGCGGTCCACGGGAGATTAAACACGTCTCGCTCGCGGACGCGCCATCCGACAGTCGCGGATGTTCTCGGACGCGCAGGCCGGAGTCCCGCCGGCACGCCGACGCGCGCATGGCGAGGGCCCGTTCATCGCTGCTCGCAGCTTTAATTTTAATTTAATTTATATTTTTCTTCTCTCCCACTCTGTCCTTTCTCCACTTCTATGGAGGGATATATCGATGTATGTTTATGCATTTTGAGAATATTGGATGGTTACAAGCAACTTAGTAGGTCACAAAAAGTCACAGAGGCTTGATAAAGGTGTCACATTTTATGTTTATCAAGTTTATATTGCATATACTTGGACATGTACATGTTTAGAATGTATTTATCTATTTTGTATTTTATTTTAATCTCCCCCTCAATGATGTTTTGCTTAGGTATTGTTTGTGTTCCTGGTTTTGATGCCTATGTATGGAAGTGCGTGTGGATGTGTTGAGGATTTATAAGTTATGTAAAATGACAATAAACAAAGTTTAAAAAAATAGGAAAAGCAATGGCCCTAAAATAGATCCTTGTGGTACACCCCTCTCATCGTGTACATTAAAACCCCATAAAGAAGAAGGCAACATGCATCATGTTGACTCTGTCGTTCCCAGTCTGGCCACAGCCAGTCTCTCTGTCAGTAGCATTTTTCGTGCATGTTTTGATAGTGGATGTATGCTGTGATCCAGTGGTAGAGGGTTTACTGACGTCCTAAATTCTCCCAGTTTGACGATTGTGTCATTAGGATTTAAGGGTGCTTCAAACTAGACTTATTCCTCTGTGGAAACACCGTGGTAAACAAGCAAAGCTAAAGTAGCTCAGAGCTGTCTGATTGCAGCACATTCCAAAGACATCTAACACAGGAAAACTGGAAGTTTTCACTTCGAAAAGAAATCTACAGAAAACAGTTAAAGCAGCAGAATATAATAATATTCTTTGTGATTACAATTATGTTTTGCTGTATGTAATTTAGCACACTAGAGTAGCATGTTAACAGTAAAGTTACCAGCTTTGGATGTCAATATCTTAATGTTAAGCATGTGCCATGTATCATGTTAGCCTGCTGTGTATGCATGTTAACATGTTTAATGAGTGAAATTTCAATTTCAATGAATTATTTACAAGGACTTAATCTATTTGCTGGGGAAACGTACTAAATCATTAATTAGTATACAGGTCAGCTGAACATGAGTTTCCAATAATAAATGAATAATTCATTTCAAAGAGCTTCTCTCTGGAGTGTTGAGTGACAGACCAACTGATATATTGACGATGGCATCACTACAGCTACGCCTTTTCAATGAACAAAGAGTGCATATTGTTGACGCAGTAAGTTTCATTAAGAAACTTTTCCGAGGAGTGAGCTAGGATCAATGTAAAAAGTTGAGTTGGATCTGCTACTACAGCCACACCTGTCAACATTACAACATGGTATACACTTTTTAGGATTAGTTTGCAGTATGCAATTGGCTCACATGGTTAGACAACATTTTGACCCCATTAGCCCTTCAGAGTCATTCATGTCTTTGCTGGTGTTTTTCAGGGAGGTAAGAAGAGTGGTTTATTCAGTCCGTCCACAGCATCGCTGCCAGCCTTCAGCGCCTTAACTCCCAACACAGAGGACAGTGACCTGACGCTGAGACCCAGCTGCACACTGGGACCCGACGCTGCAGTCGCGGCTGACCCCACCTCCACGACAGGTACAACACGTCACTAGACACTCCATCAGAGCTCATGCTGGATCTCCTGCATGTTGGTTTTTCAGTTACTAAGAAAAACTGCTTAGTGTTTAGCTGGAGGCTATCTATCTAAGGATGTGTGTGACCTGGAGCACCCAAGACCCACAGGCAAGTGTGAGGTCTTAACGTAGAAGACTTTTATTTAAATAAATGAGGTAACATAATGGTAATGAAGCCAATGGCCCACTGTCTGTGGCGACCATTCGGGTAAATATCACAAGTGTTGCACAGAAGGGAAGTGTGATCTAAAAACACACCTGCAATTACAGCTTCTCGCCATAAGTGCTGCCAAAAGAACAAAAGTCCTGGTTGATACCTTAAAAATATTGCTTACAGATACCCAGCTCTAAAACTTGGACGAACAAAAACCACTTCCCCTCCTCTCTCCTGTGTTTGAAAAGTGTTGGCCAGGTGCTCGGCCACACAGGACATCAGACAGCGCTGCAGCGATCCATGCCTGCCGGGGGGGGACGCTGCAGCAGCGGCAGAGAAGAGGAAGGTTGCCAACGTTTGCTCGCCAAAAAGAGAGACGCCACTTTCACCCGAATGGAGCACGCTGAGGAAAAAGACAGAGGACGCTGTGAGTTGAAGCCGAACATCTGTCTCTCATACCAGTGGGAAACATCAATAAGCTTGTGTGATTTGCTAATATAATAACTTTCTAATGTCTGTCTAATGGTGACGAATCATGCAACCACACAAGATGTTGATTTGGAATGCATCTGATGTATAGTTTTTATCATCCCCTATGTTTTGTTATGTGTAACCTTTGACATTTCTAGAGGGCTGATTGTCATGGACTTCCTCCTACCCCTCAAGTCCATGTAAGTGTGAAATCTAACAGCATGTGACCTACGATAAAAGCTGACCAATGGCAACGCCCTGACGACTAACGAGATAAGCTTCCCTGCATGGCATGATTCAAACTGCACTAGGAACTGTTTTTTTTATGTAAATCCAGCTGATGTTTTTATCTCTGCACTATTCCATCAAATATTTTCGGGTGTCTTTCGCTTACGCATTTCCACGTGTATTTGGTATCTTTGGAAGCCTCAGCGCTCAGTTGATGCTGCTGGTGTTTGGAGTCGCCAATGTGTCGCCTAGTGCAACTTTGAACACATTACATAATGTTATTATTGTAATAATCATACATGCCGCTTTTGTTCGACTGGATGTCATTTCAAAATTGAAGGGTCACTTTAACCATGTGAGACCAATGGTGATTCAGTTGCTGTGCTGGTTCTGTAGATGGGAGCCTGTTTCTCAAAGGTCTTCAACGGTTGTCCTCTTAAAATCCACTGTGCCGTCACATGGGTTTTACCCAAGACGAGAGGTAGGACAATAATGTTTCTTAACAGCCATAGTCTCTCGTAATAATCAAGTCAGCTTTGCTAGATACGTCATCAACTGTGCAAGAAACAATATCAATGCTCCACATTTATACTGTGGGCTCTTTGTGTTATGATGCAGGAAACAATATTTTCCCTTTAACAAACACTTTCCCTTCTTAGATCAGTACCTGCTTCTTGGGGCAGAGGAGGGCATCTACACACTGAACCTTAATGAACTTCATGAAGACACACTGGAGAAGGTAACAAAAAGGGCGGATCCGTGTATTTACCATTCTTTCTGCTGGGTCGAGTTATCAGAATTCTCTTACACTGTACGTGCTTTGTGGACTTGTCATTGTGTCCCTCAGGGAGTCCTATTGGAGGTACTGTGGAATATTGTGTCCTTTCTATAAGCCATCTAGTCCAGAGTGTAGATACCAGACCCAAACCGGATGGTACCTGTCTTGACCCGGTTTCACACCAATATTTAGAAATGATGTTCAGGTTTGGGTCTGGTTCGGCCTACCGGACATGGTGCTTCACTTTCCTTTTAGTGAAATTAGAGTGTGTTGGGCTACTTGTTCAGTGCTGGGTTGGTTGTTTACATTTTTGTTGATATGGTTCTGTTGGTTTCCAGTGCACACTGGGTTGGTTTGCAGCTGAGTATGAGGTGAGAATGGCAACACCTCCAAGTCTGAGGCTTCGGTTCTCTGTCAGAAAATGGTGGTTTGTTACCGAGTTGATGCCTCAAGTTAGATCATTTATCGTTGGATAAATCATATTGTGATGAAATCCTGAATCCAGATGTCGTGATACACAATTAAGTTGTCTAGCACATACTAACTCTGCACTTAAGTAAATTAAATTAAATGAGAAAATACACAATACTTTTCATTTGTCATGAATGTAACTCACACAAGAGTATAATCAACCATGTGCTGTTTCTTACACACTATTTAGAAACATTCTCGCTGTATATGTAGTTATGGAGATATGAAATGACCTATATTGTGATTGAAGGTATTCAAAGGGTTGTTCTGTGGTGTCTTGTCTTTCCTCCCACAGCTGCTCCCTCAGCGATGCACATGGATGTATGTTATGAACAACGTGCTGATGTCCGTATCAGGTAACAAATCTTTAAAAATGACACATGGTTTTGTCTGAGAGAGAACGGCGTGCTGTCTGTCATCTGCTGCTCACAGAAAGTATCCGTCCCGCAGGGAAGTCCTCCCAGCTTTACTCCCACAGTCTGGCCGCTCTGTTTGAACAGAGAGGACACCTGCAGAAGAAACACGGCAGTCTGTCGCGCAGCACCAGCCGCTTCACCGAGAGGATCAGCTCCAGGTGGGACAGGGCATTTGTGGTACAGTTGTAGTTGTAACAGTGTCATTCTTGATACTTCCACTAGGTGGCATCAAAGTAAAATGTTTTTACTCAACTGCATATTCTCTCTCAAGCCACAGAAAGTTTACCACATCTGTGAAGATCCCTGACACTAAAGGCTGCAGGAGAAGTAGTGTAGGTAGGTGAAGTAGACTTCGCTCTGTTGTTGTCATCGCTGGATAAACACACAGACTCCCAACCTTTCTCCTCTCTCTTTCAGCACGAAACCCGTACACAGACAGCACATTTCTCTGTGGGGCGGTTCCATCTGGCCTCGTTCTTCTTCTGTGGTATGAGCCTCTGCAGAAGTTCATGCACCTAAAGGTTTGTACAGGCACCTTAAGTGAAATATATTGCTTTATGTATTTCTGTTACAGGGCTTCAACCTGCACTGGTCTTATTGTAAATATCAGCTCGGCAATAATTCTGTGTTTTAAAGGGGCAATCTGTGAAGAGGTTACAGTGTTGACGTTATGTCAAAGACGTTTATGTATTGTGTTGCAGAGGTATCTACTGAAATGAGCATGCTAACCAGCTTGCCTCGGCTCGTCCTGTCCAGGCAGCAACCTCCGGTTCTGTCAAGTGAAGCCAATGCGGAAGTGTCTTAACTTGAATTCTCTCTACTGACCAGCAAGGGGCAACTCCTTTGATTGCAAAAATAAGTCTGATTATATAGAAGTCTATGAGAAAATTACTCTGCTTCTCTCTTGATTTATTACCTCAGTAAACATGAGTTTATGGTCTCAATCTCTAGTTTCAAGTCTCCTTCAATACAGCATAATGATTTAGTAAATTGTGGTCCATTTAGTAGTTCGTGTGAATTGCTTCAGACAAAATTCCTGGTAAAGCATTGACAACGTGTCCTGTCGTGCCACACTTACCTGGTGTTATCAAAACCCTAAATCGATCCCATTCTTAGGACCATGTAAACTGACTCCTCTTTGTGTTGCCATGTGTTTGCTCTGCAGCACATCGCGATGAGGCTGCCGGACTCTCTGCCCATATTTGAGCTGCTGGTGTTGGTGTCGGACGAGTTCCCTCAGCTGTGCGTCGGGGTGAGAGACTTTAACAACGGGAAGCTGCCAATCAGCCAACAGCTCAAGTTTGATATTATAGAGCTGAACAGCACACGTATCTCAGCACCAGGTAGGATGGACAGTTTCTTCCTCTGGCCGTTTCTAGAGCCCAGCTTTAAGCTTCGACTCAACTCTCTTGTTGGTCTGCAGATAGCGGAGCACTCGGGGCAGTGCAGGTGACCCAAATGGACAGAGACACTGTTCTCATCGCATTAGAACGTAAGTAATCGCAACACATGTTCCAAATACTCCAGGCATCTTTCATGCCGATGCTAATATATCGCATCTCGATGGACAGAAACTGTGAAGATAGTGAACCTGCGAGGGCTTCCATCCAAAGAGCTGGCCGCTGAGATGGTCTTCAACTTCCAGATCGAAACTCTAGGTAGAAACAATCATGTAATAAACACAGTGAGTGATGTTCCTCGCTGACAGTTGAGTGATGTGACGTGTTCTATCAGTCTGCTTGCAGGATAGCGTGCTAGCTTTCTGGAAACACGGCCTCAAAGGGATGAGTTTTCAATCGAATGAGGTGATTAGCTTCAAGATTTGCATCATGCTGGGTCTGAGCTGATGTCGTGTATTTGTCATATGTTCACCACTTCTATAAAAATGTCCTCTTTATCTGCAGGTGACACAAGAAATTACAGATGCAAGTCGAGCATTCCGAGTCTTGGGAACCAACAGGTACATTTTCTAACAAAACACTTTGGTTCTTCACTGATGAAACAATACTAGTAGTACTGGTTGTAGATCAAAATAAGCTAAAATTTAAAGCTGGGGTAGGCAGGTCAGTTTTAGCATCATTGGGCAAAATAATCCATAACAATGTCCTAATGAAGTTTTCAACGGGAGAAAATAAGCAAACTCTAATTGCGAACTCTAATTGTTGGAATGCTGTTTAGCATTCAAACTATTGTTCTTCGAATCTTTGTTCCACTATTTCTTCCGTCCCCCTTTTTTTGAAACTCTTCTTCTCCTTCATATTTTAAGCTACAGAAACCGTTCAACTATCAAAATGTTCAGCTCTTTCAGCAGAGGGGTGATATATCTCTTCATATTTCTAACCTTTAAACTTTTTGAATTATTAAGCTTTTAGCAACTTTTTGTTGAATGGGTTTCTATGGAGAAGATTTTCAAATCCTCTTAAACTTCTTCAACTTTCAAATCCTTCAACTTCCTCATACTTTCAGCTACAGACACCATTTCAACTTTCAAATGTTGAGAAAACCCTGAACTATTGCCGCATAATTCATAATTTCTGATATCTTTTAAACTTTTTGAACTGCAGCAATTTAACTTTTATGATTTTTTTGAGTTTTTATGCTCTCTCGCACGCACGCTCTCTCGCTCTCGCTCTTGCTCTTGCTCTCGCTCTCTCTCTCTCTCTCTCTCTCTCTTGCACGCTCGCTCGCTCTCTCTCGCACGCACGCACGCTCTCTCGCTCTCTCTCGCACGCACACGCACGCACGCACGCTCTCTCTCTCACACGCTCTCACTCTCACACACACACACACAGTCATTTCAGGTATTTTAGAGGACCCCCCCCCACACACACACACCCACCCCATTTTAAAATAAAAGCCGCACACACATGATTTGTTGCAGCTGTTACGTGTTGCATCTCGGCCAATCAGACATGAGTATTCTGATAAGTTTCCTGATTTGAGTGACATTTACACACACCGCGACACAAGAGGGAGAGACGAGGAAAGACATGGCAGAGCAGGACAACAGTCATGTAAGCTGTAAAAGATAAAACATCGGACAATCTCCAAATGAGAAAGTTTGCCAGAGATATCAGAGCCTCTCTCTCTCTCTCTCTCTCACTCACTCACTCACTCACTCACTCACTAATTATTTCCTCTCTCTCCCCGTCTGTGTTTCTCTCTCATACAGTCATTCAGGTCTTAGAGACTTTTAGAGGACCCCCCCCCCCCCACACACACACACACACACACACACACACACCCCATTTCAAAATAAAAGCCCCATGGATTAACTGTATTTAAACATTAAGCTCAAAATTAGGCTTTTTTGTTAAAAAAATGAATGCTCTTACTAATACTGTGACAACTACTACTGCTGCTGCTAATATAGTATTACTACTACTGCTCCTACTACTTCTACTATAACTTTTGCTGTTGCTACTACTACTGCTACTGCTATTACTGCTACATCAACATTATTACTACCACTACTGCTATTACTACCACTACTACTACTGCTATTCATGCTACTAAAAGTAGTAATACTACTACAGCTATTAGTACGACTGCTACTAGTACTACTACTACTGCTACATCTTCTAGTGCCATTACTATTACTACTACGACTACTACTACTGTGATATTAACTACTACGACCAATACTACAGCTATTACTATGACTACTGATACTACGTCTTCTACTACTTCTTCTAATTACTAATACTTCTACTACTAATAATACTTCTACTACAACTTCTACTACTACTACAAATATTACTACTAGTACTTATTCTAATGCTACTAATACTTCTACTAATAATACTTATACTACAACTTATACTACTACAAATATCACCACTGATGACTTTTTTTAAGCCACAGAAACTGTTCAAATATCAAAATGTTCAGCTCTTTCAGGAGAGGTGTGATATGACTTTTCATATTTGTAATCTTTAAACTTTTAAAATTATTAAGGTTTTTGCAATTTGTTTTTGAATTGGATATCTATTTTCAGCAATGTTTTTGCGATTAATTTCAGTTTCCAGCATTCCAACGCATTTTCAGCAGGAAATGCTTTTTGTAGTTGCTCTTTGTGAGCTTCAAAAACAGTAATTTCAGTTTTATCCCTGTTCAATTAACTGGAGAATATTTTGGCGCATCCAATCACTGTTTGGTTTTATTCTCATACCAAGCAACGCATCGTACGATTAGTGTCCTGGAAAACCTAAAAAACAGTTGACCGATTTTCCAGTTATGGAAAGCACATGGGAAATAAGAGAAAATGTCAATTGTCCTGGAAAATTTCTTCAAAATTCTTCTAATTTCCTTCAGCTGACAATGAAGTTCTTGGCCCTTCTAGGAACTTCTAGGCCCTACCCCAAAAAGGTACCACCTAAAAAGACTTAGTTATTTTCATGGACATATTAATGTTCATGTGGTAGATTGAGTATTTAACAAACTGGAATGTCCTTGAAAACAACCGGTAGGTAAAAGAGGCTACCCTGTGATGGTAGCAGAATGAATAGAAGTAGTAGTGTGGAAAGGGTTCTTAGTAATAGTATTTGTGATAATAGTAGTAGTTGTAACGTTGGTAGCAGTGGCGGGCCGTCAGGGCCAGCAAGGCCTTCTCTGCTGGCCTAAACAGAATCACACAGTTATAGCTATTTTATAATTTAATATTTTTTCTGAAATACACTACATGTACTATAATTTATAAAAATATTTTCCCCATTATCTTATTTTCTCATTGCACAGCTACTGTCTTCCTCAGTTGCTCTGCTTCCAGTGCAGCTTGTTTTAAGTAGACAATCAAATGGGAGGAACCAATCAGATCTCACCTCTGTGTCTCTAGGTAAGAACAGAGCCCGAGGCCTGCAGACTCACAAGTGCATCCATGTGCAGTTTAAGTGAACGGGGACGATATTGTTGATTGTCAGTGTTCAACCAATCAGATCTTTAGTTTGACATGTTGGGCGTAATGCCTCCAAGCACAAATGTCTAACAGGATAAAGTCATGACATTTTCGACAGACAGGCATGTAAACTGCAACTTGACTGGCTGAAGTTTAAGGCCGCTTGCTGGTAATTCTAGTTCATTATTAAGAGAAGGAATGTGTTCTTTCCTCTTTTAAAGGTATCATTGTGAGATTTATTATTTACTTATGTATTTATAGTGCCCTCAAATCCCAGATTTAGATACTGTGTGCTAGCATAAACTGAAGCTTTGGGCCAGCTCTGCGTTTCTTTGGTTGTTTGATCGTGCCCCCCCCCCTCCCCCCTCCCCTTTTTTCATTCTTGACATTGTACAGGGACATCATCCTCCAGAGCACACCGACAGACGAGCCCTCAGCACTCAGCAACCTGTACATCCTGACCGGTCATGAAAGCAGCTTCTGAGAGAGAAAAATACGGGTCAACTTCTTCAGCACTCGCACTAAAGAGAAATGCAGATCAGTTCTATAACCCAGTGGTGGCAAACCAAGCAGACACCAGCACTGGAATTCAGTTTCCCGTCCAGACTCAAACTGTAAGCAGTCTGGCGACACGTGTACAAGAGAGTTTCTAACTCTTACGTCTGCTGATTAAAGCTGCAAAAGCCAGGATTTTCATGTCAAAACAAATGTTCTCTTCCCATCGTAAATCCCAGAGAGGCTGCTGCAGGGAGCACAGTTACCATTCCTGAGATCTACTGCTGTCAGACTGTAGAAAATCATGGACATGATATCTGTGACAGCACTCATATGTTTCTGAACTGTTGTTTTGAAGCTTTTATTTGTTTACTGCTTGCTGCTGTCTTTGTCAGTCACTGGAACCAGGACATTTAGTCAAATGGGAGGAACCAAATGCGACAGGCTGAGACGGTCTGTCAATCAATCACACGAATCAACCTTAACATCCCCTTAAAGTAATAACGTTTCTCAAAAACGCCACAAGGATGCACTGTAAAGGAAGTGAAAGCATTTTATTTTTCCCATTGGTTGAACTGCAGCTTCATCACTCAGACAATTTTCTGGGTATATATGCACACTGGTCTGTCCACACAGTAATGCTGCGTTCATGTCATGTCGAAATTACTGTAATTAATGCTTTCGCTTCCAGTCAACATCCAAGTCACAACAATAACCACAACAATTTATCTAAATTGGTGCTCAGTGATACAGAAGCCGAAGTTTGGGGCTAGTTGGACAGTTGTCTAATGACGTGAATGCTCCAAAGTTGTAAACATGGAAATCTTTCACACTTCTACCATCCAGTCCATATGACCTGAACGCGGCATTTATGTCAAATAGCTACGGAAGATGATTAGGGCCGCATGAGAAAAGTTCATTTGAGTTTAAAGTGGGAATTCTGAGGCTGTAATAGTGAGTTTGTCATTCTGTACCATTTTGTATGAAAAGTAGTGGTCACTAACCAGGCACTATAAACCGTTGAAGGGAAAGTGTTGTGAGGAAAGAGAGCAGTACGACTGAGACAAACCCATGAGTTGTGACACAAACATCCACAAACTATTTATTAAATACGCTTATTGTCCTCGTATTCATTGACATCTGCAGCGCACACTGCTTTACTCCTTCCATTCTTACCTTTCACAATAAAAGCCCTAGAAATATAGCAGCATCACTTAAATTCGCTCAGAGCATTTCGCTAAGAGGCAACTCAACAAAAAAGCTGAGAATATGTTTGTTTTTTCTCACAAAAATGTATTTATTATGGACGGTCCACCAGCTGACATTGATCTGGCACGGTTCAAGTGTGCAACAGCTCATATTTTACAGCTCAGAGAAAATGACCCAAGTACACTATCTCAAGAAAGCTGTATGAACTCATTTGATTTTGGAGGTCAAAGGTCAAGATAAATGTGACTCCTCGTCCGTCCCATTCTTGTGATATCGCTGGAACGCCTTGAGGGGGATTTCTTCAAATTTGGCACTAACGTCCACTTGGACTCAAGGAGGAACTGATTATAATTTGAGGTCAAATGTCAGTGACCTCTTAAAACACGTTTTTTGGCCATAACTCAAGAATGCATGTGCTAATTATAAGAATTTCACACAAATGTCTAACAGGATAAAATAATGAAGTGACAACATTTTGTAAACTGACATGGATGTAAACTGCAACTCGTCTGTTTGGCGGAGAGGGGGGTCATTCTAATTTCATTGAAGTGAATCAGTGGGTGACTTCGTAAACTGTTTGATCTCTGAAAAAAACTCTTTAAAGTCAGAACTCAATTACATTTTTCACATGTGGCGCTAATCCTCTTCTGTACCAAGCCAAAGCAGCACTAAGTGATTTTAGTTGAGGATTCTCCATCACTCTCAAACAGCAGATTACTTTTGGAGTACCTGCCTTGTTTGGTTTGTTTACGTGAGGTGTTCAGGTTCATTATGAATAGTCGGTACACTAATCTAAAAGTATGAAAGCAATTTAAAAAGAGGATTCCATACTGATCCTAATGAAAGAACATGTCCGTGATATTTAGATTATCGGCTTGAATATTACAAAGAGAGTGTATAACCCCTCAAATGTAAACTTACCCGAAACCACGTCATTCTGAAAATCACATTTAAATGTATTTTGATGTTCGTGAATGTGCCGACATGTTCAGAGAGGCTGAGTCCTGTTCTATTTGTGAACCTGAAGGGTTCTTTTGTTGCCGTCAGTTACCCATTGGTGCCAAACTGTGTCCCTCCATTTGCTTTATTAATTCAACTTAAACATAGGCTAAACGTACATTTGATTACATGAGGTGCCATAGAAACTGAATGCAATTAAAGTGTACTTCTACTAGTTTGACTAAAATTTAAATTCCACTACATTAGAGTTTTGTGCGTAATGATATTTGTTATTTATGGAAAGGGAACTGTACAAGTAACACTCACCTTTCCCTGAGACATACTTGATATTTGTTTTTTAAGACATTTTTATTGTTGTGGATACATTTTAAGTATATAACAACACAGTATGCCTTTACGGTATGAAAGGGTTGTAATATGCACAATAAAGATTTGAATATCCTTTCAAGCTGAAGTATATGTTTCATTGTCGTTACAAAGATTCACTTGTAGCCTCAGCAGAGGTTTAGTCAACTGTCAGAATACAGTCATGCTCAAAACTTTATTTTCCATTTCTGAACAGGAAAAAAACAACTTTTGATGTTTTATTTTATCTGGGAGCTTTTGGAATTTGTAAGCCCTAAGGGGTTTTAATTACACGTCAGAATATCTTTATTACAAGCCTTTGTGAATGTAATATTTACTCTATGATATGTTTTGCTGTCAAGTACGTAAGAAACCAACAAAAGATATAACTCAAAAGTATATGTCCGGCCATAAACGCAAGTAAAAAAATCAATTATACTTTCAGAAAATACTTTTGTTCTTTGCTTACATATCTGCAAGGAACTGTGAACTTTTCTAGGCCCACAGCTATGTTGAGAAAAGATGAAATGAACTTGCTTGAGGCTTGCTTTCATTGAATAAATGGTAAGCCACTGTGGCGGCTGGTGGAAATCTTTCTAGGTAGGGCCATCCTATCAATTTCAGCAAATGTCTGATTTATGTCTGATTTAGTATGATTTAATGCAAACAAATTTAAGTATCAAACACGCATTACTACTTTGCAGTTAACATTTATTCCAACATGAAAACAATCAGTAAATAACACTTATATAATATAACATGTTTATTTATTGAGATGCCCCTATGGACCTTGTTATAGGAGGTAAAGATTAGGAGAAGTAAACATGAAGTGTAATTATGAATACTGATGTTAAATTAAGCTATGATGAGTTTTCACTGTTAATTTAACATCTCTATTACATGTTGATGCCTCCATGACCAAGTTAAGCAGATGAGACTGAGGACAGCTATGTAGAAGAAAAGATGTTCACTTTGTCTAATATGTAGCTTGACAGAGTTCTATTTCATCCTTACTGACTGCCAGAGGCAGTGCTTCACACTGGATATCTTCCGTCTCGCGCATGCGCAGGTCCAATATTTATATCAACAAAGTCACGTGTGACCTCGGATGACCCCCGTCGTCTATAAGTTCCGGTGTCATCCTGAGCTCAGTCCTTTTTCATCTTCTCGCTACCCAGGTTAGCTACCATGGTAGCATAAACAAGGATGTGTCTACGATCAAGACATATCAGAGCTCGTCGCTGTAGCCTTGTGACCACCGGTCGGAGTTGCGGTTCTCTCGCCCTCCAAAGGCTGCGACGAGCTGTCCCTCTTCGGAGGGAACGGTGTGTTCGCCGTTCGGACATCGAGCCCCGGACTGGTGGACGGCCCTATCATCGGTCGTCACCAGTCTGATAAGGGCCAGCTAAGTCGTGATGACAGCAATCGGTAAGATCGATTAACATTGTTTTCTATAACAGTTGTTTGTTCCACGGTTGGCAGAGCGCTTCCGCTCTAGTTAATCGAGTGGCGCGCTAACGAGAGCGTAGAATTACGCTGTCGGCCCGCCCTTCACAGTGTTACGGCTATCACAGTTAGCAGAGTGTTCCTGCTCAGGCAAACTTGGTGAGACACTAGATCGGCATTGGCGTTGTGTCCATTGATATTTAATCTTTACATCTGTGGCCATCAACTTTGTATCCTTACGGCTGTCACAGTTAACAGAGCGTCGCGCTCAGTTTAACTCAGTGGGAAACTAGCTAAACAAAGCTGATACTGGGGCTGTAGCCATCAACTTTGTAGCCTTACGGCTGTCACAGTTAACGGAGCGTCCCCGCTCAGGTTAACTCAGTGGGAAACTAGCTAAACAAAGCTGGTACTGGGGCTGTGGCCATCAACTTTGTAGCATTACAACGATCACAGTTGGCGGAATGTGCTCGCTCAGGCTAACTCTGTGAATGCTAGTTATACTTAATCAACATTGAGGTTGTGCCCATTGATGGTTTTTACGCATTACGGCTGTCTAGTTAAGCTAATACTCGGATTGTGTCCATTGATTGTTGTAAACATTATGGCCATATCGGTAGCGGATATCAGTTAGCAGAGTGCCCTCGCTCAGGCTAACTGGTAGCACACCAAGAGTTACAGCAACTGTCCAAGTGAAGAGAGTGTCCTCGCTCCCCTCTCACTGTAAGGACTGTGGTCTTTTTTTTGTCCGTTTTCACAGTAGCAGAGTGCTCTCGCTCTAGCTAACTGGTGGGGCACCAATATCTGCAGCAACTATCCTAGTGAAGAGAGTGTCCTCGCTCCCCTCTCACTATGAGGACTGTTTTCCTGACCTGTTCCACAGTGGCAGAGTGCTCTCGCTCAAGCTAACTGGTGGGACACCAATATCTGCAGCAACTAGTTTAGTGAAGAGTGTCCTCGCCCCTCTCACTATAAGGACTTTGCCTGACCTGTTTCCACAGTGGCAGAGTGCTCTCGCTCAAGCTAACTGGGGGGACACCAATATCTGCAGCAACTAGTTTAGTGAAGAGTGTCCTCTCCCCTCTCACTATAAGGACTTTGACTGACCTGTTTCCACAGTGGCAGAGTGCTCTCGCTGAAGCTAACTGGTGGGACACTAATATCTGCAGCAACTATCTTAGTGAAGAGAGTGAGCTTAGAGAGTGTCCTCGCCCCTCTCACTATAAGGACTTTGCCTGACCTGTTCCACAGTGGCAGAGTGCTCTCGCTCAGGCTAACTGGTGGGTCACCAATATCCGCAGCGGCTGGCCAAGGGAAGAGTGTCCGAAGGATCACTCGCCACTGACTGCCCCCTGCCTGTTCTCTCAACATTCAGCCGAGCGCTCCCGCTCGGACTGATTTGGAATTCCGCATCAACTAGTGGGACAAGGGTTCCACCAGAATCGCGGCCATGTTAAACTCTCCCGGCTGTAGGACCTGTATAGCTCCTCTTCAGCCGGAGGACGGCCCTGACCTCTTGCCCTAGCCTCGAGCTTCTGAGGCAGGGCCTCTCGGAGAACCCAGGCAGGACCTGCGGCATCACGCCTTGAGCAGTAGGGTCTGCTAGGCTAGGTACACCTGATGTGGGAGGTCTACCTCCCCCTGTCAGGGCAGCTGAATCCAGCCCAACCTACCCTGGTCATTTGTATGGCGCTTGCACGACTGGCATACACAGCAGCTGGAACATCCACCTGTGAGTGCCTTCTTCAGGCGCCTTCCCGCCCTCACCACCTTTTCTGTTCCTCCCTCCGAGGAATATCTGAGGGAGTTGCGTGCATGGTGGAGACACCAGGGCTCTCTCCCGCCTTACATCAGACCATGCAGGAGGTGGTAAATATGGCCTTGCACGTATGCCAGCCAGTTAGACGACTATGCCGTCCATCAGTTTCCCCTGAGGAGAGTCTGAGGCCCGATGCCAGGTACCCTCGACCCAATGTCGGGTCGAAGATGACCTGCTATCCAGGGCTTATGACACAGCAGCGCTGTGCACCGTAGCGACAACTCCCTCTCCCACCTCATGCTTTCCCTCGCAGATTCTCTGCAGGGGGCTACTTTGACGCTTCTGCTCAGTGATGCTTCATTGCAGGCGTTTGCGCTCATATCGAGGGAACGTGGATGTATGATGTCCACCCTGGTTCAGACTCGCCGCCAGGTTTGGCTGGCGCAGTCACCCCTATCTGAGACATGTAGGAGGACCCTCCGTACTGTCCCAGTGGAACCTGGTGAGCTGTTAGAGTCAGATGCTATACAGGCGCTTCAGTGGACTGTTAGAGCTAGCCAGACCAGGCAGCAGTTCTCTGGTCTTTGCAGGGACATGCCTGCACCCCCAGACCTAGGGGTCCCACTTTGGCCCCACAAGGCCGTTATCTCAGCCTCCAGCTTACCCTAGTAGCCGCAACAGGCCTCGGCGTCCTGCTGAGAGGCCGGACCGCTACCTATACAACCCTACTTACGTCCCCATCCCCCCGGCAGGGGTGCCAGGAGATGTCTCCAGGCCGGCTGTCGGGGTTCTTTCTCCCAGCAGCGGATTTCCAAGGGAGAGTGGTTCACGTCTATCGACGCCTATTCCCATGTTCCCATGGTGCATCACCACAACTTTCAGTCCTGGGTGCTTCCATTCGGACTCTCCCATCTCCCCATCGGTGTTCACAGTGTGTTGCTGCTGTCCTTTCCCCCTGCAATCGCAGTGCGTGAACATACTGCCATGAACATACTGCCGTGTGCCGTGATACATACTTAGACGACTGGCTGACCTAGGCGCCATCCCGGCTTCAGGCGCCACAGGACACTGCTCGCCTTCTCTCACGTGGCCCGGTGGGCCTCAAGGTGAACATGGAGAGGAGCTACCTGAGCCCTTCTCAGAGCATAACCTTCATTAGTGTGGCCCTATGAGGGCCTGTCTGTCGCCCCAGCATGTGGCCAACAACCCCCACAACCTCTCCCTCTTCCGAGGGGGCAGACTGTTGCCCTACATCCTTTTCTCAGACTATTGGCTAAACTGACAGCTGCCTCAACTGTCGTTCCCTTGGGTTTGCGGATGGCTGAACAGCCTTCACTTGGATGCCAAGTGGCACAGATACAGGGCAATAATATTATCGAAACAGTGCCTATTCACTATCCCCATGGAGGGAGTGCATATCTGGCGAACAGTGTCCCAGGAACCGAGCCCCAGGGGCTCGGTTCCATTCCACCAGGAGATTGTCACAACAGATACCTGCCTCTCAAGGCGGGGTGCAGTGTGACAGAACAGGACAGCCTGGGGGCAGTTGTCTGCTGAAAGACTGCAGGTCCAGGTTCTAGAGCTAGCGCTCGAGCACTTCCTTCCATGTTTGAAGGGAAAGCATGTGCTTGTCCGGTGGACAGCACCTCTGCTGTGATTTCCCATGAACTATCAATGGGGCACCAGATCTGCAAAAGTTGCTACGGGGATCACCGTGGCCTTCTGACTTGGGAGGCCCCTCGCCTGACCAGCCTGTGGGCAATGCATCCACCAGGAGAACGGAACCAGGTTGTGGTTTTCCTGTTCAGTCACAAGCCTCCACCGTGAGAGTGGCGGCTGCATCCAGACGTGTCGACCCACTGCCCCCACTGGGTCTCCCTGACGGAGAGGACCAGCCCTCTGGGTCAAGATGCCCTGGCTCACACGTGGCCAGAGGATCTTCTTTATGCCTTTCCACCATTCCCTCTGATTTTGCTATAAGCTTGTCAGAGTTCTTCCCCGACAGGAGGGATCTCCTGTCGCAACTAGAGGGTCGGATTTGGCATTCCAATCCCTGCCGCCTTCAACTATGGGTCACGGGAGGGCCTGACCGGATGCTGAGTGGCTGCATATAACCAGTCTGACTGACTATTTTGAATGCCAGTGCGCGGCCTACCTGCCTGCAGTACAAGAAACAGGTGGAGGCTGTTCTCCGACTGGTGTGCGGCTCAGAACAAGGTGCCAGTACAGCACCCCGTGCCTGCTGTACTGAGTTTCTACAGTCCCTCCTGGATAAGGGCCGGTCTCCCCGGCATGGGACCTACCCTTGGTACTGGACACCTTATGCTTGTCTCCTTTTGAACCCCTGGCACAGGCGGAGCCGAGACTTCTATCGGCAAGACTGTTTTCTCCTTGCCGTCAATTCAGCTCAATGTGGGGGCGAGCTGCATGCCCTATCAGTGGAAGAATCATGTCTGAGGTGGAACTCAGATGGCTTGGGTGTCACTTTCTGGCCTAATGCAGTGTTTCTCCCAAGGGTGTGGATACGCTCACATATAAACCGGCCTATCCAGCTGGCAAAGTTGCCCCCCCCCCTCCCCATTGGGAGAGGAGAGGTCAAGGCTGCTGTGCCCAGTGTGGGCCCTCAGAGCTTATGTGGAAGCCACCGCCTGCATAGTCAGTTATGGTGAGCCTAGGAAGGGCTGTGCTCCTTTTAAAAAAAAAAAAAAAAAAAAAACAGCACCTGTCCCACTGGATAGTGGAGGCCATTGCCTATACATACAAGGCGAGCGGCTGCGCTCACTACCAAGAGTGTCTCCACACCGAGGGCAAGCCTGAGTGGTGTGCCTGTGGGGGATATATGTGCGGCGGCCTCATGGGCATCACCGAGCACATTCACCAAACACTACAGAGTTAACGTTGCCAACCCTCACCCACTGGGGAGGGTTCTTTGGCCAATTTTCTCTGCCGGAGCTATAAGAGGTAGTTACTGTGCTTCCTCGTGACTCTTTTGGTATAAGTCATCCAGTGTGAAGCACTGCCTCTGGTGGTCAGTAAGGATGAAATAGAACGAAAGTTACGAATGTAACTACGGTTCTATGAATCCTGGATGACCGCCAGAGTTCTTGGTCACTCGGAATCCTGTGAACTCGCGAGAAGATTCCATAGGACTGAGCTCAGGATGACACCGGAACTTATAGACGACGGGGGTCATCTGAGGTCACACGTGACTTTGTTGATATAAATATTCGACCTGCGCATGCGCGAGACGGAAGATATCCAGTGTGAAGCACTGCCTCTGGCGGTCATCCAGGATTCATAGAACCGTAGTTACATTCGTAACTTTCGTTCTCATGTGTGTCCTGGTGTTCTCATGTTTCCTTACCTCCTCATCCCTCACTCCCTACCCTGGTGTTCTCATGTTTCCTTACCTCCTCATCCCTCACTCCCTACCCTGGTGTTCTCATGTTTCCTTACCTCCTCATCCCTCACTCCTGTAACTGTCCGTGCTGGATCCGTCCCCGTTATTTAAAAAAGCTAAATAAGTTATGAGCATGACGTCATCCAGCTAGCCAAACCTGTCTGGTGTACAGCTAGTACAGAAGCTTCGCATGTACTGCTTCTCCTGACGAGAACGCGCATCTAGGGGGGCAAAATCGTTTTGGCCCCACGCTGAATCTATTTGAGGGCGCTGATTGGCTAAATTGTATGTCACTCATTTATATCTTTAATCAGCAATTGGCTAAACTGCTTCATAGACCCGCCTCTTTTGGGCAAAAATGATTTTGCCCCCCTAGATGCGCGTTCTGAGATGTGTCGTGCACACAAGCAGAGAGGACGAGCAGGAAAAGCATATATTTTGCGCAGATATCACATTTTACACATATTACTGGGTACATTACACAGTTCAAAAACACAAATATTGACAATTTGTATAATTGACAATTTGTATAATATAATAATTGTATTATTATTATTTATTTTTTTGTGTGTGTGGCTCAAGGTGGGGCCATGCCCCATTGCCCTCTATTGACCAGCTGCCACTGCTAGGCAGTAAAGTGCTGAAAGCTGCAGAAATTCATGAAAATGACATCAGACTGTGAAATCAACTGTCCTGAGAACCTTTTTTGACGAAAATCTTTGAAACGATGTTTACTTTCACAAAATCCACTTTTTTGGAGAAAATCTTTGAAACTATGTTTACTTTCACAAAATCAACTTTTGGCCTCCTCTGCCTGAAACGTCTTTTAAGAGCATATCAAGTGAAAATGCATCTCTAGCCCGTGATGTACTGAAAGCTGCAGATATTCATGAAAATGACATCAGACTGTGAAATCAACTGTCCTGTGAGTAACTTTTGTGGAGAAAATCTTTGAAACTATGTTTACTTTCACAAAATCAACTTTTGGCCTCCTCTCTGCCTGAAACGTCTTTTTAGAGCATAACAAAATGAAAATGCATCTCTTGGAATTAAAGTGCTGAAAGCTGCAGATATTCATGAAAATTACTTCAGACTGTGAAATCAACTGTCCTGAGAACCGTTTTTGACGAAAATCTCTGAAACTATGTTTACTTACGCAAAGTCAACTTTTGCCCTCCTCTCTGCCTGAAACGTCTTTTTAGAGCATAAAAAGTGAAAATGCATCTCTAGGCAGTAATGTGCTGAAAGCTGCAGAAATTCATGAAAATGACATCAGACTGTGAACTCAACTGTCCTGAGCCACTTTTCTGAAGAAAATCTTTGAAACTATGTTTACTTTCACAAAATCAACTTGTGGCCTCTTTGTCTGAAACGTCTTTTAAGACCATTTCAATCAGGAGAGACTTGTTTTATAATTTAACAATGATTTATTATACAAGCGTCAAATATGCAAAGTGCAAAGTCTTTTGGCGATTGGACTCCATCCTGAAGTACTATCACCGAGGGTAGGGATACAGAGGTCCAACAGGCCTAATCCCCCCTGGAGTCCAGACACTGGTGGTGGTGGTGAAAGGAGTTGCTGCCATCTGATGATGAATCAGGAGCCTGACTGTGATGCTGACTGGAGGTGACTGGGGTGGAGGCGGGTCGCATCTGCTTAACGCTGAAATGACAACTGACAGCAGCAGAGAGGAGAACACTTTAAAGTTTGACAGCAACAATCTGATTGGTTTAAGGAAACTGTGTGCCGAATCTGGTTGGTTGCTTAACAGTGCACGCCCCCAATCAGCTGATAGATTACCAGGAGAGGACAGACAGAGATCACAAGCGAATGTCTTCCTGACTGAACTTGCGCTTGAGCTACATTTCAACGACTAGAGGGCATTGACGGACATCAATACACAACACCTAAGGTTTATGAGGATAACCAAGGTACAATAGCGTTAGCAAAGAATTTAATTGGCCCGCAGCAACTTCTAAAAATATAATGTAATATGGCCCACACTTGAAACTTGCGCTTGACTGTATTGTACTTCTTAGTTTCACCACTAGGTGGAGATACTGTGTTGAACAAGGCAGCTTTTCCACAAAATAAGAGCAATCAAAGAAACGTTTAGCCCCGGATGATGACACGTCCTACACTGGTGCCGAGCGAGAACAGAAAGTTAAATGGCAGTTAGCTCAATAAGAGTATTTTTTTCCGTGCAAACAAAACACAAGAAAAAATCACAATAGCAGCCACGAGGTAGCTCAACTCATTGCCCGCCACGGGAAACCTTTCTCAGATGGTGACTTCATAAAACAGTGCCTCACTAAAGTCGCAAGTATAATGTGCCCGGAATAAATGCAGGAATTCAACAACGTTAGCGTGTCCAGAAACACAGTTGTGCGGCGAATCGAAGACTTGTCAGCTAACCTAAACCATCAAGTGTCAGATAAAGCTCGTGCTTTTGCTTTTTACTCCATTGCATATGATGAGAGCACAGATGCCACAGACACCGCACAGCTGTTAATTTGTTTGCGGGGAGTTGACGATCATTTCTGCTTTAGGAGCTGCTTGATTTTAGGAGTCTAAAGAGCACAACAACAGGTAAGGACGTGTTTGAAGCTGTGTCAGATGCAATTGACAAGATGGGACAAGCTGTGTGGAGTTATAACAGATAGGGCTCCAGCTATGAAAGGCGAGCGCAAGAGAGCGGAGGTGAGGCTATTAAAATGCAGCGTATCACCCACCAACAAGCCCTCTGTGCTAACACAGTCCAGCTCGGCGATGTGATGAACACGGTTGTGAAAACTGTCAACATAATTCGAGCACGAGGGCACTCTACGCAACTTCAATGTTGCGCACTTTCCCACGCAGTCCGAAGTCAAATGTGCTTTTCCAAAGGCCAACCTTTCTGCTAAAAGGGGGAAATACGTGTCCGTGATAACGTCTCTCATGACAGAACTCAGTCAGTGCTTACGTGGCGGCTGGTCAATAGAGGGCGATAGGGCGCCGCCCCACCTTGAGCCACAATAAATAAAATAAAATGAATAATAATAACAATAATAAACTGTACAAATTGTCAATATTTGTGTTTTTGAAATATGGAATCACCCAGTAATATGTGTAAAATATGATATCTGCAGTAAATATATGCTTTTCCTGCATGTCCTCTCTGCGTGTGCACGTCTCAGCAGCTCTGTGGCGCTGGAGAAACGGCCCAAAAGAGCAGTGAAGCAGTTTTGCCAATTGCTGATTCAAGATATAAATGAGTGACATACAATTTAGCCAATCAGCTGAATCTATTTGAGGAGAAACTGCAGAGCTGATATCAGATCAGCCTGACCTCACAATCAGACAGCAGACTAGCAGGAAAGGGAAGCAGTACATGCGAAGCTACCAGCTGTAAATAAGATGTCCTGACGTGTTTGTCAAAGTGTTATTTACTGCTTTTTTTCATGTTGGAATAAATGTTAAATATTTAACTGCAAAATAGCAATACGTGGTTGACACCTTAATTTATTTAGCATGAAATCATACTGGGATGTTTGCTGAAATTGATTGGATGTGGCACAGCCCTACCTAGAACATGTTCCACCAGCTGCCATGGCTTTCAATATGTTTCTCTCATTGAGAGAGACATCGAGCTGTTCTCAACTCCCTTCTATTTGAATAATGAGTCTGTTCGGCTCAACATACGTGAGCAAACATCTCTGTTAAATCTGAACAAAAGCACATTGAGAACCAAATTTGATTGATTTTGCTCACTTTAACACACTAGGGGTGAGGCGATCGGACCTGAGTGGCCCAGCCCTTGGTATATTTTTCTGTATGTGGCCCTCAGTGAAAAAAGTTTGGACACCCCTGCTGTAAGAAGACAGAGGTGTAAGCATGTTGACATCAAGTATCATTTCATAAGGTCAACTGTAAGAAGAAGAAACATTCCTTTATTAGTCCCACAGTGGGGAAATTATTCTCTGCATTTGACCCATGACAAGGCCAATGTTTGAACTATTGTCCAACAGACCAGATTGTTGCAGACGTGATGACAAAACCTGCAACAAAGTTTAAGTTGATTAAGTTTGAAAAGTTTATGTTTGGGGATTAACCATGTGTGTAAAAAATGTACATGATGCAAAACGGGTGTTGGGATCTGGCGACGCCTCCTGGCTGGCTGAGTCTCTCACATGTGTCACAAAGCGCCTGACCTGGGATCTGCCAGAAACTCCACCCAGGATGACCACACCCCCCAGCTCCGACCAAAACCTGATGCTGGTCCCTCATTGGCCAAGAAAGGGCCCCCCACTGGTTGTGCGACCTGGTTTATAAGCACTCTCATGGCGAGAATCGCTCTCTTCACTCTGGACTCGTCCTGGGACAAGAAGACCCACAAGGCTCTTCCTCCAGACATGCTGGTGTAAGGAGGTCCACGAGGCCTCTTTCCCCCAGCATCACGCTGGCAACAGAAGACCCACAAGGAGCCGCGGCCTCATCAAATCCTGTCAGGTCACATGTTACATTCGCTGGTCGAAAACAGACTGTGTTTTATTTTGAGTTCTGGATCCTAGTGCGAGAACGGATAGCTCCTATGCCCCGTTCCTCCACCCTTTTTGTGTACACCTCCGGCAGAAAGACTATTAACCCTCTTTCCTTGCCGAAGATTTCCGGGAGGAACGAACCGACCACGTGCCTCAGCCGAAGTTAAATAGCCCTCTCTGCAGAGAGGAGATCGAGTCTGCGTCCGCTCCAGGGAGCCACGCCACCAGGAGCTATCGACTCCTGAGGACCGAGTCACCCCCCAGTCTGCGCCCACTACGATAGCCGCGCGAGGACTGAGTGCTTCCCACCACGGAAAATGGGCCCCACCGAACGAAGCTTCTCAAAGTAAGAGTTTACTGGTATCTGGGCCTAGCTTAGCATTAGCTTAGCATTAGCTTAATTTAGCCTATTCGTCGTGTTATACCGTGTTATTGCGCAACCATCGCGGACCACGGAGTCCCGTTATATTGTGTATTTCCTGCTGTAACTGTTTGCATTAGATCCGTCGCTGCTAGTGAATGTGGAGTTTGTGATTCTATCACTTTAAAGACTGAAACCACGGTGGCGGACCCTCGTCTCGCCGACCGAGTTTCGGGGTGATAAGGAAGCAATACGCTCACCTCACCGCAGTGGTAAAGATCTTTTTGTTTTGGGGATTCTTTTATTTCGTTTTGGTTTTATTCTCTCTTCCTTAAATCTGCTCTGTGAGTGAGGTGTGGAGCCGTGACTATCACTGCATGAGCGTGGTCAGTTCAGAACGACGACCGCAGACTTGTTCAGGATAGATCAGTTGTTCTCACTCTCACTGCGAAGCGAGCTTGATTTTCCCCCTCTCTCTCTCTCTCTCTCTCTCTACTAACCCGCACACACATAGTTAGAGTCGCTGATTTTGGGTGAACCTCTCAGACTCGTGATTACGTAATCTCTGACCCCAATCCACATGGTACGCCATCCCACGTGGTTACATGTGGCCTCCTCGCAGCCATTTTGTCTAGGCCCCTAGAGTCCGCCATCTTGGCCTGTAGGCTCACACGCCCCCTTTTTAGATTGCCATCATCACTGTTTGAGTAACCCCCCCCCTTCGTTTCCACACACACACACACACACACAGACACACACAGATACATATATTTATATACATAGCCTTACCCCACTTTATTCATTTGACTTTAGGTATTAGACACATAAAATGGTATGATATTGTTTGTTGATTGTGATATTACTTGATCTGATCATTTATTATTTTGATTTAATAAACTCTGTTGTATTTTAAAGAGCAGTCGTCTGTGATTACTTGTGCATATGTGTGTAATAATAACTGGATGTAGTGGCCTGTGCTCGAACTTAAACCTTCACTTTCACTCTGAATGTGTAATAGTACTCAGATTATTGACATTATGAGTGAACGCTAATTATGAGACTTAGTTTTATCGTTTGGTTATTGGTCCCTGTTCGCAGGGTGGTGCCCCGTTATTATTAATAATCATCAATAATTGTTACTTACATTAATAATTCTATTGATGTCAAGAATTTAGTTTCTTATTTCTTATATGTCGGAGTTTACGGTAGTTTGTTTGGAATTTACGGTAGTTTTGAAAATGGAGAGCTCTAATAGAAAAATTGAGCGAGTTATAGGTGCTTGGACAAAAAGTTGTACAATCGTCCCCGGTCTCCCCTACATTTGTGTTGATACTGTAATCAATAGGTTTTTAGGAAACTGTACCTGTATGGTCATTTGAAAGCAAAACTGGATCAGTGATGTGCCAATAAAGCTGTCAAGAACATAGCCATCTGCTTTCAGCTGGTCGAAATGGTCCATCCAAAACTGGGCGCATTCACTTCTCAGTACCCCCTCAGTACCATTCTCATCCTCACTGGTGTGCAGGAACTTTTGCATGACTGAAAGGGTATTCTATGAAGTAAGCTGCGATAATATGAGGGTTTGTATGCTTCTAGGTGTATCATCTTTCTCGAGAAGTCATTTTTGCAACCACTGATAAAGTTGGTTCTTCTGTAGCTTTCTCTAGGGTCCGGATGCTTAGTTTGATATCATGTGATTCCTCCAAAACCACTCAAATTTCACGATTTGTGAATCCACATCTTAAGTAGTCTTTAATGATGCTAAGCTTTGTCTCATCCACCTGCTTCTGTTGCTTTGGCACATGTGAGGAAACAACACATAGGCCTATGCAACGTTTCTCATTATTATGAGATAGTGAGTCTTAATTATGATATGCTAAGTTATAATTATAAATGTTAAGTCACAAATATGAGATACTGAACTATAATTATGAAATAGTAAGTCATAATTATGAGATGCTTGGTTATAATTATGAGATAGTAAGTCATTATTTTCAGTAGATTTCTATTTTAATGACTTTTTTTATTGTCAGAAACGGGATTCCATAGGAATGGGCTTCCTAGGGTTGGGTACCGAAAACCGGTGCCGGCATGGTACCGAGTCCTATACGACTGTATCTACCGGACCGAAATGCAACGCAGATTTCGGTGCTTCCTTTCGGTGCTTCCTTTCGGTGCCTGAGCCGATTGAAATACTTTTTTTACACTACTCTGATGACTCCTTCCTAGGTTAGCTCGTCCTAGGACCGATGCTAACGATAGCATCGGTCCTCCGCTCCTCACTCATAGTATTATTACAACCGGACGAGCCGTGCGCGCTTAGAAACAAACCCCTCCATCATTCTGACGAAGCTTCGGCCATGATTTATTAAAAAAAACAGAGAACGAGATCTGTCATACGGCTGGCAGGCTACTGACTTCCTCCATCGACATCCGGGTACTTAGCACTGCCGCTCATAAGCACAACAACAGAAGCACGCAAAACGTTCTTCTTCTTCTTCTTTGAGGTGTAGTGGCGGTTGGCAAACGACGAATTGGCTCATTAGCGCCACCAACTGGTTAAATAAAATAACATAAGTCAGGAGAGGTCTTATTTTGCAAGAGAAGGCAAATATGCTCATATTTCTGCAAAATAATTGCTGAAGTTTGAAGCTGTAGTGTGTGTACAGAGTGTGTGTGTGTTTTGTATTTATTTTATCTGTAGTGTGTGTACAGAGTGTGTGTGTGTTTTGTATTTATTTTATCTGTATTTATTTAAGTGTACTGTAAACTGTTAACAGTGAATATATTGTTCATAGTTTGAAGTTAAAAACTTTGAAGCTGTAGTTTGAAGCCAAGTGTTTTGTATTTATTTATATTTATAATGTACTTTAACAGTTAATATATTGTTCAATTTGAAGAAAAAAGTATCGGTTCAGGCACCGTTTAGGCACCGGTATCGTTTTAAAAGTATCGTTTTAGCACCGGTATCGGAAAAAACCCAAACGATACCCAACCCTAGGGCTTCCATGATAATATGCATGACCTTCCCATTCGATAATGATTTTTTAAACTGTCCTTGGTCACATGAGGAGCTTTCACCTTTAAGTGCGACTCAACCAAACTACACCTTGTCGTCAAGCTCTTTTCGGAATCTGATTGGTCAAATGTGAGAAGTGTTCTTCTTGCTGACTCCTGATTGGTTCAAACCTCACGCCGCCATCACACTATCGCGCGTCCCGTCAGCGTGTGTTACAAGGAGGTTTATCCAGTGGTTCACAGTGGAAAATGGCGAGTTGGGGTGTACGAGCAGTGAGACAGAGCTACTCACTTGTAGCTTCACCTGCCTTAATAAGGTAACACACTTAAATCGCGACTTTGTTAACTGAAATGTACCAGTTACAGCAATGTTAGGCTTGCTTTGGCAGGACGGTGAGCTTCTGTCTGATCTGTCTGATCAGCCCGGCTAGCAGCGTTAGCTCTCTTAACCGACCATGGTCCTTAATGTTGACCTTTACGTGAAAGATACAGACTGAAACTGACTAACCAGACGTGTGTGTCAGTGTATTGGAGATGACCTAACACAACGTTAGCCTAACCAGCGTATTTAGTGTGTCTGTGTGTCATTGTTAGCACGTCGTCGTGGTCGATGATGAAATAACGTGACATGTGCGAAATGATAAAGGGATGTTACCTCGGTCAGCATGATAATACAAGTCTTGTCTGTTATTACGAGTTTCTAAATCTGAGAATCGAACGTTTCATTTCTCGTTAGCGAACGTGTCCTACAGCTTCTCATGACATTAGATTAGACATTAGATCTGTAATGTCTCTACACTACTCTGTATAGGCCAGAGAAAAATTATGACATAATAGTGAAGTACGTATAATGGTTCCAACTAAATGACACTTTTTAGTCTGTATAGTAATATAAGTTATATCATTGAATAACGTAATGCACAACATTCTGAGTCAGTACTGGCAGTCATACAACTGTTAGTTAAGCTGTCTGGTTCTATCAATCAGCAGTCTGGACAAGGAACCACAATCTAATATCTGCAGTACTAACAGATGGGTTCAAAGTCTTCCTCTCAAATCTATTTCACATCATTTTCACAATCCTCAAAGCATTCCAGCAGGAAGCATCAGCTATGTTTCTGCACTCATTCCTCCTGTCAGTATATAATACTGTTTATAATCATACAGTTTAGTGACTGAATGACACTTAACTTTCAGTAAATAGATGACTGGATGATGTGTAACACTTGGAAATATTAGGGCTGTAACTAAGAATTATTTCCATGATTGAATAATCTACAAATTATGTCTATGGTGATGTTTTGTAAAATATCTCGCTCTCTCCCTCTCCGTCTCCCTCCCTCCCTCCCTCCCTCCCTGCCACAAAGAGCATCTCCACGATTGCTATGCACAGCCACCCAGCAGAAGAATGGCCCCGCATCAGAGGGTGCTGAGCGGCCGGAGCAGAGTGCAGCAGAGACCCTCCTGCTGGAGGAGAAGACCCAGCTGGAGGACCAGCTTAAGGACATGATGGTGAGTTGGTTTGCTGCAGATACTCTGTGTAGGGCGTCATCAGACTGGTGTTATCTTATCTTTTACATGGATAATTACTGTCTCCTTTGACTGCATCATTCTGAAATGACGATAGTCTGAAAAATTCACCAAATTTTGTTAAGTGACCCTTATAATTTTACCTGACAACCATTTTAAGATGGACTAACATTATAGACTGACACGTTCATTTCACTGAATTACAATCTTCCTATGAAACATTTCTAAAGCCATGTCACTAGACGATAGTAAATATTCAAATGTTCTTCTGTCATTTTGAGTGAAGAAGAACTTTGAGTGATGTTCTGCATCTGTACCGTTCTGCAATTCTTCACTATGATTAATTGAAAATTATTTGACAGAGTAGTTATTTACAGCCCTAATTTTAAGACAGTTTGACCATTGTAAACGTAGCATTCCCCATTTGAGCTCTAGGTGTTTGTAATGTTTAAGCTTAACTAACAATAGCTCAATTTGATAGCTCTATAAAATATGTTTTATCAAATAGTATTCATTTGTGAATGGAGGACATGTTTACAACATTCTGTTCCATTTTGATCATCAGTATCACTTCTCCAAAAATACATGCTAAGCCTCATTGCATGTTGGCTTACTTTTTCTACCGTGTTTTCAGGGAAAGTACAAGCGGGCGTTAGCGGACACAGAGAACCTCAGGACGAGGACACACAAGATGATAGAAGATGCTAAATTATATGGTAAAGAGTCTCCATCTTAGCTCTGCTAGTTTTCAATATTTCAACAGGATCCACCACTTAATGTTGCAATGGATGAACCCTGCAGAAAATGTGTTCAATCTGTAGTTGCATGTTCTAACCACGAGATGTCACTGAGAACAAGGGTGACTTTAACCTTTTTGATTAAATGGTGTGTCAAAACCGTTTATTGTTATGGTATGTTGAACATACAAGGAATTTGACTTGACTGGTGGTCCATAACATGCAACAATCAACACAGTGCAAAGTAGAAATGTATTAAAATTTGCAGTAAAATATAAAATAAAGTGCACAAACAAACAGATAACAGGACTATAAACAAGTGAGATGTAAGTGAAATGTAATGAGGTTGGTTTAGTTGACTTAAAACCTGTATTTGCACTGTTTACATACTATAATGAACTTGATTTAGATTTCCATGAAGAGCTTATTAGATATTTTTCAAATTTGAGTGTGCATACATTACTTACTATTTTTTAGGGGTGGGAATCACCAGAGTTCCAGCGATACGATATTGCGATAACATAGGCCTATATTGCGATTTATTACTTTTTTCAACTTCAAATTATGTCCCCAACGGAAAACTGTGTCAACATGTTTTATCTAATAAGATAAAGTTTTCAGTCTGTTCATCTCACTGCAATCATTTTTATTGCAGCAAAAATAGGATTGTCAAGCAGACAGACTGACCAACAATGTCATAAATGTTGCATGAACCTGACAAACTGAACAGTTTGTATTACTACATAGTCCAACTGAACTAAATGCAAACGTGTGGACTCGGTGTATAACTCTGTATATAACTTGTATAAGTAGGATATAAGAGTTATATAACTCAGTATAACTTGCGATGCGTGGACGTCAAGGGCACCAGAAACTTCACCAGAAAACAACTCGGCACCATCTAGTGGACTGAAAAAGCAATTGATTCGATTTTTCGAGTATTTAAAAAAAAAAAATTATAGTTTATATAATAAAAGATCGATACTTGGCGTCCGTGTATCAATACAATATCGCCACGCAAAATATCGCGATACTATGCTGTATTGATTTTTTTCCCCACTCCTACTATTTTTTGTATACCTACCGTATATAACTTTCAGTTTCTTTTTCTAGCTACCAGATACTGGAGGCACTCTAATTGTACTGTATTATCTGAGTAATGTCATTTTAGGCTGCCTTCAAACATCTGGCCAGATGAAAACTAGCCTTTCTGGCTAACTTACAGTTTGACTGTTGATTGGTGTGCATTGTCCCTGCAAAATCAACAAATGTATTATAAATATGAGATCGCAACTTGTCTGTGTGGTTTTTAATTCTCCATTTGAAAAGCTGTGATGTATCTCCCGCTTTCTAACAGGGAAGATTTTTTTCTTACGTGGTCTGGTATGGCCGCTGGTTAATGTTGTAAACTTGTTTTGTAACTGATATTATTTCATTGACTGTTTTCTCAGTCAGTGCCACTGCTACGCTGCATTGTAGTAAAAATATAACGAAATAAACGCTACGTATGTCACCAGGAGACTGGTTGTGAGCTTTAAAGCATGTTGAATAATGTTCTACCTCCTTCCATCACCAGGGATCCAGGGCTTCTGTAAGGACCTGCTGGAGGTGGCCGACATCCTGGAGAAGGCCACAGACAGTGTGCCCAAGGAGGAGATGACGACCCAGAACCCTCACCTGAAGAACCTGTACGACGGACTGGTGATGACGGAGGTCCAGATCCAGAAGGTCTTCACCAAGCATGGCCTGGTCAAGCTCAACCCCGACGGCCAGAAGTTTGACCCCTACGAGCATGAGGCGCTCTTTCACACCCCTGTGGAGGGCAAAGAGCCTGGCACTGTCGCCATGGTAACCAAAGTGGGCTACAAGCTTCACGGTCGCACCCTCAGGCCAGCATTAGTGGGCGTGGCCAAAGCCCCTTAGAAAGAGTGATGCAACTGTGCCAAAGTGGGATTTGCTTTGTTGCCTGAGTGTCTGATGACCAGACACTCAACAGTACAACAGACTGGTTGAGGCTCAAAGAGATGGGAACCCAACTGAGCTGGACTTTGTATCTGAACAATATCCACCAGCTTTCAACGGAAACATTTACACAGGACAGTCTTCACAGTAGAATTTCAGCTGGTCATGTGAGTAATTTCAGAGTCAGTTTATGTCAGCCTCACCAGATCACACACACGGAGGCTTTATGTCTCTTCCTGCAACCGTCAATCCTAAAGAAATACAGGTGAAACGAGCTCTGCTATAACATCCATCTACAAACTGAGTAGTACTGATTCTGAACTGTAAGTATCATTCCAGACTTCTGTTTAAAGCCCTAGTAAACTTAAACTAGACTCCTCAATTTTCTTGTTTGTGAGTTTTAAATTCATTGTGTGAATAAAGCGAGGAGCAGGAGGCTACTTGAATATCTGAAGAAAGGTTGCGATGTTACTTTGTATTGAGTTCATGGTAGCGCTCCTTCTCTTGTTCATGTGATCAGGCTCTGGTAAGCCAGCCTTAGTCAGTAATGTAACAGCTTTAACTTTAAACCATTAGAAGAATTATGTAATATTTGTCCAAGCTGTCACAGCATCAGAATAAACTGATCAACTTTGGCATCTTGGTTTTGTGCTCTTCTTTTACACATCCTGAAATTTAACAAAACATAATTCTCACTCAACGGTTTTCAAACTGTAAGCCACGGAGTGAGAGACATGAGGCAAAGATGGTGCATGAGGGGACGGCACAGGTGCATGCAGGTATTCAGATTCTTTGTAGTTTGGCTCTCTCACCAACACGCTCGACTGTAACAGCTGCAGCAGTGACTGAACAGCTCATGATCTCATTCAGATATTTAAACTACTTTACTTCTCTGATTCAGTCAAACGCCACTATGCCAGAGAGTGCAACGGGTTGCGCATCCCTCCCCCACCCTCAGTCCTTGCAGGCTCCTCCACGGTCTGGTAGGCTTTCAGCTCAGGCTTCGGAAAACTAGCACCCACCGGACTGCAGAGCTACAGTTCGGGCGGGACCTCTATGGGCTCCGGGTTTCTTTTAAGTGGTGCAGGGGACACCTCCAAGTTGATGTCCTCGTGTCCACATGTGGATGTGAACGTGGGTGGAATTAAGGTGCCTTGCCTAGTGGATACAGGATCCATGGTGTCTACTGTCACAGAGAGCTTCTTCCCTCCAGCATTTCGAGCCATGGGGTCAAGAACGACTCCAATCTTGTCACTTGCTGGAGCTTAGAGCTGCTAATGGGTTGCCCATTCCCTACATTGGTTACCTGGAACTAGATGTGGAGCTTTGTGGCAAGTCGATGCCACGTTGTGGGGTGGTGGTCGTAAAGGACCCCCCTGGCGATTTGTCCCGTCCAGTCCCTGGTGTGTTGGGGATTAATGTTTTCTGCAGGTGCTACAGAGAGCTCTTTGGGCAGCATGGCCAAGCTTTGTTTGATTTTTTCCCCCAATATCTGGGGCACCAGAGTCTCTCGTGCAGGCAGTGCAAAAGTGCCATCGTGCCAGTGTGCAGGCCCCTTTGGGTACTGCGGGTAAAGAAGGCATGTCATATCCCAGGTGGCATGATGCAAGTAGTGGTGGCGACGTGTGCTGAGCAGTAGTCGGGTGCCACTGTGTTCTAACCCCCTGGCACTGGCTGGGCTGCTTTGCGTCACCTGCTTTGGTTCGTGTGATAAGAGGCACAGCCTAGATACCGATTTGTTAATGTTAACTGATGTGTTACTTTATCCCCGCACCATTGTAGGCACCTTGGACACTGTTAATCTTGTCAGTCTGCCCACAGGGGTCACAGAGAGGCCATCTAGTGTAGCCACAGTGGCATCTCGGTGCGTTCAAACGGTGAAGGACCAGCTGGAGGCCATTGACCTGTCTTCATTGTCTGCTGAAGAGCAGGATCAGGTGAGGTCCCTTCTTGGGAAGTACACTTCAGTATGTTCTGCTTATGAGGGTGATTTGGGTTGTACAAACTTGATAGCCCATGACATTCTGCTCTTGGATGACGTCCCTGTAAGACAACGCTACAGGCGTATCCCTTCATCAGAGTATGAGGTAGTAAAAGAGCACATCAATCAACGACTGGAGACACAGGTAATCAGGGAGAGTAGCAGTCCCTATGCTTCCCCAATCTTCTGGTGAAGTAGAAGGATGGTAGTCTGCGCCTGTGCGTTGACTACCGCCAACTTAACAGCAAGACCAGAAAAGATGCTTTTCCTTTACCTCTTATCAAGGAATCCCTGGATGCACTGACAGGTGCTCGCTGGTTTTCCACCATGGACCTGGCCAGTGGGTACAACCAGGTCCCAATGGCTGCGAAAGACAGACCCAAGACAGCATTTTGCACCCCATTTGGCTTGTTTGGGAGGAATTGCATGCCCTTTGGGCTCTCAAATGCCCCCAGTGGTTAGTGTTAAATTAAAATTCAGTGTTGTCTCAGAATGAATTGTGTTGTAGGTCATAATGCCATTTCACATTTGCTGTTTTTACAGATACCATCATGTTAATTAAAACCAGTGGCGGGCCGTGCATTTTATACCTGGGCCTTCACTGCTGTCCTGCAGCTGAAATACCACCTTATAACCACATTACGGCGCCACAGCTATTATTCACTTTTAAGGCTGTAACTATGTACGTCTTCGTACTAAACCGTTCAGTATGAGTCGTTTGAATAATTCTAGAGCATTTAGTAAATGCAAAAGCCTAAATTCAGGAAAATATAATGATCGCAGCTGGTCTGGCTGTGGGATCCACTGTCATTCCTCAATGACAAGCTGCAACCCAAAGAGATTATCATAGGATTTTACTTTTACAACTTGAACGTACTGCTCTGCAATGTCTTTCCTCGGCTCAGTCTCCTCTGTCATGGTGCATCTCACTCGGTCAGAATGCCCATATTTGATTGGCTGAGCTGCATCACGTGATGTGATTCACTACCCATCAGCCTCTGCTGGCTGTTAAATGTTGTTTCACGATAGTCACGCGCTCGCCCACTGACCAATCACAGCACACTCTGCACCTCGCGTACAGGGATGTAATGCTGACGTCATTATAGGCCGGCGCGCAGGCTCTGATAGGTCAAAGAATACGCCCAACATGTCAAACTAAAGATCTGATTGGTTGAACACGATGACAATCAACAATATCGTCCCCATTTACTTTAATCTGCACTGGCTGCAGGTGAGAGTCTGCAGGCCTCTGGCTCTGTTCTTACCTAGAGACACAGAGGTGAGATCTGATTGGATAAAAGCTCTACTTAAAACAAGCTGCACTGGAAACAGAGCAACTGAGGAAGACCGTAGCTGTGCAATGAGAAAATAAGATAATAGGTGTCACGGCCCGGCTCAGGCACCGCGACAGTAAGCGAGGGAGAAGCAGGTTCCAAACAAACACAGGTTTATTCGTGAAAGAAGGGGGTTGGCGAAACCCAACTCAGCAGCAAACGGACACACAGAGGCCACAACGGCGGGGCGGGCCACCCATGGCCCTCGGCTGAAGCGAGAGAGAGCAAGCCGGCCGTCAGAGGCGGAGCTTTATCCCCGGAGGGCACCGGGGCCCAGGTGCTTCTCATCAGGGCAATCAGGGAATCCTGCAGGCGAACAGGCGAACAGACAGACAGGCAAACAGAGAGACTGAGAGATAATACATGTAGTGTATTTAAGAAAAATTATTAAATTATAAAATAGATATTGCTTTGTGATTCTGTTTAGGCCAGCAGAGAAGGCCTTGCAGGCCCTGACGGCCCACCACTGATTAAAACAAAAATTGTCGTTTCACAGTTGGAAAAATCTGCGTTGGCCAAGAAACATGGTGGAGACGATATTGTCAAGGAGCACTACCGGACGAAAGGTGACTGAAACTCTGAGGTAATTTAGATGTCTCTTCTTCAAGCACATCTGTTCTTCTACGCATGTGGGAAATATATATATATATATATATATATATTATTTATTTATTTATTTATTTATTTATTTATTTATTTATTTTAGGCCTGTGCTCAACTCAGAACTGTCTGTTAAATTGGATTTGGCTGTTCAAATACGAAGAATTGTTTGTTTGTACAATTTTTGCCAGCAAGACTTGAGTCATTTGTATTTTCCTGTGATTTGTCTGCATTTACTGTGGTTAAAATAGTTATTGTTATTCAACTTATCGACAACTTTCTATCATCTGCCAAGATACTAATAGATTCCAGCCATGACCTTTACAATAGAGCCATGAGGGCTGTCACTTTAAACTATTGCATCTTTAACTATGTTTTAATACCAAATTTGAGTAGAGTTAGATTTACACACACCATGAGCAGAGAAATTGAAATAAAGGTAAACATCTGTGAATCTCTCCTTTTTAAAAATGTAATTCTAACACCTGCTGGTAGATTGCAGATGATGGCGAAGTTTGTTCTTTGTTGGGTGAAAATGGCTTGAATTGTACTCTGTGTGTCCTCTAAATGCACTGTAAACACACATATTTCAGTGTTTACAGACATTGTTAAGATTGTACTGTTCTAAATATACCGTGTCTTTTAAGAACAATTTTCTTTTTCCATCTTTGAAACTGAAAGTAAGGTTTAATTGTTGCACAGTTTAGCACAAATGGGAGTTACACTTGCATCTCTAAACTGATAATGAAATATTGTATGCAAACTAAATGTTTTTATTTTCAATAAATTGTTAAGATTTGGATATAATGGTGTTTGTTGTTTTTTTCCCTGCAAACATTTTTAGTTTTACTGTTTGAAGTGTTCGCTGACATGGTAAAGTACAAAATGCAAAACTCTTAAAAGTATTCGGTTGAAGAGTTAAAAAGGAGTAAATTGAAAATAAGGTGTTTGGTTAGAATTACACTAAGGGAGTCAAGGGGACAAGAGGAAATATGTTTCAACACTGGCAGGAGTCAGTTAAAAATCAACACTGTATTTGGAGTATTTCTTAATCAACACTTAGTATCAAATAGGTCTAACACTCTTGGAGAGTAACTTAATTAGAGTTAATTTTGATTAACACTCAAAATTACCTGTCAAATTGAAATAACACTACGAGTGTTATTTACATCATGGTGTCAAATTTGAGTAACACTTCTCAGTGTAGTGTAAAATATGAACTCTAACCAGAGTTACATTGACTCTAAAAATGTAATTCATTAATTTTTTTGTCTGACAAACTCGTTGCTGTGATGGAGTGGTTGTCACTATCATGAATGGGTCTTTTTACGAAATTTATTGAAAATGAGAAAGGGATTGAACCTTGGTTTAGAATTTTCATTTTCATAACTCATCACCATTTTTTAAGATTTTTAAATTTTGATTTCAATCTGTTACATTTCTTCCTTTCTTAAATTGTGAATTTCGTTTTTTGTATATAATAACAGTGAGTGAAAGCACCTGCTGGCTGGCTCAGCTCATCACATGTTTTCCTGCCTCATTAAAAGCTGGCCTGGAATCAGAGCGAAGCTCCCCCTGATGACCACACCCCCAGCTCCACCTCTCATAACCTGAGCCTGACCCTCCATTGGCCGAGAAAGGGCCCCCCGCTGTTCCTGAGACCAGGTTTATAAGCACTAACGCAGCGAGATTCTGTCTCTTCGTGCCGGACTCGTCCAGGCCACCAGAAGGTCCATCAGCCTCTCCAGCATCACGCTGGCAACCGAAGGCCACGAAGAAGCCGCGGCCTCAACCCTCACCAACCCTCATCTCAGCGCGCACGCGCCATTCGCTGGTCGAAACAGACCGTGTTCCAATTCTGAGTTTAAGGCCCGTTATCCCGCTAGAACGAATCACCTCCGCGATCCGTTCTCCGCTTTTTGTTTTTGTGTACACACCACCGGCAGAAGGAAGACTGAACCTCTTCCCACCCCGACGATTACCGGGAGGTACGCACCGACCACGTCGCCTCAACCGAAGTTAAATCGTCCTCTCTGCAGCGAGGACGGATCACGTCTGCGTTTGCTCCAGAGCGAGCCACGCCACGACGGACCGAAGCAGCGCCAGCTGCAAAGCCGCGCTGACCAGCAGCCCCCCAGTCCCTCGAGGAACGGACAATTCCTCCACGGACACTGACCCCCTGTGCATCGAAGCTTCTCAAAAGTAAGAGTTCATGGCGTCTGGGCATAGCTTAGCATTAGCTTAATATAGCGTATTCATTTATCTGTTGATATTCCCGTATCCTGTTTGTGTTAAGTCACGGTCGCGTTACACTGTGCGATTGCGCAACCATCGCGGACCCGGAGCTCCGCTGTATTGTGTACTTAACTGCTGTAACTGTCTGCATTAGATCCGTCGCTGCGAGTGGATGTAGAGTTTGTGTATTATCACTTGAGAGATGTGATAGGGAAGCAATACGCTCATCTCACCGCAGTGATAAAGATCTGTTTTGTTTGCGGATTATTTTGATTTATTTCATTTTGTTCTGTTTTATTCTCTCTTCATTAAATCGACTCTGTGAGTGAAGTGGAGAATCGCGGCTATCGTGCATAAGCTGTCGTCAGTTCAGAACGACAGACGGCAGACTTGTGTAAGATACGATCAGCGATCCTCATTCTCACTACAACGCGGACAGCACACAGAAGCTTTGATTCCTCTCTGCCTCTTTTTATTTCTCTTGTTTTCCGTAACTTACATACACACAGAGCTCCGGCTGATTGTGGGTGAACCCCCGCCTATTGTCCCAACACACGTGATGCGCCAACACACGTGATTACACCCAGCTATCTGCCCCACCATTGTGTCTAGGTCACTCGACTCCGCCATCTTGGTTTGTAGTTTTCGGCTGTAGTTTTAAGGTTACACCCCCTCCTCACACACACACACACACACACACACACACACACACACACACACACACACACACACACACACACGTACATACATCCTCCTCCTCCTTTTTATTCTTTTGACTTTAGGTAGTAGACATAAAATTGTGTGATAGCGTTTGTTGGTTGCAATATTACTTGATTTGATCATTTATTATTTTGATTTAATAAACTCTTATACTTTAAAGAGCAGTCGTCTGTGATTACTTGTGCATATGTATTTGATAAGACTGTATGTAGTAGCCTGTGCTCGAACTTAAACCTTCACTGTCACTGAATGTATAGTCATACGCAGACTATTGACATTATGAGTGACTACTAATTATGAGACTTAGTTTTATCGTTTGGTTATTGGTCCCTGTTCGCAGGGTGGTGCCCCGTCGTTATTAATAATCATTAATAACTGTTACTTACATTTGTCAAGAATTCAGTTTCTTAAATGCTGATAACCCAAACACGCTCCTTTAATTCCCAACACCTCCTTAACATGCTGCTAATGTGTAATATTTCCCTTTATGGATCAAAATGTGTTTTTATAGGGTTTGTTTTCCCTTTGAAGCACTTTGAATTGCCTTGTTGTTGAAATGTGCTATACAAATAAACTTGCCTTGCATTGTCTTTCAGGGTCACAAGCACAGCAAATGAAGAGGAAACAAAACTATAGAATTATAAATGTTTTGCACTTTTAATACATCTCCATTCGTATCTTGTCATGTGCAATAACGAGAGCAAAAAGGCTCAATAGTATCAGACCTGTAACAAGAGTAAAGACAGCACAACAGCATGCCATCACTCTCACCCTTCAGAAAAAGCTTCTTCTCTGTTCCAAAATCTGTTTTTGTTTTTATTACAAAAGCTATACACATTTCCATGACACAAAATACTGTACATTTCACAAATCGGTAATTATAGGTTTTTTTCTCCAATGTATCTTACAAAATGATCTACATTTGGTGACATACAGTATGCAAAATGTCCCTTACAAATAATATGAACACACGTTTGCTGTTTTGCTTTGAGACATTTACACCAAAACAAACTATTTTAGAACAATAAGGAACATTTGGTAGCACATGCAGAACGACGCTACAGTCAAAATCTGAACACCGTTCTCGGAAAAGAAATCACAAACGATAAGTTATCTCAAGGAATTTACAAAAGCTGACATTGAAACCCTCGGTTCTACATGGTGGCTGTTGGGTTTACAGGCTGGATACTAGCCTTTGTACACCATCCATGATTCATTTTGAGCTGACCTGAAAAATTCTTATTATCCCTTTTCTTTTTTACAATACCAATATGATGTTCATACTCCGATTCCATATAAAATGCCTGGCCTGTTGCTCCATCAGCATCTTCAATAAACCTTCTTGATTATACAAACGCCCATCAGACCTTGTTAGCCAGCAGCAACGGCCTAAAAAACACATCCATGTACTGGAGGTGATCCACTATGAATGTAGGAAAGATGACAACCATTTTCCACATACTTTAATTCAGTGGCACCACTAAGGCCCAGTATCAAGTAACAGCACACAAGCTGAATTCATTGAAAAGCACTCGGATGAAGAGGTTCTCATCATGAAATAAGGCTGGAAAAGTTCCCAGTCTCCTCTAGAATCCATTCTCCAGGACTTTGTCAGTGAAGATCTCGCTGTGATGATGAGTAGGGATTGCACGATACTATATGTTCCAATCTGTGTCAGTCGGATTTAAAAGTCGGGCAATAACTTCTCGATAAAACCATCTTTGTTTAGAAATGTTGACAAATTGGTTCAACACTAGAGTCGAGTTTGCTCGTATTATTAACTGCCACCGAGTCTTCTCAGTTCATCCCACCAGACTTTAGCCTCTTTACTCGTAATATTAGTCTTCAACGAGGCCTAACTCACCCACTGTGAGCTACCGCTACAATAGTTCAACGTTTCATGTCTTGTTGTGGTCTGTTACATTAACAAAGCAGCAAAGTAAAAAAGTTGCGTTAGCCAGTATTGCCAGAGAAAGTAGTGCATTTGTTGGGAACGATGATCAGCAGTGTGTGTTCATGTGAATGAAGGAACAGTTCACCCAGAGCAAGTCTGCCTTCAATGACTTCTATAGCATACATAATCAGCCTTTGGATACAAACACAATATTTGATAGTAGAATGAAGTCATTGTTGATTTTAGTCTTTTCATGGGATTTGTTGACAATAAGAGAAATAGAAAATATCACCAACGTTATCCTTTCAATAACTGTGTTTGGCTAGAATGGTGCATATGGTTTGGAGCACCACATTGATGAAATATGACTAAGCATGACCATAGCAAAACATGAACTCCCTCCACAGTTGATCCACTATTTCAAAGTTCCACAATTCAATGACCCCCTCCAAAAAAGGCAAAGCTCTACTTTCAATGTCTACAGAACTACAGAAATAATGCTGCTCGTGACTTGCATTTCAATCCAAAAAGGCCAATTTCCAACAGCTACCGATGCAGCAAAGAGGCTAACACACATGAATCCAGCACATATTCCAGCTGGTTAGATCACAACTTCCCTTCTCTGTGACTATAGAGCTCGTGCCGATTCAACAGATAAGATTTACATTTAAATAGCGCGATGGCCACCGGGAAAATGAGGATGAGTCACTGTCAGCGCTGCTGTTCTGGTTCTGCCGTTCACAAAGTAAAAACGAATGATAGGCTGCCCAGAGGAGGTGGGCAACAGCTGGGAGGCTGTGTGTCAACCACAGGGCTAAAGTGTGCTGGTAGGACTGAGGCGCTCTGCCAACTACATGCGGTGATAAAGATAAAGCGTGTACCTGCCTTGCATAATCGCTTGGTAAACAAAAAAACATGAATCTGGGAATTGTACTGATCACTGGTTAATGTCCTTCCACATGCAGCTTCTTTACCCGTGGACAGCTGAGCTGACATGCACTGTGTCTGTAAAACTAAAGGGTTCTGGGTTGTTGCTTATTTAACACTTAAGGTCTGAAGCAAAGTTTCCAGGGGCTTTAAAAGTCAAATACTATATGTCAGTCAATGTATTTCTTTTTTTAACAGCTACACTGTTATCCTTAAAAAAAAAGAAAAAGTTCCCCCTCCAAAATCAGAAACACATTTTTGTTGACCTTGTGGCTCATGATTTCTGGAAAGTTGTTGAGTTTGTCAAAATGTTTTTGTTGCACAACAAGCTGAGTGCCATCTCGTCCGTTATATTGGAGAGAAGTCAGACAGAATCTATATGCCACATATCTCCAATCCGAAGCATTCACTCAAATCAAACTACATTGATCAATAAAACAAAGGGTAAGGAGGAAAAAATATGGATTTTTGATTTTGTGGTGAACTGTCTCTTAAAAGAATTGTGAACAACAAATGTGCTGAAGTGGACAGTTTGTGTGATGACAAGTCTCGAATCACCTTTTAATATTCTTTGGCATTTATTTACATACAGTTCTTGTTGCTTATTGGCACGCATGTTCACTACTGAGATTATATATATATATATATATATATTCCAGAGAGCTCGTTGAATATTGAACCCTGATGCTTTTCCTTCACTTGTTGCAGTAAGAGGTAAAAAAGTCAGAGAAAATGAGTTGATTGAAGATGGAGAAAAATGTTGAATATGTTAGAAGATGTGAAGAGCTAGCAGTCCAGCTTGAACTGATGAAACAGCTGACATGGTTGATCAAATTAGAATTTGAGAGATCCAACGGTGATCATTTCTGTCTCCCATCAGTGCCATGCTGCAGAACATTCACCCCAAAAAATACTACTTTTAAACATTTCCAGGAAACTTAATTATTAATTGTCATTTCCCCTTCCTTTCAGATGCAAGTGACTTTTGCACAGTCTGTGTTTGGATGTAAAATCTTCAATGAACCTGTTGCATTAACACCAAAATATCTCCGCAACTATGCAATACTTGTTAGCATTGTAGTTCTCATTTATGTAGTAACAACACGGGCACAAAGTACTTTGAACCCACATTGCCTATAGTTTTACATTTGGAAATCAACTAATTGTTGTTCCTAGCCCTGGTATGAAAATAAAAAAAGTGTATCTTCTTTCTTTGTAATGTACATATATACACCTTTGAAGAAAGCCAGTAGTTTTGTCCCGCCCACGTAGCTTATGGCAAATCAGCTTTCGGCAATCATCCACGTATGACTTCCTGTTCAGAGACGGGTCGCTAGGAGGCGTCTCGGGATATCCAGCCACTTTCCGTGAGGAAGGTGAGGATGCGCTTCTTGAGGACCTTGTCCAGGTAGCTGGGCAGCCGGCTCTTGGCCGGGATGCCTTGCCTTTTCTGCAGGTTGTCTTTGATGATGATGGTTTTGACAGTCAGGTATCGTGCTGGGCTGAGGTTCAGAGAGTTACACAGCACCTTCTCCCTGTCTGACAGCAGCTCAAAGCCCGCCAGATTCTCGATGGCGGCAAACTCACCATCTTTGCCCTCTTCTTTGACCCCACCTCCAACCCCCAACCCTCCAGCAAGGCCTCCCCCCCCTCCAGCTCCACCCCCGAGTCCCATCCCAGAGCCGAGCCCACCTCCTCCTGCACTACCCCGTTTGGAGGTGACCACACTTTTGTTCTCCTTGCGTTTCTCCCGTTTGTGGCGTGCTGATTCATATTCAGCAGACTCCTCCAGGCGGGTGATGCCGTTGCGGCGGAAGCGTTGCAGCTCACGCACCTTGGCCCTCAGCACGCGCTCTTTATGCATGTTCTCAAAGAAGTCTTCAAACTCCCGATGGGCCATGAACTGGCAGAGCCCCCGCAGTCTGACCCGTTGCTCCTTCTCTTCCTTGGTGATCTTTCTTTTGGGTGTACTGGGAACAGGACCTGATCCTGCTGCTGTTGTAGAACCTGATCCAATTGTGCCACCGCCAGCTCCTGCCCCCCCCACACCACTAGCAGTGCCTATGACTCCCAGCGCTCCTGGCTTCTCCTTCTCCTTGTCCTTCTTGTCTCGGCCCAGGAACGCAGGCACCAGGTTGTAGTCTCGGGCGATGTTCTTACGTCGCTGGCGCTCTCTGAGCTTCCGCACATACATGTCCACGTGGGCACGTTTCATTTCAATTTCCACATCCTCGTCGTCGTAGTTCACAGACAGCCCGCTGATGAGCTTCTCTGCGTCCTGGTCATATTCAATCTCATAGTCGTCACGTAGCGGCATGTAGCCCAGCTGCTGCTGCTCGGCAAGGCTGATATCCAGCGGAGGGAGCGGGGTGGTGAGGCTCGGCGACAGGGGTCCTCCGCTTGGGCAGGTGTGGTCCGTCACTCGGTTGGGAATGCTGTCAGGGATGCAGGCTTTACCCAGGTTTCCGTGGATGTACATGGTGACGTAGTGCTCCATGACTTCCTGAGGAGTTCGGGATGCTCCAACGTGAGCGGCCATGTCCTCCTGAAAAACAGCAAGTTGTTACTCACGAGCATCGAGGAAGAAATATGCTGTTATTTCCTATGTCCATTATTTTCCTGAAAATTCCCAAGTAAGTTTTCAGGAAAGAACTCTGTAATTTAATACCAACAATGTGGAATGTAAACAACTCATGAATTGGTAATGTAACCTAGAGAGCGTCAGTGCACAGCAAGTCTGCTGACTGACTTTGAAGAGAAAGTTTACAATCATAAATTATTCGACTCTTCAATGGGAACCTTCGTTTGAGCTGATGGAATGTTGTAAATACTTTTGATATTTAGCAGATTTCAATATGCGAAAATTCAAACCTTTCATTTTAAACAATTAGCAAGGTATTTAGATATTTGTGGAACATTTTTGTGTATTTTAATGTTTCATTGATATTTAGTTATATTTGAATCTTTTTTAGTTAATTTGCTGTGAGCTTGCCAGAATGGGTTCACTTATTAAGTGCAATATTAGGCAAGGCAAGTTTATTTGTATAGCACATTTCAACAACAAGGTAATTCAAAGTGCTTCACATGAAACTATTAAAAGCATCAAAACATCAAAAGAAAAGGAGATTTAAAAACAATTAAGAACATTCATTGCATTAAAACATTAAAAAACAGTGCAAGAAATAAAATTCAGTAGTAAAATGCAGAAATGCAGGAAATTGATGAATATATTCATTGAATGTGGTTCAATTAAAGGCAGCAGCAAACAGAAAAGTCTTCAATCTTGATTTAAATGAGCTGAGGGTCTCAGCAGACCTGCAGCTTTCTGGGACTTTGTTCCAGATTTGTGGAGCAGAAAACCTGAACGCTGCTTCTCCATGTTTAGTTCTGACTCTGGGAACAGAAAGTAGACCGGGACATGTGCTGCAGCTTTCCCATGTAAATAATACATATCTATCTAAAGTTATAGTTATGCTACTAACTTACTCTCGACCTCCCTTCCTCCATGGGACACATGTGGGCCTTTAATAGGACCCTGAACATGTAGATTTAGAACATTCTTATGTTTATGATGGAACGTTTACGACAGAACGAAGAAAACACGGACTGTCCTAAAGGTCATGAACTGTAACATCACCGCTACTAGCCAACTGTTACCCGGGACGTTCCACTTGTACTTTCAACACAACTCTTGTGAACGTATCTGGTGAGTTGTGGAGGGAAATGAAGTGAAGTAACTTAAAAAGTGATGTACCCAGTTTCCAAATCCATATTGCTCGATAGCATCGAGCAGCGACTGCTCTTCCCTGCTGGTCCATCCTCCCGCTGCCTCGGGACCCCAGAGGGAGAACCGGCCGCCGTCGACCTGCTGGTAGCCGTGCCATCTCCGGTGATTACCGATTTCTGCGCCCGCCGAGAAACACTCCGGACACAGCTCGATATCGGGGCAATCGGTGCAGCGAAGCCGCAGGTTTGTAACATCTGCTAGGCAGTTAACGCAGTACTTCTTCCCCAGGTCGGCCATGTTGCCTGGCTCCTGCTTCTTGTTGTTGGAGGCAGAACTGCGCGCCTGCGCACAACGAGCTTCGCAGCGCGACCTGCTAACATCCTGGTTGTTAATATTAATGAGTAAGGTCGGGCGCCTCTGATTGGATCCCGATCCCAGTTTCCAGGACAACCGAAACAAAACGAACCGTGTCATTGACTTGGGAAGTGCAGAGCTATAGAGAAATTGAATAATACTTTTGGATATTCTTTTTTCATTGAAAATGGATGGAGGGACAACAAATGAGGTGAAGAATGATTGGATGCTGCCAGCAGATGTCTCCAACGAGGAGGTAAATGGAAATGTAAAGGAAGGTGTTCCAGCTGAAATGGTTGCATCGGATCCTGATGAAGAGAACTCTGGAAGCACTAAAGGGGCCCCTGTTGAAGAAGAGGCCTCAAGTGAACCAGAAGAGAACAGTGGAAACCAGTTCCCGGGTGTTGATTACATCACAAGTGAAGACTTGGCTGTGAAGAAGCATGAAGTCAAGGAACAGCCAATATCCCACGAGGAGAGTGTTGTTTTTGAAATAGACAGCATCGATGACAATGGACCTCCCACACTGCATCTCAAGACCCCGGACGGCCAGAACACCAGTCAGGAGGAAGACGAGGCCGAAGAAGACAAATCCACTGCTGCTCCTGCAGCTGGAGAACACATCAGCAACGAAGAGTCCATGCAGCTCCTCCAGGAGCTCCTCCAATACCGGGATGAAGCCCTCCAACAGCGCAGCCTGCTGCAGATGAAGCTGGCAGAGTTCTTCCAGGCCGGGGACAACACCCAGCTGGACAGGGATATACCGGTGTCAGAGCAGCTGCAGCAGTATGAGAAGTACATTCGCATCCTGACTGACCTGAAGCAGCAGCTCGCCGCTGATTCAGAGACAGCTCAGCAGCAGGCGGAGGAGCTGAGGTTAAAGTCCCAAGAGAAGCTGAACAAGGTCGGTCTCATTTTCAGGGCCTGTGCAGGTTTTCGACATTGTTCTGAAACTTTGCCTGATACAATGGTATGAGGTTAACTCTTTGGAAAGTTTCTGTCAAAGTATGCAAAATGAAATAAAGAAATAACACAGAGAAGCAGTAGAAGTGGAGAAAATGAATTAGGGCGAATGTTAATAAAAGGCTTTTAGACGCTTTATTTGTCTCAATTTCCCCCTATAGTTCTACTATTGTATGTGAGAAAAAGTTGTGTACAACCTTAAGTGTATCCAGAGAGAGCTGTGTGAAGCAGTGCATAGAATAGGATAATACTACTAATACTGATATTAAAAGCAGTGATAATAAAACAAGTGCTGTACAAGTCAAGAAACGCAAAAAGAAAACAGAGAAATGTACAATTAAAAACAGTCCGTGTTATTGTTGAGATGGTTCTTGTGTGGTTTTGGTGCTGCTGGACTGCAGGCTCCAGTCGAAAGGGAAGTGTTTTAGTGTTGGGTCCTCTAACTTCCCGGGATGATGGACTGTTAAAGTTCAAACCGATTTGGTTATTTCACATGACAGATTTCTGTGTATCTGTTTCTGTCTCACTGGTTTGAAGTGGGCGGGGCTCGGTTGGAAAACGGTGAGGTCACATATTTCTGTGGAACAATCAGAGTTTTGCCACATTTGAATCAAAATCTAAGTTGTCGGGTTGTCTACTTATATTAATGGCAATATCAATCAAATCTGAGCAAACGACACCCACAGTTCTGATATGTATAGTGTTAATGAATAGTAACCTGTATTAACTAACATGTCTATTTAATATCACTTTGATTGCTTCTTATTAAATAAAGAATATTTAATGATGGAGAAATACTTAAGATGAAGAGTCTAAAATGGTCTCTATCCCTGCAGGGAAAATGAGTACAAGGCCTCTACACACAGTGAGCTGGGTGGAGGTGACCTGCATACTCAACCATGCACACATTACTCTCAGCACGATGCCAACAGGGGAATGATTTAGGAACAAACAAAGAAAGTTAGCAAAACACAACTGGAAAGCCTGGAATAAATAGTGTAATCTGAAACCATGGGAGAGTGTACCCTTTTTAGAAAATTACTATTTAATGTATGACTGAACAAAAAAAAAATGTAGTTATCCAAACATGTTTTTGAGCAACCAAATCAGAAGACATCTACAAGTGTCCAAGAAGTGTTGATTGCGTGTTCTGGTGTACTGATCAGAGGGTCCAAACTGTCTGATTTCCATCCTCAGGTGGAAAATGAATGGCGAGCGTTCGCGGCACTGAAGCAGGATGTAGCTGTGGCAGCACTGAGCGGATGCCTGGGTAAACAAGCCGCTCAGGCCAAAGTGGAGGCAACGGGGAAGCTGCTGCAGCATGAGCTGACCAAGCTGCGCCTCAAGCACATCAAGCTGAGGATCAAGATTCACAGGCTGGAGGCAGAGCTCCATGAGGAGGAAGAACATGCCAGGAACCCCCTACAGCTGCAGTTTGAGCAGCTGCAGGCGGAGAGGCTGGAGCTGAAAAAACACACAGAAAAGCAAAATGAGGAATGTTCGAAGATGCAGAAAAAGATCATCAGCAGCTTGGAGGTAGGTTGACCAATCAAAAGGCACAGATTTCAGCAAACACATTTCTGTAGTTGTTTCACAAAATATAAATTCTGGTAATAAGTAATTGAGTGAGCAGTGTTTCGTTTTTTTTTATCAGCTCCTGTCAAATGTGAAGGAGAAGCTGTTCTGGAGCCAGATGGAGGTCCAGGCCCAGCGAGAGCAGCTGGACAAGGTGGAGACCACGGTGGCCAGGAAGAGGGACCACCTGACCAGGACTAGGCAGGCACACAATGGCCTGCTGAGAGACAACCTGAGGCTGAAGGAGCATTGTGGACTGCTTTGAATGTTTGAGGACTTTGAGGAGACTTTGAGGTCACTGTGGACGCTTCCAACCATCTGGAAGAACAACTGGAGGATCTGAAGGGCCGACAAGCTGGGACTGTCTTCAGTAATGGCAGACGGAAGAAGAAGCTGGAGACAACTTCATGAATGAATGAGCGAATGACTGAATTTACATCTTAAAGTGCGATCAGACTACACAATATTAGCCTGAAATAAGTCAGGGCCATCAGGAACGTTATGAGTTATGATTATTAATGAGCATCAGGCCTTTTTGGATACTTGTATCTCTTGTAGTGTGTTTAACCAGATCAAATCCACTTAGAGGAAATCTCTTTAGCCAAGAAGGCAACAGTTTTGAGACATCTTGATTTCATACATACAATAAAACAAAAATAAAACAATACATAACAGTAAAAATGTAATGCCATGGATTTACACAGTAGTAGTAAAAACACAGATACATTGTGCATGTTTTTGATTAATATGAAGTCATTTTTTATGTCAAATGTTTCATTCTATATTTATGTTTCTTCTGTGTTAATTGTTATGCACCAAACAATAAAGGGAAATTACTTGTAAGATGTGTGTGAAAAGAAACTTACTTTGCAACAAACGACAAAAGATTCCGACATCTCCCTCTTTTTCCCCCACAAATTCCTGACACTGGACCAAGGCAACCACAAGAGGGCAATGTTGCACTTTAATTATCTTACATGAAGAGCTGAGTTTACCTGCCTGCATCACACGTATCCTGTATTAACATTGTCCATGTAGTCACACAAGCAATCTTTTTTTTTTTATCAGTTATCTATTTTTCCAGTTGTTTTAACATCTGGTTAATAGTTTCATTGAAACATTTCACACATAATCTACAGACAGATCTCTTCAGAAGGTTCCCCGTATCAGAATCAGAACCGTTTATTGCCATGGTATGTTGAACATACAAGGAATTTGACATAACGGGAGGTGCAAACCATTTGACAACAATCAACAATCAACAGGCAAAGTAGAAACATTAAATTTACAGAAAATATTAAATAAAGTGGAATATAAAATAAAAAATAAAGTACACAAATGAACAGATAACAGGACTATAAACCAGTGAGATGTAAGTGTCGAGTGTAATTGAAGGGATGTGCAGGGGAGTGACCGGTGGGAATTTGTCCTGGGGATGACAGTCAGTGGGGGTCCCGGGCTCTGGTAATGAGCCCGACTGCCGACGGGAAGAAACTGTTCATGTATCGTGAGGTCTTGGTCCTGATGGACCTCAGCCTCCTACCAGATGGAAGGGGCACAAACAGGTCATGTCCAGGGTTCTTAAAGTGAACAAGTCCTGGAGGGACGGCAGATTGCAGCCAATCACCTCTCAGCAGAGCGAATGATGCGCTGCAGTCTGTCCTTGTCCTTGGCAGTGGCTGCAGCGTACCAGACGGTGATGGAGGAGCAGAGGATGGACTCAATGATGGCTGTGTAGAAATGCACCATCATTGTCTTTGGCAGGTTGAATTTCTTTAGCTGCCTCAGGAAGTACATCCTCTGCTGAGCCTTCTTGGTGATGGAGCTGATGTTGAGCAGCCTTGGGGGGAACCGGTGCTGATGGTCCTGGAGGCTGAGACGTGCTTTCCCAGCTTGACGTGCTGCTTCCTGTCAGACAGGAAGTCTGTGATCCACTTGCAGGTGGAGTCTCTGCAGCTGAGAGCTTGTCGTGCAGCAGAGACGGGATGATGGTGTTGAAGATGCACTGAACATTCACTGTGGAACTACATTTCAAAGCTATATTTTGTTTCTTTGTTAGAGACGTGCTCTCCACGTCCAGGCGACTCCACCACTCAGTGTCTTCTTCTTCAGTCTGTCCTGGTGCTGGCAAAACAATAAAACAAGCCATTATTGGGGGGGGGGGGGCTCATAAACGTCTGTATTTCTTCAGGAAACTTAAAAAGAGGTAATTCCTGTGCTAATTTCTTGTCCACTTTTACAGAGGAGTAATAGACAGGAAACATTACAAACATGGGATGTACACAACACAGAGCAGGGGGGCTGCAGTCGGTCATTAAAACCGCCCAGAACATCACTGGTACCCATCTACTGAGCATCAGTGATGTTGATGACAAGAGGAGCCTGCAAAGATCCCACAGGATACTAAAAGACTAAACCCACCCATCCACAACCTGTTCACCCTGCTGCTGTCTGGAAAGAGACAGCAGACTTCAGATCAGCTTCTTTCCTCAGGCTGGGATACTAAAGTTTTGCTTTCCGTCTTTTTTGTGGTGCAAAATGGGACTACAAACGGCATTTCGTTGTGCAACCCTGTTGTACGATGACAATAAATAAACCCATGTAACCTTGTTTTGGCTGCTTTGCATTCTGCTCTGATGAGAGAAAGCAATTTACCTCTAATGGAATATCTCTGATAGTTTTGGTGTCCAGGATTTTAGTCACCTGTCTCTGATGTCTGTATCCGCCCCAATACAATGGCGGTGAATGGAAAGGATAGAATACATGGCCAATAGTTTTCTTGGGGAAATAGTCCTCATGGAAAGTGTCCACAGTGAGGTCTGTGGTCCATTCATCTCTATTGTATAGATGTCTCGTGTATGGATTTGTAGCATAGGCCTCCTCCAACAGGAATTCAAGTGAAATGTGATAAAGCACATACGACTTTATGATCTATCCATCACGTGTAATTGATGTTTTTACATGTGATATGTTAGAATTCAAATGTGAAATAATAGAAATACAAAATCCCACAAATGTGAATAACTACTCACTATCACAGAAGGAAATCTATTGAATGTGTTTTCGTACAGATTTATTTTAAAAGAAACTGTCGGCCGGTAATAACCCACATGTGCTTTATCACACATTAACGTGTAATATGGGTTTCACATGCGTTATATTCAACCTGACTGTCTCTGGAACAGACTCTCAAGGTATTGTTCAGCCTACTTGAAATGACTGCTCTTTTGAGAAGACATGGTCCATTAAGTAGCTGCTCTGGAGTTTGCCCACTTGTCTGGAAATGTACCCGTTCTGATTACAGTATGTCCAAGGAGTGCCTCAACTCAGTTGATGGACCAGAAGTCCTTAAAGTTGGAGGTCAAAAAGAATATACTAAATAGGATTATTTACAAAACAAACGAATGAGATGTGAACAATCTGTGATGTCTGAAACCGTGGGAGAGCTGAGAGGCAGAGGCAGCCTGTCCAGTTTTAAGATCATAACCAAGGTGAGCCGGCTCAGTAAAGACCTGTACCACCAGACAGGTAAAGTAGGCACTTTCATTTTATTTTAACGGAGATTCATCACAACCCCACCAATAAAGCACACAGTCATTTGTCGGGAAGTTTATTGATATATATATATACAAGCATGTCTGTCACCGAGGCGGAGACTGTCTGAGATATACAACACAGTAGAAAATGTATAAGGTGCAAAAAACACAGAAGCATGAGTCCCCCCCCCCACACACACACACAAAGCCAAGCTATGTACAGCAGGTTCACATTATCAGACATCTTGCTCAGTTATAAGCCACGCAACAGGGAATACACTGAACAATACAATGAACGAGATGGGTGGAGCTGTAACTCATACGCTCCTGTTTTCATGCTAACATGCTGACTACACTCTAGCTCGCACACTTGTGGGGTATGGATTTGAAAACCGGAAGCGGATTAGAAAATATTTACATGAGCGAGGAGCAGTTGGTGCTGATGTGCTGTACGTATTGATTTCCAAACTCAAGCATTCGTGAACACTATTGCTACTTCTGTCAACAAAGCACCATGTATATTGAGCAGAATCAACATGATGAGCGTCACACAGCGTAGTGGAACGTTGAGAAGCCTCCATGAAAATGTGACACTGACGAGTGTGTGTGGGTGTTTCTAAAAAATGAAAGTCACAGTCTCTAATTTAGCAGAACACACTATTTACAGCAAGTGTCTCTATTTTTAGTGCATCCAGGAACATTCAAAGCCATCAACATTACGTCGATGGGTTTGGAATGTGCCTTGGATGCAATTGAGCGCGCAAACACACACACACACATAATGCACAGAGAGTCAGATGACAGGACTACAGTAAAGGAGTGGCGTGATGAGAGGAGCTGGACCGAGGCTCTTGGATGAGGGACTAACATTCAGCCACTTGAGGTTTCTGAGTTTTCCAATGACGAGTGCCAAATCTGAGGGCTGCCACGCCTCGGCTTTTGAAAGCTAACACACACCGGCTAGAGTCCTGCTACAGCCCGATGCCAGCCATCAGCATCACACTAAGGGACAATTAAAAGAAGTATGATTACTCACTTACCGCTGAAACAGCATGGCTAAAACTGTACTGGGTGACTTTGAATACTGGCGGCTTCAAATGTTAAACCAGCTTTCAGTGAGGGGTGACGATGAAGTGAGACTGATTATGTTCATTCCATTTGCTAGATTAAAAAGCTGAATTTTCAGTTGTAGCCAGACAAATCTGACAAATCTGTGGCTACTAGCATTTCACTTCATTTATCAGTCTAGCAGTTCGTTTTGTTCAATCTGTAGAGGGACACATACTTCTTACCATGGTCATTTTTAGTCAGCAGGGTGTGTGAATCCTGGATAAGGAGCATCCTTTCTGTGTGTGATAATACTCATAAACATTTGTGAGTCAAAATAAGATATTCTATGCTTCACTCACCTCTGCAGATACAGAACATATGGACTGGTAGTGTTAGGTTGTTTCAAAGCAAACATACTTCATGTATAAATGTAATAATGAATCACTTTCTGTGTGTAAAAATGTCCTTAAATTGTCCTAACCATGACCAAGTAAAAACAATGAATGGCATCTTCATTTATGGGATGTCTCAATGTGTGATTTGAATAGAAAAGGTTCATTTTCTGCAACTACACTGCTTTGCATAAACCTGTCCTGTCAACATGTCTCAGATCAACCTCCATAATGGATTGTGTTTTTTACAGTTTGGGTGATCTTGAGAATAATTGTGCTTCTTGAATGAGCCCTTCGAGCTCAGCTGGTGTGAGTAAGATTGTTGTGATGTACTTTGTTCGCTGACTCACATGACGGTGGAGGAAATGGGATTCTGTGGAGCGCCACAAATTCATCACAAATAACTTTAAAACATCAACATAAATAAAAAAAATGGAAGCTAGTATTTCCACTAAACATTTACAAATAAATACTTGGTTTTGACCTTTTTGAAAACACACTGTCAATCAAAAAAAAGGTGACTGAAAAGAAAGTGGAGCGGACAACACAAGTGGCATAACTGTCTTACATTCAGCATGCTCAATGTAAGACAGTTTAAAAAGGAATGCTACGTCTGCATGTTGTGGCACTGACAGGATGTGAATGCTATGCTTGTGTGCTCCTCAACACACTCTCAGACTGTATGAACAGTTTTAAATAAATATATGCACAATTTCTGAAAATAAAAATGAAAGACATGAAAGTAGACTGAAGTGAGGGGCTGGCTGGTTTATGTGCCGGTCTTCTGCTCCCATTCCTGCAGAACAAACACAGAGAACCAGTTTACTACCACTCTCCATCTTTCAGGATAAATACTATCGTCTTAATCAGTAATAATTGTGTAAACAAGTGTAAAAAGTCTCAGACAAATCAATCTAGACTCAAGCCCGTTAATAAATCAAGAAAGACAAAAGAAAACATGTGTTGATGGAGTACCTAAACAAATTATTCAAATGTTCAAACCACCAACACCAATATTTCTATGCTTTTGTTCAGAACTAGATTGAACTGCCGAAACAATTTTCCCTGCACACAGACTGTGTGTACGAGAAGGCCCAGGAGCACCTCCAGCTGCTCAGGACTTTCAATGTCAGCAAGGACATGATAATGTCTGTACTCATCTTCAACATTCATCCTGGTACACTGCCCTCACTACCAAACACAAAGCCAGACTGTCCTGCTCACTTATCAGACAACTAAATAATGGGTTCACCCCATCACCTGGTCAGTGATCCGGAAAGCTACTCTGATCAAGCAGGACCACATTCACCCCCCCAATTCTTCCAGTCACTGGTCACACTGGGAGGTCCCAGTAGGGAACAGGAGCTGAACCCTGACCCGTTCGCCATCAGAGTGATCGAGTGATACTTGTCTGTATCCATAGACGCCCTGAAGCAGGAGCTGATAAAGCGAATTCAATGGGGACAATTTGACAAGCTGGAGACAAATATTGAAATAAAGAGAGCTCAAGTTGTAGACTGTTTACATCCCTAAAATCATTATGGGAACTGTTCCAAAACACAGAGTATCATCTGTCCTTAAGTGCAGTCAAATACTGTAAAATATGTTCTGCACACTTAAATAGGACTGTGGCATCTTATATGGAAGCCAAAAACGACCAAGACAGACCTGGTCAGCCAAACATTAACATGATTTGACAAGTAGAGTTTCAAGTCTGATCCATGACTACAGACACTACCTATACACTGGTGTAGTAAATGTAGATATCTACTACAACTGGCCTGATATTAGCAAACGCTTATACATTGCTGTAGGCTGGTCTGCATTGTGAGCTCTGACCTTGGCCTTCCTGAGGACGTGTCCCCGGACTGGAGAGGCCTTCTGGCCCCCCTGCTGCCGGCGGAGCAGTGAGGCGCTGTTGACCGGCAGAGAGCAGGACTCTGTGTCACTGGTGTCACAGCTGGAGAAGGAAGATTTGTGGGCCCGTCGCAGCGTCCCTGGGGACTACACACACACACACACAGACAGACAGACAGACAGACAGACAGACAGACAGACGGACGGACAGACGGACAGACGGACGGACACACACACACACACACACACACGGTAAGTTACTTAATTTCAACCAAGCAACATGTGATTTGTAAACTACTCTGGAGCATTAAAGCAGCACAAATGAACCAGCAGACAGCACAGGGGGTCTGACCTGGATTCCAGAGGAGCCAGTTTTTGGTTCGATCGTGAGGCCCAGGGTGACCCCGCCGCTCAGGGCTTTCTTCAGGCTCTCCTTCACCTCAGACAGCTCCAGTTCCAGGTTGACCCGCTGCTCCTCCCTCTGCCTGCAGTCCTCCTCCACCTTCTTCAGTCGCTCCGACAGCGAGGCGTGTGAACGTTTGCCTAATGGAGGAGAGGGTATTTCTCTGTGAATGTTTATCACTGTAAAAAACGTGTACCTACCAAGATGTTAAGTAGAGAGGTTGGAGAGCTTTTTCCCAAACACTTCACTTCCCTGCTGCTTTAAATTTCAGACCTAACCTTTTCAATGACAAGCTCTTATTGCTCCTACCAGCAGCAGCTTCCACTGCAGTGCGCAGGTCTATCCTCTCCTTCTTCAGCTGGGTCAGGTGGTTCCTGATCTCCTGTTTCTTCTTCATCAGCTCTTCCTCCTTGGCCTGCAGCCGCTTGGCGTCGGCCTCAACGCGGTTCTTCCCGTACTTGCACTGCTCTGCATCTGCACAACAAAGACTGGGTGTGAAGAAGCTGGATCCAAGATTTTGAAGTCCTGCATGGCGGCCGTCATGTGAGCGGCAGCCATTACCAAGCTAGCACTACTACTAACACTTTTGCTATCTCATTTGCTGATGTTGTTGTATGAGTTATTTTACTGTTAACCAACGTTGGGCACATTCACGCATGCCATGATGACTTATTCTTGAAAATAAGGCTTGCTGTCTTTTGACTTTCTTATCTGGTTTTCCTTGAGTCTTTTTCTGTGTGACGGACTCACAACCGGTCTACTTTATTTAGTTGAAGTAGACAACCTGAGAACTGGAGTGTCTGGAGGTTTAAAATAATCATTTAACCGTTTGCCTTTGTTTCTCACCGTGTCAACTTTCTATTAGTGACGTTGCCACTTTCCCCAAATCTCAACAGTTAACTTGGTGACTAAAATGTTATTACCAATAGGAATCATTTTCAAAATTATAATAAATGACTGATGTTTTAATAAACTTGAATTGTCCTTTAACTTCAGATCCCCTCTATGATTTATTTATTAGCATGTAAATGTATTTTAAGTCGTTCAAAAATGCAATCAAGCTGGCAAAAATGTATCACTTAATTGTTAAAACTTAAACTTAAATCGATTTCACAAGGATGTTTTGAAGTGGGGTTGTATGAGGTACTTATTAATGTATTACAAAGTAATGCACTGCTGTGGAAAAGTTGTATCAGTTTAAAGGTACTCTATACGAGATTGTGAACAAAGCACAGAGCACAGAGCAACTTTCAACTGTTGAGAAAACCCTGAACTATTGCCGCATAATTCAACTTTCCGATATCTTCTAAACTTGTTGAACTGCAGCAATTCAACTTTTATGATTTTTCAGCCCTTTTCTGACTTTATAATGGGTGTGTATTGCGCAGCTTAGAGTACGTGATGTCACCGCTAGAGTGAAGAGCAGCTTGAGATTCTTGTGAAAAAAACATTTGTATTTTGCCACTGTGTCCACAATCTTCACTCTTCATGCATAATTTCTGGATGTAGAAGTAGCTAATCTTGTCCTTGTCGTAGAAAAATTACTGTGGAATCCCACAGATTTCCACATTTGACACAGAAGTCGTTAATTGAGAGGAAAACCAACTTTCTGCTCCATAGAGACCAATGTTAAATTTTGCTTCAAAAACATCTTCCACAGAACACGGTACCCCATTTCTAGATCGCCAGTTAAGCCACATTTTACACTACAGACACAATTTTTCCAGGATCTGTTCTTCAACTCATTCTTCCCCTCAATTATTAATATCGGAGCAATAGGAGCTACGGTTATGGGAGTTTTGATGATTTGTTTCCCTGTTTTATCTCCATGAAATGGCTTCAGGCACACAGGTGTTTGCGATTGAGCCAATTAGTGATGTTGGTAAACATCCAGTCTCACAGACACACATGCACTCCTCTCTCTCTCTCTCTCTCTCTCTCTCTCTCTCTCTCTCTCTCTCTCTGTGTGTCTCTCACAGTCATTCAGGTCTTGGAGACTTTTAGAGGACCCCCCCCCCACACACACACACACCCCATTTCAAAATAAAAGCCCCAAAGAGTGAATTCTAATCGAAATGCTTGTGATGAAGCCAGACATTTAATAACCTCTGTTTATGTGTGTCAGACATTATGATTGTCTCCTCTCCCCCCACCCAGCACCACCCTTTTAAAATAAAAGCCCCATGGATTAACTGTATTTAAACAAGCTCAAAATTAGGCTTTTTTGTTTAAAAAAATGAATGCTCTTACTACTACTGCTGCTGCTAATATGGTATTACTACTACTGCTACTACTACTTCTACGATAACTTTTGCTGTTGCTACTATTACTACTACTGCTACTGCTATTACTGCTTTCATCAATATTATTACTACCACTACTGCTATTACTACCACTACTACTATTACATATACAACAACTGCTACTACTACTACTGCTATTCATGCTACTAAAAGTAGTAATACTACTACAGCTATTAGTACAACTGCTACTAGTACTACTACTACTGCTACATCTTCTACTGCCATTACTATTACTATTACTACTACTACTACTACTACTGTGATATTAAATACTACAACCAATACTACAGCTATTACTATGACTACTGATACTACGTCTTCTACTACTTCTTCTAATTACTAATACTTCTACTACTAATAATACTTCTACTACAACTTATACTTTTACAAATATCACCACTGATGAATTTTTTTAAGCCACAGAAACTGTCCAAATATCAAAATGTTCAGCTCTTTCAGGAGAGGTGTGATATGGCTTTTCATATTTGTAATCTTTAAACTTTTTGAATTATTAAGCTTTTTGCAATTTGTCTTTGAATTGGATATCTATTTTCAGCAATGTTTTTGTGATTAATTTCAGTTTTCAGCATTCCAACGCATTTTCAGCAGGAAATGCATTTTCTAGTTTATATTGTTTCTCTACATAAAAGAAAACCCCTGTTTGACTTGACACACATTTTGTGGACTTGGGACTTTATTGCGCGTTTGTTTGCAATCTATTCGCGCATCACAAACATCATTCATTCATTTATTAAATTCAAAGCTTCACACACCACAGCCATGGTGTCATTATAATCATTCTGCCTGTTTTACATTTATTGTCCACTTGATGCACAGTAGAGCAAATGAAGCGCCATGAAGCTTCAGCCCATGAGTGAACCAATTTGATGGAAAGCTTCAATTCTTCATGAAGCTTCATCTCACCATCACTAACTGTAGGTAATACACTGACTATGGAGTACCTCATACAACCCCACTTCCAAACATCCACACCATCACTTTAAAGATCTGAGCTCTGGACTTGAAACCAAAACAGGGCTGAGAGACCCCAAAGACCCCCTGTGTGATGGTGCCTGTCGTCTATCTGAAGATCTTCCTGAACAAGACCAAAACAGAGAAGGAGAGCATTTATTATCAGGACACTGAAGTGCCCAGAAACCCAATGAACCCACAGCCAAAACCCTTCAGCACATAGTCATTACCCCAGGACCCTCACTGGAAAAAGACTGAGGGTAAACATCCAAAGGTCGTGTGTGTATGTGCATGCATGTGAACTTTGCGTTTGAGAAATCACTCAATCTGACACAGCTGACATTTTCAAATTCAATCTGACACTGGAAATGTGAGAATTGTGTGGCATCTTTGGTATTTCCATTCCGACATTCAGAGGAATGGCAGGCTACACAAGCGGTTAGAACCCTCCTGGTTCACACATTAGAAAGAAAATACTATTCTGAACCACACGGATTAACACAACGTGTCACCGTCTCCCAACTATCTGGGCTTCTGCTATCACGTCTGTTAGAGCGTTACCTCAACGTTGGCAGGAGGCTTCAGTCTGGCCCGCATGCGTCACACGGATCGTCTCGAGGGTAGCGTAGGTTTTAGGTTTTTAAGTCATTCCTCTTTAAACCAACTGTAATTTTGACATCCTGCATTTTTCCAATCTGCTGTGGAGTGGACTTTTGCTAGAAAGAAATTGGCGGTGGTGAGGCTGGGACTCTCACTTACAAGACAGCTGACTGGGAAAGGTGGTCTGCGTTCACATTTTAATGCTATTCCAATTTTTATATTATTTACAAATTACACAAAAGTTGACTTTCTGTCAGTGGCAGCTGGTCAACAGAGGGCCATGGGGCCTGGCCCCACCATGAGCCACACGAAAAGAAACAAAAAAATTATAATAATCATAAATTATACAAATTGTCAATATTTGTGTTTTTGAACTATGGAATGTACCCAGTATGTGTGTAAAATATGATATCTGCGCAAAATATATGCTTTTCCTGCTCGTCCTCTCTGCCTGTGTGCTCTCTGCTCGTGCTCTCTGTCTCTGTGCACGACACTCTGAGAACGCGCAGCTGGGGGGCCTAATCGTTTTGGCCCAAAAGAGGCGGGTCTATGAAGCAGTTTAGCCAATTGCAGATTAAAGATATAAATGAGTGACATACAATTTAGCCAATCAGTGCCCTCAAATTGATTCAGAGTGGGGCCAGAACGATCAGGCCCCCCTCGCTGCACGTGCATTCTCGTCAGGAGAAGTCTCTACAGGCGCCCGCGCCAGCGCGAGCACTCCTCCTCCAAGACCCGTTTGAGAGGAGAACTTTGGCGGAGATTCTGCAGCCAAAGAGCTGATATCAGATCAGCCTGACCTCACAATCAGACAGCAGACTCGCGGGAAAGGGAAGCAGTACATGCGGAGCTTCACTTGCTGTACACCAGACAGGTTTGGCTAGCAGGATGACGTCATGCTAATCATTTATTTAGCTTTTTAAAACAACAGGGACGGATCCAGCATGGACAGTTACAGGAGTGAGGGATGAGGAGGTAAGGAAACATGAGAACACCAGGGTAGGGAGTGAGGGATGAGGAGGTAAGGAAACATGAGAACACCAGAACACACATGGAGAACTCTGTCAAGCTACATATTCGGCAAAGTGAACATCTTTTCTTCTACATAGCTGTCCTCAGTATCATCTGATTAACTTGGTCATGGAGGCATCAACATGTAATAGAGATGTTAAATTAACAGTGAAAACTCATCGTAGCTTAATTTAACATCAGTATTCATAATTACACTTCATGTTTACTTCTCCTGATCTTTACCTCCTATAACAAGGTCCATAGGGGCATCTCAATAAATGAACATGTTATATTATATTATATAAGTGTTATTTACTGATTGTTTTCGTGTTGGAATGAATGTTAAATATTTAACTGCCAAGTAATAATGCGTGTTTGATACTTACATTTTTTTGCATTAAATAATACTGGGATGTTTGCTGAAATTGATAGGATGGCCCTACCTAGAACATGTTCCACCAGCCGCCACTGCTTTCTGTCCTGCCTTTTACTGTTTTAGTTTGTTAAGTTCGTCTGATATCAACCCTTTAGTCCCCAGTGAAAATAATGTGAACTCTCTTTTTGTAGCTACTTACTGGAGCCGTTCCGTTTCAGAGAAGCTGTCCCATTCGTCCCATTGACTCCATTCTTCTTGGTCTGGTTCTTTGGCTCTGTCTTTTGTTTGGCTGCCGTCCCATTGGCCCCCTTCTTTCCCTTCAGCTGATTGGAGAAGAACAAGGAGGAGGAAGACTTTTCAGATCTCTCAGAAAAGTTAATACTTAACTGTAATAAAGCTACACGCATACATATAATTTGTCCCAACAATTGTACCGAATCAAACTGCTAAACAAGATGGATATGATGCAGTTTAAAAGACTATAGATTTGTATTCGACTTGCTTACAATCTACAAAGCCCTTGACTGGTATATATATATGTTTTTGCTCATTGTTTAATTTTATATACATTTATATACAGCAGCATATACCTATTTTTTCACCAACTTGTATGTACATAGTAGTTCTGTTTGTTTAGCTTGTTGTGCTTGTTTCTATCTGCCTATAAATGGAACTGTGTTTAAGCACATTCAGAGAAACTTAAAATCTAAGTAAAATTTCGTTTTTGTGCAGACTCATACTTTTAAAACATGATTCTGAATCTGAAAGAATTTAGGAAATATTTTAAAAAGCTGGTACTTGTATAATCAACTTTATCCTTAGAATATTAGGCTATCAGAATAAAAGTTAAGTTAAATAAGAATTTAAATTATTCTCTCTTTCTAAAATGTAAGATGGGTTCCTAAAGCTGCAGTCATGTATTTCTTTTAACACTTGGGGGCAGTACAACAAGCTAAAAACACAACATGGACAAAATACCAGCTTAAAGAAAATTGTCTACACCCGAAGAATATGGGGTCAATATTCACATGTGTCTTGCTTTTTTATTAAAGTAAATCTTTAAATTATGGAGCTACAGACTAAGGTAAAGGTATCAGAGTATAACTCAAATTCTACATTCCACAGTAATTTAATAACATAAACATTCCTATAGCCGGATACATAATCTCAGCAACTATGTTCATATTGCTAAAGCAATTCAACAGCTGATTGTATAATAATACTTATTAAAAAGTGAGACAGGTCCATAAAATGTCTGCAGAACGTCCTTGATTGTAATGAAACATGGGTCAGTGGGTTTGTCTTGCTGAAAAGGAGACAGCAGGAAACTGAAAAAACATAAGAATAAAAATATCCTCCCAACCCAACTCCTCCTAGCGGCAGGGATCTATCATTAAAAACTCCAAACATCAAGACTGCCTGCAGTCTGTTGAACACCTCGTTGGATGAGGATCTACTTCTTATAGTGGAGCGGTACTTTGTGGTCTTGGAGGCGATGTTAACACCCCTTGGCCACGCCACACACAGCACCCACATCAAAGTGGTGGAGCTCCACATAACACAATGTGGCCGTAGAGGCAGGGTGGCACTCAGAACAGGGCTGTATAATATAAAACACACACACAGCTGACGCTCACTGTTGAGGAGAGGAGGGAATTACACTATGTGGGATAACCACACACAAACAGTCCAAACAGTACACATGATGTACACATACTACACGCAACACACAAATAAACAAAGATCTGGTCAAAACAGAAGTACTTTCAGTATTTCAGTGTTGTTATGTTTCAGTATCATCTCTAAAAATCTGGACTGGAACGTGTTTAACTGGAGCTAAAGTGCATATTGGATGTTTCCAAAGGAATGATTTCAGGCCACGTCATGGTGATGATCAAAGTACTACTAACAGCAGCAAAGGAGGAACACGGTTCACAGGCTGAGGGGAAAGAGAGGTGGCCTTTTGGGTGGCCAACATCAACATCTTGTCTACTGAGTCAGAGTGCTCCTGCAGGAATAATAAACAGGATTTCCTTTTTCCCTCAGCCAATCACCTCTCACTTTCACCTCTTCACAGTGGATGTAAATCAGGCGATTCAACATTTCAGTGAAGGAATGCACTGTGATAGTGAAGGTGCTCTGGTGTTCACAAAATGTGTTAAGCATCATTCCTCTTTATTTTAAAACATTCAAGCTGCAATAATCTGTATTTTTACCACGAACAATGGAAACAATGTTTAAGTGTAATGAAAGGTATGTAACAACTCTGCAATTCCCCTCAGCTCTACAGAGGTGTTCAGCCTCCAGCTGTTTTTGGTAAACCAGCTGTGATAAACCGCCTGTGTTTGCTACATGCTCAGCACCAAACAGCAGACAAAGTTCGTAACGTGCTTGTGAACATTTAGCAGTTTAAGAGAGAGATATTGTTCTCAGGAGTTTGTGGAGCAAAAAGAAGAGTGGATATTGAAATGACATTCATCAGGTGGACACAAACATGACTCCACATGAAAGAGAATGTTGCTCTGAAGCAAATATTTCCTGACATGTTATATTGCTACAACTTTACAAGGTGATAATGTGTCGTAGAAGCACACAGTAAACTGCAGAGGGATTGTTTCTCATCAATAGTTATTGTTCTCATATTTTTAACATTTTTAACTCTCATGACTTTGATGTTCAAAGAAATGTCTGACAGTATCTCATACTGGATATATTGTGTATGAATAATACTCTATGTTTTTATGGCTGCACCATCATATGGAAATATTTTTTATGTTGTGTCTAACATTTTAGACACACTTTCGACAAAATTAAACCAACATGAAGCCTGACTTTCGGAGCCAAGAGAGCTTTTTTCCAGATTTCTTCTCAAGGTGATTTGTGTTTCAGAGATTTCTGGACATACGATGCTGGCTTTGTGAAGAAATTCTTCTCTTATTTCATAATAGTTGGAGCACTTAGTGAGGAACCTCCCCCTCTCTCCTTTGCCTCCTGAAGATGTCTGTGGTTCTGTGTTGCCTCCCAAACACTAATCTGACCATGGAATAAGCTGTCCCTTTAAACATTATAGACCAGTGGTGGGCAATTATCTTTCCCAAGGGGCCACATGAGAAACAGGGACTGTTGTGGAGGGCTAGACCAATGGACTGAACTCAATCCTGCTCAATATTATTCCACCTCTTTATGAAGTAGTAAATTGTATGGTTTTGATAAGCTGTGAGTGGTAAGATTAAATAGTATGAAAACTGGTGGAATGTAACTAAGCCTAAGTACTGTACTTAGTACAAATTCAAGGTACTTTACTTGAGTATTTCCATTTTATTCAACTTTGTACTTCCACTCCACTACATCTCAGAGGGAAACATTGCACTTTTTACTCCACTACATTTGTCTGGCAGCTTTAGTTACTAGTTACTTTGCACATTATAATTTCTCAAACCCTTCCTAACTACCCAAACTGAACAACAGAGTATAAAGGAGTTAAAATGAGCTCCACCTTAAACATCTGCAGCAGGAATAATGATCCAAACAAATATACATTTCACTAGCTTAGGCCCCCACCTCGGCCGGAGCGAGCCTTCGTCGGTTGTTTGGAGTGTTGAGGAATGGTTGATGGAGATTTGGCCTGGTGCGGTTTGGGAGAGGCTTAGCTGCGGATCCACTGCGGCTCCCGGGCCTTGCAGACCCCCGATCTCCATGGGATAAGAGCATGATGACTATGGGGGGAGATAACCATTAACAAGAGGGAGGGAGGGTGGGGTGCAGGAAACGCGAGTGTGCAGAGGCTTAGAGTGGGTAGGTATTTATAGGAGCGTGGCCGGAAGTGGGCGAGTGGCTGAGGTGTGGTCCTGCTCCTGAAATTCAGCTAAGTTTTATCTCCAATTCACTAGCTTAGGCCCCCACCTCGGCCGGAGCGAGCCTTCGTCAGTTGTTTGGAGTGTTGAGGAATGGTTGATGGAGATTTGGCCTGGTGCGGTTTGGGAGAGGCTTAGCTGCGGATCCACTGCGGCTCCCGGGCCTTGCAGACCCCCAAAATAAGCCTGTGCGCTGGTCGGCAAGATCGAGTGAGGATTTGTGGGTCTAAAGACGCCGTTGGATATGGCCGAACCGATGTTGGCCGGGTGTCTGCAGGAGGGCTGAACTCCTGGAATGGGAAACGAGAAGCCATGGCATTGCGGTGGCCCAGACGTGAGCTGCATCGAGGACGCGCCCTTGGCGGACGGGTGTCGCAGCGTCATTTGATGATTGGGTAACCGACTGCTGGTTGTCAGGAGTTTAAGGAATGGACTTGCTGGCCCATCCGCTGCCCCACGTGATGGCTGTGGTTACTATTGGGCCGATTTCATAGCATGAGGGGAAACGACTTGGCATCTGCTTGCAAGATCCGAGGCTGGTCTACGGCAATGTCGTCCATCGTGGAAACCCCCCAAAAGACGGCAGAGGGAGCGGCATCGTTGTTGGCCAATTGTGTGGGTCCATCGCTGGAAGTGGGCGGGGTGGGGTCACTGGCATCCCGGTGCCCCGGCAAGTTGCTGGTTGCTGGAAGTAGGTGGCCGGGGGGCGCTGGCGTCCTGCGTTCCGTTGTTGCGGTTCGTTGTTGCTTGCTGCGTTCGGTGGTTGCGTTGTTGCGGTGAGAGAGGGGGACAGCTTAGAGAGGGGGACAGAGGCAAGAAGACCTGGCAACCCGGTGCCGGGAATCTGCATAGTAGGAAAAGCGGGATAGGGGAGGGGGACAGAGGAGAGGGAACCTGGCAACCCGGTGCCAGGACTTAGAGAGGGGGACAGCGGCAAGGAGACCTGGCAACCCGGTGCCAGGAATCTGCCTAGTGGGAAGAGTATGCGTAGTAGGAAAAGCGGGATAGGGGAGGGGGACAAGGGAGAGGGAACCTGGCAACCCGGTGCCAGGACTTAGAGAGGGGGACAGAGGCAAGAAGACCTGGCAACCCGGTGCCACGAATCTGCCTAGTGGGAAGAGTATGCGTTGTAGGAAAGCGGGATAGGAGGGGGACAGAGGAGAGGGAACCTGGCAACCCGGTGCCAGGAATCTGCATAGTAGGAAAAGCGGGATAGGGGAGGGGGACAGGGGAGAGGGAACCTGGCAACCCGGTGCCAGGACTTAGAGAGGGGGACAGAGGCAAGAAGACCTGGCAACCCGGTGCCTAGGTACGGGCAGAAGAAAGGTGGTGTAGGAGATCAGTGAAGGGACAGCTTAGAGGGGGGGATGGCTTAGAGAGAGGGACAGAGGCAAGAAGACCTGGCAACCTGGTGCCAGGAATCTGCCTAGTGGGAAGAGTATGCGTGGTAGGAAAGTGGGATAGGGGAGGGGGACAGAGGAGAGGGAACCTGGCAACCCGGTGCCAGGACTTAGAGAGGGGGACAGAGGCAAGAAGACCTGGCAACCCGGTGCCTAGGTATGGGCAGAAGAAAGGTGGTGTAGGAGATCAGTGAAGGGACAGCTTAGAGGGGGGGACGGCTTAGAGAGGGGGACAGAGGCAAGAAGACCTGGCAACCCGGTGCCAGGAATCTGCATAGGAAAAGCAGGATAGGGGAGGGGGACGGAGGAAAGAAGACCTGGCAACCCGGTGCCTGACGTGACTTTGGGAAAGTCTCTGCATCTTGAGCGCTGCGTGCCGGGCAGCCAGAGTCGTCGGAGGCTCGATCCCGAGCTGGGTCTGGAGCGAGCGAAGAAGGAGAGAGCTGGATTTACGTTTCCGTTGTCTACGTCAGGAGGTAGCGGGTCTCTCTCTGCCGCCGAGATGTGAGTAACAGGAGGACGGCCGTGAGTCCGACTCTTCGTATTGTCAGATTCTGGCGGGTGGATGCAGCTGGTCGGCGAGGTGGAGATCGCGGGTTTGGCTGCCCGGACCCTGTCGATGGCGGTTGGCGGCATCCGTGGTGTACGTGCGTGGTGCGCGGCGTACGTGCGTTGTGTTCCGGTTGCGAGTGCAGAAACTCGAGTGTGCCGAGGCTTAGAGTGGGTAGGTATTTATAGGAGCGTGGCCTCACTTTCTGTTTTTGCGAGAAATCTAGTGTGTGTTTGGCTTGAACAAGTGCTCTGAAGTCAGGTTGAATGTGTGAGGTGAGATGTGAAGGACAGCTGACAGGTGATCGTCAGTGAGAGAGGATCTGGATCTGGATTGTTAAACTTCCTCACAGAGAATGTTTGTTCGCATATGTTGGTAGATCCAAAGAGAACCAACATCTTCTGAGCATGTTGCTTTAGCAGCTTAGCTACAAAGCCTCAGATGTCCGTGTCCGCTCTGCATCACCAACACATCCCAGGTAGCCCAAATGACCTGGCCCAGCTCCGGCGTACACTCGGAGGCCGGAAAGAAACACGTCGGGTCGAGTCCGGTTGACGACATGGCTGAGACGGGGGATGAATTACGCCGCAGAATTCCGGCTCCCGACACTGCCGTTATTGGGATTGCAGTGACGCTCCTGCTCGCACACATCCACGAACGTACCAATGTACGTAATTTGAGATATAAAATATAAAAACAGCAACAGTCGCCTTCAAAATAAAAGCAATGCAGCTGTATTCCGTGCATGATGTACACTTATTTACATTTTATTCCTAATTCCCCATTGACGTCCCGCGGGCCGGTCTGCGACAACCAAAGGGCCGGGTATGACCCGGGGGCCGTACAATGCCAGGTCTGTGATAGACCCATCAGCTATATGCTGCTGTTCTTGTCTGTGTATAAAGAGAGGTTTGTGTTTATCAGTCGCCTTTTCAAGCAGCTGAATGCAGCTTTGAATGGAGCCAAACTTCACCAACACACAGTGAGAGAGGTATATCGAGATAAAGTAAAACAAAATGAAGTGCTGTGTTGGGGCTCTTCAGAAAGTAGCAGATAACAAAACACAGAATTTGTGCTGAGTCTAACAATTCCCTGGGAGACACACTTTTTATTGGTTTAAAATCTGATTGTAAACTTGCTACTTGTGAAACAATCCAGTTCTACACGTTGTCCCTGATTCCAACTCCAGTCTCACATCTCAAGCTGCTAATCGGAAAGTAATGAGCAGTGCATGGTGAAGGAAGTCTTGGCCTGGATATCCACTGCACCACACCAGAACCCCAGAAATAAAGCCCCTTTCCCCAGATGCTCATTCCCCATCAGGCCGAGAGCCATGGGTTACAACATATCTGACCATATGTTCTCTGTTCTATTTTCATAGTTGTAGCAGTGACAGTGACCTTGACTTCTGGTCATATTTGCGATGTAATGTCAAGTCAAGTCCTAATATTTCAGTGCTTCCTACAGAATAAAAGCATACAGAAAAGGTCATACAAAGAAATCTTCTTGCTTAGAAGACTAAAAAAAACGAGGTCAAGTGTGTGGTAGTTATTTTCACATGAGTAACACAAGAATAAGGTGTTGAACACAGTGGAAGTTTTGCGAAATCGTGATGCCTCTACACGGCAAAGCCCTGGTTATCAGGAGTTAAAACAGAGAGGCATATGACTCTGAGTCTCTTATAAGATTGCACCTGTCGCACAGACATGTTTCTGTTGTCACACACACACACACACACACGCTAGCAGGGCGTGACCCATAGGTTCACTCAGGGGACATCGGCCAAGGGTCGCTGAGGGTTGCACTCTGATGGCGTTCTGCCTCAGGCTCGGCCAGGCATCACTATGTCTCTGGACTCATGAGTTATGATGACATTTCTGGCCACAGGGTCAGCATGAACGTAGGGAGGGGGTACTTGCCCCAGGTGTTGTTCTGTTGTCACATACACACACACACACGCTAGCAGGGCATGACCCATAGGTTCACTCAGGGGACATCGGCCAAGGGTCGCTGAAATTTGCACTCTGATGGCGTTCAGCCTCAGGCCCAGCCAGGCGTCACTATGTCTCTGGACTCATGAGTTATGATGACATTTCTGGCCACAGGGTCAGCATGAACGTAGGGAGGGGGTACTTGACCCAGGTGTTGTTCTGTTGTCACATACACACACACACACGCTAGCAGGGCGTGACCCATAGGTTCGCTGAAATTTGCATTCTGAACGGCGTTCAGCCTAAGGCTGAACGCCGTTAGAGAAGGAACGTTAGAGAAGGAACCCTGTTCCTTCTCTAACTTTTTGCAGATCTCCGGCTTTTGAGAGTCAGAGTTTTGAAGAATACTTTGCTGATTTTTAGGGGTTGTGTGGGGGAGACCCGTTAGCTGCGTTAGTTAATGGTTAAACTTTTTTCCGTACAATTGGACTCTGTCTGTAAACTGCTATGAAGGGGTGTTGAACACTTAGGTGATTTTTCAGTTCACATTTGTTTCTCTGTATTTTGGACCAAGAGATTATAATTTGATTTGAACACAAATAAATAAGTAACGAATTAGTTTCTTCGACCGAGTCGGTTTCTTCATATTGTCTTGAGAAGCCAGCCCAGGAAGAGGTCACACCTCATCGGATCACCTTCTGTCCCTGAGGTAAGTCTGAAAACCATCCAGCACGGCACACCACTGATTGCATTCCTTGTAATGCACACCCACACTGATACTTAATCAAATAAAAGTAATAAAAATAAAAAAAGAAGAATTAATTAATTCATTTTCAATTTTTTTTATTCTCAAATAAAATAATTAAAAATCGTGAGGGGTCACCCCCCGTATCACGTAACAAAGGCTATCTGATCGTTAACTTTAAATTATACATTAGATGTTGACAAAGGAAAAACACTGGACAAAGAGTTATAGACTGATAAATTATTATGAAAAAAGTTTGAATGTCAAGAGTAGAACAGGAAAACAGTGATTAAGGAGCAGAGTGTTAGTCACCTGAGCAGTAGCTTTAGTTTTAGTATCAGCAGCCAGGAACTTAGAGGAGAATTTAGAAACAGGGGTTTTGTAGTGACTGGTAGAGGTGGAGGAAGAGGAAGTAGAAGAAGAGGAAGGCTTGGGAGGATATCGAGTGGCCAGCTTGGACGAGGGCATATTCTCATAGAGGTCAGCATTCTCATAGAGCACCTCCTCTTTCAGTTGGCACCCCCTTGTGTTGGGACTGCAGTACTGCACCTCCGGGTCCTTGGGTTAAAGCATGCATGCAAGCAAGCAGAGAGGAGAGAGGAGGGGAGGGGAGAGGAGAAGAGAGGTTTTTTGGTTTTTAAATTCCTTTTATTGATCCAGGAGACACCAGATCAATGTCATGTCATCAATTCAAAAAAATTAATAAATCAACTCATCCAAACATTTGAAACTTGATGAACAATCAGCTCTCCCTCCTCTCCAACAGAGCATAAAACCGCCCCAACAGCCCAAATGCGTCTGAAGGCCGTCACATTGTCCATCATTTTGTAATAAGTGTGTTCCACCCTTAGTCTGGCCTTTAGCAGTCCCTTCAGAACCGGTAAGTGTGTTCCACCCTTAGTCTGGCCTTTAGCAGTCCCTTCAGAACCGGTACCAGCTCCACACTGCCGGTACTCTGAGCCCAGTTCCTGCGTGTTACTGGACAAAAAGTTCACCAATGTGTGAACTGTTTTTCTCTTAACAGAGTATTTGGGACCAAAGACAAACAAAACCAGCATAAAAACATCCCCAAGACCCTGGAACCACCTTTTTAAAAGTTCAAACAGTGCTGACAGCCAAGGACACTGAACAAACAGTTCAGTGTTCACTCTGGGAACAGAATAAACACTCCTCGCCTAGCTCCGGATCAAGGTGCGCTCTGTACCTGTTTGTAGCTATTGCCCAGTGTACAACCCTCCACTGGAGGTCTGCTGTCCGCTTTTCAACCGCCAGCTGCCTTTCGGGGAAATATCTGGACCAAAGAACTCAGTCCACCTCGACTCCTTCATCCCTGCCAAAGAGCGCAAGTTGACAACCTTGACGCAGGTGTGGCAGACGGCTTTTTTGCCCACGTCCTGGAACTTTTCCAGGTGCGGGGTTGTGAAGGTGAGCAGCTGACTTCCTCCTTCCTGCCACTCCCCCACAGAGGGGGTGATGGACAGAGAGGGGAAGCAGTACTCAAAGCCGTCATATCACTGGTCACACAGAGTTCGGTTTGCCGCAAACTCTCTCTGGGGTATGGACAAACTTCCTCCACTCTGTTGATCAGCCGGACTGAGGTGTTGCTGCTGTTGTCTTTCAGGGCGTCCCATCGATGTCGCCGTCATCCTCATCAGATGGCCCAGCTTGGAACAGTCCAGGAGGAACAGCTGCTTGTCATAGCCCAACCACCCAGCTATCCTCAGCAGCAGTCAAGCTGTGTCGAGCCAGCTTGGGCCACAGTCATAGAGCAGTCCTTGAGCTGTCCGGAGTCGAAAAGAGGCAATTTTGGACTGGATGTCAATCAGTCCGTGTCCCCCTTCATCAACAGGCAGGTACAGAGCTGTTGCCCGGACCCAGTGCTTGCCAGACCAGAAAAAGTCTACGATGGATCTCTGGATGTCCTCAATCAGGCCTCTCGGTGTTGTCAGAGCGATGAGTCTGTGCCACAGAGTCGATGCAACTAAGTTATTGGCAACCAGAACTCTTCCCCTATACGACAACTGGGGTAGCAACCATTTCCATTTAGAAATCCGAGTGCACACTTTCTCCTTCACTCCCTCCCAGTTCTTTGCTTGAAAGCCCTCGGTGCCCAAAAAACCTCCCAGGACTATCAGTCCTTCTTTGCCCCACTGGTGGACACCAGGCAGACTAGGCGCTGCCTGGTCCCTCCACTGTCCCACCAACAAGGCTTCACTCTTAGCCCAGTTCACCTGTGCAGATGATGCCTTTTCATAAAATGACAAGGTATCCTGCAAACATTGAACGTCCTTCTGACTAGAGACAAAAACACATACATCATCTGCATAAGCAGATACAATAGGAAGACGATCAAAACAGGAGGACCCCGGCAGTGAGAGACCGCTGAGTCAGAATCAGAATCAGAACCGTTTAGTGCCAATGTATGTTGCACATACAAGGAATTTGTCAAACAATAACATTAAACATTAAGAAATAGAAACATATTAAAATGTACAATAGAATATAAAATAAAGTGCACAACAAACAGATAACAGTATTATCAACAAGTATGATGAAGATGATGTTAACTTAAAAGTATTGAGTGTCTTTAAATAAAGAAACAGGGATGTGCAGGGGAGTGACCAGTAGGAAATTGTCCTGGGGATGACAGAGTCAGTGGGGGTCCCGAGCTTTATTAATGAGCCCGACTGCCGACGGGAAGAAACTGTTCATGTGGCGTGAGGTCTTGGTCCTGACGGACCTCAGCCTCCTGCCAGATGGAAGGGGCACAAACAGTTCATGTCCAGGGTGAGAGGGGTCAGCTACAATCTTTCCTGTCCTGGAGGGATTGCAGATTGCCCTCTCAGCAGAGCGAATGATGCGCTGCAGTCTGGGTGGTACAGAGGCTGAGCTGAGGGAGGGGGGGCTGGTGGTCTGGGGCTGGTTGATGGAGCTGTGGGGGATGGAGTCAGGACTGTCCCATTGTCTTTCAAATCTACAGTAGAACTCATTCAGCTTGTCTGCCAGGCATTGGTCGTTCATGGAGTGGGGGGCTTTTGGCATGTAGTTGGTGATCTGTCTGAGACCTCTCCAGACAGGAGTCACTTGCTGAGAGCTGGTGTTGCAGTTTCTCAGAGTACAGTCGTTTAGCATCTCTCACCGCCTTGCTTAACCTGTATTTTGCCTCTTTATACAAGTCCCTGTCCCCACTCCTAAATGTCTGTTCCTTGTGCAGCCTTAGCTGTCTGAGTTCTGCTGTAAACCAGGGTTTTTCGTTGTTATAACTCACCCTGGTGCTTGTTGGAACACAGCTGTCCTCACAGAAGCTGATGTATGACGTCACAGCCTCATCCAGACTGTTGGTAGCAGTCCTTAAAACATCCCAGTCTGTACAGTCTAAGCACGCCTGAAGATCTTCCATAGCTTCACTGCTTGAATTTCCTCGCCACAGGTTTACAGAGCTTTAATTTCAGTGCTTCACTCTGAAGGACACCTCCAGTGTTTGAATCGGTTAGTCCACACCTGCCGCCTTAGGGACTTTATGTGCTTCAGTTTAGGATCTTTGCATCCCAAACTCACTGTTTTTGATCCACTAGCAAATTTCCGAAACCTCCGGAGTTCATTGTCTAACGACTCGTTCAGGATAAACGGCGGAACACCGGACACGGTGATCCGCGTGGAAGGAGCAGACCTCTGTCAGGACACCTGCATAAATGTGTCCCTGATGAACGCTCTCAATCAGCTGGTAGACACGAGGCTCTTCTTTCAGGAACACAACCACTGCTTTGTTCATTCTCGATGCAAAGGAGAGTTTATCGTGTCCTACCTGCTCACCGGCAGCCAACAAAACCTCCTCTACAGTGACGCTATTATCCGGTGGGACTATCCTCACTCCCTGCCGGAGAGACAGAGGTGGCGTCTCGGAGGACGCCATTCCTCCCGAAAACACCTCGACAAAAGCACCGATCACTCAACATACAAACCAGTAAAACAGTTAAAGAGACTTACCTGAACATGCACATAAACAGATGTTGAAACACAGTTGAAGACCCGGAGATCAGGGACAGAAAATAATTCAAACTCAGCGCCACTCGCACATCCACCATCGCACATCCACCGTCACACACTCACGCTCACCGGAAACAGAAAGGGAGGAGAGGAGAGGAGAAGAGAGGAGAGAGATATATTACATAATAGGAGAGAAAGATGATAAAGTTAGTTAACCTACTTTGCCATAATAAGTGTCATTGCAATATAGACTAAAGGTGTCATATAACGTGTAATAAATCATACTAGTAGTGGACCACAGAGGAATATTCCTGCATATTTCAAACTGGATTATTTCCCTTAAATGTGGCCAGTATGACTCTAGGGGTCGTGCTAACTTTGCTTTAATCTGAACTTTTCAGGTGATATCAAACTGAAGGATGGTTAGACTGGCAGCTGCGTCTATGACTGTCTCTGCCTTTTAACTCTACTTTTCCCCAACACGTAAAACCTCTTTCTGTTTTCACAACGTGGCGACATGCTGCTCTGATTAATTACTGTGAAGCGAAAATGCACTGTCACTGTCACTGTGAGCTGAGCTCCATCAGCTCCTGACGGGGACTCGTCTACATAGAAGAAGACTGTGGCATTTGTTGCGTGATGTAGCACCTCTGCTCTTTTTCCTTTATGTCATCAAACCACTTCCACCACCTGGAACTAACCTGTACATAATCTTAACGTAAATATGTCAACACATAATGGTTTCATTAATGATGTGACATTGCTGTCACATTAAGATTCACACTGGTCAAGATAAATACCAAAAACTGGTCAAGATAAATAAAAATACCACAGTAAAATAGAGGCTACCAATCATCCTAACTATGGTAACTACTTATACAGACATATGCCAGTTAATCCCACAATAACATATTTATGTTAATGTTGCTTAATGTAGCACATTTATTGCTACACAGTCATTTTTTCCACTATTGTTGCTATGTCTTGCTTCATCTTCCGTTTTGTATGTGCATCGCCTCAGAGCAGCTGTGTTCTTACCGTTCCATTAATGGGGACATCGTCATAGTGCAGAGCCACTCCAGTGGGGCAGGCATAGCCATTGACGAGGTTGTCCAGGTACGGATTAGGAGAGACAGCACGCTTACTGGTGAAACTGTGATGAGAAGACATCAAGATTCATTCAAAAGAATCCACCTTCTATAATCTGACACATGTCTCAGTACTCACACACTGGTCTGTAAAATACACTGTAGATGGATCAACAACAGCAGTAAGGGCTGAATATACAGCGCCAACATCAAATTTTACACAACTGCAACATTCACAATGAAAATGACTCAATGTAAAAAAAAGAAAAGGTTTACCATCTGATTACAAAAAGTACTTGTCAGGTTGGTGTTTTCATCACTAGATATGTGTGTGTCCCTCACCAGAAGGACTGCTTGGCCAGCTGGATGACATTGGCGGTGGTCTCCACGTCGATGTAGTCGTAGTGCAGAGTGGCAGGGTCGGTGGTGGAGCCGGTCTCAGCCAATAAAATCCCCAACCAGCGACCCATCTCCTCAGAGGAGGAGGCCTGGAGGAACAACAGAGTCTCAGGTGTTGGCCAAATGAAATCCAGTGCTGCTTCTTCTTCATCTTTTAGTTAAACCAGGCGCTAAAAATGCAATCCGATAAGAGTTTACGACAGTCTGTCTCTATTTTTCATCATTAATGCTAAGTGATACATTATTATAATTTCTTCAAATGAAGTGCTCTTTTTGACCCCGCTGTTCATCTTCTATATCAGTGGTTCTCAACTGGTCTGGCTGCGGGACCCACCATCACCCCTTAATGACAAGCCGCGACCCAAATGTTCAACTTCTCAAATGTATTTAAGATGGTGCAGTTTGAACCTGAGCTGAAAATGTCCTCTGCAGTCGTAGTGTAGGGAGCAGTGGTGGCCGGTCAATAGAGGGCAATGGGGCATGGCCCCACCTTCAGCCACACAAAGAAAAAAAAAAGAAAAAAAAAATTATAATAATCATAAATGATACAAATTGTCAATATTTGTGTTTTTGAACTATGGAATGTACCCAGTAATGTGTGTAAAATATGATATCTGCGCAAAATATATGCTTTTCCTGCTCGTCCTCTCCACCTGTGTGCTCGTCTGCTCGTGCTCTCTGTCTGTGTGCACGACACGTCTGAGAGCGCGCAGCTAGAGGGGCAAAATCGTTTTTGCCCAAAAGAGGCGGGTCTATGAAGCAGTTTAGCCAATTGCTGACTAAAGATATAGCCCCCCTAGCTGCACGTTCTCGTCAGGAGAAGTCGCTACAGGCGAGCGCGAGCTCTCGCCTCTCGTTTGAGAGGAGAACTTTGGCGGAGATTCTGCAGCCAAAGAGGTGATCCCAGATCAGCCTGACCTCACAATCAGACAGCAGACTCGCGGGAAAGGGAAGCAGTACATGCGAATTTTCTCTACTGTACACCAGACAGGTTTGGCTAGCAAGATGACGTCATGCTAATAACTTAGTTAGCTTTTTAAAACAACGGGGACAGATCCAGCACGGACAGTTACGGGAGTGAGGGATGAGGAGGTAAGGAAACATGAGAACACCAGGGTAGGGAGTGAGGGATGAGGAGGTAAGGAAACATGAGAACACCAGGACTCACATAAGAACTCTGTCAAGCTTCATATCAGACAAAGTGAACATATTTTCTTCTACATAGCTGTCCTCAGTCTCATCTGCTTAACTTGGTCATGGAGGCATCAACATGTAATAGAGATGTTAAATTAACAGTAAAAACTCATCATAGCTTAATTTAACATCAGTATTCATAATTACACTTCATGTTTACTTCTCCTGATCTTTACCTCCTATAACAAGGTCCATAGGGGCATCTCAATAAATGAACATGTTATATTATATTATAAAAGTGTTATTTACTGCTTTTTTTGTGTTGGAATGAATGTTAAATATTTAACTGCAAAGTAGTAATGCGTGTTTGATACTTTAATTTGTTTGCATTAAATAATACTGGGATGTTTGCTGAAATTGATAGGATGGCCCTCCCTAGAAAATGTTCCACCAGCCGCCACTGGTAGGGAGCTCTCTTGTGCAGAGAACTTGTTCCTGTAAGTCCCCGTCCCACACACGTTTCACGTAAACGAGTAAAACTGCTTTGTTTATTATGTCTGTAGATTCGTCCATTTGTAATGCAAAATGACCACCATGAGCTGTGGTCTGTTGTTTGATGTCATCCGACATGTATTCAATTTGCCTACTTATAGTGTCATTTGACAGAGGTATAGTTTTCAGTTCATCCTCTTCGGATTGATCCAACAAATGCCGCTTCAGTGTTGACGGCTTCATGCTTTCTTGTGCCAGAAGCTCGCTGCACAAAACACACTGAGGTTTTTGCCCTCTTTTGTCCTCAATGTAAGGAAATTCATATCTCATGTAGTCGGTGTCATACTTGCATTTCACCATGCCCAATTAGCATGAAAACAAACTGTGTGGGTGTCCTTCTATACCAGGGGTATTCAAGTACATTTCCATCAGGTCCAGATTGAGAAAGTCTCCTCGTGCAAAGGTCCGGAACATTACATGTCAGGATCCAGGATCCCTGTCTGACCCGGTGTGTGTGTCCCCTGATCTCCTCTCCTCATGTGCTCTGTCATTCCCCTGTCTGTTATTGTGTGCCATGTGCTCTGTGTTTGTCCTCTGCCTCCAGACACCTCCCATGGCCGCACCCTTAATCGTGCACGGCTGAGGACACTCAAGCTGATCACCTCCTGCAGCCTGACACACCAGACTCAGGGCCCCTTAATGAGTATCCTGCCACTATATAAGCTCTGGCCCTGCAGTCTGGGAGTGTCAGGTCGTACCGTCTTTAACCGGCTGAAACCCCGTGGCATCCTCTGCCCTCCTTGTGTCTGTGGATTACACTCCGCCGCTCTGCCCTCCTTGTGTCTGTGGATTACACTCCGCCGCTCTGCCCTCCTTGTGTTTGTGGATGCGCTCCGCCGCTCTGCTCTCGTTGTGGTCTACGGATTACACTCTGTCGACTCCAGTATCGAGCCACGGGACTTCACGCCGTCAACTCACCAGCCCTCCAGTGTCGAGCCACGGGACTCACACCGTCGATCTGTCGCTCTACCCGCCTGGGGTTAAACGGACTACAATCGCCGTCAAGCTGCCAGGCCTCCGGTGTCGAGCCACGGGACTCACACCGTCGATCTGCCACTCGGGTGTCGGACCACGGGCTCCACACCTGCACCCACCTGTCTATAAATAAAACCTGTTGAACATTCACTTCTGTCTCCTGTGGTCTTGCTTTTGGGTCCTATCTGTGAACTCCCGTGACAGAACGACCTGACCATAATGGACCCAGCAACCACAGGAGCAGCTACGCTGGCCGGACATAGCACGCAGCTGGAGGCACCCCAGCAGATGCTCATGGAGATGCGTCAAGCCCTGCAATCCATGGCAGGTGAGGTCTCTGGGGTTGGCCGCATCTTGCAGGGACTGGTTCGGACAGGCCAGCTTCAGCCGGCTCCAGCACCGGACCCATCACCTGCACTCCCCTCTCCAGTCCTCGCCCCGCCGGTTCGGGAGTCCCCCGTGCCACCTCCAGGTCCCTATGATGGAACACTGGGGAAGTGTCAGGGCTTCCTGTTGCTATGCCAACGGGTGTTTGACCGACAGCCCCTGACTTTCGCCTCAGACAGGTCCAAGGTGTCTTACGTGGTCTGCTTACTGCGGGGAAGGGCTTTGGACTGGGCCATGTACACAGTGAGCAGCGACCAGCCTAATACTGTGGGGTATGTGGACTTTGTGACTGCTCTGATGAGAGTTTTTGACCCTCTGGGGAACTCTGAGTATATGGTCAAGCGCCTTCTCAGCCGGAGACTGAGCCATGCAAGGGTAGCGGAACACTCAGTGGCCCGGTCGACTCCGGCTCCCCGTAGTCAGACTGCATTGCAGCCGGCTCCTGTTCCTGTCACCTCTTCGCCGCAGCTAGCTCCGGTTCCTACCGCCTCTGCGGCACAGCTTTCGCCAGTCCCGGCCGCCGCCGTCTCCGTACCGCGGCGACCTCCAGTCCCGGCCGCCGCTGTCTCCATACCGTGGCGACCTCCAGTCCCGGCAGTCGCAGTGCAGCAGCGACCTCCAGTTCCCGCCGCTGCCGTTCCGGAGCAGCAGCAACCTCCAGTTCCCGCCGCTGTCGTCCCAGATCAGCAGCGACCTCCAGCTCCCGCCGCTGCCGTCCCAGAGCAGCGACCGCCAGTTCCCGCCGCTGCCGTCCCGGAGCAGCAGCGACCTCCAGTTCCCGCCGCTGTCATCCCGGAGCAGCAGCGACCTCCAGTTCCCGCCGCTGTCATCCCGGAGCAGCAGCAACCTCCAGTTCCCGCCGCTGTCGTCCCGGAGCAGCAGCGACCTCCAGGTCCTGCCGCTGCCGTCCCGGAGCAGCAGCGACCTCCAGTCCCAGCTGTGGTCTCGGAGCCGCAGCTATCCCCGGACCTCGCGGCCGCGGAGCCAGAGCCGCTCTCTGGTCCTGCCGCCGCAGGGCCAGCTCCAGTTCCTGCCGCCGCAGGGCCAGCTCCAGTTCCTGCCGCCGCAGGGCCAGCTCCAGTTCCTGCCGCCGCAGCTCCAGTTCCTGCCGCCGCAGCTCCAGTTCCTGCCGCCGCAGGGCCAGCTCCAGTTCCTGCCGCCGCAGCTCCAGTTCCTGCCGCCGCAGGGCCAGTTCCTGCCGCCGCAGCTCCAGTTCCTGCCGCCGCAGCTCCAGTTCCTGCCGCCGCAGCTCCAGTTCCTGCCGCCGCAGGGCCAGCTCCAGTTCCTGCCGCCGCAGCTCCAGTTCCTGCGCCGCAGCTCCAGTTCCTGCCGCCGCAGCTCCAGTTCCTGCCGCCGCAGGGCCAGCTCCAGTTCCTGCCGCCGCAGCGCCAGTTCCTGCCGCCGCAGCTCCAGTTCCTGCCGCGCAGCTCCAGTTCCTGCCGCCGCAGCTCCAGTTCCTGCCGCCGCAGCTCCAGTTCCTGCCGCCGCAGTCCCAGTTCCCGCCGCAGCGCCAGCTCCAGTTCCTGCCGCGGCCACCTCTACGCCAGTTCCTGCCGCTGCCGCCTCTACGCCGCAGCCCGCTTCAGTTCCTGCCGCCTCAGCGCCGCAGCCCGCTCCAGTTCCTGCCGCCTCAGCGCCGCAGTCCGCTCCAGTTCCTGTCGCCGCCTCGGTGCCGCAGCCTCTCCCACACCCGGCCGCCGTCCCAGAGGCGCAACGACCTCCAGTTGCCGTCTCTGAGCGGCAGCGACCTCCAGTGCCCGCTGCCGTCTCTGAGCAGCAGCGACCTCCAGTGCCCGCTGCCGTGTCTGAGCAGCAGCGACCTCCAGTGCCCGCTGCCGTCGCGGAGCAGCAGAGACCTCCAGTACCTGCCACTGCGGCACCAGCATCCTATTCTCCAGAGCCCTTCCGCCCGCCCGGCCGTCCGCCGGAGCACCCGTGTCCGGAGCCCTTCCGCCCGCCCGGCCGTCCGCCGGAGCACCCGTGTCCGGAGCCCTTCCGCCCGCCCGGCCGTCCGCCGGAGCACCCGTGTCCGGAGCCCTTCCGCCCGCCCGGCCGTCCGCCGGAGCACCCGTGTCCGGAGCCCTTCCGCCCGCCCGGCCGTCCGCCGGAGCACCCGTGTCCGGAGCCCTTCTGCCCTCCCGGCCGTCCGCCGGAGCACCGGTGGCCGACGCTCTTCGGCGGCCCCGTGGCGGGTCAGATCCTGTCACCCCTCCTCCGGACCCCCGCCGCCCACCCTAGTCGGCCTTGTAGCTGTGGGGACATCCCTCCTCCGGACCCCCTCCACCCGCCCTGTGTTGTGTCTTGTGTTACGTCTGGAATCCGTTCCTTAAGGAGGGGGTACTGTCAGGATCCAGGATCCCTGTCTGACCCGGTGTGTGTGTCCCCTGATCTCCTCTCCTCATGTGCTCTGTCATTCCCCTGTCTGTTATTGTGTGCCATGTGCTCTGTGTTTGTCCTCTGCCTCCAGACACCTCCCATGGCCGCACCCTTAATCGTGCACGGCTGAGGACACTCAAGCTGATCACCTCCTGCAGCCTGACACACCAGACTCAGGGCCCCTTAATGAGTATCCTGCCACTATATAAGCTCTGGCCCTGCAGTCTGGGAGTGTCAGGTCGTACCGTCTTTAACCGGCTGAAACCCCGTGGCATCCTCTGCCCTCCTTGTGTCTGTGGATTACACTCCGCCGCTCTGCCCTCCTTGTGTCTGTGGATTACACTCCGCCGCTCTGCCCTCCTTGTGTTTGTGGATGCGCTCCGCCGCTCTGCTCTCGTTGTGGTCTACGGATTACACTCTGTCGACTCCAGTATCGAGCCACGGGACTTCACGCCGTCAACTCACCAGCCCTCCAGTGTCGAGCCACGGGACTCACACCGTCGATCTGTCGCTCTACCCGCCTGGGGTTAAACGGACTACAATCGCCGTCAAGCTGCCAGGCCTCCGGTGTCGAGCCACGGGACTCACACCGTCGATCTGCCACTCGGGTGTCGGACCACGGGCTCCACACCTGCACCCACCTGTCTATAAATAAAACCTGTTGAACATTCACTTCTGTCTCCTGTGGTCTTGCTTTTGGGTCCTATCTGTGAACTCCCGTGACATTACAATAATATCTAACTTGCACTATTTAGTGCCATATATCTATATATATAGATATAGATATAGAGATATCTATATCTATATATATTAGTGCTGGGCAAGTTAACGCGTTATTTTCGCGTTAACGCATTCATTAATTAACGCCGACAATTATTTTATCGCGCGTTAACGCATTTTTAAAATGTATTATTATTATTTGTATTATTATTTGTATTATTTTTTTAAATTGAAAGACAAGAGACAATACATAGACATAACAACAAGAGGATGACAAGAGCAATGGGATAAAAGACAGCAAACATCCTATAGTCAGTTGTGTATGTATGTGTGTGTGTGTGTGTGTGTGTTGCCGTCGAGAAAAGGCGACTTCCGCTTCTGGTCGAGGGGGGGGCAGAAATAAAGAGAGAAGCTGCACCAGCTGCTGCTCTCCCTGGAGACTACTGGACATCGCTGGTAAAGTCAGCAGACACTCAGATCTCCGTGGTCAACTCAGCAGACACTTACACTTTAGTGCACCCATATGCTGACATTCACCGTAAACGCATTTAAACGGCACAGATCGGGAGCGAGTGAAGGACGTTAACGGAAAGATGAACGTGAGACAACATCCGGTTTCTTCAGACGAACATCCGGTTTTCAGAATAAGATGCCAACAAAGTATGAATTATATTCACATTAAGTATGAAACATGCTGCCTGCATCTCGTGAACCAAATGTTATTGCCCTTTTGTTCATATAGCAGTACTTTTAAAATAAAAGTGTGCAAGACACTACTTTTGAATTCATTATTGAACTTTGCCATGAAAATGAGATTAATCGCAAAAAATCTATGCGATCGCGATTAAATATTTTAATCGTTGCCCAGCACGAATATATATATATCCATATATATATATATATGTATATTCAAGAAGTCTAATAGTAGTAACGTCTCTGTGTAGTGTGTAAACAACTGTCAAATCAAATAAAGAAGGTACACATCAATTATATTTTAACAATTATTATTCTCAGTTTTCAAATTTAACTGGATGGATTATAAATAATTCATAAATAAATGTTCTTCTCATTTCAAGTAAAATAATGGCTGGATTAAAGAATAAATGACATAACAGAAAGCTTTTTAGAAAAATGAATTGCCCTGAATTTGCCTGCGCCTTTAAATTCAGTTCATTCAGGGTGAAGTGAAAAAGCCACTATTATCTTTTTCTTATCTACTAAAAAGAGAAATTAGTATGTGAGGTTATTAAACCACTTGTTTCAGCTCTATTCCTCTCTGTTAACATCATTGTTGGACAGCGAATTAATGTGTTAGGATTCTGATCATATTGGGCTCTTGGGTTCATTTCAGATGTGAGTGGGTACGTTTGCTCCATATGAGACATCATGTTTTTAAGCTGCCCATGGGAAGAATTCACCTATACAAGTCTGTCCAGTGTTGATTAAAGACTCTGGTCTCGCTAGCCATTTTTCTCTTCTGGAGATAGTCCTGTGATTTCACTTTCACAACTCACATTCTAATTGTCCTGCTCTGCTATCTCTTTCCTCGTCTCTCCCCCGTGT